>NC_056060.1:23846973-24452723 GCF_016772045.2 Ovis aries | reverse complement strand
TTTTGTGTGTGTGTTCATATAGTTTTTGAGTCTTCTTAACAGTTGTAGATGAAACAAGAAAATAAGATTGCTAGTTTTTCCAACTATTTTAACATAGCGCTCTGTTTCCTCAAGGTTGGGTTAGGGACAGAGGGGTCTCTTGTAGGAATAACTTTGTCGTAAGAACTGAAGATTTATTTTTTGCCACTTTAGGGCTGCTCATAGTACTTGGGGTCAGAGCCTACGTGAGTATATGTGCGTGGACAGCTCAGCTGCCATGTTGGAATTGGCAGAAAAGCTGCTGAAAGGTGAGGACAAAATGTAAGGAAGGGCTTTTCCAAAGTTGAAGGCATTTGCAAAGCAAAGGAGTACCAGAAAGGGTCTTTTACTGGGGAGTAGAGGAGAGGCCGGAAAGTTAAAGATGGGTCTGATGCGATGACCCTGTTGAAGATGCTGGAGGCCTCTGTTGGACTATGGATGGGTAGGGTAAGAATAACAGGACAAATGACCCAATATTCCCCCTGCCCTTTTTTTCAGTTGTCTACTCTGTTGCATCTCATCCTCAGCTAGCATTTTGTCCCTTCAGTTTATACCTACAGTCATATTTGCCACATCTCTACTTTCCTCCACAGGTGGTTCAGGATCTGGGATGCCTTGTGTTCCAGGTGTCTTTTTCAGACAGTTTCTACCTGTATCACCCAAGGCAAGTGGCAGTGTTTAAAGTATGCCAAATGTGGAGTATGCAGATGGAAAACTGTGGTCCTGGCTTTACAACCTAGCATTGAATGTTAGAAAGTAAAAGAAAGCAGAAGAAATTTAGTGGGATAGACCTTTGTTGTACTCTTTAAAAGACGGAGATGTCAAGGTCGGTCGTTTTCCTCGTCTCGTGCACCAGGTGCAATTCGATGTGGTGGTAGCAGCCTTTTCTCTCAGTGAACTGCCCAGCAAGGCCGACCGCACTGACGTGGTCCAAACCTTATGGCGCAAGACAGGTCGTTTTCTGGTAAGTGGAAGCCCTTTTTTCCCTTCAAGTTTTTAAGCAGCTTCATGGGTCTGTTTCATGCCTTTCCTGTCCCCATTGGAGCTTGTCTTCGTTTTTAACCATTTTCATCCTACATAGATCCCTTGTCCCTCTTTTCAGGTCTCCATCTGCATCATATATGTAATACCCATTTCGTTTAGAATCCCTATTCTATTTGGGAATGCTCTTACAGAGCTACTGACATTCATGTTTTCATGTAATTCAAGGCTTCTTACTTTCCCTTTTGTAATCAGGTATTGGTAGAGAATGGAACAAAAGCTGGGCACTCCCTTCTCATGGACGCCAGGGACCTGGTCCTTAATGTAAGGTTCTTTTTCCTTCTTTCACCTTACCCTCCTTTCCCCACTTATTCTCACCAGTTCTTGGCACTCCCTTGCAAACTGAAGGGACTGGCATATAGTAATAAGGATGACTCTGGAGATAGTAAGCACATGAAGTCATGATATAGGGTAGTAGTTGGCAAACTCCAGCCTATGGATCAGATCCATACCTGTTTTTATATGAGCAGTGCTTATATAAACATACCACCTGTTTTTATATGAGCAGTGCTTATTTGTGCATCTATAACCATGTGTCTGTGGCTATAGGTCTGTTGCCTGTGGCTATTTTCATCATACAGATAGCAGTAGGAAACAGATTTTTGCCTAGTCTCTGGACCTTTAAAAAAAATTTTGTTTTTGCCAGCCCCTGATCCAGGGCACTTCTGAACTAAGAACCTTATCTGTTTAGGACCGTATGAACCAGTGTATAATCGCAAATTTCACTGTCTTGAAATGGGATATTTTTTTGAGAGTGAAGGTTACTGACAAGGGAGCGTACCATACTATGTGCCAAGTTTCTGCCTTTCTCTTGCTGCAAAGAGAAAGTTGTTTGTTTGGAGTATTAGAGAAACAGCCAGCTTAATTCAGAACATAGTTAATAATTACCAGAATTGAATGTTAGAGGAATCCTTAATTTATTGAGTGCAGAGATTGAGTTAGAACAGACCCCTCAGCCCAGCCTAAAATTTTTTTCATTTCCCTTGATTTCAGAGAAAAGAAAAGTCACCTTTGGACCCTCGACCTGGTTTTGTCTTTGCCCCAGTGAGTATTACTTCTGCCTTTCCCTGCAAGCAAAGATCTGAACTCAGGGCTAGCCAGGAAAAGAGGGCTAGCCACCATCCTCTACTCTTAATTCCTCAGTGATTCCCCTGGCTTGCCCTTTCATCTGCTCTGTGCTCCTTTATCCCTAGCCCTTCTTGACTCTATTAGTCGTAGTTTCTAGGTTTTATGATCTGTGGTTCTCTTGTCTTACCTCATGTCTTTGTGTTCACAGTGTCCGCATGAACTTCCATGTCCCCAGTTGACAGCCTCTAAGCCCCTGGCCTGTAGCTTTTCCCAGGCCTACCATCCCATCCCCTTCAGCTGGGTATGTACTCTGAGAATACTGTGGTAGGGAGAAAATAGCCTGGGAAAGCACAGTAGAAAAGATTCAGAGATGGGAGGATTTGGGAAATTCCAGAGAATGCTTGGAGGTTTTAGGGTCTGAATATATATGACTTATAGAATATGAGAAGAGTCACAGGAATGAGGTTTGAAGAAATTTGTTTTCCCTCGTCTTTTCCCGCAAGCCATCTCTGTCTCCTTGTCTTAGAACAAGAAGCCAAAAGAAGAAAAGTTCTCCTTGGTAATCCTTGCCCGAGGATCTCCAGAGGAGGCCAATCGCTGGCCCCGAATCACTCAGCCTGTTCTTAAACGGCCACGCCACGTGCATTGCCACCTGTGCTGTCCAGATGGGCATATGCAGCACGCTGTGATCACGGCCCGCAGACATGGCAGGTGTGGAGGGTGTGACCAGAGTTAGTGGGAGGCAGCGAGAGCCTGCAGCCCACGTTGACCCTCTCTTTTCTGTAGGGATTTGTATCGCTGTGCCCGGGTCAGTTCCTGGGGAGACCTTTTACCTGTGATCACACCATCAGAACTTTCTCCATCTCCTGCTCAAGATGCGCCTGAGAGTTGACAACGGATGTGGGACAAGTGTTTTCTTCTGTCTTGACGGCTGAAGCTGAAGCTACCTGGTGTCCAGGATGGGAGTGCTATTACTGTTACGGCAAAAAAAAAAAACAAACTAGTTCAAATATTCTCCATTATAGCAGACCATATTCTTTGAGCTTACTCGGCCATCCTCTCGTGTCAGGAGACATTCAACTTTAAGGGATCCGATATGTTGCATTTTCTTCCTTTGTGTGCCATTTGTCAAGGACTCTGTTCCTTATCAGTTCCTGGGATACAGGAATAAGTAGAGCTGCATGCAGTTCTCAGGACTGCTGCTGCTGAGTCACTTCAGTCATGTCCAACTCTGTGTGACCCCATAGACAGCAGCCCACCAGGCTCCGCCATCCCTGGGATTCTCCAGGCAAGAACACAGGAGTGGATTGCCATTTCCTTCTCCAGTGCATGAAAGTGAAAGTGAAGCTGCTCAGTCATGTCTGACTCTTCACGACCCCGTGGACCGCAGCCTACAAGGCTACACCATCCATGGGATTTTCCAGGCAAGAGTACTGGAGTGGGGTGCCATCGCCTTCTCTGTCTCAGGACTTCTCTGTCTCAGATCATGGGAAAGAGCACCTGCTTGGATTCCCTTCAGTGACTCCCTTCAGTGACCTTGTACTTGTTAGACTATCAATTTTGTTGCAACTGGTGGAATTTCATTCTTTTTAACGGCTGAGTAATCATTTTACTGAAGATATATAAGCATGCATTTCTTATACGCATGCTAATAAAATACTCTTGCTCCACTAGAGACTTGGGTCCCCCGCATCCTTCTTTCTGTCTCCAGCTACTTCTTCAGAGCATGGAAACCTAATGAACTCACTTTCTCACCCGAGCTTTAAAGACCTCCTTGAGAGGACACGCTGTGCCTTCGTGAGTGGTACAAGTCCTATGTATGGGCTTTATTGGTTTTCCACGTAGCCCAAGGGATATTGCCCTTTCCCTCTCTTTCTCTCTTTCTTTTCGTCGACTCCAGTGCCCAGGTCCTGGTCTGTAAAAGACCGCAACAAATGGCACCTGAAACATGGACATGGTATTCACCCTTGGCAAACTGGATGGAGTGACTGGGACCTACAGAGGTCGGTAAGTGCGGAGTTACGGGACAAATGTCTGGAAAGCCCCACCATTTTTCTACTTTACTTCATCATTTAAGGTTCAAAGACTTTTGGTTTTGTGTCAGTGCATAGAGGCATGCCTTCAAACAGTGGTTGAATATAATCCCTGGTTCCCTGATGAAGGCAGTTTTGATTTAGAAATTTGGCACCAAGCCAAAGAGAATGTTGGAACAAGCCACTAAACGGGGAAAAAATATTCCAATAGATTTCTGGCCGCTATGGACTCATTAAAGCTGTGATTCTGCCATTTCAGGATAATTCTAGCCCTCCTGATATTCGACAACAGGCGGAACACTTGTTACATGAATATGAATTAGATGATGAAACTTTTCAGAAGGCCCAATTAGAACATAAAATATTGCAGAATTTTCCTACTAGCCCTGTTCTGGCGGCCCCAAGTGCTCCTCCTCTCTCAACAGGCACAAAACCGAAAGTCCCTTCAATTTAAGGACAAAATGACCAACAATGACTTTTTTGAGGCTCTCTTTGACACTAAAGCTGATAATGTGGCTCTCTTTGACACTAAAACTGATAATGCTTTTTTGGATAATAATGATAAGCCTTTAGCACACACTCGTATTTATGAGAAAAAACTACTCATTCTCCTTCACGACAGAGGCTCTCTGTGTTGCTGACTTTGCAGTCTTGAGTCTCTGAGGCCAGTGGTTTTTCTGCTTTTCCTGTGTTAAGAAATGTTAATAATGCCCAGGGCCAAATAATACCTCAATATGAAGGCATTTTTTCTCACATGCAACAAATGAAAAAGGCTGTAACTATGTACGGCCTTCATTAACCTTTTACTAAAGAACTTTTAAAGGCTATGGCATCTTCTATTGGAAATTTTGTTCCTTGATTGGCAGCTTTTGATAAGGGCTCTTCTTAAACCAGGAGAATATTTTCAGTGGACAGGATATGGCCCAAGATGATGCCAATTCTAATGCTCAAGCTGGCACTGTCCAAAACCAAATTACATTTGAAATGTTAACCGATACAAGGTAATTTGATTCTATAGAAGCTCAAATACAAAGCCCTCCTTGATGGAAAACTATCTTGACTATAACTGTAGTCATCTTATTCTTGCTGTTTGCTTTTTATATCAGTAACTGTATAATGAACTTTGTATCTAAGTGGCTTAGGCATTTAAGTTACAAATGATTGTTCATGCTCCTGCAGTTTCCAGTGCCTTGGGGCCCCTGGATCAGAGACCCTCCATATGAGGACAAGGAGAATATATTGCCTCAGAATTTTAGGGTCTATACCCCTTCCCAGCAGGAAGAAGTTACAGAACACTTTCTTCACCCCTTTCCTTGGCAACCATATTCTCCTAAAAGCAGGACAAAAGGAAAGAGTTAAAGCTTAGGCAAACAATCCAGGACTCTGTAAGGAAGAAGCAAACATTCCCACTCATGCCTTCCTTAAGCCTTGTGCAACAATGTATCTTGCTGGAGAACTGACCTTTCTTTAGGTCCAGAGCTAATGATTACACAGCACAATGTCTTACTCATGGAAATGCTTTTCCTAGGCCCTATGTTAATGATTTTAATTATAACAAATCTTTCCTAGGAACCTATATCTCAAGACTTGTACCCCTTATTACACAGCGACAATATATCTTGCCCAGAGACTTTGTCTGGAACCTGTTCTCCCTGGCTAATCTTGTGCCAAAGTTATCTCAGGATATATGTCTTGGGAAAGGGCCTAATAGAACTCTTACAATGTTGAGGTATTCTTTTCATCTATTCTCAGCAGCTAGTTGAGAAATATATAAGGTCCCACTTAAACTAATGAGGCAGATACCCTTTCTACCCCCACAAACCTTCGACCTTTTACTTGGCAAATCTAGTTTGACTTCTAAAAGAATTACTGTTCACCCTGGAATAATTGATTTAGATTATAAGGGAGAATTTCAAATTATGATGTCATCTCAGATACTATGGCAATTCAAAAAGGGGGACAAAATTGCCCAACTACTTCTTTTACTTTAGAATTCTATTAACACCTCTAACAGCATACAGACAGATGGACTTGGCAATACAGATCAAAAACAATCCTTATGGACATCAGTAATACCTGAATATGTATGACCAAATATAAATATCAAAATTAATGGCAAAAGATTTTCTGGTCTTGATACTAGATCCGATATTACTGTTATTTCCAAACATTTATGGCCCAAATCTTGGCCTATACAGAGAATTTCTTGCCAAATTACAGGAGTTTCTCAAGCCAAAATAACAAGAAGTCTGTATCAAAATACTCAAATTTATCCTTGTGAGGGACCAGAAGGCCAACCAGCAACATTACAACCTTATGTGATAGATGTAGCCCTTAATTTAATAGAGATTTACTTATACAATGGCAAGCACAAATATATATTCCACATTTTTCCTAGGGGCCACTGCTCATTTAACAAACAGTGCAATTATTAAAATAACTTGGAAGAACGATGAGCCTATTTGGACAGATTGAAATTAAAACATATCGAGGAGTCTTATTCCCCTTGGAACTCTCCCATTTTTGTTATAAGAAAGAAATCTAACAAATGGCATCTCTTAACAGACCTTAGAAAAGTTAATGCATCTATGAAACCTGTGGATGCATTACAACCAGGAATTCCATCATCTACCACTATTCCTCTAAACTGGCATATTATTATTACAGATTTACAGGATTGCTTTTTTACTATCCCTTTACGCCCTCTAGACCAAGAGAGATTTACTTTCTCTTCCTTATCCTAATCACACCAGGCCTCATAAACGATATCAGTGGACTGTATTGCCTCAATGGATGATGAATTCTCCCACCATGTGCCAATACTATGTAGCCAAAGCCCTGAACCTATAAGAAGACAATTTCCTAACTTTCTTGTTACTCATTATATGGATGATGTATTGTTTTCAGCTCCATCTGTTTTGGAAACTCAACACATGTTTGATACTGCTCAACAATGCCTGAAAGACTCTGGATTAATCATTGCCCCTGAAAAAATTCCAACCTCTACACGTTACCATTACTTACAGTAATGTTATTAATAGACAACATATTACTCCCCAACTAAAACAGATTCACACTGATAAATTCTCAACCTTGAATGATTTTCAAAAACTTTTAGGTGATATAAATTAGATTAGACCCTCTTTCAGTTCAGTTCAGACGCTCAGTCGTGTCTGACTCTTTGTGACCCCATGAATTGCAGCACACCAGGCCTCCCTGTCCATCACCAACTCCCGGAGTTCACCCAAACCCACATCCATCAAGTCGGTGATACCATCCAGCCATCTCATCTTCTGTCGTCCCCTTATCCTCCTGTCCCCAATCCCTCCCAGCATCACAGTCTTTTCCAATGAGTCAACTCTTCGCATGAGGTGGCCAAAGTACTGGAGTTTCAGCTTTAGCAACATTCCTTCCAAAGAAATCCCATGGCTGATCTTCAGAATGGACTGGTTGGATCTCCTTACAGTCCAAGGGACTCTCAAGAGTCTTCTCCAACACCACAGTTCAAAATCATCAATTCTTCGGTGCTCAGCTTTCTTCACAGTCCAACTCTCACATCCATGCATGACCACAGGAAAAACCATAACCTTGACAAGGTGGACCTTTGTTGGCAAAGTAATGTCTCTGCTTTTGAATATGCTATCTAGGTTGGTCATAACTTTTCTTCCAAGGAGTAAGTGTCTTTTAATTTCATGGCTGCAATCACCATCTGCAGTGATTTTGGAGCCCCAAAAAATAAAGTCAGCCACTGTTTCCACTGTTTCCCCATGTATTTGCCATGAAGTGATGGGACCAGATGCTATGATCTTAGTTTTCTGAATGTTGAGCTTTCAGCCAACTTTTGCACTCTCCTCTTTCACTTTCATCAAAAGGCTCTTTAGTTCCTCTTCACTTTCTGCCATAAAGGTGGTGTCATCTGCATATCTGAGGTTATTGATATTTCTCCTGGCAATCTTGATTCCAGCTTGTGCTTCTTCCAGTCCAGCGTTTCTCATGATGTACTCTGCATAGAAGTTAAATAACAGCCTTGATCTACTCCTTTAGGCATTGCTAATTATCAACTGACTAATCTATTTAATACTTTGAAAGGAGATCCTGATTTAAATAACCCTTGTATAGATGGGGAAACAACGGAAACAGTGTCAGACTTTATTTTGGGGGGCTCCAAAATCACTACAGATGGTGACTGCAGCCATGAAATTAAAAGACGCTTACTCCTTGGAAGGAAAGTTATGACCAACCTAGATAGCATATTCAAAAGCAGAGACATTACTTTGCCAACAAAGGTCCGTCTAGTCAAGGCTATGGTTTTTCCTGTGGTCATGCATGGATGTGAGAGTTGGACTGTGAAGAAAGCTGAGCACTGAAGAATTGATGGCTTTTGAACTGTGGTGTTGGAGAAGACTCTTGAGAGTCCCTTGGACTGTAAGGAGATCCAACCAGTCCATTCTGAAGGAGATCATTCCTTCTTTGGAAGGAATGTTGCTAAAGCTGAAACTCCAGTACTTTGGCCACCTTATGCGAAGAGTTGACTCATTGGAAAAGACTGTGATGCTGGGAGGGATTGGGGGCAGGAGGAGAAGGGCCGATAGAGGATGAGATGGCTGGATGGCATCACGGACTCGATGGATGTGGGTCTGAGTGAACTCCGGGAGATGGTGATGGACAGGGAGGCCTGGCGTGCTGCAATTCATGGGGTTGCAAAGAGTTGGATACGACTGAACTGAACTGAACTGTTCACTTTCTCAAGA
Organism: Ovis aries; assembly: GCF_016772045.2. Taxonomy (NCBI): domain Eukaryota; kingdom Metazoa; phylum Chordata; class Mammalia; order Artiodactyla; family Bovidae; genus Ovis; species Ovis aries. The sequence continues at coordinate 24,443,812 of NC_056060.1, read as the reverse complement.
GGCATGAGAGGAACTCTGGTGCAAAATAAGTTGCAAAAACAGTTTCTTACTTGCATTAGACTTGATTTACCTCTTGAATTATTTATACTCCCCTCTCCATTCTCCCACAGGACTTTTTGCCCAACAAGAACACCCAATAGAATGGATCTATACCCATTTTAGAGGAATAAAGTCACACCCTACCTTGATTTAATCGCTCTAATCATTATCAATGGAAGAAATAGAACCAAAACTCTAATTGGCTCTGATCCTCATAAAATTGTAATACCCATTAATAAATCTCAATTTGAGAACACATTACAAACTTCTACCGATTTCCAAAGAGCTTTTCTGGAATATTCTGGCAAATTTTCATTTCATTATCCTAACAAGCTCTGGAATTTCTTCAAAAATACTGAATTTATCTCTTGCATTATCAGCTTGCAATGTATACCTCAAGCTGATATTTTCTATATAGATGGGACTAAAAACGCCAAAGCTTCATTCTGGTCTCTCAAAGAACATAAAATTTTTTGTACTAACTTTCATTCTGCTCAACAAAATGAATTATATGCTCTTATTCAAGTTATTCACCTACATCCTTACCCCATTAATATAGTCTCTGACTCCTTATATTCAGCTTTTGTATTAAAAAATATAGAAACCTCCACTATAAACTCCAATCAACCTATTATTCAACAACTTTTTTTCAAACTACAATCTATTATTAGAAACTGCACTTCTCCCATTTATAATTTTACGTATTCAAACACATTCCTACCTTCCCAGCCCTATGACTCATGGTAATCAACAAGCTGATAAACATTTCTTTTGCTACTTCCGAGGAACAACATGCTCTATTACACAATAACGCTGGCTCCTTGCACCAAATTTTGAAAATTCCATACCGACAAGCTAAAGAAATCATTAATAATTGCTCTACTTGTAAACCCTTACATCTTCGACCCATTACACAGGGTGACAATCCTCGAGGATTACAACCCAATGTATTATGGCAAATGGATGTAACTCATTGCCCTGAACTTTCTCCATCTTCTTTCCTACATGTCTATATCAACACAAAGTCTTCTTTTATATAGGCCACACCTCTTCAAGGTGAGGCTACACAGCACGTTATAACTCACCTATTAGCTTGTTTTGCAGTAATGGGAATTCTTAGTTCTATAAAAACAGACAATGGCCCTGCCTATATTTCTAGGCAAATCAAACAATTTTTACAATCATTTTCTATTAAGCACATTACAGGTATTCCTTCTAATCCACAAGCACAAGGCATAGTTGAACGAGCACATCACACACTGAAACTACAAATAAAAAAATTTAAAAATGGGGAATACACAGGAACACGTCTATCTTCCTTATCCAAAGCAGACTTTACTAGATTTCAGTGTAAGATACTATTTAAACCTATAACTATTGTTAATACAGCTTTATTTGAGATTTTTATTTTTTTAATTTAAATTTATTTTAATTGGAGGCTAATTACTTTACAATATTGTATTGGTTTTGCCATACATCAACATGAATCTGCCACGGGTATACACGTGTTCCCCATCCTGATCCCTCCTCCCTATACCATCCCTCTGGGTCATCCCAGTGCACCAGCCCCAAGCATCCTGTATCCTGCATTGAACCTGGACTGGCGATTCATTTCTTATATGATATTATACATGTTTCAATGCCATTCTCCCAAATCATCCCACCCTCTCCCTCTCCCACAGAGTCCAAAAGACTGTTCTATATATGTGTGTCTCTTGCTATCTTGCATAGAGGGTTATTGTTACCATCTTTCTAAATTCCATATATATGCGTTAGTATACTGTATTGGTGTTTTTCTTTCTAGCTTACTTCACTCTGTATAATAGGCTCCAGTTTCATCCACCTCATTAGAACTGATTCAAATGTATTCTTTTTAATGGCTGAGTAATACTCCATTGTGTATATGTACCACAGCTTTCTTATTCATTCACCTGCTGATGGACATCTAGGTTACTTCCATGTCCTGGCTATTATAAACAGTGCTGCGATGAACACTGGGGTACATGTGTCTCTTTCCATTCTGGTTTCCTCAGTGTGTATGCCCAGCAGTGGGACTGCTAGGTCATAAGGCAGTTCTATTTCCAGTTTTTTAAGGAATCTCCACACTGTTCTCCATAGTGGCTGTGCTGGTTTGCATCCCCACCAACAGTGTAAGAGGGTTCCCTTTTCTCCACACCCTCTCCAGCATTTATTGCTTGTAGACTTTTGGATAGCAGCCATTCTGACTGGCTTGAAATGGTACCTCATTGTGGTTTTGATTTGCATTTCTCTAATAATGAGTGATGTTGAGCATCTTTTCATGTGTTTGTTAGCCATCCGTATGTCTTCTTTGGAGAAATGTCTGTTTAGTTCTTTGGCCCATTTTTTGATTGGGTCGTTTATTTTTCTGGAATTGAGCTGCATAAGTTGCTTGTATATTTTTGAGATTAGTTGTTTGTCAGTTGCTTCATTTGCTATTATTTTGTCCCATTCAGAAGGCTGTCTTTTCACCTTGCTTATAGTTTCCTCTGTTGTGCAGGAGCTTTTAATTTTAATTAGGTTCCATTTGTTTATTTTTGCTTTTATTTCCAGTATTCTGGAGGTGGGTCATAGAGGATCCTGCTGTGATTTATGTCAGAGAGTGTTTCCCTATGTTCTCCTCTAAGAGTTTTATAGTTTCTGGTCTTACGTTCAGATCTTTAATCCATTTTGAGTTTATTTTTGTGTGTGGTGTTAGAGAATGTTCTAGTTTCATTCTTTTACAAGTGGTTGACCAGTTTTCCTGGCACCACTTGTTAAAGAGATTGTCTTTTCTCCATTGTATATTCTTGCCTCCTTTGTCAAAGATAAGGTGTCCATAGGTGCATGGATTCATTTCTGGGCTTTCTATTTTGTTCCATTGATCTATGTGTCTGTCTTTGTGCCAGTACCATACTGTCTTGATGACTGTGGCTTTGTAGTAGAGCCTGAAGTCAGGCAGGTTGATTCCTCCAGTTCCAGTTGCTTTGGCTATTCGAGGTTTTTTGTATTCCCATACAAATTGTGAAATTATTTGTTTTAGCTCTGTGAAAAATACCATTGGTAGCTCGATAGGGATTGCATTGAATCTATAGATGCTTTGGGTAGGATACTCATTTACAGTATATTGATTCTTCCAATCCATGAACATGGTATATTTCTCCATCTATTAGTGTTCTCTTTGATTTCTTTCACCAATGTTTTATAGTTTTCTATATATAGGTCTTTAGTTTCTTTAGGCAGATATATTCCTAAGTATTTTATTCTTTTCATTGCAATAGTGAATGGAATTGTTTCCTTAATTTCTCTATTTTCTCATTATTAGTGTATAGGAATGCAAGGGATTTCTGTGTGTTGATTTTATATCCTGCAACTTTACTATATTCATTGATTAGCTCTAGTAAATTTTTTAAACTTACCACAGGGAGATATCTTAACAAGAGCAGAAAAACATTTTGAAGGATTACAGGATACCTCTCTTCCTTTGCCCATTTGGTATCAAGATGGGCTGACTAAACAATGGAAATCTGGGAAATTAATCTTACTGGGAAATTAATCTTACAGGGAAAGGGGTATGCTTGTATTTCTCCAGATGGATCCAGCAAACTCAATTGGCTTCCTCTTTGGAAAATCCACCCCAAGGGAGCCTCCGGTGTTCAAAATAAAGACAAAAAGACAAAACCTCCAGGAGGAAGAAATTCCAGTACAGGCCATGGCGGCTCTAAAACTCTCCAAGAAGCACCGCCCTCGACGTCATCGACCTCATGATCTCCCTGCTGCTAAGTCACTTCAGTCGTGTCCGACTCTGTGTGACCCCATAGATGGCAGCCCACGAGGCTCCCCCGTCCCTGGGATTCTCCAGGCAAGAACACTGGAGTGGGTTGCTATTTCCTTCTCCACTGCGTGAAAGTGAAGTCGCTCAGTCATGTCCGACTCTTAGCAACCCCATGGACTGCAGCCTACCAGGCTCCTCCGTCCATGGGATTTTCCAGGCAAGAGTACTGGAGTGGGGTGCCATCGCCATCTCCGATGATCTCCCTACTTGGGGACAAATAAAAACCCTTACTAATCAAGCTGAAAATCTGGTTTATCAACAGGAAATGCCTCAGAATCCAGAAAATATTTTTGTTGTTAAGCTTGCTTTGCTTGCTTTTGCTTCCCCTGCTCAGGCTGAATTAATTAATCATACTTACTGGGCCTATATACCCAAGCCCCCTTTACTGCAGGTTATAAAATGGACAGATAAAGGACCAATCGTATCCACCAATGACTCAGTACATATGCCTCCTCCTTGGAGCTTGGAGGGGCCCTCTCATCCTGAGAAAAAAGGAAGACTAATTAATATTTCTCTAGGGTATGAAGTCCTTCCTATGTGCATGGGTCCAACAGAATTATGCATTAACGTTAGCCGACAAACATGGGCTTTCGTTCTGCCTCCAAAGAAGAACTTTTGGACATTGCTTGGACTGTTTACTGCCCTTTCTTTCTATGAGAACCATGTCAACACTACTGAAACTCTAGGAAAAGGACAAAAATCATTATGCAAAGAGTTTACATATAAATACTTTAAACATACTCCTGTTCATTGGGACAAATGTCAGGCTAAATCAGGAAAATTAATGTTTGTGGCCAATTACAGCATTGATTACTGGGGACCCCATGGTATGTAGTTGTCTAACTGCTCAGATGATATTAACAGCACTGTATATGATTATACCACTCAAGTAGCATAAAAGGTTACTAATACTCTGATTGACTTCATAGTATTAACAAAGGACTTCTTGGCTGGCTTGACGGTGGAATGGCACCCCTCAACCTCGAATCATCCTCAATAAACAGATTGGGCCTGAACAATGGGACATCTGGAAACTTGCCACAAGCACCAAAGAACTTGGAACTTGGAATGGATATTTTATGCGGACCAGTCATAGGCATCGTAAATATTCCCTTCGTTATAATCATTCATATTTCATATAAGCTTGTGTTCCCCTTCCTTTTGTTATAGCTATAGGGAACTTGCAGTTTAATAAGACTTTACGTTCTGTGACTTCCATAGATTGCAAATTGTATACTTGTTTTAATTCCTCTGTCTCTTTGAAAAATGAATCCCTTTTGATTCTTCAGCCATGGTTGCCAATAGATCTCCAGTGACCCTGGGAAGAGGGTTCCATAGCAGGATTTGCCTCCCAGCTACTTACTAAATCACTTTGACGATCTAAACGAGTCACTAGATGGTTAATTCTTGGCATTTAGGGATTAATAGCCATTTGCACTACTGCCACTGTCTCAGGCATTGCTTTACAAACCTCAGTTCAAACACACAGCTTTATTCAAAATTGGACCAAAGATGCTCGTACTATGTGGACCACTCAGACTCAGATAAATGAGGAAATTCAAGATGAAATACAAGAAATAAAAATAGCCATCCAATAGGTTGGAGATCAATTAATAAATTTGCAAAAATGAGCTATACTAAAATGTAACTGGAATTCTACTCAATTTTGTATTACCCCCATTCCATTCAACTATAGTGCCTACAATGGGAACAAATCAAATTTCATTTGCAAGACTTACATGATAATGCTTTCTTAAATGTACAATTATTACAAAAAGAAATCTTTGAAACTTTCTCTAAGAGTCTACCCTCTTCCAAAAATCTGGAAATCTTAGCTGAACAGCTAGCTGATTAATTATCTGGGCTAGACCCTCGAGGATGATTTCAAAGCGTTATACATACTATTGGATCTAGAGCTATGACGCTGATAATTATCCTGATGGTTATATTTGTAGTATACAGATGCCTTTCAACTAAAATTGTTCAAACTAAACAAACTCGTTTGGTCAGGGCCTTTTTCACAAAAGTATCTACAGTCGCCTCCAATTATGAAAAAAAAGGGGGAATTGTTAGGGGACGGTCAACTTTAAGGGATCCAATATGTTGTATTTTCTTCCTTTGTGTGCTGTGTCTCAAGGACTCTCTGTTCCTTATCAGTTCCTGGGATACAGGAATGAGTAGAGCTGCATGCAGTTCTCAGGACTGAGATCATGAGAAAGAGCACCTGCTTGGATTCCCTTCAAGTGACTCCCTTCACTGACTCTCTTCAGCGACCTTGTACTTATTAGACTATCCATTTAGTTGCAACTGGTAGAATTTCATTCTTTTTAACAGCTGAGTAATCATTTTACTGAAGATATATAAGCATGCTAATAAAATACCCTTGTTCCACTAGAGACTTGGGTCCCCCACATCCTTCTTTCTATCTCCGGCTACTTCTTCAGAGCGTGGAAACCTACTGAGCTCACTTTCTCACCCAAGCTTTCAAGACCTCCTTGAGAGGATGCCCTGTGCCTTCGTGAGTGGTACAAGTCCTGTGTATGGGCTTTATTGGTTTTCCACGTAGCCCGAGGGATATTGCTCTTTCTCTCTCTTTCTCTCTTTCTTTTCGTCAACTCCAGTCCCCAGGTCCTAGTCTGTAAAAGACCGCAACACTCTCACAGCTGCTTTTCTTTCTTAATTGCACTTCTCAAGTGATTGCCTTCTAGCTAGAATTGTACTGTGCACCTGGTGTTTACTTCTCCAAGAAAATACTCCCTAAAACTCCCTTCCCTCGTGAGCATCATTCATTCCAGAAAGAAGGTCATCCCTGGTGTGATCATCTCAAGGACCACCTAACACCAGCTTTGACAATTTTGAAAATTTCCAGAAGTGAAGAATGCAAGCTTGATCTACCCTGATCCTTATCTATGGTCCTGGTTTCCACCCTCAAACTATAAGACCCCTTGCTATTCTCTTTCGAGGGAGGGCACAGTCTGTAGGACATTAACCTTCAGTGGCCTCCTTTGCCTGGCACAATAAAAAAACTACTCTTTTATACTTCACCCAAAACTCTGTCTTTATGTTTCTGTTCACTCTGGTTAATAGAGACGAGTTTCAGCAACAGTACCCCTATATATCTGTGTTCACTTGAAGCTTTAATAAGAATAAAAAGGTTTCAAAGAATGGAAATGAATCTGGTGATTTCTTAAAAGGTATAGAGGTCTGTTGTCATGGCCTATCCTATAATGAAGAGAATCCTCAGATTTTCAGTGGTCCCCACACAAGTCTCCAGCTCATCCTCTCCTGGAAGAATCCTGCTGCTTCCACCAGATAATGAGGGGACAGGGAAAGTCACCCCCAGCTTCCTGAGAACTGGCTCAACAGGTCTCAGGATTGTTACACAGGCCACCTGAACAGGGTAATCAACAGCTGCTTGGCTTCTATTTTTTCCTGCCTTCTTCCCTTTCAACTTTCTCAACTCCCTCTGAGTTAACCTCATATACATTTGCCTCAAGAGTTGGTTCCCCTCAGGCCTCAATATTCCATCTCCATCTTCACATGTCCAAGCAGGAGCCTTCAGTATACTTGGTTCGTTTCTGTTTTCCCCTAGGCCTTGCTGTTTCAGAACTAGAGCAACTTTCTTCATCTTAAAACTCTCAGTCACCCCAAAAAATAAAAAAATTAAAAAAAAAACCTCTCAGTCCCTTTTCTATAATTTATATCAGGAAACAGGCATAGTCAAAGTTGTAACAGTATCACTATTGTAATACTAGAAATCTCAACTTCCTTCTAGACATTTCCATGCCTGGAGCTATTTCTCTGGAGTGACAGGATAGGGGAGTCCCCCTCCTCTACTAGTTGTCACAGAGTGGTGGCAGCTCTACTCGCCAGCCCCACCTCCTTATTCCTGCTGCTGCTAAGTCGCTTCAGTCGTGTCCGACTCTGTGCGACCCCACAGACGGCAGCCCACCAGGCTCCCCCGTCCCTGGGATTCTCCAGGCAAGAACGCTGGAGTGGGTTGCCATTTCCTTCCCCAATGCATGAAAGGAAAAAGTGAAAGTGAAGTCGCTCAGTCGTGTCTGACTCTCAGCGACCCCATGGACTGCAGCCTACCAGGCTCCTCTGTCCATGGGATTTTCCAGGCAAGAGTACTGGAGTGGAGTGCCATTTCCTTCTCCCCTTCTTATCCCAAGTGGCCCCAAATCCCCTTTGAAAGGATGCAGTTCAGGTATCAACAGAGCAACCTAAAGGACTTGAGGCTTAGTAGACAAGGTATGAAAGGCTTAGATCAAATGTCCTGAGTGAGGCAAGATCAGATTGTCCCCAGGACAAAACAGCTAGGGAGAGCTACTATAGACACTCTGGATTAGAACGGCCCCAGGTCAGAACTGACTCGACAGCCCCAAGATTAGTCACAGCATTGAAGAGGAGAAGACACTGCACCAGGCCATGCCTGGCAGAGAGTCTGGAGTTTCTGGTTTCTAAATTCAGGAAGGCGTCAGCCAGGGGAGGGGCCTGCATGTAAGGGAAGAGTGAGAAACGGGCTGGGCAAGCTTCCTATGTAAGGCTACACAAGAAGAGGCAACATAGACCAGAAAGAGGATTCCTGATAGCCTCCTGAAACTCAGGAGAGTGAGCACGCCATCTCTGACCACCTGAGACACCCCTCCTGCTCCAAAGACTATATATAACTCCACTTGTCTTTCTGAGGCCTCTACTAACCCTGTACCACAAGGATGGAACCACTACTAGGAGCAAAAATTGGCTGCCTATTTGCCCTGCTGGTGCTCACTCTGGTGTGTGGCCTTATTCCCATCTACTTCAAGTGGTTCCAGACTGCTACAGCCACAGGTATAGCCCTATCACATCTTTGTCCCCATAACCTAAGTCTGACTTCAGCCTTGTCACCCTGTCCTGATATCTTGCTCTGATTCTCTCATCATCCCCAGTCTTGGGACATTGAGTGCTGCCCATGGCTCCTTAGTCACCTTCTTCTTATCTCCTCTTTGCCAACTGGATTGTAACTCCTGCTTTTAATTAGGTTGTCACCGCCGGATCCTCAGTTTCCTGGGCTGCACATCTGCTGGTGTTTTCCTGGGAGCGGGGTTCATGCATATGACTGCTGAAGCCTTGGAGGGGATTAAGTCAGAGATCCAGAACTTGATGATACAGGTGAGCATCAGACCTCCAAGGCCATGAGGCCAGAATGATGAACAGAATGAGGAGAAGAAAAGGGGGAAAGTGACAAGGTCAAGGACAGAAGGAATGACGAGGAAAATGATGGCTCTTGTGTGGAGTGATGGAAACAGGTCAGACTGGCCTTGAAGGAAAGTGGTAGAGCCAACAGCACAGAACAGGACGCTGAGCTGCTTTCCCTCATCTAATTTGAGCTTTTTTCTCCCTAGAACAGGACAAAGAGTGAGGGGCATTCTGATGATGATGCTGATTCAGCTTATGTAAGTGTCTCCCACCATCGCTTACCTGGACAGTAAGGAGAACCAGAGATTGCTTTCATGCCCAGACCTTGAGGATTTATGTATGGAATTCTAAGAATTCCTCCTGCCCCTCAGCTCTGACATTGTTGTTGGCAAGGAAAGGTGGAGCCACTCAATCCTTCCGGGCTTATGAAACCCAGAGAGAATTCTTGTTTAACCTTCCATTCTTTCTCTGGACCCTTTGATATGCTTCATATCATTTCCCTGTATTTCTAACCCTATTGATTTTCTTTCCCTTATTTCCTCAGGTTTTCTTGTGGTCAAACGTCCATGTCTCCTCTTGGCTTCGTTCCCCTTTTTATGTTCTGTTACCACACTTCCCATTCTCTTCAGCCCAGTCCCTGCTGCTGCTACTGCTGCTAAGTCACTTCAGTTGTGTCCGACTCTGTGCGACCCCATAGACGGCAGCCCACCAGGCTCCCCCATCCCTGGGATTCTCCAGGCAAGAACACTGGAGTGGGTTGCCATTTCCTTCTCCAATGCATGAAAGTGAAAAGTGAAAGGGAAGTCGCTCAGTCGTGTCCGACTCTTTGTGACCCCATGGACTGCAGCCTTCCAGGCTCCTCCATCCATGAGATTTTCCAGGCAAGAGCACTGGAGTGGGGTGCCATTGCCTTCTCCGTCAGCCCAGTCCCAATCCTGTACAATTTCTTCCCTTCCTTACTTCCCCCAGAGCTCAGCAGTAAAGAAACCACCATCAACACAGGAGACTCGAGTTCGATCCCTGGGTGGGGAAGAACCCCTGGAGAAGGAAATGGCAGCCCACTACGGTATCTTTGCCTGGAAAATCCCATGGAACCTGGCGGGCTATGGTCCAGAGGATCGCAAACAGTTAGGTATGACTGAGCACAAGCGCAGCACACTTTGCCATCTCACAACAGCTTTCTGTTCCCACCAGATGGAGTATCCCTACGGAGAGCTCGTCATCTCTCTGGGCTTCTTCCTTGTCTTCCTTTTGGAGTCGCTGGCATTGCAGTGCTGTCCTGGGACTGCTGAAACACCCAAAGTGCAGGAGCAGGAACTGGGTACAGCTCATGAGCTTGAACCTCACAGCCACGGACTTCTACCCTCACCCTCACGGGGTCCCTTTCGAGCCCTCATCCTCTTGCTCTCACTCTCCTTTCACTCCGTGTTTGAAGGTCTAGCTGTGGGGCTGCAGCTCACAGTCGCATCAACTGTGCAGCTCTGTCTTGCTGTCCTGGCTCACAAGGGGATCGTGGTGTTTGGCGTAGGACTGCGGCTGGTGCAGGTAGGCACTGAATCACGTTGGGCCGTGCTCTCCATTCTGTCTTTAGCTCTCATGTCCCCCCTGGGCCTAGCCATAGGGCTGGCCGTGCCTCAAGGAGACTCTAAAGCTGGGCAAGGTTTGGCACAGGCTCTGTTAGAAGGCATGGCAGCTGGTACATTCCTGTATGTCACCTTCCTGGAAATTCTGCCCCGGGAACTTGCAAGTCCTGAAGCCCCTCTGGCTAAGTGGAGCTGTGTAGCTGCTGGTTTTGCGTTTATGGCTGTCATTGCCTTGTGGGCCTGAGAGATTCCTGACTTTTCTGATGGACCCAAGATGACCTCCCTACTCCCAGAAGAAGCTGCTCAAATGACTTCGCCCTCTGACATTTCTTTCCTGAGACACAGTGACATTTACTAGGCATTGTGCCATAACCTGGACCCCAACTTTTCACCACGTGAGATGCCATTTCTCATACAGGACCGAGAAAAAGTTGTTTTGGTTGAGTACTTATAAATGAGAGGATTTGACTCTTGTCCCGTTTGTGCTGTTATGTGTAATAAAATGTCATTTTGTCCTTCCCCTTCAGCTGTGCTGCGCTTCATTTCTCTGGGCTGCCTAGGAGGTGCCTGGTCAGGAGGTGGTGGAGTGGCAGGCGGGAAGGGTGAGTGTGGGACACGGTCTTGTTTTCTGGAATTGGGCCCCCAGTCATTCATTCTGTCAGCTGCAGGCCGAGCCCCTCCAGTTATGGGAACATTGCTGAAATTCCAGCAACTCACTACCACGTTATGCACGTATGCATGTCTTTATGTGTGTGTGTGTGTGTGTGTGTGTGTGTGTGTGTGTGTGTGTGTGTGTGTGAGTCGCTTCAGTCATGTCCAACTCTTTGCAACCCTATGGACCATAGCCCGCCAGGCTCCTCTGTCCATGGGGTTTCTTCAGGCAAGAATACAGGAGTAGCTTGCCATGCCCTCCTCCAGGGGATCTTCCCAACCCAGGGATTGAACCTGCATCTCTTGCATCTCCTGCATTGGCAGGAGTGTGGTTTACCACCGGCACCACCTGGGAAGCCTCCTTACGCACAGATTTGAGAAACTGAGCCAGAGCTCCCGCATTCAGAGAGAAGAGGTTTAGGGATCTAGATTTTTCTCCTATGCTATCCACACCCACCCTACTCCCAGTGCCTGTTATCAGCCTCCCACAAAGTATCCAACAGACTTTTGAGATAGAGCTAAATGGAGGCTATTTCCATATGCTTCCTGTTTCATGCTGAGCCCCATGTGGCTTCAGGGACACTCTTGCTCTTCTTGGAGTCTCTGTCTCCTTCCAGCAGCCTCATGCTGAGGGATTAAGAAGCAGTGTATTTGGAGAGAGAGAAAGATGCCAGATAGATGTCTGGGGTGATTACTGGGCTCAAACTGTGACTTGATGACTTTCTTTCTCCCTGCCTTACCTGCCACGCTGGCTGCAGCCCCTCCTTTCTAGACCATTTGCCTTTCAGTTTGAGTAACTCTTACAATGCGTTGTTTCTCCTAAGAGCTGCTAAAGACATATACATTATCTAAAACCGAGGGGGAGCAAATGACCGTTGCCCAGCCGCTGACCCATGGGATGGAGGAATATATCAGACTTAGTGGGGAAATAGGGAAAGAGAAGGTATGCCCTGTGCGCTCAACTGCTCACCAGTTTGCTCCTTCTCATATTTTTGGTATTTAACTGGACTTAACACAGACAAGGTCTCCTGAGTTTCATTCTTGTCTCAGTCTGTCTCCTGTCAGATACACAAAACTCCACCAGCACCAACCCAGCTTACACTCACAAGGATCAGTGAGAAGGCAAGCCTCGGGCAAAGCTAAATAAAAATGTCTGACAAGGGAAATAATTTCCCTGAAGCATCATCCTATTTTGTTTTCCCTTCGGTATTAATTGCACTCACATGGAGTACACTCCAATGTAGTAATGATAGAATTTCTATGCTGAGCATCTGGCACTGTTCTATTGCTTTCACATATTTTATCTCACCTTCCCAACTCTACCAGGTAAATATTATCCCTATGGTAAGTCAAGGAAAGTACTAGAAAAGTTAAATACCTTGGTAGCTAACTGGGCTTCAAACCCATGTTTTTGTGATTCTAAGAAAAACTCAAGATGTAGCTTTTCTTCTCCTACCTTACCTTTCCCTCCCCATCTTCCACGTCAGAGTTTCATAAGAAAGCAGAGAGCACACTGGATAAGTGAGGCAAGCTTAACAAAGGGAGTATATAGAAAGGTATGGGCAGGGTTTAGACAGAGCAACAAGGGATGGTGCAATTGCTTGGGGCTGAGTAATAACAATGCTGTTACCTGGGCTGAACAGAGGGAGTAGCAACCAGAAACTAGAGGGCTGTCCAATAAGAGCTGTGGCCTTGGTACAGGGATACAGCCAAACTGCAGGGACCAGGAGAAGTCAGAGGAATATCCTCACTCTCCTTCTCTGTGGCCTGCAGCCAGTGTCTCCTGCTGGCCATACCCAAACAGAAACCAAGGATGAAAATGTCTATGGGTGATTGCACATAGGTCAGCCTTGCGAGGCACAGGTCCTAAAGAACTCTGGAAGGGCAAACAGAAGACATTCCACCCAACATCGATTCTCTGCTGCCTTCGACTCCAGTGATCTTGCCAGGACTTTGGAAGGGACACGATTATATGGAAGTTAGCTATTTCTGGTCCTGAGGATTTGTATGACTACAGAAAGAAGGCTTGAGGAGGAGTACATTAGACTCTAGGGCTCTCCATACGTTTCTGGGTCACTGATGCTATCAGCATTTGACGACAATAAGCAGAAGCTGGAGATTTCAAGCGTGAGTGGGTCATGCATTTTTTTGCTTCCTCCCAACCCACGGGCCTTTAGATTTCCTTTCTCCTCCTCCGCGTTCAGCCATCCTTCCAAAGTCCATTTCCTTTTCCTTTCTCAAGATTCTTACCAACCAGGAACCATCTTTAGTTTGAACCATATTGTATCAAGAGCTGGAATAGAGCTAGGGAATGCCACATGGAGAGAACACTGTGATGGAGAAAAGGAACAATCTTGATCATTTTCAAAAGTTCTGAATCCCCAGCAAGGAGCCAGAAAAGGCTCTAAGGGAGCAGAAGAGGAGTGTGATTTCTGAATGAGCTAGAAATGAGAAAGAATGGAATAAGAACCATAGGACAGGAGGGAGAGCTGAGCTAACTGGGGCCTGGTGACTAGAAGCCAGATTCAGGAGTGAACCCTGATTCACACAGCCTTGAAAGATAGATTGTAACCGAAGAAAATTAGAGTCACGAGAGTTGAAATATAAAAATCAGAGGGAAGATATATAGGTTGGAAGAGTGAATAAGAGGAGAAACTAGTTGGAATAATCACAAGAGGATTTATACAAATAGTTTTCAAATCTTCTCAAGTTTTCTTTCTGTGTCTCTTCCTCAACCGTCTTCTCCACGCCATCTATTTTTTACTTATTTAAACAGGAAAAAAAAATCTGAAACAAAAGAATGAAACCTCCAACTTCCTTCCCACTTTGAGCCAGCTTTCCATTTTTGTACCAATAAATGATTCTTTGGGAGAGTTCCCTGGTGATCTAGTGGTTACTTTCACTGCCAAAGCCCAGGTTCAATCCCTGCTCAGGGAACAGATTCCACAAGTCTCATGGAGTGGCCAAGAAATAAATTAATTACAAATTTAAAAAGTAAATAATTCTTTGAAGTAATCCTTGGGAGCTCCCCACCTTTCCTTTGCTTATGAGCTAAGGGTTGGGTTTAGATATTGCTGTTGTATGAAAAAATGGAGATGGGGAACAGCATACTGAACATTATTCAGTGAACACCTCAGAGCCAGGTGGGAGGCCAGTCAGAGAACAACACATGTGAACAAGATACACCCAGGAACAAAACCCAAAGCGCTCTGAACTAATTCTCATGAGGCGGTTCATGCCATTTCACCCCTCCCCTGAAGGACAGTTTTCCAATGTCTTGCCAAAGGAAACAGTCCCTTGCTCCTGGCTCTGGGTGATAGAGTAAGAAACAGCTAATTGGGGTGTGTTGGTAACATGAGTGTGCCAATCAGCCAAATACCCTCACATTTCCCCCCCGCCCCAGCCCCCAACCTGAGGAAGAAGCCCATAGTTACCAGCAAAGGTGAAGCAAGAAGGGGTACAGACAGGGGTGACACCCACCCCCACCCCTAGTCTGTGCAGATGCTTAACAACAGTTGCCAATTATGTCCTTTTTTATTTCAGTTTTGGTTGTGAGTTACTTTTTTTATATAACTTTATTTAAATAATTAATGTTTAAATAAATAAAATTATATTTAAAAAGTAACAACAAAAACTGAAAAAAAAGGAAATAATTGACAACTGGCGTCTTTAATAATCTCCACAGACTGGGAGTGGAGGTGGTGACTTTATTTCTTTATTTGGCCTTCCCTGGTGGCTCAGATGGTGAAGAGTCTGCCTGCAGTGCAGGAGACCCAGGTTCAATCCCGGGGTCGGGGAGATCCCCTGGAAAAGGAACTGGCAACCCACTCCAGTATCCTTGCCTAGGAAATCCCATGGACACAGCAGCCTGGAGGGCTGCAGTCTATGGGGTCGCGAAGAGCCGGACACGACTGAGCAGCTAACAGACAGATTTACTTGTTTGACTGTGCAGGGTCTTCACTGCTGTGTGAGGGCTTTCTCTGACTCTCTGGCAGAGAGTGCAGGGGCGACCCTCTAGTTGCGGTGCGCAGGGTTCTCATTGCAGTGGCTTCTCTTGTTGCGGAGCACAGGCTCTAGACTCGTGGGCTTCAGCAGCTGCAGCACCAGAGGCTTAGTAGTTGTGGCTCTCAGGCCCTAAACTCACTGACTGCAAGAGCTGTGGTACGTGGACTTCAGCGGTTTCAGCTCCTGGGCTCTACGGACTCAGTACTTGTGGCATACGAGCTTAGTTCCTTCACAGCAAGTAGGATCTTCCCAGACCAGGGATTGAACCCATGTTTCCCTGCATTGGCAGGCAGACTTTTATCCACTGTACCACCAGGAAAGTCCCTGAGTTACTTTCTTTAGATTCATTGAAAGTGAAAAAACAGGAAAGAAGCATTCTATTTTTGCTGTATATTTATCCAGTTGGAGGAAAATTCTAATGTTGGTGAGAAAAGAAGGTTATGTTGTGACTTACATTGCTCTGGGCACTGTTTACCCTGACCACACCCCTGGCCTGTGGTCAGAATTGACTCACACTTTCCACTTTAGTCCTAAAATCTCTGTAGAAAGGTGGTGTCTCCCACTCTGGCTGTTCCCTGTTAGAGGAGTGCTCTCTAAAGCTTAACGGCTATCCTCCTGCTGCAGTTTCACAGCTTTGTGTGTTCCTTCAGAGAATCACCCTTTCATCTGTCTTTAGTAGTTCTGGAATTTTTAAGGGCTCTCATCACTGTGTTCTAATTTTAATCTCCTTCCCATGGCACCCTTGCTTAGCTGTCTTGGGCTTCGGTCCCTAAAGTCAGGGAAACATTCCTTGAGAACAAGAGGAAGAGAGAAACAAGAGTCCTAAGCCTGAAGCCAAGACAAAAGAGCGGTAGTTTGTGGTTTGACATCTATCAAGTCCCCTCACCTCTCCTCTAAGCTCTGATCTTAAGAATGGGAAGAGCCACAGACCACTGCTGACCATGGTATCAGGCCTTCCCTCCAGAGCTACCACTAGAATCACAAAGAGCTATGGGAGACGCTTACTCCTTGGAAGAAAAGTTATGACCAACCTAGATAGCATATTCAAAAGCAGAGACGTTACTTTGCCGACTAAGGTCTGTCTACTCAAGGCTATGGTTTTCCAGTGGTCATGTATGGATGTGAAAGTTGGACTGTGAAGAACGCTGAGCGCCGAAGAATTGATGCTTTTGAACTGTGGTGTTGGAGAAGACTCTTGAGAGTCCCTTGGACTGCAAGGACATCCAACCAGTCCATTCTGAAGGAAATCAGCCCTGGGATTTCTTTGGAAGGAATGTTGCTAAAGCTGAAACTCCAGTACTTTGGCCACCTCATGCAAAGAGTTGACTCATTGGAAAAGACTCTGATGCTGGGAGGGATTGGGGGCAGGAGGAGAAGGGGACGACAGAGGATGAGATGGCTGGATGGCATCACTGACTCGATGGACGTGAGTCAGTGAACTCCGGGAGTTGGTGATGGACAGGGAGGCCTGGCGTGCTGCGATT
Organism: Ovis aries; assembly: GCF_016772045.2. Lineage (NCBI taxonomy): Eukaryota > Metazoa > Chordata > Mammalia > Artiodactyla > Bovidae > Ovis > Ovis aries. The sequence goes on along the minus strand of NC_056060.1, from coordinate 24,427,037 downwards.
CATGGAGTCGCAAAGAGTTGGACACGACTGAGCGACTGAACTGAACTGAACTGAACTGAACTGATGGGAGACTTTGGAAGGGACCTGGGAGCTGAGGAGTTGGGAAGAACCATGCCAACCACAGGGGGGCACTGCATCCCCATGGGCTAGCCTGGAGTGTACAGGACCAACAAAGCAGAGAGGTCAGTCAAGGACAGCAAAGCCCCTCTCCCTTGCTCCCAGCAGACAGCATCTCTCCCTCTACTTAATTCTTGGGTTTCCTAAAGATGCAGACACATCTGTAGCAGAGAGAGATACAGTCACCACCCATTCACACCCACCTCCATGGCAGATACACACTCTCTGATATGTATACACAAATGTAATTTACTCCCTCTTCTGAAGAATATCCTGATAACAATGTTATCTTTGTAGGTAAATGTACTGAGAAGACTGGCCTTCCCTTCCATAATGAACAACGGCAGGTATTGCTGGTCAAGGCTGTAAGTTCTCTGCCTTATCTGCATGTTTATCTAGGAGCTGGTTGGTCCAATGTTCCAGTTATGCTGTTTTGTTTCTTTAGCATGGCATTTAAGCCCTGCTTGCTGTCTACCCTGTGTGTGGTTTGTCAACACCCTCACCATCCATAGCCAGCTCTGTAACTTCTGTATTTCTGTGTGCGTGCACGCGTGCTAAGTCACTTCCATCACATCCGACTCTTTGCAACCCAATGGACTGCAGCCTGCCAGGCTTCTCTGTCCATGGGATTCTCCAGGCAAGAATACTGGAGTGGGTTACCATTCCCTTCTCCAGGGTCTCTATCTCTGCTAGTCACCTAATACTTCCCCCTTCTGATCCTGGCCTACCGCATTGAAGATAGATTTCACCCTGTGTGAGACAGTGAGGAAATGCTCAAGATTCAAGCATACATTCCACATTCCACTCTGATGCCAATGTGTCAGCACCAGATCTCAAGCTACATTAGTCCTTAGCTCAGTTCCACTGAGGAAAGTGCAATTGCCTATGGCATTTCTATTATATGAAGCAATCTAACAAATGACCTTGTAACAATCCATCTACAATCCTCTTGCCAGTAACGCTATATGGTGCCTTCTCATTTTTACTTCTTGTGACCCAAGAGCGTAAGAATCAGCCTGCAACAGCCACAGACTATCAGAAGTCCTCTTGATCGTTGTTCTTACTTGAAAAGCTTCTCAGAGAACCACACACATAGTCTAATTAACTCCCTGATTCACAGAAGAGGAGAAATTCCTGAGAGGAAGTCCTCTCTTTTGCTGTAACTGTCCTGAAGGAGTCTTCAGATTGGGATCAACTGCATGAGGCCTGGTCTGACTGTATTGATCAATCAAAAATGAAATCTACAGAACCCTAGGGAGGATCCTGCCGGAAAATGAGTCAAAAGATGTCCTTGGACACTTGTGTCAGTTTTCTATGCTTCCTTCTTTAAATCATGATTTTGGTGATGTCTCTAAAACCCTATGGCATTTCTCAGTGGGCCAGTCCACTGATAAGGAAGTCTCTTAAGATGTGAGTCCCTCCTCTGGCCCCCAACTGGGATATCCTACAATATCAAGGGCAATACCATGCTATTGGAGCAGGGACCAGTGACCATGGGGTCACATTTTATAGTGTGTCTATGCTATACAGGGGCTTCCCTGGTGGCTTACACAGTAAAGAATCTGCCTACAATACAGGAGTCTGGGGTTCAATCCCTGTGTCAGGAAGATCCCCTGGAAGAGCGCATGGCAACCCACTCCAGTATCCTTGCCTGGAGAATTTCATAGACAGAGGAGCCTGGAGGGCTACCCACAGTCCAGGGGGTCCACAAAGAGTTGGACACAACTGTGTGACTAACACTTCTGCTATACAAGCCCTCTCCTGTGGTTCTGTCACCTTGAGAAGAGAAATGTAAGGGCTGAGCAGGGAAAGGCAGAAAAGGGGCACGAGGCAGGCATATTCAGACCCAGAAGAATAATGGAGCTCAGATTCCTCTATAGTTTATTGTTACAGCAGAAGTTGTGGGAGACAGGAGGGTACCCCCCACATATAACACACTGTGGTCAGAGCCCCAAGGCAGCCCTTCCCACCCCCACGCCAAGCCCCAAGCAGCCATGCCCAGCTTGGCTCCCCCCCACCCCCCTCTAGACACACGCTGTCTAGATAGCTACCAAAGTTAGAGCAGCCAGCGGCCCCAGTCCCCTTCCTACTTACTGCCCAGCTCCAGCCCTTCTGTCACACTTGTTCACCGCCCACCACCTCCCATTCCAACTTCCATTTCCACACTGAACGTCTCTGGCATGTCCTGAGGACCACTAACCCACCAGCAGTTCTCCCCGTCACACATTCATTTAGGCCCACACCCTTCAGAGGTGAAGGATTAACGCGACACCATGTCAGCTTTGGTGAGAGGAGCCCCAGCCCGGAGCCCCTTACCCTTGCAATCTGGGATAAGGAGGGAGAGTCTGGGGGAGTCACCACAGACAGCTTCTACAACCTCTTGTCCCTTAGCTACAGACACCCAGATTAGGGAGCAGGGAGGCATGCCTTCTCCGCCTTAACACCAAGATGAAGGAGAGGGATCATTTAGGGGTCTGGGTCCCTAAGAGATATTAGGACATCTCTCCCAGGAGCTGAGGGAAATCACAGGTTAGAGGTCAAGGTTAGGGTAGCAATCAAAGATCAAGGTCATCTCCCCACATGATCTGCCCAGCTTCCTGTGCTCACTTGGGCCCAGTGCCCTGTGCGCCTCCCAGGTTAGTACTGGGGGAGGTGAGGGCTGGGTCCCACACCCGGGCAACAAGGGTCACTCAACAGGAGACCTCCATAGTGTGCCCCGGGGGCCCTGAAGAGAGAGTCCCAGACTCGCTGCTCTGGGACAGGGTGCGAGAGCGGGACCGGTTGCCATCAATGGACGCTGCGCTGGTCAGGGAGGCCGTGCGAGACCGGGACAGGCGAGTCATGCAGGATGAGGCCACTGCGGAGATGGAAGGGGAAGCCAGCAGTCAGAGTGGAGGCGGCGAGAGAAGCAGGCAACTCAGAGTGGGGTACTTGGTGGAGACAAGAGTTACAAATGGGGCCAGGGGTCGAGGAGCTTGATTTGACAGACAGTGGTAAATCCAAGAATTAGCCTGAAGTGGTTCCTGCCCCCCGTGGCCCTCCCTCCTCCTATGCCACAACCTCTTGTCTTCAGGACAGCCTCTGACCCCCATACTCACTATAGCCCATGCCCTGCAGGAAGTACTTGAAGGCCTCGGTCAGCTTGCCTGGCTGTGAAAGTAAAATGAGGAAAGGGAGACAGCAAAGTGAGGTTAGAAACTGAGCTGGAGCCCATAGCCATGGCAGGTTGGAGATGGGGTGTGTAGCGAAGGGTATAGCTCAGGGCCACTAATATCCCACCCCACGAATGGCAGGGGCGCTCACCTGAGTCAGCTGCGGCTGCCCCCCAGAGTCAGCCATCTGTTCAGGAAAGAGTCATCCAGAAAAAGTGATAAACGTATAAACCAATGAGCCATGCCGAGAGGTACAAGAGGGCCCTCTTCCCTAGGCTTCCCACTCCAGGCCGATGGGGTGTTTTCTGTTTCTTTTACTCCGCCCACCCACTTGCTCCCATGTAGGACCCTGGAAGCCAGCCTAGCAGCTGAATCTGGAGAAGATCTATGGCTCTGGACCAGGGGCCAAGAGTCAGGCTGAATGTGGAATAGGGTCACTGACCTTGAGGAAGGAAGTCTGGGTGGGGTCCAGTTTTGAGTTACATTCCACCTGGAGTAGGGAGGAGGTTGAATGAATGAAGTCACACCCCCAGTGGCCCCTCCCAACCAAAAGACCCAGGGGCCCAGATCCAATTCTTTTTTTTTTTTTTTTTTAATTTTATTTCGCCCATACCCACAACATATGGAATCTTAGTTCCACGACCAGGGATCAAACCCATGCCCCCCGCATTGGGAGCATGCAGTTTTAACCACTGGAGCACCAGAAGAGTCCTCCAAGTTCCTTTCTTATCAAGCCTCTGCCCATTTCCTTCTTGTAAGGAATCAACCTCTTATGCCCCAAAGTTACTCTCCCCGTCCCCAAACAGAGCTTGCTTCTTGGCAAGCTAGCCCTCTGACTGCCACCCTCCTTCACCCACCCCAAGACTCCCTACTGACCACTGCATCTTCGTGGGGTGCTTGGTCTCCTACCACCAGCATCACAGGGCACCTAGAGGCACAGTGTTGGGGAGCAGGTGGTGAGCCCCTGGCACTCCCTCCTCCGCCTCCTCCCAGAAGAGCAGTTGGCTCCAAAGAGAAAACAACCTTCTGAACCCCGCTGACCCCACCAACAGAGTTCAAAGGGGTAAGACCTAGAGGGTGGTGGTTTGCTAAACAGGATAGGGGAGGAGGTGACAAGAAAATTCCCTGGCAAAAGACTCTCCTTCTAAAGGATGCAAGCATCTAGTAGGGGAAGATCCAGGGAGAGAGGGAAAGCTTTATCCCTTGAGTCTTACTTGAGGGTGGTATCGCCTCCACGCACAAAGTTCAGGTCTCGGCGACTAAAGAGGGTTTAAAAGAAGAGTAGAAACTTTAGGCAAGCAGTGGTACCCACACATATGTAAGCCAGCTTCCCCATGAGGAAGCAATCTTCCTCCCCTAAATTAGAGTTGAATATTGGTGATTACAAGTGAGAACCGAAGGAGAAGGTGGCAGACAGGCCTCAAGCATGAGCCCTATGGTCACTTGTGCCCAAGGTCCCTAGTCAGAGGGCACTGAAGGGGACGAAGGGCACGAGGACCGGAGATCATCTTACTTCAGGGAATCCAAAAGTCTAAGGAAGTAACAAGAGAGAGGGGGCCGGCTTCTCAGAATTCTCCCCTCCACAACCCCCATCTGTCCTGCAGCTGCCCCCTACTGCCCAACAATCCGCCCACCTCGCACAGCCTGCTTCTCCTCCCCTTGGCCCTCTGCGCCTCCCATGACCCCCATTCCCGCTTCTACAATTCTCTTCCGTGCCCACTCACTTGTTGTAGCTGTTCCAGTACAGTTCAATGTTATCCAGGTTGGGAGCATGTGCAATGATATTTCTATACTTTTGTATCAACTCGGAATTTCCAGACAGCTCTTCCTGAAGGAAAATAGAGGGAGAAGAAATAGGGCTGGGAAGAGAACTCAAAAACAGTTACGAGATGCAAAGAGGCAAACGTTCTTTCCTCCCCAAATCAGTCCCAAGTAAGGAAATCACCCCACACATTCCAGTCCCTGCTGATTCCCTCTACTTCCATCTTCCACAACCATTTACCTGGCTGAAAAGATGTCCAAGGATCATCTCCGAAATGGAAGAGGTGAGGCCTGTTAGCTATGAGGACAGGGCAGGTGAGACAGCTCAGGACATTATGAGGAGTAGAGACCCAAGTTTCTTCCCTGCTCCTTCCCCCATCCCTGAAGCTCACAGGCCAGCCAGTTATGTTGTTAGAGCCTAAATGGACCCACACAAGGGGAAGCCCCCCAAGATCTCAGTGCACAGGCCCCTCCAAACCTTGTGGGCTGCCCAATCCATCCAGCCTTTGGCATTGGGATCAATGTTGATGAGGACAAGACCCTCGACGGTATCAGGGTGGGTAAGCTAAGGGGCAGCAGAGGGAAGTCAGAGGCAGGCATGACTTATCCCCTCCCCACTGAGCTCTGCCCACTCCAGGCTCCATGGGGCCTGCTTCCCACCCTCGTACTCACAGCCTCCCCTCAAGCACACACTAGTAAACACTGCCTGGGCCTTGGACCCGCCTTTTGCTTATCTGGCTTATTTTTTAAATTTCTTACAGCGTATCGCGACAGGACGTAGGCCCCAGCTCCAACACCAATTCCAATTATTGTGGAGAAACTGTGAAAGATAAATGTAGGTCTAATGGGTCCGGGTATCCAAAACTTTGACTCTCCAAACTCCTCCTTCCTAAGGCCATGGGCACAAAGGACAGAAAGGGACCTTCCTTTGGGAGGATGCTGAAAAAGAAGGTGCTAAGGAGCTAAAAAATGGACACTAGTCTTTTCCCAGCTCTCTCCGAGAGAGTGAGTGTCTTGGAAAGAAACACCCACACGCCAACCAACTAGACACTGTTTCCTATGTAGCTCTTTGTCCCTTCTCAACTTTCAGGATCTAGTTCAACTAGTTCTGTTTTAGTTCCTGGTTCCTCTAGAGGAACTGGGAAGGGGGGAACTTAAAGCAAGATATTAAAAAAAGATACAAGTTTGGTGAACAACAGGAAGTATCAGGAGAAAGAGCCCAAGAGGTGAACCACAGCTGCCCAGGGCCCTGACGCTCAGGAAAAGCCAAGTCAAGGACAGAGCCCAGGTGTCATCAGCACTAAGTATGCCCCGAAGAGGCCACACCTGGCTTTCTTTTCCTTCTCTCACCCCCTCTGCCTCTGGAGGAGGCACAGGGAGGGGGAGGGAAAGACAGGCTTGTCTGGTTCCTCAGGGACTATGTCGCCCCCTCCTCTTCTTCTCTAGCTTCCAGATCAGAGAAGACCCTCCTCAGCCTGAGGCAGGGCCAGGCACACAGCTCCCTTCTCTTCTCCTCCTCCCTTAGAGCTACTCTGCTGACTCAAGTCAGCTTTCCAAAGCCACCCGCTTCCTCTCAACTGGAATAGACAATATCTAGTCCGGACAGAACTCGCTCAGGAGTTCTAAGGGCCACCTTGTGCTGGAAAGAGAACTCTGGCTCGGAGGGGTCCCCAGGCCTCTCACTTTAAGTACTGCAGGATGCAAGGGATCATGTCTGCAAGCTGGTCCAGAGATGGGTACTGATACCTGGGGAGGAAAAGAAGGTTAAGGAAAACACCAACCTGCCCCCATGGCCCCCGCCTCCGTGTGCTCCTCATTCTCTCCCAGGGTCACCATTTGCCCTCCCCTTCCTCCTCCCTGATCCAGTCTACTCCATACCTGCCATGTGCCTCACAGCCTGATGAGGAGGGAAGGAGCTAATTCTCACCCCAAAGGGAACACGGGAGCCCCCTCTTCCATGCCAGGGGCATCCACATGAACCCGCACGAAGTTCTGAATGATTTCCTGCATATCCGCAAACTGAAACAGCGGCTGGAAGCAGGATTTATCTAAAGAGAATCCCCATCACCCCAACAGTAGAGTCAGATGGGGAGAATGTCCCCAGGTCAGAATCCACCCTCTTTCTTTCATGCCACATTCAGACTAGGAGAGAACTACCCCTTTGACATGCCACATGGCTCCCTTCCCATACTGGCCCTTCCCCTCCCCCTGCCCCTCCAGCCTCTTCCCAGAAAGAAATGGGAGAGGAAGTGAAGGTCCTTACAGTTGAGTCCCACATCATGGTAGGTGAGTATCGCTGGCCGTTTGGGTTTGGGGGTGCCATAGACAGTAAAAGTGACAGAGCCATAAGGTGTCTCCACAGAGTGAGTCTGCAGGGAAACAGGTCACCATCAGGCAGGAGTTAGGCTGAGAGGAAAAGAGGCACGAGAGGAACCTCCATAACAGTCGAGGGGTTGAAGGGGTGGGGCAAAGAGAGGAAACTGGAGCCAAAAAGTAGAAGCAGGATCAGCAAGAATTTAGGTACAAACGACACTGGAAGATGATTTAGGGGGTGGGAAAGAATAATGAAAGATCAAAGAGCATCAGGGAACTCTGAGAAAAGAAGGAGACGGGAGGAAAGCAGGGAGATGGGGACAGGAAAGGACTGGAATAGAAGGAGAAGAAGCAGAGAGAAGAAAACCAGGCAGGGCCCCTCCTTCCTGGGGCGAGAAGAGCCCCTCCTCCCACCTGGGCTGCCCGAAGCTGTTACCTGTCCCTGGTCCAGGAGGATTCGGGCAGCTAACTCAGCCTCCTGGAGAGATACACACAGACAGATACACACAGAAACACACAGCAGAGTCACACAGAGAGACAGACACAGATGAAAGGAAGACAGGTAAAGGGGCCAACGGAGACCAATGACAGAAAGAGATTGACGAAAAAGAGACATGGAGAGGATGAAGGTTAGCATAGTGACAGGAAAGAAGCCTGGACTCTCAGTCGTGGTGTTTGGGGAGAGATAACATGGGGAGGTGTGGAGAGCTTAGGGGGGTGTGAGTGATAATGAGTCTGGGAAGGGAAGAAGTGAGGGCTATGCTTGGAGGTCTGGGATTCCGGCCTGGGAGTCAGGGGTCTCTGATAACCTTGGCCACCTCGGGTGTCTGCCCTGGCAACAGCGGCTTCTCCTCCGTAATCTGCACTTCCCGCAGCTCTGCCATGGTGACCTGGCAGGGTGAGGAAACACAGAGACTGAGGAGGCTGCCCCCACACTGCACGCCTCCCCCAACCCCTGGCTTCCTCTCTCAACACTGGACAGTGCTGGGTGCGGAGGGCCCCAGGAGCTGAAGACTACTCCAGGACCCAGAGAGAGGCGGTCCGGCACGCCCGGCTGCAGGGCCAGGCAGCTGGGAAAGAGGGCTTGGGGAAGAGGACTCAGGACACCACTTCCTTTCAGCCCGGCCATCCCAACACCCCTCAACACCGACACCTCACCTCCGTACCCCCTCCCCTGTCCTGGATGGAAATATCAGGGTGGGGCAGCAGGGCAGCTCGGGTTTCCCAGGCTATATTTAGGGGCCACCCCACACTCCTAGTTAGGTAGGGGGTGAAACTCGTGGTTCAGTGACTGGGTGCTCTAAAGATACCAAGGGATGGGTATCGAGAGTTCACCACTGACTGTGACCTTCGACTAAAGCACCAAGGTCAGCAGCGCAAAGAGAAAGGGGCTAAAAATGACCTGAGTAACATGACCAAGAGGGGGAGGGGGAAACCAGAAAAGAAGGACAAGGGACATCTGTGTCCAACAGACCCAATGCCTCCCTTCCTCCCAAGACTCCTGACTTCGAATAAAGTAACATGTATTCAACCTTTGGGGCCGGTGAGGAGCAGAGCACCTGTGCAGACCAGCAGAGTCAAGGGCCAGCAGCCTGGAGGTGGGGTCACTTACTTGGCTCCTATTGGCTGGATGAAGTAGGGTTAGGGGTCAGGGTTCTCACTCCTCCTGGCTCTGGGGTCTGAGAAAACAAGGCAATGAGGTGAATGACATGGAAGACAGATCATGGGTCTTTTAGAGACAGAAAACCTAAGCCAAGACCTGGACTATCTGGGTCACCAATCCCTGCCAGGTCACTAACCCTCCCAATCTGTACCCACGAGTCCAGTGAACAAGTCTTCTCCAGGCTTCAGCTAGAATCAATACAGGCTGGAGGGGTCTGCCGGGCAACACAGCAGGTATCAGTCCAGGCTTGGGGAAGGCGGGCGGGGGGCCGGGGGCCGGGGGCGGGGCGGGGAGAGGAGAGAAGGAAGTGCTGATGTGGAGGAAAGAGCGTGTCTTGTGTCAGAACCTCTGGATTCTACCCCAGGCTCTGCTGCTCCCACTGTGACCTTGGCTCCGTCTGTCACTACTTTTGCGCTCAATTTATTTGCAAATTAAAGTGGGGACTAAGGGATCCCCAAGATTTTTGACAGCTCTCGAGTGAGATGGGGTGGCAGAGCACGACCGTTTCTTCCACCATGAAAAAAAATTTTTTTTTAAAGCCTCGTGCTTTCGCTTCTCTCCTCCACCCAGTCTCGGTGTGGGTCCCGAAAGTGGAGAAGGAGTGTGTGTGGGGCGTTTCCACATTCTCTCCCCAGCGTGCTGCGACGACCCACAAGGGCAGAGAGCCAGCTGGGAAGGGATGGGGAGGACAGATGGGACTGACTGGGCCCAGCCTCCGGAACCTGTCCCTCCGAGTCCCCTCGCTGCTATCCGCGTGGAGGCTGACAATTCGCACGGCTGGCGCGGAGAGCCCTGGACCCCGGACTCAACTTCGTGCACGCCCCAAACACGCCCTGCAGCCCGCGGAGCCTCCGCCTCTGTGCGCCGCGGCCTCGCGGCCCTGCGGGCCGGCTCCTGCCCACGAGCCGTGCACTCCGAGGGGTTGGGATCCAAGCGCCTCCCGGTACACCCCGGTGCCAGCCTGGCCCCGCGGCCCCACTCCCGCCCTTCCCCCTACCTGCTGCCGCCGCGGCCGCTTCCACCTTCACTTGCCTTTGACTCCCCGGCCCGCCCCGGCTTGGGCTCCCCGCAGACCCGCCCCCGGCCCGCCCCGGCCAGCCCACGGGCCGCCAGCTCCCCGCAGATCCGCCCCAGACCCCTGGTAAACACGCCCCCCTTCACCCCGCCCGGAGCCTCCCACAGCTCCGGGAGGGGCAGCGCTGGGGGCCCGAGGGGAACTCTAAAGAAAGCCAACTGCTGGGTGCTTCCAGGCTCCGGCCCGCGCTACCCACAACATTCACCACCGCCCCCCGCCCCCGGCAACCGGGCGGCTGCGGGCGTGGGGGGTCCCTTAGTCCCGTGGGGGACCCCCGCGCCCGCTCTCAGCGCCGCCCCTACCCGTGATCTGGCCCTGCCTGTAGCACTCAGGCTCTTCCTGCGCCCCAACTCCAAGGTGGGAACGGGTAAAAGGGAGACGGAGCCAGGCTGCTGGCACCCCACGGTTTTGACTCCACCCGCCCGGAAACAGGGCTAGGCTAAAGAAGGACCGCTGCTGAGGAGGCGAGGGTCTCGACCGCGGACAGGGGAAGTGTGCCTGCACCGACTGGGGGTGGGGGCGTCGAGGGCGCGGGAGTTACAATTTCGGGGCGCCCAGGGTCCTGGTACCTCCTCTCTGCAGTGTCCCGGCGACTGCTCTCCGGGTTGCTCCCTGAGAAGTTGGAAAACAAGGCGGGGAGGGAGGGGGGGTGCGGGGGGCCGCTATAAATAGAGGGAGATCGCGGGAGGGGGGGAGAGGATGGCCAACGGAGACTCCCGGGTCAAGGCCCCAAGGAGGGGCGGAGGAGGGGCCAGGACCCCCAGGGGTGCTGACTCTTGGGTAAACAGGCACAGGGGTGGAGTTAACTCTGTGGAAGTGGGGTGGGGGGTTAGGGAGGACGCAGTGTCCCGGGCTGGGACCCAAGAGACCCTGTGGCTTCAGTGCTAACCCCTTCTATTCTGGCCCAGAGAAGGAGGCCCGCTTGGCCCAGCCCAGGCAATGGTTTCTCAGGGGCTGCTGCGTCTCTCAGGGCCTGGGTGGGTGTGACAGCCTGGATCCCTCACTCACCCTGCTCTCTCCCCACCTATATGCCCCACCTCCCTGTGCCCCTCTGGGAAAGGTCACTCAGAATGGGATAGTTATGAGGCTAAAGGGATTCAAAGTTGTCTTACACAAAAGGACACAGACTGGATTTCTCCCCACCTGCGCCCTTTCCAGGTTCCCTTCCCCCAGAGGTCCCCACCCTATCCTCCTTCAGCTGGGTTCCTGAGTTGCCATTTCGGGGGCTGGGCACCAGGCCAGTTGGGAACAATGGCCAATGGAACTGGAGCTGCCAACTGCAACACCAGCTCAGACTGCCCCCCCAAGACCCCTAAATTGCCTTCCCCCTCCTGCCTGGGAACCACCCCCCACAATCACCCTCACCACCCCCTCCCATCCAAGGAACATCAATGCCCCTTTCATCCCCACTTGGCAGGGTCTATTGGAAAGGAGGGGCCAAGAGGGAGGAGGTGACCCAGAGTAGATCCCGACTAATCAAATCCAGCTTTTAACAACCCCAAACCTAAAGGATTCCCTCTAGGCCCCCCAATTTGGGGCACCCAAGTTTTCCTCCATTCCCTTCCCCACTCCCTTCATAACCATTTACCCAGAAACTGACACAGAAGCTGGGCACCCCTGGCTCCTTGCCTAGTCCCCTCTCCCCTCTGGATGCCAGTTTAACACTCTCCTGGACAAGGAAATGCCTGCTGGAATTGGGACCATAGATAAAAATGCATAGGACAGAAGAGAGCTCTCCCAGCCCAGCTGGAACTGGGGGAGAAGAGAGCCTACAGTGAGAAATTCTGCCTGCTGCCTCTTCTGATGTATCTAAAGTAGGTCTTACTTGGAGTGGGGGAGGGAAGGACCTGGAGGTTCCAGCATCTAAATTCGTCTCTGGGTCAGGATGACTCAGGGGGAACCTGATAAGGGGCCTACGCAGGGGCGTAGGGCAGGCAGGAGTCGGGAAATTTCCACTGGGATCTGTTTGCTTCCTAGGCTAGGGGTCTCAACCTGCCACGGGCAGTAAGAGGCTGCTTCTGCTCTAAGATGGGGTCCCTCCTTATCAGGGCAGGTCTCAGCCTGGTCCAGTGTCAGTGGCCCAACAAGAACATTTTCCCTAACTTCCTTCTCTTGGGCCAAGAAGCAGCTTCAAACTATACCTTCCAGTTGGCAACAAGAAGGACCTGCTCTGCACAAGCCACTGTATAGATGGAATTCAAAGAAGTGTGAGTCTAGGCATACCTCTCTAGAGCTTAGGATCCAGTAGTTGAGAGAAGATACAGAGATAGAAAACATTCAGAATGATGTAATATAAGATTAATTATTTACACAATAAGTCCTATAGTAAGAGTTTCCCATCCTTTTCAAGTGGGAGATCAGAGACTTCTATTCCCAAATGATGATTTTAGAATCCCCTGATGGAGACCAACTGTGAATTCAGCAAGTACTTTCAGGTAAGTTTGTTCAGTCTTCTGATAATTTTAACATCTATGCATGTATGCATCTACATGTGCAAAGTTTATTATTTACTCAATGACCAGTCTTCTGTGTGTGTATATATATATATATATATATATATATATATATAGGTTCCACAGGCCCTCAATAACTCAGAAACCCTTGCCCAAAGAGGCTGCAGCCCACAGGCTAAGAACCATTATCTTAGTATAATTCAGAGAAGGAAAGGGTCTTGTTCTTAGGGTAAAGCATCCTATGAGAAGTACAGTAGAGTACTTGCATGAGAAGGAGGGCATTCTATCAAGGCAGAGAGACCATCAGGGAAAGTTTAGGGACAGAAATACACAAGTTACTTTGATGAACTCCATAGTAGCTACTGTGTGGAAGGTAATTCTCACATAGTACCCCCCCCCCAATACTATAAGATAAATATTATTGTCCTCACTGTAGAGGTGAAGAAATTAAAGCTCAGAGGTGTTTAGTCTCTTGCTCAAGGCCACTCACTAGCAAATGATTTATCTAGGACTTAAATCCCTGGATTCAATCCTCTCCAAAGTTATTCTGTCTCTACCAGGTTTCAGGTAGCCTCTGCAGCATAGAGTGATTAGGTCATTATGGCCACAAATACTGATGAAATGTGACATCTGGTAAGGTGAATTGGAGCCAAGTGTGAAGGTAATGAATTGAATGACAGGTAAAAAGGGTGGACTCTTCAAAAAATTTTGAAGATCCAGAGTGTTCTTGATCAGGAGCAATGGATAAGTAATTGTTTTGTGAAAATAATCTGATTGGGAGCGGAGGGTTAAGAAGAGATGGGTTGTGGAGTGGTTGAGGCTAAGGCATTTGACTTAGGAAAGAGGTCATTTAGAAGCCAGAATAATCAACTAGATAGGAGATGACAGGGACTTGAATAAAGAGTGGGAGTAATAGGAATGGAAAGGAAGGAGTGGATTTATAAGACAAGGGAAATTACAGAAATTGGTGACTGGTTAGATGGGATGGGGAGGGACGTCACCAACCTAGTGGCTCTATTTTGGGAGCCATGAAGTTCATTCCTCTAAATGGTGTCCAGCCAGAGAAAAGGCCAGAGAGAAACCCCTTCTGAAAGAAGACGCAACACATGTAGTGAAAACTGAATAAAATTACAGCATTACTTTAAAAAGAGAGGGGAGGGCATTCCCTAGTGGTCCAGTAGTTACTCAGAGCCTTCACTGCTGAGGGCCCAGGTTCAATCCCTAGTCAGTGAACTAAGATTCCAGAAGACATGTGGCATGGGAAAAAAAAAAAAATATATATATATATATATATATATATCCCTGACCTGCATAGAAAGTTAAAATTATCTGGAAGATTTTGAGAGTCTGAGGCTCACCCTCACCCTAACCCAGCCAGCTGTGTGACCCTCCATGGCCCATGCTCTTTCCGTGTGGGGCCCAAACTGGAAGCCATTTCAAGTTCCTATTGAGCCTGGTCTGCCAAAGCCAGTGGGATTCTCCATGTGTGTCATTAACCCGGCCAGGAGACGAAGAAAGGACAGTGCTGGACTGATGTCAACCTCTTTCCCTTAACTCCTTCCCTGAGCTCTCCTCAACTTTTGTTGAGGGACAGAGCATAAGACAGTTTAACTAGGACCAGAGGACTGGTTCAAGCAGGGCTGATCCAGTGAGGGAAGCTTGGTCACTTGCAGAGATCAGGAGGTTGGTAACATGTTCAATGCAGCATGCGAGGTAGGGACCTAAGACCCCTCCCCCAAGATTAGAGCTGTAACAGGGGCTGAAAATGATGTCACATAAACACCGCTGAGGTCACAGAAACTTCCCTGTCCTCCCCTGTCTCCCCTCCCCACTGCCCCCACCACCACCTCCCCTCTCCCACCCACCCCCCACCACCTCTCCCCACACACCCCCGGCTCCTCAGCCAGCCGGCTCCCACAGATCTGCACACACTTACCTACAGAGGCTGGTTAGGGTCAGACACCATCCGGGCACTCTCAGGTACACAGAAGTGGTGGGGAAGTGGTTGGCAGTGGCGATTATTCGGTGTGTAGGATCCGCACTAGTATCCCTCGTACTGAGAACACTATGTCGGACGGGTGTGTTTGCTCCTGTTGCTGACACTGATTTTACTGTAACCTTCGTCATTACTCTTACTCTTTAACCTTACTCATTAACTCTTACTCATTAACCTTACTCTTCAGTCCTCCCCTCCCCTCCTCCCTCACCCCCAAGCCTCCCCCCTTACTGTCCTCCCCCACCTCCAGTTGACCATGGCGTCAGAAGCAGAAAGAACATTCCAGCGGTTTGCTGTCTTTGGAGAATCCTCAAGCAGTGGCACTGAAATGAACAACAAGAACTTCTCCAAGCTGTGCAAAGACTGTGGCATCATGGATGGCAAGACGGTCACCTCCACTGACGTGGACATCGTTTTCAGCAAAGTCAAGTAAGGGGCCAAGGACAGGAGTGGGAGTGATGAGTAGAACAAGCAAGGTCATGGGATGTGGCAGGGTTTCTGCAGTAGAGCATTTGTAGCGGGTCTCCTGAGCACCTACTGGGAGCCTGGCTCTGCTAGTCCCTGACCTCAAGACATTCAGTGTGTAGAGGCCCTGTCTGAGTAAGAGGAGGGCTGGACCTTGGAAAGTGATGACTTCATGTTCCCCAGTTCCTGGATTTCTGTCTTACTGACCAGGGCCAAGAATGCCCGAACCATCACATTCCAACAGTTCCAGGAAGCAATGAAGGAACTGGGCCAGAAGCGATTCAAGGGGAAAAGCCCAGATGAAGCCCTGGAGAACATTTATAAGCTCATGGAGGGCAAGGACCCAGCTACCACTGGTGTTACTGTGAGTGACAGACTTCATTCCTAACCCTGACGCTGCTTCCTGAGTCTCTGCTCTCATCTCCCCTCCTCTGCACCGATGTCCCCAACCCTTTTCAATAGCAGCGGGGAAACGGGCACTGTTGGTACTGAAACAGACTAATTTAGAGATCATCGAGTCATTTCAGAAGTGAGGAAACTGTGAGAAGAAGTGACTTAGCCAAGGTCCACAGCGATTTTATTTATTTACTTATTTTTCTTTCCACACCTATTTTAATAGTGAAACTTAGACTCATTCCCAAGTATCCAGGATCTGGGCCAGGCCACCAGGGCCAGGTGGCTTTGGGGGGACATTGAGCACAGAGCACGTGGTACCTGCTCCCTACCCTCTTCGCACTCTTCAGTTCAATTCAGTCGCTCAGTCCGACTCTTTGTGACCCCATGAATCACAGCACGCCAGGCCTCCCTGTCCATTACCAACTCCCGGAGTTCACTCAAACTCATGTCCATCGAGTTGGTTATGTAAGGTCTAATATCCGACTTCTTGCCTTGCACCCACCTTTCTGTTCCCTATTTATCCCCTCTCTACTAAAATTTCTTTCTACTGTGGGTTTCAAATAGGGCCTTCCCAGCAGGACAGAGGGGCTTCCCTGATGGCTCAGATAGTAAAGAATTTGCTTGCAGTGCTGGAGACCTGGGTTCGATCCCTGGGTTGGAAAGATCCCATAGAGGAGGGCATGGCAACCCACTCCAGTATTCTTGCCTGGAGAATCCCCATGGACAGAGGAGCCTAGAGGGCTACAGTCCGTGGGGTCACAAAGAGTTGGACAAGACTGAGCGACTAAGCACAGCACAGCAGGACAGAACTTGTGTTTTAGGTCTGGGGTTGAAGTCCTCTTGCTGCAGCCTAGTCAAAATAGCTTCTCTGGAAGCAGAAAAGTCCACACACACACCTCCCTACTCATTCCCATGCCCCGGATTCCTTTCTCATGAGTGGATGGCTCTTATCACAGTTCTTCCTCTCATCTGCACCTGAGCCCTAAGCAGGCAGCAGCACCATGCCAGGGGTTGAACATGAGCTCGGACAACTAATAAAACTACTCGAAGGCCGTTGCTAGAGAAGGGCTGTGACAGTGGAGGGGAAGGAAGGGAGCAGGCTCAGGCCCCTCACCCTCTGGCCCACAGAAAGCGACAACAGTGGGCGGGGTGAGCCGGCTGACGGACACCAGCAAGTACACCGGCACCCACAAGGAGCGCTTCGACGAGAGCGGCAAGGGGAAAGGCATCGCTGGGCGGGAAGACGTGACTGACAACTCAGGCTACGTGAGTGGCTACAAGGGTGCTGGCACGTATGATAAGAAGGGCAACAACTAGGGAGCAGCCTCATCTTCACCTGTTGGCCCTTGACCCTGCATCTTGAACACCAGGGAGCTTGGGGTTGGGGGACAATAAACATCTGTGTGTGCAGCAAGCAGTTCACGAGCTCTGTCTTCCACCCGCGGAAGGATGAGGGACCCTTGGTGCAGAAACAGAAGAGCCGAGGAACCCAAGGGTAGGACTTCCCAGAAGCACGTCCTTCATTCTACTTGGCCTCCTCATCACTGGGTAGCATCCCCTTCAACAGCTGCTTCTAAGACCATGGCTGAGGAATATATTTGGAGATAAGAGATAAACTAGCTGTGCAGGCAAAAGTATTTGCTAGCTGTGCTCACACATTACCAGTATCCATCCCCCCCAGCATCCCAAAGGGGAGTAGCAATTCCCGATTTGACATAGTACAGCCGGAATACTAGCAATGAGACTGTTCCCTGTCCCTCCACCTTCCTCGTCTGTTACAGTCCATGTTTTGTTGGGGAAGAAATAGACACCAGGGATCTGGTGGCCAAGGATCAAGGATCTATTCAGCCTAACTCCTGTTATGAGTTTATTCTAGAGCTAAGAGTTTCCCCGGTGGCTCGAGAATGTGCCTGCAATGCAGAAGATGTGCAGGAGAGGTGAGTTCTATCCCTGGGTCAGGAAGATCCCCTGGAGTAGGAAATGACAACCCACTCCAATATACTTGCCTAGAAAATTCCATAGACAGAGGAGCCTGGTGGGCTACAGTCCATGGGGTCGCAAGAGTCAGATACGACTGAGCACACAACACAACAGGGGTAAGGAGACTTCATTTTCAACCCAGTCCAGAGCTGAGCTTTACCCCACCCACCTCCATCATGGTAGACATGGAACAGAAGATCCTACTGACCCTACCACCAAAGGGTGGCCCAGGAAGATGGCCAGAGGTGGGTGACCTCCAGGACTCTGAGAGTAGGAGTTCTGATGCATTGCAGAAAAAGTAATGAAATCAGAACTAATTCAGATGTGCTTTTTATCTTTTTATTTGGCAATGATTAGACTCACAGGCAGATGTAAAAAAAAGTACAGAGATCCCATGTACCTTCTCCCAGTTTCATCCAATGGTTGCCTCTTACATAATTCAAATATGGTTTTAAAACCTTCTGTGACCACAGCTGAGCCCACTTCATCCCTGCCTTGTCAGAGGCAGATCTTGGATTGGGGGGATATCAGAAGGAGCTTCGGGAAGGAAAAGGACGCAGGAATCTCTGGGAGAACAGGTCAGAGAAGATAATTTAAAACTCCAGTGGTCCAAGGCAAGAAGGATGGAAGGAAAAGAGGTCAGAGAAAGAATACAGGCAGACTAAAGAGGTTGGAAGTGTGGGGGAGAGACTGAGAGCTGAGGGGGATGTCCTGGAGAAATGAAGCTAATATGAGTCCAAGACTCTCAGGGAGGGTCCTACAGCTAGAGATGGCCACTGTACAGGTGAACGAGTGGAGGGAATCGTAAGGGAGATGGGGAAGACCGAGAAGGGAAAGGTGGCAGGGAGAGGATTTGAGACTCAGAACCGGTGCCATGGTGTAGCTGAGGCTCTGGGACTCCGGCCAGGATTCAGGATCTGGCCCAGTAGATGGACAGTCGCTGCCAACTGGACACAGTCAGCTTCTTGGGTGGGTAAAATGGTCTGTGGGAGAGCGAGAATGGTGGTGGGGTGGTGGGGGGAGGGAAGCAAGACAGAAAAGGCCGAGAAGACAGCACAACTTTGCATGGTGACCAAAAGTCTGGACATACTTCCTGCCTCCCTGGTCTCTTGGGACGGGACTCTGCCTGCCTGTGAAGTCGGAGAGGAAGCCTTGTACCAGGAATCTGAGCTTTGGGAGTGGGGACAGGCTAGTGTGTAGCAGCGGCCGTGGGCGGGGAGTTGCGGGGGTGGTTTCAGACCAAAGGCCTCCCTTCCTAGTAGAGGCCAATGATATCTATGGGTTCACCATCATACTTTTCAGAGCAGAGCAGATAGAGCCTTTGGTTGGTCAGGGTGCTGTTGTAGCGGCAGCTGGTGGGCGGCTGTCTGTAGTACAGGGAGCAAATTGTGAGCGGGACGGAGTCCTGGGTGAGCGTGCAGTATTCATTGTAATTCTCACAGAAGCTCTCACTGTACTTGCAGAAATTCCAGATGGTTGTCCAAGGGGCATGTAAGACATAATGGGTCTTTGGGCAATACCAGCTTTCTTGCCTGCCCCGAACATAGGACATCAGACCATTGCAGTAACCTTGGAAACCTTTGGCGTAGGTAACCTTGGGATAGTCAACGTGTAAGGTACGGAAGTTCTTGATGGCAAGCTGAGTCTTGATGTTGTCAACCAAAGCTGTCCCTAGAACAACCTGGAGGAAGAGGAGCTGGGCCGCAAGCGGTGCCATTCTTCCTGCTGACAGAGTTAAGGTGGTTGGAGACAGAGGTGGGCCTGGGTGGCTGGCTGTCCCTGCCCAGAGCCTCCATTGTGCCCCCAGCCTCCCCAGTGTGCCCTCCCCTATTCCTTCAGGGCCCAACTGTCCCTCAGAGATCATCCAGCCCAAGTCCTCATGCATCAGACAGAGGAGACATTTGCCCAAGCTCACCCCGCTGGGCGGCCAACTCTAACCATTCCCCCTGACCCTGGGTCTACCTTAGAATCTCAGCTTCACCCCATCCATCTGGGAGCTGTGACACTTACGAAATAAGAGGTCCAAGTGGTCCTTGGGTAAGAGGCTCTTCCTGATTACCCTGGCCCGGTTAGTCCTTCTGGTAAAAATGCGGAGGGTCCAGAAGTGACAGGCTCCGCAGCACTTGCCTGACTGCAGCTGAGGAGGGACGGGAGCTGGAAGGCAGCAGGACAGAGGCGGAGTCCTCCTGCCTGAGGCCAAGGACAGCCAACAGGTGAGAGAAGAGGCTAGAAAGGTTGGTGGATAAAGACTGGTTTGGGAGGAGGGCATGTCCCCTGGGTTTGAGGAGCCCCTGGGCTGAGGGGGCTGGATGAGGAGGAGGAAAGAGCCATTTACCTTCTGCTCTCCTCCTCCCTGGTGTCATCAGAACACTAAGTTCCAGCCTCTGTGCCAGAAATCCCCTGGTTCTTAGGCTTCCTTTGATGTCTTCTCTGGTTCACAGGCCCTGCTCCCGTGGAAAGGTGATAAAGAAAGCTCTGGCATGTTTCTGAGAAGCAAGGTGCTGCTTACTCCTGACCCTCAGAGAACAGGGGGTCTCCTACTCTCTCGTCCCACTCCTGGGGGCCCCAGGGCCACATGTACAAGGGAGCCTCCCTGCCTCCTGAGTGCAGGGCTAGGAACCAAAGACCATTCTGTGGACCCCTCACTGTCTCCGTCACCAGCTGCACTCCAGTGGTGATCATGCTGACCTTGTAGCCTCAGGCCCTTTAGCGTCAGGGCCCTCCTGGAAACCTATGAGGGCTGACCCCGAAGGCTCAAACTTGTCAGGTGGGAGTAGACAGCGTAGCCTGGGCTTGAGGCGGTGTGGGCCAGTGCCCAATAGATCAGATTCTTGCTGTTTAAAAAAAAACAAATGCCAGGCTACTAAATCTTTTTCATCAACCCCTGCCCCTTCACAGTCCTGGACTTCCACAGGCCTCTGGGCCTTGCCTCCAGCACCTGTTGTCCAGGTTGTGTCTTAGGACAGCTTACCATTCTCTCCCTGGAGAGCAGGAAAAGAGAGTCAGAACAGAACCCTGAGTGTTCCAAGGCCGGTGTGTGATTCACAAGGGGTAGGGGGCACGGGGAGATGCATGGGTGTTCCTCATTCACAGCCCCTTAACCTTGCTCTTTCTTTTTTAAAGAAATTTTCTTTTCTTTATTCATTTATGGCTGTGTGGGTCTTCATTGCTGTGCACAGGCTTTCCCTACTTGCAAAGAGCAGGGGCTACTCTCTGGTCAGGATGCACAGGCTTCTCTTTGCAGTGGCTTCTCTTGTTGCAGAGCGTGGGCGTACAGGCTTTAGAAGTTGCTGCTCACGGGCTCTAGAGCGCAGGCTCAGTAGTTGTGGCACAAGGACTTAGTTGCCCCAAGCCATGTGGAATCTTCCTGCACCAGGGACCGAACCGGTCGGTCCTGCATTGGCAGGAGGATGCTTACTCACCGCACCACCAGCAAAGTCCAGGCTTGCTCTTTCCGACAACACAAGGCAGACTCCAAAACCAAACCCATCCTCCTCCAACTTGCTTTCCCTCCTGCCTTGTCTGTTTCCTCAGTTACCTCTGCAAGAAATCTGAGAGTGATCCTCCACCTTACCCTCTCCCTAATCCCATCCATTTGGAGGCAGTACTACAAGATGGTTAAGAGCCTGGTTTGTGTTGAGCCAAACAGACCAGGAATTGAATCCTGGCTCTGATGCTTCCAGGCTTAGTTCACTAAACCAGTATAAGTTTCAGTTTCTTCATCTGTCAGTGAGGATAATATTCCATACCTTGAAGCAGTATTAGCATTCATGAAGATGTATATCAGAAGCTCTTAGCCCAGGGCCTGGCACTGGTATGAGCTCGAGTCCCTCAGTCACGTAGCCCTGACAATCTCTTGACTAAGATTTTCCTGGAACTTGTCTCTTCCATTCCTATTCCTTCTCCTGCACAGGATCTCCCTTCTCTTGGGCACGACACACTCTCCAACCACAAGAGGACTCTCCATCTCATGGGACAGAAGACCTCCCTGACGTGGCCCCACCCTGTCTCCCGCTGCATCTCCATCCCTGCCTGCCTCCACCGCAGCTTGTTCATGTTATCTCCTCTAGCCAGAATGCTGCTCTCTCCTCCCACTCGCACCCCCACCCTCAGTTCTTCTGAGCCAGTTCATGTGGAGATCAACCCAGAGGTCATGTTTAAGAAGCCTCTGTTTGGAGCATCTCCTTAGGGAAATGTGCACAGCTAGGCAGGTGAGGGGAAAGCCCACACAGGCAGGTGGTTCATCTGTATCCTTCAGGCTGGTCTATCAGCCAACACTCTGTGGGAGCCCATGAAGGGTGGTGCCAGAGCCTGGCTGACTCAAGTCTTTGTTTTGAGGAAGCTAGCATTGTGTGGCCCCAGTCTCAGACCATGCCACCTCTTCCTTATTTGCTCAAGGCTGCAGCTTCCCTTGGAAGAGAAAGGGGCTTTTCATGCTGCTTGGTCTTCTACTTCCTTCATTTGCTACTCCCCCTTCATCACTGACCTCCACTTGCACAATTACAGAAATGGAACAACACATCATAAAAGTTCAGGACATGATCTCAGGTTAACCTACTGAGCTTCTGTTTCCTCTTCTAGACAGTGGGGTTGATGCCTTCCTTTCCTCATGAGGCTGTGAGAATAAAATGAGAGAGTCAGTATGGAAATGCCTTTTAGTCATTGAACAATATATAAATAGATAACTAGTTATGCTCCTATACCAACTTACTTTTTATTCCCAGCTCACTCAACATTGGCAAGTCTTATATTCCCCGAATGAGCCAAGTGACCTCCCCACATCTCCACTGCCAATCTAGAGCCCTCTGTAATGCCTGACTTAAATTTGTCTTCACCAAGCCTTCTATTAGTCATGCCCCATGCTAATTGCTTGAAAATATTTTAAAATTGTTAAATACTACCTGAAAAGCACTACAACAAATATTGGGGGAAATAGAAAAGTAAATGAGACAGTTCCAGTCCAGATTAAATTTACAATTCAGTAGGAACAACACACAGATGAACATATGTTACAAAGTCATGATCGTGGGACCAGAAAAAGTGCTGAGTGTATGATTGGCCTTTAAGTTTCAATCTTCAATCCTTGTGGTTTGGTCTTTAAAATCCCATCCTGATCCGTAGTATTGCTTCATCCATTCTGACATCCTTGTCATGGTTTCATCTGCTCCTGAGGCCTGAGATTTGTGAAATTGTTGCCCTGTTATACTGGACTTTACTTATACAATAATCATCCTAGAGATGAAGAAACTTTTAGAGATGGACAGCAGCTTGCTTGAGGCCACCTGTCTAATTGAGTGGCTCTCAAGGGGGAGCAGTTAATCATGTCTGGAGCCTTTTTTGGTTGTCACAACTGGGAGGCGCTACTGGCATCTAGTGGGTAGAGGCCAGAGATGCTGCTCAACGTCTTACATTGCACAAGACAGCTCCCACAACAAAGATGCACCCAGATGAAAATGGAGCTTGTGCTGAGGTTGAAAACTTCTGGTCTAATGACAGAATCAGATTTCCTAACAAGAACAAACTTACTTATACCTTACGTATTGAAAAGGATTGGTAAATATCTAAAACTTAGAGATTTTTTGTTTGTTTGTTTGACTTTGCTTGTGATGTGGTTCTTCTGCCAGCCAGAGGACTACTGACAGTTCATCACTGAAACAACCTTTTGTTATTTTCCCCTGAAACTGACTCTCTGCATACAGCCATGTACACATTCTCTCCCTCCTCCCCTCCCCAGGGGTAGGATTCTAGAACCACTGGCGAGACTGACAAGGACAAAGATGATTCCCTATGATCCAGGGGGAGCCCTAAGCAAGCTCACTACAATCTCAGTGGCTTTACCTTCGCCCTTTCCAAATTGAATGGTTCAAATAGCAAACTGTCCTGGGTTGTCCTTGAACTCAGAGGATTGTTTCAGCCACTTCAACCTCCTTGTCATAGTTTGACCTTCACCCCGGGGTTAGAGTTCAGCAGCTGCACTGTCAGTTCCTCAACTGGGACTGGGATCATTCAGGTGATACCACCTGGGAATGGGATCACTCAAGGGCAGGACAAATGCCTTCTAACCTAGAATTTAAATCCTTTAGGGTCACTAACTGTGCTGTACCCTGTGGGAATAGTATAACAGATGGTCCTTGTCTTCTGGGAATTGACAGTCAAAACTGGAGGGAAACAAATATATATGAAGAAATAACCAGTGATTTAAGGCAGAAAATTATACATTTTGACGACAGTAAATGTAGGAATTTAAAGACGAGAGAGATCCCTCTGAATTAGGAAGGCCAAAGAAAGCTTTTTGGAGGGAAATTGAAACCTTTGAATGGATCTCGAGGAACAATTAAGTGGAGATAAAGAGAATTATGAGCCTACTGTATAGCACATGGAACCCTGCTCAATGTTATGTCGAACCTGGATGCAACGGGAGTTTGGGAGAGAATGGATATAAGTATATGTATGTCTGAGTCCCTTTGCTGTTCGCCTGAAAGTATCACAATGTTGTTAATCGGTTATATTCCAATACAAAATAAAATTTTTTTAAATATGAATAGCATGTCTAATATATATTTTAGAAAACGTATGAATTTTTTGCCCCCAAAATTTATGACATTTTGATTCCACTTGTTTGACTTAGTATGAATAGAATACTAGATTTCTAATTAAAAGAAATAGATACACATCAAGCAACAAAGTTTGACTGTATAGCACAGGGAGCTATAGTCAGTATCTTGTAATAACCTATAGTGGAAAATAATCTGAAAATAATGTATGTGTATACGTATAACTGAATTACCTTACTGTGCACCTGAAACATTGTAAGTCAACTGTACTTCAATAAAATATACTGAAGGAGGAAAAAAGCGAGATAGTTGCAGCCTCGAAGCATGAAAAAAAAAAAAAAAAGAGGGGGTGGGGAGAATTATGAAAGGCATGTTTGGGGAAAGAAAAAAACCCAGCCTGGCTGAGACTGAGGCACTCAGTGGGAGAAAAGTCAGAGACGAAGTCAGAAAGGCAGGTTTGCCAGATTGTGGCAGACCTTGGGCATCAAGCTAAGGAATTTTTAACTTATTCCATAGACAAATGAGGAACTGGCAATGGCTTACGGGACAGAGTGATCTGGTGAGGCCTCTCAAGCCCAGACCAGGTTCCCCACCCCTACATCCTGGCTGGTCTAAAGGAGCCAAGGATTCCAACCTTCTGTCACTGCTGCCTCCTACAGATCCCAGCTGTTCCAGGAGAGGTCATGAGAATTCAAAGACCCAAAGCGAATCCCACATCTGACCCCAACTTGCTATTTGTTTCACTTTCCTCGTCTGCAAAAATGAGTCCATTACCTTTATTTATCCTAGGAGCAACACAGAATAACAGAACTTGGATCTGCTCCTGCTTGGAAGGAAAGGCTCATGGGCTTTCCATGGGTCTCCAGAGGCTGTGTAGAACTCCAGAAGAGAGAGCGCCTGGGCTCTGAAGGGTGGGCACCAATCCAGGTTCGGCCTCCTCTCTCCCAGGCCCCCTCCACCCCTTCCAACAAGGGCTAGAGGAAGTAGCAGCTGTTGTCCTGAGGGGAAGACAGGCAGAGGTCCACCTGGCACTGTTGGGATTTTTACAACACCAGCCCCAGCAACTTTAAACACACACACACGCACCATACACCACACACACACAGCAGTGGCCCAGGGGAAGGTTAGGCCAAGAGCAGAGACGATGACACTAGAAAGAGAAGGAGGCTACCTCGCAGCCCTACATAGAGGCTTGCTTCCCCCTCATCTCCTCTCCCACCATTTTGTCTTCTCTCCCCTCTTTAATTTGTCTTTTCTCCCTTCTGCCAGCCTTCCCGACCAGTCCTTGGCCTGATGCCTGACTCCTTTTGTTCTCCCTAACCTTATTCCCCTTCCTCCATCCTTTCTCGCCCTGTGAATGCAGTGAAGGAAACATGGCAAAATTATCCTACCGAGTGCAAAGTGAAGCAGATCTTGGAAACTGTACAGTTTCAGTGAATAAATAAACGAAATCACCTGCCTTATCCAAACAGTGGAGGCAAAGTAAGGGTTTCAGCCTGAACTGTGTAAACAGTCGGCTTAACTGTTCAGTTTTCACGGGCAAATCTAAACGTTGACTCCCTCTTCCCTTTGACCTGAGACAGCGTGGCCATATTTACTTTCACAGAACACTAAGGTAGACTTTTTTTAGAACCCCACACGATGAAGTCGAAGAGCACACTGGATAATTATGTTAACAGGAAAACACAAGAGCAGAGGGCAGTGCAAGCTGTGGTTTGGAATCATCTCACTCTAGAATAATAAGAAGCGAGGAGGAGTCCGGCAGGCGAGGAATCCAAATGAGCTCTTGGCCTTTCCACCCCCTCTCTAATCCCAGCCTCCAGTCCAGGGCAGGACTGGCCTGGGCTGATGTGCCTTCTGTCCACATTCTGCCTTAACCCTTGCATTCCTACAGCAGCACAGGCACAATTCTCTACCCAGAAGTTCAAACTACAAAGAATCAGGCGCCTGAACAAAGCAGTGAATGCTGTTAGCACCACCAAGGCCTCACCAAGGGGCAACCAGGGGAGTCGGAGGCCTGTGCTAACCTGCTCCTGGTTCTCTGCTGCCATCTAGTGGTGTTTCTCACTCCAGCACCATTTTTTTCTTCCAGAGATTCTCCATCCTGACCCACAGCTGTGCTCTCCAGCTACTAAAATGACGTCCCCAACCTCAAAACATACACCCCACCTCCCTGACTCAAAATCCTAACTTCTGGACCAGAACACAAACTGTATGACTCAGGTTTGCACGACCTGGATGGTTCGTGTGGCTTCTCTGCAGTCACATACGCACAACAGCCAGGGAATCTTTAAACAGATAGATCTTCTTCTCCTCTGCGTTTTTTGGTGTGTGTGTGTGTTTTGTGTTTTTTTTTTTTTTTTTTTTTTACTATGCAGCTTGCAGGATCTGCTTCCTGACCAGGGATTGAACTCAGGCCATGGCAATGAAAGTCTGGACTCCTAGCCACTAGGCCACCCTGAAACTCTCTTTATTCCTCTGCTTAGAACCCTCCTAGGCTCCCCGCTGTGTACACAGCAAAACCTGTGTGTGCATGCTCAGTTGCTCAGTCATGTTCGACTCTTTGCAACCCCATGGACTGTAATCTGCCAGGCTCTTCTGTTCATGGAAACTTCCAAGCAAGAATACTGGAGCAGGTTGCCATTTCCTATTCTAGGGGATCTTCCCAGCCCAGGAATCAAAGCTGTGCTTCCTGTGTTTCCTGCATTGGCAGGCGACTCTTTACCACTGAGCCACCACAGTCCTTTTTTTTTTTTTTTTCCTTTTTTTCAGCCCTCCACCACAGTCCTTCTAATGTTCTCTGAGGCTTCCATGATCTGGCCTCTGGACCCTTCTGACCCTATCACTCACCCACTCCAGCCACGCTGGGCTCTTTACTGTTCCTCCAACCCCCTAGGCATCCATCTGCTATAGGGCCTTTGCAGTGCTGTCCCCTCTGCTTTTTCATACTGGAGAGGGGACAGCATCATGATGAACAAGGCTAGTGGAGGTGATGGAATTCCAGTTGAGCTATTTCAAATCCTAAAAGATAATGCTGTTAACGGGATGCACTCAATATGTCAGCAAATTTAGAAAACTCAGCAGTGGCCACAGGACTGAAAAAGGTCAGTTTTCATTCCAATGCCAAAGAAAGGCAATGCCAAAGAATGCTCAAACTACCACACCATTGTACTCATCTTACACGCTAACAAAGTAATGCTCAGAATTCTCCAAGCCAGGCTTCAGCAATACTTGAACTGTGAACTTCCAGATGTTCAAGCTGGTTTTAGAAAAGGCAGAGGAACCAGAGATCAAATTACCAACATCCGCTGGATCACTGAAAAAGCTAGAGAGTTCCAGAAAAACATTTACTTCTGCTTTATTGATTACGCCAAAGCCTTTGACTGTGTGGATCACAATAAACTGGAAAATTCTTAAAGAGATGGGAATACCCAATCACCTGACCTGCCTCCTGACGAATCTGTATTCAGGTCAAGAAGCAACAGTTAGAACTGGATATGGAACAACAGACTGGCTCCAAATCCAGAAAGGAGTACATCAAGACTATATATTGCACCCTGCTTATTTAACTTCTATGCAGAGTACATCATGAGAAATGCTGGACTGGAAGAAACACAAGCTGGAATCAAGATTGCCGGGAGAAATATCAATAACCTCAGATATGCAGATGACACCATCCTTATGGCAGAAAGTGAAGAAGAACTAAAGAGCCTCTTAATGAAAGTGAAAGAGGAGAGTAAAAAAGTTCAACATGCAAAAAACTGAGATCATGGCTTCCAGTCCTATCACTTCATGGGAAATAGATGGAGAAACAATGGAAACAGTGACAGACTTTATTTTCTTGGGCTCCAAAATTGCT
Organism: Ovis aries; assembly: GCF_016772045.2. Classification (NCBI taxonomy): domain Eukaryota; kingdom Metazoa; phylum Chordata; class Mammalia; order Artiodactyla; family Bovidae; genus Ovis; species Ovis aries. The sequence goes on along the minus strand of NC_056060.1, from coordinate 24,399,253 downwards.
GCAGCTGGTGACTGCAGCCATGAAATTAAAAGACGCTTGCTCCTTGGAAGAAAATCTATGACCAACCTAGACAGCATATTAAAAAGCAGAGACATCAATTTGCCGACAAAGGTCCATCTAGTCAAAGCTATGGTTTTTCCAGTAGTCATGTATAGATGTGAGAGTTGGACTACAAAGAAAGCTGAGCACTGAAGAATTGATGCTTTTGAACTGTGGTGTTGGAGAAGACTCTTGAGAGTCCCTGGGACTGCAAGGAGATCCAACTAGTCCATCCTAAAGGAAATCAGTCCTGAATATTCATTGGAAGGACTGAGGAAGCTGAAGCTGAAACTCCAATACTTTGGCTACCTGATGTGACTGACTCACTGGAAAAGACCCTGATGCTGGGAAAAATTGAAGGCGGGAGAAGGGGTCAACAGAAGATGAGATGGTTGGATGGCATCACCAACTCAATGGATGTGAGTTTCAGCAATGGACCGGGAAGCCTGGCATGCTGCAGTCCATGGGATCACAAAGAGCTGGACGCGACTGAGTGACTGAACTGAACTGAATCCCTCTGCTTTGGAGCCTTCTTCCCCAGACAAGAACAAGTTCACTTTCTCACCTTCAAGTGTTTTTCCAGTCACCTACTTCAATGACCCAGTTTAAAAATCACTGCCTACCAATCTCCATTTTTTCTTTTTTCCTTAGCAATGATCACTTTGCACAAAATACGTATTTTTTTTATTGTCCTTCCTCCAATGTTATGTAAATATTCTCTTCCCTCAATGAAATGTAAGCATTCCAAAGGTAGGGATTTTGACTTTTATTCACTGGTATATCCCAAGCTCCTTGGCCCATAGTAGATGCTCAGTAAATACTGACTACGTGAACGAACCTGAATCCACTATTCTGAGATCACTTACTGCTTACAAGTAAATCCTGAGAAGAAGAATACTGTTCATGTCCGTTTTCTAGGCCTTCCATCCACCTGTAGTGATGCTTCTCTTCCTTGGTATCTCAGTTCTTCTGAGTCTCACATACCAAGCTCACTGGAGCCACAAGGGGCGGCATGGACTCCAGCTCTCCGCACAGCTGTAACTGCCGCAAGTAACAGGGAGCACAGGTGGAGGAAGGTCTAGTTAGCTGTGGAGCAGCATCCCCACCAGCAGCATTCTCAAATTTGGACACTAAGGGCTGAAATTTTTAATAAATCAGTGAGGGAAAGAGTGAAGGATGAGAGGTGTTGGGCATCATCTCCAGGTAAAGCCAGGTGACCTTGCTTGACCCTGGAACAGGAGGGACCCAGAAGGATGAATCACTGTAGGATGGTTGAGTTGGAATGGTGCTGGGAATAGTGGCTGTGACGATTGGTCCACTTCGCTGTCTCCACCAAAAGATTAGCAAAAAGTCCTGATGATAAGACGTCATGCAAAGTAACCTTCTAGACTATTCCATCTGTATCTCAGATCAGAAAAAAGCAACCCTTACCACCACAGCCATGGGCTCTTCCCAGAATCAGAACCAGAGGTGTATATAGGAGAGGATAAATGACAGCTCTCATTTGGGGTAGACACCTGGGTCAAGTGTTTTATCAGAGTCATTACAATCTTGTGGCTAGAGGCCAGATCTACTCTTTGAGTATGCCGATTCAGACTTCCTCATTGCTAAAGATGTTTAGGCAGGTGTACTAGCTCCACTTACTCACTTGGAATATGTAAGTGGAAAGGCATGAACCTGATTCATTTCCTGATCCAGGGCTGCTTCCCAGCCCACACCCAAATAAAGGCACCACAGGCCAGGCCAGCTCTCAAGGAGTTCGTGGAGGGAGAGGAGGCCCTCAGAGATCTGAAGACCAGCGGAAGGAAGCTGTGTCCACTGAGCCGGCGTTGCAACAGGAAGACTCAGTGACGAGGTGAGGCTGCAGTAGAACGTGGGTGAGGAGAGAGGACAGGGAAGGGATGGGCTCTGGCCAGATAAGAGTACCCTCAGGTGAGTGACAAGGTGGACAAAGGAGGGACTCAATGTGGATGGATGAGGACACAAAGGGGAGAGAGGAGAGAGATGCTAGAGGCTGGGGGCACAAAACGGGGCTATGGAGGAGATGGGGATGGAGTCATGGAGGGTACAAAACACAGGGAAAAGGATACAAACAGGGACACAGAAGGATGGATGTGAGGGAGAGGAGATGGAGCAAGGAGTAGGAGACTTGTGGGACAATGAATGAATGAAAGATAGGGACACAAGATGAGGGGGACAGAGCCCTAGGATTATGGGAAGGGGTCATAGCAGCTGTGTGCACACAGAGAGGAGAGGAGGAGAAAGACACGGGCAGAGGGAGGAAGGAGACAGAGGGGGAGGGAGACAGTGATCAGCTGGAAGGAGCAGGTTCAGGAGAGCTAATTTCCACCTCCTGCTCTCCATCCCCAGAGACCCCACTCCTCCCTTCTAACTGTGCCCCCTAAGAGAGATGGCCCCAGCCAGAGGAGGATTCTGCCCTCTGCTGCTGCTCCTGCTGCTGGGGCTGTGGGTGGCCGAGGACCCAGTCAGTGCCAGGCCTGGGAACATGACCCCAGCTCAGTGGTTTGAAACTCAGCACGTGCAGCCCAGTCCTCAAGGCTGCAACGCTGTGATGCGCAAAATCAACAAGTTCTCCAAACGCTGCAAAGACCTCAACACCTTCCTGCATGAGTCCTTCTCCAGTGTGGCCACCGCTTGTCAGACTCCCAACACAGCCTGCAAGAATCATGAGAATAACTGCCACCGAAGCCAAAAGCCTGTATCCCTGACTGAGTGTAAGCTCACCTCAAGGAGATACCCAGACTGCACGTACAAGGAGAAGAAACGGGTCACTTCTTACATTGTGGCCTGTAACCCTCCCAAGAAAGGGGACTCTGGGAAATTCAAGCTGGTTCCAGTCCACTTGGACAAAGTCCTTTAGTTTTCCAGCCTTCCTTGTGCTTGAGCTAATTCCCTCTCCAGGCCTCTGGACCACTCCTCCACCCAAAAGTTTCTCTTCTGACATCTCTTGGGACCCTTCCTGGATCAAGCTCCTCTGAAAAGATAGGGGCCTGGAGAGTTGAGGTGATACCTTAGCAGGCTAAGCTCTAGAAGAGGTGGTGATCGCTCTACTTTTTATTGCTGTTTTTTCAGAAGTTTATCTGCAATAAGTTTAGGGGTGTGGGTTCCTTGGTCTGTGCCTCCTACCTCTCTCCCGTGCCCCATCTTCTTATGGCAGCATGGCACGAGGAAGAAAGGACTGGAAAGAGAGTGTATGGGATTTAGGAAAGAGTTACTCCTGTTCCTAAACTGGGTCTCTTCCCCAGCCCTGATGTGGTAGTGAGGTGGCCTGTGTGCAGGGAGGCAGCCAGGAAGGAAGAGAAGGAGGCCACAGCTCATCACAATGACATGGCACTTCAGGCTCTTCACGGTGTGCCCACGTGCATCCCTTGTGAGACAGACTCGACAGGGATTACTTCTTTCGGGATGAGGAAATTGAGGTTTCAGATGGCTTTATTAATTAAAGAGCTTGTCAGGGTGGTTAGTAGCAGAATTTGGACTTGAAACTGGGTCTCCCGACTCTTTAGGCAGTGCACTTTCTATTCTGTCACTGGCCAGAAATGCAGACCTCTGCAGGGACCAGAGGGGCACTGGGTGAGAGTTCACCCGTGAGGCAATGTCGGAGAGCTCTGAAGAGCCAGTTACACCACGTCGCTGCAGTAAAGGTCATTACCTCTCTAGCCAAGGGACTGCTGATGGGGTGTTCCAAGGATCGCAATCCTCTCTCTTCTCTCCACCCCACCCCCACCCCGCCGCTCTGCCCTCCCCCTTCTCCAGCCCACCACTCTTCCGTCCTGGGCCTTGCGCCCGGCTCTGCTGGCCTGATCTCTTAGCCCTGAAGGCGCAGTGTCAGGGGAGTGTCCCAGCTTCATCCCGCTGTTCCAGGATCACATTTCCCTTGACCTCAAGGGCCTTCCGTGGCCCAGTGCCCACTTGTCACAAACAAGCCAGTGGGAGCTGCCAGAGCTTCCTTCCTCCCGATAATGATCTCTCCTGCCTTGGTGCTTCCCTGGCTCTCCGCTCTGGCTGTCCGCCCAGGCCAGAGGGGTTGAGATGTGGAAATGCCACCTCCCTGTCCCCCAAGGGCTGCAGACACCAGTTCTCCCTTCCTGGTGAGCAGAACTGGAGAAACTATGGGTTTCTGTCGGCTCAGTCCTCATAGCCTCCCACTCATAGCCCCCATCCGGCATTGCCTGCAGCCCTGACCATCACCAGCCCCTTCTCTCTCCCTTAATCTCAGTCCCAAACTTCACTATGCCCATGCCCACCCTAGCTGAGCACCTGAAGACTACCTTGTTAGACCTTCCCTTCCCAGCTGCGGAGTCTACTGCCTACCTGTCCCTCCCCAACACTCCAGTGTTCCTTTATGCCTTACCAGAGTCAGGTAAGCTTTGGAGCCAGATACAGTTGGGTATAAATCTTGGCTCAGTCCTTTGTGACTACGTGTCCTCAAAAACACCGCACCTCTTTGCAACTGTGTTTCCATATATATTTCAGAGCTTCCCTGGTGGCTCAGAGGTTAAAGCATCTGCCACGCAATGCGGGAGACCTGGGTTCAATCCCTGGGTTGGGAAGATCCCCTGGAGAAGGAAATGGCAACCCACTCCAGTACTCTTGCCTGGAGAATCCCATGGACAGAGGGAGCTTGGTGGGCTACAGCCCACAGGGTCGCAAAGAGTCGGACACGACTGAGCGACTTCACTTTCACTTTCACTTTTCCATATATATTGGAGTAATACCACCTACCAATAGGATTTCAGGAAGACTTAGAAATGACATTTTTGAAGTCTCAGTCAACCCCAGGCACTGGTAGGCAGTCAATAATAATAGCTAGTAGCAGGTAAGTAGCAGTAACCCTATCATATCCACCTTTGGCTAGATAGACGGGATGGTGAGGGAAGGGATGACAAAAAGAATGGGGAGCAAAACATTGAACACTTCAAGCCAAGTGTGGGGCCAATACATTGATGAGCCTTAAAAGTAGAGGGGCAATAAGTATACTTTATAGCCAAATGACTGGATGTAAAGTCTATATATCTATGGTCACTGTGCTATACACTTATCACTTTTGATGATTTTCATCTGAGGTATATGGATAACCAAGACTGACGGGTAGCTGATATTTTTCTTTTCACTTCTTTCTTTTTTAACAACTCTTTTTATACTCTTTTTTTTTAAAATATTTATTTATTTATTTGGCTACACCAGGTCTTAATTGCAGCATGTGGGATCTTCAGTCTTTACTTGCAGCATGTGGGATCTAGTTCCCTGACCAGGGCTTGAACAGGGGCCCTCTGCATTATGAGTGCAGAGCCTTAGCCACTGGACCACCAGGGAAGTCCCCCCGTCTTTTTATACTCTTTATTGATGGTTTTTCCTATGGGTATTATGGTTTTGGAAGACATCTTCCTCATAAACTTTTTAAGTGGCTAAAAATTAATGTATCCTCTCAAAATAAAAAGAATTTACAAATATAATTTTTTTCTTGAAAGACTCATAATCTCAACAGTAGCTAAAAATTGAACATAATTCTAAAGCAATCTATGATGACAGTGGTCAGAATAGTGGTAGCCTTAGGGAGTACTAACTGGGAAGGTGTAGGAAGCAAGCTGGAAATGTTTGATTCCTGCTCTGGATATGCTTACTTTGTGAAAATTTACTGAGTTGCACATTTATGATCTGTGTACTTTACTGTATGGAAATTATACCTCAATTTTAAAATCTTCCCCAAAAATATAGTTTTTAGAGATTAGCTTATTTAACATGAGATATGCTAATATATCAATTCACAAATACTATAATAAAATCACAGAATCATGATCTAATCCATTTCTACCATCCCACTTTGTACTATTTGTTAAGTTAAATAGTAGTTGTACTATTTACCCACACCAGGGTGTGGCATAGGCTCACTTGGAGGAGGTCATCATTAACCCCATAGAGTCACCAGAACTTACACAGGACTGGGGAAACAGACTCTTGGAGGGCACAAACAAAACCCTGTGTGCACCAGGACCCAGGAGAAAGGAGGAATGACCCCACAAGAGACTGACGTAGACTTGCCTGTGAGTGTCCAGGAGTCTCCGGCGGCTGCATGGGTCGGCTGTGGCTGCTGCAGAGTCGGGGGCACTGAGCACAGCAGTGCAGACACAGGACCTTTTGAAGGAGGTCGCCATTATCCCCAGGTCAGTGGGTGCCCAGCATGCTGCTGGAGAAGAGTGGAGAAATAACTCCAGAAAGAATGAAGAGATGGAGCCAAAGCAAAAACAACACCCAGCTGTGGATGTGACTGGTGATGGAAGTAAAGTCCAATGCTGTAGAGCAATATTGCATAGGAACCTGGAATGTTAGGTCCATGAATCAAGGCAAATGGAAGTGGTCAAACAGGATGGCAAGAGTGAACATTGACATTTTAGGAATCAGTGAACTAAAATGGACAGGAATGGGCAAATTTAACTCAGATGACCATTATATCTACTACTGTGGGCAAGAATCCCTTAGAAGAAATGGAGTAGCCCTCATAGTCAACAAAAGAGTCCAAACTGCAGTACCTGGGTGCAATCTCAAAAATAACAGAATGATCTCTGTTCATTTCCAAGGCAAACTATTCAATATCACAGTAATCCAAGTCTATGCCCCAACCAGTAACACTGAAGAAGCTGAAGTTAAATGGTTCTATGAAGACCTACAAGACCTTCTATAACTAACAACATTTTCATTAAAGGGGACTGGAATGCAAAAGTAGGAAGTCAAGAGCAACAGGCAAGTTTGGCCTTGGAGTACAGAATGAAGCAGGGCAAAGGCTGACAGAGTTTTGCCAAGAGAATGCACTGGCCATAGTAAAAACCCTCTTCCAGCAACACAAGAGAAGACTCTACACATGGACGTCACCAGATAGTCAATACCAAAATCAGATTGATTATATTCTTTGCAGCCAAAGATGGCTAGAAGCTCTATACAGTTAGCAAAAACAAGACTGGGAGCTGACTGTGGCTCAGATTATGAACTCCTTATTGCCAAATTCAGACTTAAATTGGAGAAAGTAGGGATAACCAGTAGACCATTCAGGTATGACCTAAATCAAATCCCTTACAATTATACAGTGGAAGTGACAAATAGATTCAAGGGATTAAATCTGATAGAGTGCCTGAAGAACTACGGACGGAGGTTCGTGACATTGTACAGGAGGCAGTGATCAAGACCATCCCCAAGAAAAAGAAATGCAAAGAGGCAAAATGGTTGTCTGTGGAAGCATTACAAGTAGCTGAGAATAGAAGAGAAGCAAAAGGCAAAGGAGAAAAGGAAAGATACAGCCACTTGAATGTAGAGTTCCAAAGAATAGCAAGGAGAGATAAGAAAGCCTTCCTCAGTGATCAATGCAAAGAAATAGAGAAAAACAGAATGGGAAAGACTAGAGATTGCTTCAAGAAAATTAGAGATACCAAAGGAACATTTCACGCAAAGATGGGCTCAATAAAGGACAGAAATGGTATGCACCTAACAGAAGTAGAAGATATTAAGAAGAGATGGCAAGAATACACAAAAGAACTGTACAAAAAAGATCTTCACTACCCAGATAACCACAATGGTGTGATTACTCACCTAGAGTCAGACATCCTGGAATGTGAAGTCAAGTGGGCCTTAGGAAACATCACTACAAAGCAAGTGGAGGTGATGGAATTCCAGTTGAACTATTTCAAATCCTAAAAGATAATGCTATTAAAGTGCTGCACTCAGTATGCCAGCAAATTTGGAAAACTCAGCAGTGGCCACAGGACTGGAAAAGGTCAGTTTTCATTCCAATGCCAAAGAAAGGCAATGCCAAAGAATGTTCAAACTACCACATAATTGCATTCATCTCACATGCTAGCAAAGTAATGCTTAAAATTATCCAAGCAGGCTTCAACAATATGTGAACTGTGAACTTCCATTGTTCAAGCTGGATTCAGAAGAGCCAGAGGAACCAGGGATCAAATTGCCAACACCTGTTGGGTCATCAAAAAAGGAAAAGAGTTCCAGAAAAACATTTACTTCTGCTTTATTGATTATGCCAAAGCCTTTGACTGTGTGGATCCCAATAAACTGTGGAAAATTCTTAAAGAGATGGAAATACCAGACCACCTGAACTGCCTCTGACAAATCTGTATGCAGGTCAAGAAGCAACAGTTAGAATTGGACATGGAACAGACTGATTCCAAATTGGGAAAGGAGTATGTCAAGGTTGTATATTGTCACCCTGCTTATTAAACTTATATGCAAAGTACGTCATGCAAAATGCTGGGCTGAATAAAGCACAAACTGGAATCAAGATTGCCAGGAGAAATATCAATAACCTCAGATATGCAGATGACACCACCCTTATGGCATGAAATAAAGAACTAAAGAGCCTCTTGATGAAAGTGAAAGGAGAGAGTGGAAAAAGTAGGCTTAAAACTCACCATCCTGAAAACTAAGATCATGGCATTCAGTCCCATCACTTCATGGCAAATAGATGGGGAAATAATGGGAATAGTGACAGACTTTATTTTGAGGGACTCCAAAATCACTGCAGATGGTGACTGCATCTATGAAATTAAAAGATGCTCCTTGGAAGAAAAGCTATGACCAACCTAGACAGCACATTAAAAAGCAGAGACATTACTTTGCCAACAAAGGTCCATCTAGTCAAAGCTATGGTTTTTCCAGTAGTCATGTATGGATGTGAGAGTTGGACTATAAAGAGAGCTGAGCGCCGAAGAATTGATGCTTTTGAACTGTGGTGTTGGAGAAGACTGTTGAGAGTCCTTGGACTGCAAGGAGATCAAACCAGGCCATCCTAAAGGAAATCAGTCCTGAATGTTCATTGGAAGGACTGATGCTGAAGCTGAAACTCCAATACTTTGGCCACCTGATGAGAAGAACTGACTCATTTGAAAAGACCTTGATGCTGGGAAAGATTGAAGGCGGGAGGAGAAGTGGATGACAGAGGATGAGATGGTTGGATGGCATCAATGACTCAATGGACATGAGTTTGAGCAAGCTCTGGGAGTTGGTGATGGACAGGGAAGCCTGGCATGCTGCAGTCCATGAGATCGCGAAGAGTTGGATATGACTGAGCGACTGAACTGAATTGTACTCTTCATTGAAATGTTGTAAATAGTTTTGGCTCAAAAGGTATATAAGGTTTTTTCCTAAAGTTATCCAGGTAATCCATTCTCTTTTACTATTTATATAACTGTCAACTAATGAAAATTTAAAAATAAAATATAAATAAAAATAAACTATTTTTAACTGAAAATTCTTAATGAATTTTTTATGTAGTATAAGCTTTTGTGCTTGTGCTAATGCTCAGTTGCTCAGTTGTGTTCAACTCTTTGTGATCCTTTGGACTGTAGCCTGCCAGGCTCCTCTGTGCATAGGATTCTTCAGGCAAGAATATTGGAGTGGGTTGCCTGCCTTCTCCAGGGGGTCATCCCTACCCAGGGATCAAACCATGGTCTCCTGCATCTCCTGCACTGTAGGCATTCTTTACCTCTGAGCTATAGGGGAAGCCAAGTATAAGCTTTTACAATCAATTATTACATTTTTCTTAAAATAATAATCATGCATTTGTGTTTCCACCGACTGGTAGAATTTCAACTTTTAAAGTTCATAAGGAAAATTTCACTTCCAGTTATATTCAGGGTGCTCACCAACATTTGAAAGAGATTATTCTAATATTAACAATGAACCCAAATGACCTGACTTGTTTTCACACTAATGCATTAACTGATTAGATTTGACAGTCACCCATTCCTTCACATGATCTTGATCACAGCCAAGTTCAGGGATGCCAGGAATTATGCTGAAATAAGCACTGGGCTATTCAGACTTTCAAAGGCCAAAGCTAAGGTCCAAAACGAATAACAGGTTTGCACCAATTACCAAGGCTGCATCTTGACACATTCTTACTTGAAGGCTGAAAAATGGGAAATGAAGACTGATTAGTTGTGAGATTTCTGTTCCGGGGGGTGGCAGCATGGAGAGGGGAGGAGGGTGTCCAGGGAGGTATTGCCCAGCCTTGGGTAGATGGCTTTAAAGGAAACTGTTTCACCCTGGATCTGTCTAAGGAGCAAAAATGGCATCCCATAAAGAACATAACCCAAGAACTGGAGCTAGTGTGAGCTAACTTTCTAGGAGTGAGACTATCTGAGGTAGACTAGGTAGGAGAATTTTTGACATGACTCTAGTTGCTCCAAAGGCACCACGCTCTGAAGAAAATGACCCATAGACACTATGAAGAGGGCCAGCTGAGTCAAAGCAGACAGAAGGGTCCTGATCTCAAGGGCATGGTGTAGGAAGAGGAAACGCCCTTGAGACTGGAAACTTTTTCCTCACATCCATTCGGATGGCCCTCTTCATAGTGTCTATGGCCCTAAGGGGTGACCTTAGAGCTACAGAAGCAGAAAACAAACCAATAACAATACTCAGGGAAGAGCCTTCTTGGCAAGAACCTTGCCCAATTTCACCACATTTCTCATGTGCTACTGCACAACTGGGCCTCCAAGAGAGCTTTGAAAACTTCAGATCCTCATTCTAAAGTCCTCCTTCTACCCCCTATTCCACCTGGAGAGAGAGAAACAGCAGTCACAGCTCTTACCAGGATGTTTTCCTGTGCGGACTTCAAAGCCAGTAAGCATGGGAATACCCATGCAGCCATGGGGACATGAGAAAACATTGCTGGTGAAGCTTCAGAGGAAGTTCACAAGAGGAGAGGCAAGGAAAGATGTCTACCCATAACGGAAATATGCCCATGATGGAAAGTCCTCTTGACTTAGAGAAACTGGAATTTCCTCATCTGTATAAAGGTCATCTACTTCAGAGTATTATGCAGATTAAATGTGATAACATACACAAAGCACTTAGTACAGTGGCTGGTGTTCAGGAAAAGTCTGAAAGATGTAATCATTTATATTTATTACTGTGATGTCAAATGTTGAGTGGCCAGATCTCTGATGGAGCAGGCCCGACTTCCGTAACAGAAGAATAAAGGACTTAAACAAAGAAGGCCGTGCTCCTCCTCAGCCTCCTCTTGTCCAAAACAATTCCTAGCAAAGAGGAGATAAGGTAAGGTTCAAGATTAGACAAAAAGGACAATATGCATTAATTTCTCTGCTCTCTCTGGAGTGAAGTGGGGGCAATGTTTTCAATTAGAGGGGACAGAAAGCTATTGAGCATTTCTGTTAAGACTATGCAATGGGTTTTTCTCATCTCTACCATCCATGAATCCAAAGATGTGGAAACAGGGCAGAGGAATTAAGGTCACTAACTTTTGAGAGCGTCCTCCTTACCAGCTCCTCTCCAAAGGTTCAATTATCACAGCAGATGATGCAGAGAAGTTCCTAGTTACATTTCTGCTTCCCTTCCTGAGTCATCTAAACTAGTCCTTAGGTAAGCTCACTGTCCCTTCATTCCATCATGGAAGACGTCTTGTACTTTTCCCACCCTCTGATTCAGTTTCTTTTGCTAGTCTGTCTTCCATTACACAAAACTACCACCAAGGGTGGTCCACTGCTTTCCGATGGATTGTTTACATGGGAAAATATCACCATTGTTACTTTCTATGATCTTCACCTGGAAATTTAGTTGAAGTTACACATTTAAAACATAAACTGTACACCTGAAGCTAATACAACATTGTAAACCAACCATATTTTCATTATGAATAAATAAACTAGTAAACAAACTGACCCGGTGTGAATCAGTACAAATTCCTGCTTGGGCCATGGCGGTCACATTTGCATAGCTTTAGGCTCTTTCAGTCGATATTCATAAAACGATGTCATAAGATGTTGTATCCAGTGACCTCAGAGATCATCTAGTACCGCCCTCCCTATTTTGCAAATGAGAAAAATGAGACCCAGGGAACCTAAGACCCTGTGATTTAAGTAAGAACTCATGTTTCCTAAACCAGTCCAATGACATTTCCAAAGTGTTATTCCAGTTAAGGCTCCCAAATGGATCTCAGACATCTTCCAAGGTCAAACTCCCAATACATGACTGGCAAATCAGCAAATGGACAGGTTCCCAGATTGAGACAAAAGCATGTTCATCCAAAACAGACTGTTCAGTGTCCATGATCCTGAGGTGTTTGCCTTTCTGCTGTTCACCTGTGGACTACATCCCCTTCACCTGAATGCTTACATTGTATCAATGAGATGGAAAAAACAAAACAGCACCCAAGAACTTGATGGTAAACTCGTCAAGCATATCCCTGGGCCATGCCTGTTGGAGACATAAATAAGGGCACACAGCAAGAACAAAGGTCTTTACTCTTCACTTGCTATTTGGGGCCAAGGTGAAAGCATTGCAGAGATCCCACTGGGTGGATCTACAGATGGGCCTGAAACATCCAAAATATTTTATCTTTGGTAAGGGTTATCATTCTCTACCCTCAAGGTTAGCACATCCAGGGCTGGGTTTTCATGGTCAACTAGAGCCCCCAGAGCAATGTTTCTTAGACTTTCCCCTGAAGTGCTAGTAATGGCAGAGGAGAATTAATTAAACACTAAGACATGTCCAGCAGGCATGAGCTTTCTCTAAAGCCTTTTTCTTTCACTGAATTAATATTTATAAAATAGCCACATGCACAGATGTTTTATATCTTAGAATTTAATTTGTGATAATAATGAATCAATGTTAATTTCCTGGTTTTGATGCCTATGCTGTGGTTATGTAGGCAGGCATACTTGTAATTAGGAAATGTTCATTTTGGTATGAAGGGGCAATGGAGCATTTGATCTGTAACTTAGTCCCAAATAGTTCAGAAACGTTCATCAAATTTAGGAAATTGGGGTGAAGTATACAGGGGAGCTCGGTGTGCTATTCCTAAAACATATATAAATTTGCAATTATGTCAAAGCAGAAACATGTGAAAATTATTTTTTAAATAATTGATTTCAATGTTTCAATAAACCCTATCATCGTTTTATTTTGTGTAAAAAACAATGCTTCAAATTACTTCCTTTCCCCTCCAAAATAGTTTTGGGAAAGATAGGAAAGAAGACATTTATCTCATGGCTTTGTGTGCACTTTGTGCATATCTGCATTCAACCTAGACTAGGATACACTCGCCTTAATGAGGTTCTCTTTAATTCGCTCTCTGTGGACTGTGCCTCTGACTGATATTTCTCTTAAAGAACTGTTTCATTTCAGCTTATTCTTTAACTGCATACTGCAGTCCTGTATTATTTAGAGTATTACTAACTTATGCCTTTTTTTCCTTAATTTTGAAAATAGAATTGAAAAAAAAAAAAACAATTTGTGCTGCTATTTTAAAACTACAAGCCAAAATCCAGAACTTTTTTGAGTAATAGTGAGTAAATGCCCACCTTTCACTCATTTTCTAAAAATGTCACTTAAAAAATTTTAAATATAGCCCAAATATCATTTACCAATGTTTATTCATACTTTAAAAGGGTTCTGATTAGTTTTTCATTCTTCCCCTCAAGGCTTACAATTTTTAGAAATTTCTTTATGTGTGAATCACAATGAGAATGAAAAACAAAAGTCTTACCAGGGAAAAAATAAGAACTGGAAGATATGATAACCACAGAGCCAGAGCAGTAGGAAGGTTGCTGCTGCTGCTGCTAAGGCGCTTCAGTCGTGTCCGACTCTGTGCGACCCCATAGACAGTGGCCCACCAGGCTCTGCCGTCCGTGGGATTCTCCAGGCAAGAACACTGGAGTGGGTTGCCATTTGCTTCTCCAATGCATGAAACTGAAAAGTGAAAGTGAAGTCACTGAGTCCTGTCGAACCTAAAAATGAGAAAATAAACAAACAGCACTTGAAACTGGGACCTAGACCCCCTCAGTAAGTGTTCACTCAGACTGTTTTTATCATTGTCATCATCACCCATGGGAGGTCTGCATACTGAACACAGGCTGAAGTACGTCAAAAGCCACAAAACACATGCAAGGGGAAACACAGACCCCCAGGCTTGTTGGACTGAAGACCACATCCTCTCCTGCTTGAGGACAGATCCTACAGAAAGGAACAAAGGGAGACAGCCCACCCAAAGAAGCACGATCATGGCGGACTGGACACCCTGAAAAGGCCCCAAAGAGCTTCACAGTAAAGAAAACTAAAGCTGGTAAGAAAGAGGGTGAGCCACTGGGAACAGAGATTTCCTGTGATAGCACTCTGAGGCTCAAAGTTTAGAAACCAGAATCCAGGACATCTTATAGCCATGGGTCTTCTCCTCCAATTCTCTTGGAGGAGAATCCTTCTTGGAGAGATTCCTTGTCAAAGTTTCCAGCAAGCTCCTGCCTCAGCCTGAGACCAACCCAGCTCCTCTATCTAGCCTGGCTGTAGACTCAGTACCAAGACCATGAGTCCCAGCAAGCAGAGCAAGGAGGACATTCAGAGAGTCGGGGGCTAGGTAGCCCTACGGTCCTTCAGTGATACCCTGGAGCAGGGTGCTGCCCTTTGAGCTTCTCATCCTTCTAGCTTCCCTCTGGCTTTTTCCAGCCTGAGCTTGCATCTACCCAGCTTCCTGGACTTTCATTCTATTTGCATTTTTCTCTTTCCTCCCTCTTCCCTCTCTCCTGAGGATATCTTTATATATATATTTACAAAGTAATTGAGGAGCTGAATATTCACAATCTCAGTCTCCTTTCTGAATTAGAAGCGCAATAGTGTTTCACAGCAGAGCTGTGGGGCGTCAGGGCATCCATCTGCAGGGCATCCACGGTCAGGACTTCCACCATCAGGAGTAAGTGCAGCTTCCAGTCACCTGTTCTGGCCCCACGTGGTAATCATGGATGTGTGAGCCGTTTGGCAGAAAGTTAGCTGAGAATCTTCCATACTGTGCCCAGAGAACCTGAACACTATCAGCAACCACCTGCCTCCTGAAGTTAATGTTATACCTTCATTCAGCTTGCCTCTTGGTGAATTTTACCTCAGAGCATCTGCACCCCAGCCTGCCTCATCCTTGGCACCTATGGAAAACAGTCAGCAACAGCTCCTCTCACGCATAGTCAGGAGTAACTTAGCCAAGCAAATGAAGCTTCCTGCTGGTTACTTAAGCTGAACATGTCCTCAGAGACCTCTATGAACAGATCCCACCAAGGCCCTCTACTGAGGTGCCAGGAATCGGTTCTGGGCAATCTCACACAAGATCCAAGCAGAGGACCAGAAAATGTACATACAGCCCACTCTCCACTTAGCCACTTGCAGCCATTTGCAGTGGTCCCGGCGACTCCTATACCAGTCCTGCTCTTCCAGAACCCCCTTCTTCCTGAACAGGCTGCCCCTTGCCTCCAGGGTAAAGCCTGACAACCCAACTGAAGGTAGCATTTGTAGCTCAAAGCCTATCTCAGGCCAGCAACCCAGATAGACTTTTCTGGCCCCCTCACCCACACCTCCTCAGTTCAGTTTAGTTCAGTCACTCAGTTATGTCCGACTCTTTGCGACCACATGGACTGCAGTATGCCAAGCCTCCTTGTCCATCACCAACTCCCACCTCCCGGAGCTTACTCAAACTCATGTCCATTGAGTCGGTGATGCCATCCAACCATCTTATCCTCTGTCTTCCCCTTCTCCTCCCGCCTTCATTCATTCCCACCATCAGGGTCTTTTCAAATGAGTCAGCTCTTCACACCTCCTAGGCTATACTGAAAAAAACTGGTCTGTACAGGATCAGTGCTTACTCTCCACTCGCCCTCTTGGAGCTACCTTTGGGGTCTTCCTGCAGGATCTCTTTTCACATTCTAGTCTGGCCACTAGCACTCTGATGCTTCCTCTTGTTTCACAGAGTCTTTTAGAAATTATTCTTTTTAGAAAATATTTAGAAATTATTATGCTTTTTAGAAATTACTCAACTGAAACTCTTTAGGCTACAAATGATGAGGAGACTAAGAGGACAAGAGTGGCGATTCAGTTCAGCACACAGTTACTGAGTATCCCTCTGAGCTATCCCGGCTTTATGGAGATTGAGAAGCATGAAAGGAGCTGATTTCTGCCCACGAGTTCACCGTCTAATTGGGAAGCCTGGATACACACATCAGAGTCAAATAACAGAACAAGGTAGTACCTGACTGAACATCTAAGTGAGTGGTACCAGGAGTTAATTGCTGAAGGAGGTGTGTTCAGCAAAGAGTCACCCCAAAGGTAGAGTTGTACAGGAAGGTTCAAGCACAAGCTCGGGGGACAAGCTGAGCACTGAAGGATGGATAATAGTTGAGGGAGAACCTTTAGGGAAGAGGGAAAAAAAAAGCAGAAATAAAGTCACAATCTATCAGTCACACAGTAACTGTCAGCCCATAAGGTAACTATCAGAAAGCAGTGTGGGGACTTCCCGCACTGGGACAGGAATCTGTCTGCCAATGCAGGGGACAGGGGTTCCACACCTGGTCCAGGAAGATCCCACATGCCACAGAGAAGCTAAGTCCGCGTGCCACAAGCGCTGCAGCTACTGAAGCCCGTGGGCCGAGAGCCTGTGCTCTGCAACGAGAGAAGCCACTGTGATGAGAAGCCCATGCGCAGCAGAGAAGACTCAATGCAACAGAAAATAAAATAAGGAAATAAGAGGAAATAAGTATCCCTCTGAGCTAGCTACATGCCCAGCTCTGTGGAGACTGAGAAGCCTGAAAGGACCTGATTTCTGTCCCACAAGTTCATCATCTAGTTGGGAAGACTGAATACACTTGTAAGAGTCAAATAATAGAACAAGGTAGTACCTGATTGAGCATCCAAATGAGTGGTACCAAGAAATGCAGGAAATAATAGATTCAAAAAGCACATTTATAAAAGTAAAAGAGCAGCGTGGTGAGGAGGGAACAACACAACACTGGAGCCAGTCCTCCCTCCTTTTCTGTCCTAGGCCTGCCACTTAACACATCTGTGAACTTAGCCTCTCCAAGCCTCAGTTTCCTTTTCTAGAAAATGGAAAAAATAACATGCAACGCATAGTCAGTTCAGTTCAGTCGCTCAGTCGTGTCTGACTCTGCGACCCCATGACTTGCAGCATGCCAGGCCTCCCTGGCGATGGACATCACCAACTCCCGACACCCAAACTCATGTCCATCAAGTCGATGATGCCATCCAGCCATCTCATCCTCTGTCATCCCCTTCTCCTCCTGCCCTCAATCCCTCCCAGCATCAGAGTCCTTTCCAATGAGTCAACTCTTTGCATGAGGTAGCCAAAGTATTAGAGTTTCAGCTTTAGCATCATTCCTTCCAAAGAAATCCCAGGACTGATCTCCTTTAGAATGGACTGGTTGGATCTCCTTGCAGTCCAAGGGACTCTCAAGAGTCATCTCCAACACCACAGTTCAAAAGCGTCAATTCTTCGGCGCTCAGCCTTCTTCACAGTCCAACTCTCACATCCATACGTGACCACACAGGAAAAACCATAGCCTTGACTAGATGGACCTTTGCTGGCAAAGTAATATCTCTGCTTTTGAATATGCTATCTAGGTTGGTCATAACTTTCCTTCCAAGGAGTAAGCATCTTTTAATTTCATGGCTGCAATCACCATCTGCAGTGATTTTGGATCCCAAAAAAATAGTCTGACTCTGTTTCCACTGTTTTCCCATCATACTATTTGGCAAATTGAGTTGTACATAAAGCACAAGACCTTGGCACACAGTGAGCACTTTTTTAAAAAAAAATTTGGCCATACACTGCAGCATGCAGAATCTTAGTTCCCCAACCAGGGATCAAACCACCTGCAGTGGAAGTGCAGAGTCTTAACCACTGGACCACCAGGGAAGTCCCCAAGCACTTTTAAATGATAGCTGTAATCCTTAACAGAATACCTAGCACTGTGCCAAGCACACGCTATATCTTCCCGGAATGGTGGTTAGCGTACACTTAAAATAAATAAATAAATAAATAAAGCGATGTAGTGTGTATCATCCAGGCTGCCTTTAGGGAAGCAGTAAATGATACACTCAAGGCAACTAGCTCTAGAATGTCAAGGGCTCTGTTTGATACCCCCATACCACACTAGGCATTTTAACATTTCGTCATGCCGCATTGAATATATAAAATGTATGCTCCTCACTCAATATCATTCTTGCAGAAATGTATCTGAAATGATTTTTAAAGTTTTACTCCTGAAATTATTTGACTCCAAGTAACTTGGGATTGGCACTTCTTCTCCAATCGTGGTGTTGAGAATTCCAGTAAAAGGACGGGAAAAAAAAAAAAAATCTAACCTGAAACTGTTTTCCAAAGTAATAGACTTCTTATGGGTGCCAGATTCCAAAATAAGTGAGATCAACTTTATGTTACTGTGGTAGCAGGTAAGTAAATATTTTAAATTTGATTTTATAGTTGACTTTTCCTATATTGGAGCCAATATATTTTTTTCCTAGTCTCAAATATTGTAGGCCCTTGAAAACCTCCCAGACCCTAGGCCCTGGGCTTTTAGTGCTTAATGGATAAAACAGCCCTGAGACTGTGACCACTGGGAAGACTTTTGATGAATAACTAGGATGAAACACACAATTAAAGGAACTCTTTCCTCAGACCTCCCTGAGTGGGACTGGCCAGTTGCACAGTCAGTACCTACTTGAGGAAAGCATGTTTGCAACTTAACTAGATTCAGAGCTTGTGAAGTCCATGGTCAGTCACTTGGTTGGCATGAAATGTTCCTACCAACCCTTGGCTCCTGCTGCCATCCCTACCCTCTCACACAAAAAGCCCAGAGGCTTGGGTCTGCAACACGTAATGAACAATCACACGGCAATCCAACCATCCCAGTGGGAAAGGCTCAGCTGACAGCCTGCAAAAGGGAAATATATATATTGGGTTGGCCAAAAAATTAGTTAGAGATTTTCTGTAACATCTTATGGAAAAAAACAAACAAAATGAACTTTTTGAACAACTCAATGTATTTTCTCTCTGAGGCCCAAATCAACTATTTGCTGGATAATGCTCTACTGGGATCAAAAAGCAGTGTTTCGTTAGCTTTGTGGGGAGAAGCGCAGGAGAAGGGTGAGCTCGGTTGATGAACCAGGCTCCACCTTGAAGATAGAAAGGAAAACATCTCCAGTGTTTCTCATCTGGCAATGCAGATCATAGGAGTCTAAGTGTTTTTTGCCACTTTGCAGAGCATTTTATCTCAAAGGCAGTGGAGTCACACAGAAGTCAAGTTAGGGCTCAACACGCCAGCACCGACCCAAGAGGCTACAGCTAAAGCAAGATCCCCCACTTCAATCATTTGCTCCCTCCCTTGATAATTGCTGTAATACTGCCAGTATTATCATTTACTAAATTTATATTTATATGCATTTAGTTCAAAGAGTTCTTTGAATATGAAACTGTGTAACATCAATATTTCAAAGAATACTAGAATGTCACTGGATAAATAGAAGTAAAAATAAAGAATGTTTTTAAAAAATTGTTTAAATTTCTGGTGATCTTCTTCAATTTAAATTTCAAATTGTTTAAAATTCTGGTGATCTTCCCTGGTGGTCCAGTGGTTGAGAATCTGCCTTCCAAGCAGAGAATGTGGGTTCGATCCCTGGTCAGGGAATTAAGATCCCACATGCCATGGGGCAACTAAGCCCACTGCTCCACAAAAGAAGCCTGCATGCTGAAAAAAACCCAGTGCAGCCAAAAAAAAAAATGTTTAAGTTCTATCCAGATACTGTTTTCAGTTGAAGGCTCAGCCTGAGATCTGTTGTCTGTACTGAAAAGTGGGTAGAAACAAAGGCTTTACCTTCTTGTCCTAATAGGAGACTTTCTCTTAAATGTCATCAGGAGGATTAGAAGAGAATTATCCAAGGCAATGGTCATGTTTCACTTAAACCACAAACAGACACACTCACTCGGCCCTGTCTCTATGGGAAACACATTCTCCTTCCCTTTTCAGCCTGGTACTAGACCAAAGGGATGGGTTGAAAGTCAAGAAGCTCTAGTCCCGGCTCTGACACTCAGTTGGTGGCCTTGGGAAGGGCACTTGCTCTTTCAGGCCCTCCAGTTCTTTCTTCTGTAAAGCAGAGTTGATTGAGATGATCTTGAGGAAACTCTTCTGCTCTGATTCTGTCATTCCAAAACTTTCTCCACTTAGGGCGATATGTCAGTCCCAGAAAGAACCCAATTCACAGAATCCTGCTTGGCTGGCTGGAACACTGAGAGGGACTGTTTTTCTAGCTTCAGTGAGAAACTGGACCACAGAGCAGAGAGGAATTAATCTGACACCACAACCTTAATATTGATTTTCAGGAATGTCTGAGCCAGCCTGGAAGAGCAAGGTGTGGACCCCTGACCTACTTTCTTCCAAGACTGGTTTCCTTTTGTGGTCTGATTTCTCAGAGCTTCAAACCAGGAACATGGGAATGTGGAAAGAATAGGGGCTTTGGAAGCTGAGAAGCATCGATTCAAAGCCTGGAACACTCCCTAGCTGTGTGGTGATGGGCAATTTCCTTAACTTTTCTGAGCTTCAGTTTGCTTGCTTATTAAAAATTAAAAAAAGAAAGAGTTCATACCTCATAAAACTCTTATGAAGGAAAAACTGTATAGGTATTTATTGGGGGGCATAAAATGTATCATTAAATAAAATGTATCTGCTGGGACTGAACAATTAAATGCCAGTAGTGTTTTTAAATATCTGAGGCTGTAGGAACCCTGCAATAATTGATTTACAGTATGAAATTTTTAGAAGGGCTAGCAGGGCACCCCCATGGTGACCTAGTCACCCACCTCCCATCTCTTCTGTGTCCCTGTGCCCCCTGGGAGCAATGGCGCCAGCCAGAGCAGGATTTTACCCTCTGCTGCTGCTCCTGCTGCTGGGGCTGTGGGTGGCCAAGGACCAGTCAGCGCCAAGCCCGGGAACATGACCCCAGCTCAGTGGTTTGAAACTCAGCATGTGCAACCCAGACCTCAAGGATGCAACACTGCAATACACAAAATCAACAAGTTCTCTAAGCACTGCAAAAACTTCAGCACCTTTCTGCATGAATCCATCTACTGCATGGTCATCACCTGTCAGACCCCCAACATAGCCTGCAAGAATGGTCATAAAAACTGCCACCAGAGCCAAAAGCCTATATCCCTGACTACGTGTGAGCTCCTCTCAGGAAGACTGCAGGAACAAGGAGAAGCAACTGGAGGCATTCTTCATCGTAGCCTGGGACCTGCCACAACAGAAGGATGACCTGAGGTACCAGCTGGTCCTGTGCTTTTGGATAATGTTGTCTAAGGCCAAGTGTTCCCCTTACCCCAAGCTCTGCAGACTCCTGACACTGTGGCTGCCTTTTCTCCCTTGAGTTCTTCACTAATCCTCACCCTTTTTGCAAATACCACTTCTCTCCCACGCAGCCAACTTCACATACTCTTAATTCCTTACGGGGTTTTGTGGATGCTCCAAATGATGAGGGAAGAGAGGTGATTCTCCTTAACCCTTCACTGCTGCTTACGTTGTTTTCTGAGTGTGGATGCCCTGTGGCTCTTCAGGCACTAAGGCTGTTGGCATGGGTGGATCCAGGTTTTGTGGGGCTTATGGCACATGCGATTTTAGAGACCATCTTAAAGAAGAAGAACACAAAATTACAAATGCAAAGTCAAGTCAGGACCTTGGTAGAGCTGTGGTTGGACCATTCAGAGGGAACCCCAGGGGAGATCATTCAAGGAAGGAGGCCAGGAGAGTCTGTGCCCTGTTCACTGTACTGGGCAAAGGAATGTGTCTGACTTTGTTACAATGAAAAACCCTTCTTTTCCTGATTGAGTGTGTGCATTACTGTCCAGGGGAAGCATGGAGGTTTGGAAACCCCTCTTTATCTCTGTGAAGCGTCAGCATCATGTACCCTGCAGGCAGAAGAGACGGCAGCACCCTGAGCAGGCTCAGGCTGGAAGGAGCAGTCAGTCTGGGGGGCTCTGCCTTCCGCCCCCTTAAAAACTGCCTGGTGGCCCCACGTCACATGAAGGGGAGGATGGCAGGGAAGGGCAGGCTGACCCCAGGATAGCAGTCAGACCTAAGGTGGGACCCCTTGTTTATGTTTAAGACCTGACCTCATGCCTCACTGTTATGACCCAGAGCAGGAATCTCGGATCTTTGAAGTGAACTTCCCTCCCTTGGAAATTTCAGAACCAGGACCTTCTAAAAATCTTGATCTGGTTCTAATTAGTGCTTCTCTAATTAACCGCGGTGAAGGATCAGTTTTGTATGCAAAATCTGCCACAGATCAGCACTTTCATAAAATACAATAAAATGAATTACTGGAAAAATGAAATCGAATATACAGATATAGAAAACACAAGGTCGAATTTTTTTATAATCAAATTCAGTGAACATAAAAGTGGTGTATCAGATTGGGATAAAAGTTTCTCAATGCTGCCTTTCAATTTCTATACTTATGATAGATAGACAGAGGAAAATGCTATATACATATATACATATAAATTCAACACCAGCATAAGACATACACGCCCATACATATATACATATATATGGGCACGTACTCACACATGTGCACGTGTGCACACAACACACACACTCAACAGTAAGGCAACACTGTCCTTCCCTCTGCTGATTCTGCCTCGCGAATACCGCTTCCTTTCCACACTTGGAAAGAGACTTTGCTACACCAACTCGAGCTCATAATAAGGAAAGCATGATTGGCGAAACATGAAGTGGCAAGAAAAGCAGACAATCCAAAAATTCTGACTCCCAGCCCCCATCCCTGCTACCTAGAAAGAGATCTAAAGCAGAGCTCCTTGCTACCTACCACACCCACACTATCTTACCCAAATATAGCTTTCCCCACAGCACCCAGACAGCCTTCCCACATCACACTCTGCCCATTGCCACCACTATTGCACCCACCCTGTGCTTCTGACCAAGGAAGAGATACCGAAATGAGAGGAAAACAACATCCTTCTACTCCTCTGTCTTTGCCCGGGTGTTGTGGGCAGGCTTCGCTTCCTCTGTCTGCACCTTAAATGATGGTGTTTCTCAGGCTCCTATTCTTAGCTCTCTTTTCCTCTCACACTGAACCCTCTTGAATGACTTGATACAGTCCCATAGCTTCAACTGCCACTTATCTGCTCCCAAAAGCATCTCTCCGGCCCTGTCTCCCAAGTTCCAGGCACATCTCATCTCAGCACCTTGCAGACATCATTATAAAAAACACTCAGAGCTGGGCTCAGATCTGCCTGGCTGCCAAACTTGCCCCTCCTCCTGGCATCTCTCAGCCTTGGTGAGGGGAAACATCAGAGCCAGTCAGTCAAAGTCTTAATCTAAGAGACACCGGCGTCTACACATTCGTTTCCTGTTTGCTGGGGTCGCTGGTAACTCCTCATCTATCCCATGCTTGCCTGCTAACTTGTCTCAGTCATGTCAGACTCTTTGCGACCCCAATGGACTATAGCCCTCCAGGTTCCCAGGTTCCATTGTCCAGAGGATTTCCCAGGCAAGAATACTGGAGTGCGTTGCCATTTCCTTCTCCAGAATATCTTCCCCACCTAGGGATCAAACCCACATCTCTCTCTTACATCTTCTGCTTGGCAATTGGGTTCTTTACCACTAGCGCCACCTGAGACCACCCAGGTAATCCCAGGTATTACTTTAAGAGGGCGCACAAGTTCTTGGATTTTCTTTTTTCCAAATATCACTAAGTTCCTAAAATTGGTCCAACAGACATAATGATTTTGGAGGCGGCTGTGATTTGAAGCTAAGCAAATACACTTAAGTGGTTGCAATCAAGGATTTGCTATCTAGCTACAGAGGGAAGAAAAAACAATACCTTTAGGACTCTATCGAACAATAACAGAGTAGGAACTTCCCCGGTGGTCCACTGGTTAAGACTCCACCTCCCAATGCAGGAGGTACAGGTTCAGTCCCTGGTGGTGGAACCCTACATGCCGAGAGGTGGGGCCAAAAAGTTAAGAAAAAAAAAAAAAAGCAGCAATAGAAGAGTATAATGAATCAAGTGGATTCTGTAACATTTCTCTCCCACCTCCCCCAGGGTTTCATTCATCCTAACCTGTAGGTTAGATTCTCTGTTCTCTGTTAAATGCTAATATTCCTGACACATGTCTCTAACATAACATTAGGTCTGTAATTAGAGTCAGGCAACACCAGGAGAAATCAAACCACTGTATATATGTAAGAGCTGTGGCTCCAGAAGCTGGCAAGAGTGTGGAACAAATTCGGAATAGAATGGATCTTTAAATAGACTAATTATATCCAAACAAGTAATGTAGCAGCTTGGGTAGGAGTTTCTGACTTCCGTGTGTAGGTTGAAGAATTAGATGCAGTGTAACTTGAATCCAGGGGCCATGGATCATGAACCTGGCCCATTCAGAGACTAATGACAGAATACAGGGCCCACTGGGGCAGTTGGGGGCCTGAGAAGGGCCGCTCAAAAGCCTTGGGACCAAATCTCTGCTGGTTACATTCTCTGAGAACAGATTTCCAAAAAGTCAACTGGGAAAGGCACTCCCCAGATATTTAGGATGACATAATTATTTCCTGGTCGGTAAGTTTGCTTTACTATCCATAAAATTGTAAGAATAGAAATATTTACGCAAATCAAGTACATGGCGTTAGTGTGTTTGTATTAAAGACTTCCTGTGTATTTTGTATTTTCAGTATTTACAGTGTTTAAGAGAATCTAGCCTGTTACAGTAACAAATTAGTCTTGCTATTTTAAACGTGTAATTAGTTTAGATCTGTGGTTTGAAATAGAATTTTCCTTTATTTTTTTCTTCAAGTTAAAAAAACAATTTTTATGTTTATTTATTTATTTGGTTGCATTGGGTCTTTAGTTGTGGCGTGCAGGATCTTTGTTCCAGTGTGAAGGCTCCTCTAGGTGCGCGAGCTCCAGAGAGCGCAGGCTCAGTAGTTGTGGCACACAGGCTTCTGCATTGGAAAGTGAATTCTTAACCACTGGTCCACCAGAGAAGTCCCCAGTTTTTTTTTTACTAAAGTGTAGTTGATTTACAGTGTTGTGCTGATCTCCACTGTACAGCAAAGTAACTCAGTTATATAAATATATGTACACATCCTTTTTATGTATAGAATTTCCCTTTAAAACTAGTTTGGGGACATTTAAAAAACTTAGGAATTTAATCGCTATATTCATAAATTGTCAGATTTCTAAGAATTTTTTTAGGTATTTAGGAATGTGTGGTTGGTTAGCTCAGGTAACCAAATCACTTTGTAAGGACATGGACTATGTTAAACTTATAAAGTATACTTTTAAGTGTTTAAAGGAGTCATTAACTACATTTATAAATGGTACCAAACAGTTCATTAAGTACAATCATTTAAAGTGATTATTAAAATATACTTGTTTGCAAGTTGAACATAAAAACTTAAGGAAGAACTGAGCTTCTGATTTGCATCTTTAACATAGGGAACAAAATTTCAAAAAGCCAAAGTAGCCCTCTACATGTTTTTTTCTGGCACAAAAAGGACATTTAAAAAATTCACACCGACGCTGCAAGACTGGTCCATTTTCTGGGCTGCTTTCATCTACCCAGTACAGAGCAGATTGGGTGATTATATATCCTGCTCTTCCCGTGTTTTCTGGTTTTACTAAGCCTTTAGAAGGGAGAATGGCTCTGCTGATGGAATAGCAGAGGCCGGGCTCAAGGCACAGAGCTGGCAGGGACTGACTCCAAAATTGTCTCTCCTCAGCGCCCTCCTTTCTCTCCATTGTTCCGCCTCCAGATGGGTCACTCTGCATTCTGGAGGAACTAAGAAAGGGGAGCAGGGCTTCCCTGAGGCCACTGCGGCGGTGGCAGACAAATTCAGCTGAATACGTAAAAGTAAAACTCAGAGACTATATAGCTGAGTCTCCATCCTCAATAGGGATTTTTCCTCCCAGGCCAAATTTGGAATTTTGAGACTACATATTTCCAAGTAAGATGGCTTTTTAAAAACAACAGATTGTTAAGCAAATGTTTCCTTCAATAAATCAGGCTGCTTGCCTGGAAATGTGTGTGTGTGTGTGTAAACACATGTGTTCATGGTGAGGAGGAGAAGTTATGTTAGTGGGATTAGGAGTGCTGTATTCCACCAGTTACAGATTCTCTGGGGACCAGAATGCCTGGTGTGAAGTACAAATATTTTTTAGTAGAAATAAAACACAAGACAATGTTGGGACTTCCCTAGTGGTCTAGTGGTTAAGAATTCACCTTGCAATGCAGGGTACACAGGTTCTATCCCTAGTCTGGGAACTAAGATCCCACAACAATTACTTGGAATCAGTCACTTGGGTACTGGGTGCATTTGGCTTGGGCTTTTTTTTTTTTTAATCTTATTGGAGTATAGTTGATTTACAACATTGTGTTAGTTCCAGGTTACAGCAGAGTGATTCAGTAATACATATACATATATTCATTCTTTTCCAGCTTCTTTTCCCATATAAATTATTACACAGTATTGAGTAGAGTTTGCTGTGCTGTTAAGTAGGTCCTTGTTGGTTATGTATTTTATTGATATGTATAGCAGTGTGTGTGTGTGTTAGACCCACAGCTTGGGAGCTGTTGGATGCATGGCATAGTGTATTGAAAGGTTTGTAACAAAGATCTTAATAGGTGGAATAGAGGCAGAGACGTGGAAGGAGAAGATGAGCATAGAACACAAGACGTCAAGGAACTGGTGACAAATTTGTGCCCACCGGCTTAGCAGTTCTGAAGACTAAGGGGTTGGGAGATCTGATTTCATGGTGCTATAATTCCCAGGTTGCCTGCCCCTGGAGGCTCGGCTGGGAGTCTGCCAATGAGCACTCCAGCGGCCACTGGATATACCTGGCACACTGAAGTCTTACCAAATGTTCATTGAACACTCAGAGCAAAGGAATGGCGCTAGGGAAATATACAAATCACAACTCTGGAAAGCTTATAAAACAAGTTATTTTAAAACTTTCTCATTATGCTTCAAAATTTCCAGAGAGGGGGAATTGACTGCCTGTCGAGACAGCCTGTCCCATTTTCTGGCAGCTCTAAATATTAAAAATTCTCCTATAGAGAACCTAATCTATGTCTCTGTCACTCCAGCAATTTGCTGATGCCCTATCACTTTGAGCCATTCAGAGTAAATCCAATTCCTTGTCACACCCAACTTTGTAAATATTTTCAGTGTTTTGTGCCCCCTACCCTCCAAAATTGCCTCAACAGACAATAACACGAGCTGTAAAATGGCTTCTAAAGTTTGACCCAATAATTTTCAGTTGGTAAAATATGCTAAATGGAAATTGCTCAAAGTGAGAAGGAGTAAATTTGTGCAACCTGTTTATATTTGTCTTTGTGTGGCAAAAAAAAAAAGAAAAGAAATTGTAGAAATAATACAAATTGCCCCAAATTGAGAGTGACTAAACAAATGATGGGGCAGCTATTTATAATGCATTAATTGAAGCATCAAGTCATCACTTTAGCTGGAGACAAATACACAAAAATTATTTTGATGCATAGAAATTTGTGTGGGGAATGATAAATGAAGAAAAGAGAACATTGGGACTTCCCTGCTGGTTCAGTGGTTAAGAATCTGCCTTCCAATGCAGGGGGCATGGGTTTGATCCTTTGTCAGGGAACTAATATCCTGCATGCCATGTACCATGCCCTCAACCAAAGGAAAAAAAAAAAACAAAACTGTATTTTCAAATGGACTACAACTAAGTAAAAGAGTACCTGTTTTTGTATACCAATAAAGTCCCTAAATGAATTTGGAGCCTTTCCAGAACTCTGTCTCCAAACCAGTGCCTCCTTCAAATTCATCTAGTCCAATGAACTACGCCTGACTCAGAAGACATTCCACGTGTGTTGTTTTTTCTAATTAAAGTATAATTGGATATAACATCATACCAGCTTCAGGTATAGGACACAATAGTTCAATATTTGTATGTGCTGCAAAATGATTACCAGAATAATTCGACATCTGTCACCATACATAGTTACACAAAATCTTTTTCTTGTGATGAGAACTTTTAAGAACTACTCTCTAGTCAACTTTCAAATATGTAACACAGTGTTATAAATTATTGTCATCAGTAATTACAATATTACTTCAGTTCAGTTCAGTTCAGTTATTCAGTCATGTCCCCATGAACTGCATGACCCCATGAACCGCAGCACACCAGGCCTCCCTGTCCATCACCAACTCCCAGAGTCTACCCAAACTCATGTCCATTGAGTTGGTGATGCCATCCAACCATCTCATGCTCTGTCGTCCCCTTCTCCTGCCCTCAATCTTTCCCAGCATCAGGGTCTTTTCAAATGAGTCAGCTCTTTGCATCAGATGGCCAAAGTATTGGAGTTTCAGCTTCAACATCAGTCCTTCAATGAACACCCAGGACTGATCTCCTTTAGGATGGACTGGTTGGATCTCCTTATAGTCCAAGGGACTCTCAAGAGTCTTCTCCAACACTACAGTTCAAAAGCATCAATTCTTCAGTGCTCAGCTTTCTTTATAGTCCAATTCTCACATCCATACATGACTATTGGAAAAACTATAGCCTTGACTAGAGGACCTTTGTTGGCAAAGTAATGTCTCTGCTTTGTAATATGCTGTCTAGGTTGGTCATAGCTTTCCTTCCAAGGAGTAAGCGTCTTTTAATTTCATGGCTGCAATCACCATCTGCAGTGATTTTTAGAGCCAAAAAAAAAAATAAAGTCAGCCACTGTTTCCCCATCTATTTGCCATGAAGTGATGGAACCGGACACCATGATCTTAATTTTCTGAATGTTGAGCTTTAAGGCAGCTTTTTTACTCTCCTCTTTCACTTTCATCAAGAGGCTCTTTAGTTCTCCTTCACTTTCTGCCATAAGGATGGTGTCATCTGCATATCTGAGGTTATTGATATTTCTCCCAGCAATCTTGATTCCAGCTTGTGCTTCCTCCAGCCCAGCGTTTCTCACGACGTACTCTGCATATAAGTTAAATAAACAGGGTGACAATATGCAGCCTTGATGTACTCCTTTTCCTATTTGGAACCAGTCTGTTGTTCCATGTCCAGTTCTAACTGTTGGTTCCTGACCTGCATACGGGTTTCTCAAGAGGCAGGTCAGGTGGTCTGGTATTCCCATCTCTTTGAGAATTTTCCACAGTTTATTGTGATCCACACAGTCAAAGGCTTTGGCATAGTCAATAAAGCAGAAATAGATGTTTTTCTGGAACTCTCTTGCTTTTTTGATGATCCAGAGCATGTTGACAATTTGATCTCTGGTTCCTCTGCCTTTTCTAAAACTGGCTTGAACATCTGGAAGTTCATGGTTCACGTATTGCTGAAGCCTGGCTTGGAGACTTTTGAGCATTACTTTACTAGTGTGTGAGATGATGTCACCAATAATGTACATTGCATACTCATGACTTATTTTGTAAGTTTGTATCTTTTGATCCCCTTCATCCATTTCACCCACGTACCAACCCACCTCTTGCAAGGCAACCAGCAGTCTATACTCTGTATCTACAAGATTTTTTTAAAAGAGAAATCACATGACGTCTTTCTCGTACTTATTTTACTGAGCATAATGCCCTTCCCTGGTGGCTCAGATGGTAAAGAATCCACCTGCAATGTGGGAAACCTGGTTCAATCCCTGGGTTGGGAAGCAACCCACAGCAACCCACTCCAGTATTCTTGCCTGGAGAATCCCCATGGACAAAGAAGCCTGGCAGACTACAGTCCATGGGGTTGCAAAGAGATGGACAAAACTGAGCACCTAAGTACACACACACACACACACACACACACATACCATATTTCCTTTGTCCATCTATCAACAGGTAGTCGGGCAGTTTCTGTGTCTTGGCTATTGTAAGTAATACAGCGATGAACACAGACATTCACATATCTTTTCTTCAGGAAGAAACGAAAGCTAAGCAGTGGACTCCCTGCCTTGGCCTACTCACTTGTTCCTGGTTTCTATCTCTCACCTGTTCCCACTGCCATTCCTATTATGTGGGGATTTCTGCTCTCTTTACAGTCTTCGGAGCTTCCCCGGTAGATCAGCTGGTAAAGAATCTGCCTGCAATTCAGGAGACCCTGGTTCAGTTCCTGGGTTGGGAAGGTCTGTTGGAGAAGGGCTAGGCTACCCACTCCAGTGTTCTTGGGTTTCTCTGGTGGCTCAGCTGGTAAAGAATCTGCCTGCAATGCAGGAGACCTGGGTTCAATCCCTGGGTTGGGAAGATCCCCTGGAGAAGGGAACAGCTACCCACTCCAGTATTCTGGCCTGGAGAATTCCACAGACTGTATAATCCATGGGGTTGCAAAGAGTCGGACACGACCAAGTGACTCTCACTTTACAGTCTTCACCTAGTTTGGTGACATCTTTTGGACACTAGCTAGGATACAGCAGTGAGAAAAGAGATAAGATCCTTGACTTTTCATGAAGCTTAATTTTGAATGATATGTGGTGGTAGAGGTGGGTCTATTGAGAAACAGGAAATAATCAAAGAACTAATCAGACAGAGACAAATGCTGGGAGGAAAACATACATTATTTGGAGGGACAACAGATGAGAGACCAGGGAGACATTTGAGAATGCAACATTTTAGTTAGGATCGAAGGATGAGAGCCAGAACCTAGAACTGTGAAAAGAAGCCTCCAGGGAGAAGGAATATTCCAAATTAGGAATAAGCAAGGCCTGTGTGAAGCACTGAAAGGCTGCCAT
The DNA here is from genome assembly GCF_016772045.2 of Ovis aries. Taxonomy (NCBI): domain Eukaryota; kingdom Metazoa; phylum Chordata; class Mammalia; order Artiodactyla; family Bovidae; genus Ovis; species Ovis aries. The sequence continues at coordinate 24,368,631 of NC_056060.1, read as the reverse complement.
GACTGGAGGCTCATAGCGGCTTCCCACATCAGTGGAGTGGTAAGAGATGAGGCTGGACAGAGGAGAAAAGCAGTCGTGATACAAAGAGGAGGCCATTAGAAGAGGTTGATGGGATCTGACTGGAGTATTTTTTTTAACTGAAGGATAATTGCTTTACAATGTTGTGTTGATTTCTGTACATCAATGAGGATCAGCCGTAATTATATATGTATATCCCCTCTTTCTTGAGCCTCTCTCCCTCCATCCTCCCATCCCACCTCTCTAGGTCACTACAGAGCACCAGGCTAGGCTCTTGTGTTATACATCAGCTTCCCACCAACTATCCGTTTTACACATGATAGTGTTTATATGTCAGGGCTACTTTCTCAATTCGTCCTTCCCCAGCTGTGTCCACAGGTCCATCATCTACATGTGCATCCCCATTTCATCCGCACAGACAGGTTCATCAGTAATACTTTTCTAGATTCCATACATACACTTTAATATACAATATGTGTTTTTCTCTTTCTGACTTACTTCACTCTGTATAACAGGTTCTAGGTTCATCCACCTCACTACAACAGGCTCAAATTTGTTATGACTTAGTAATATTCCATTATATATGTGAACCACAACTTCTTTGATCCATGGTGGTGGCAGTTTAGTCACTAAGTCATGTCCAATTCTCATGACCCTATGGACTGTAGCCTTCCAATCGCCTGTCCATAGTATTTCCCAGGCAAGAATACTGGAGTGGGTTGTCATTTCCTTCTCCAGGGGATCTTCCTGACCCAGGGATCAAACCCAGGTCTCCTGCATTGCAGGCAGTCTCCTGCATTGCAAGTGGATTCTTTACCAACTGAGCCACCAGGGAAGCTCCTTTATCTCCTGCATACCCTGAGAAAACCACAATTTAAAAAGACACATGTGCCCAATGTTCATTGCAGCATTATTTATCATAGCCAGGACATGGAAGCAACCTAGATGTCCAATGGCAGATGAATGGATAATGATCAGGGTTTTTAGAAGATCACGCTGGTGAGGGTGCAGAGAACAGCTTCTTAGGTGGCGAGAGTGGAGCAGGAAGACCAGGATGGAAATGAATGCATTAGTATAGGCAAGATGGTGGTGGTGTGGGCTTTGGTGTCACCTCATTCAAAGCAGACAAGCTATAAATGTTTAAAGGAATATTAGCAAAAAAATAAAACCAAACCTAAGGAAATTAAACAAAAAATAGAATCAGCACATATATACTACACAGATTTCTTATCCTGAAATACCTAAGGTTTGGCTCCCAGTTTCCTTGGAAAGCACGAGTAACAAGAATATGTTCTCTCAAGTCTGTCCCTCCCTGTCCCCCAAATTCCTCTTTGTGGTCCTTCACTAATTCCCCCTTACCTTGAGGTATACAGCTCAAGCAGAGCCCTAGTCCCTTCTAGTCTCTAAGTGGACAAATGTTGAACAGCCTAAAGTCCCAACCCTATGTAGAATGGCCATTACATCTCTTGGTGCACACAAGCCAGGTAATAAACATTACAGACACAAATGTTTCTTTCACCATCTCTCATGTTTGCATAACAGTACTTCCCAAAAGAACCATACTGGAAATTTCCTGGCAATTATTTTAACTATTATTTATTCTAGAACAAGACTAGTGGGGGAAATGGTTTCAATGCCTGGCCACAGTGATATATTTATCACTTTTAGAAACTCTCCCCAGCACTGGTTGCTACAAAAATAAAGTTAACACTTTTTAATATCCTTTTTAAAAAAATGTGTCTGTCTGTACCAGGTCTTAGTTGCAGCACATGGGATCTAGTTTCCTGATCAGGGACCAAACCCAGGCCCTCTTCATTGGAAGTGTGGAATCTTAACCACTGGACCACCAGGGAAGTCCCAAAGTTAACCCTTTTTAACATGATGGTTCAGTTCAGTTCAGTTGCTCAATCGTGTCTGACTCTGCAACCCCATGGACTTTGCAGCACGCCACGCTTCCCTGTCCTAATCTAACATGTCAACCTAACATGATGGTTAGGTGGTAGAAAAGGTGTAGTGTTCAAAGCACTTCCTATATGGACTCTTGCTTGACAGCTTGGATGAAACCCTATGACAGTGGTTGAGAATGAAGGCTCTGTTGTCAGGCTGCTGGGGTTCAAATTCTGGCTTCTCCGCTCACTGTACAGTTTACAGCTTGTTTTTTAATTTCAAATAAGTCAGAATTTCATCTGTAAAATGTGAGTTTGTTACACTCCAAAGAATCTGAAATTGGTGAAATATAGTGAGAACTTCTAGTGAATGCTGGAGAGAGTTTCTAGGTCTGGTCTATTGCCAGTCTCTATTTCCTCCATTTTAATCTTACTACTTCACAGTCTCCCCAAAACCTTCACATCAACACACACACTTTCACACAGATGCACAGGTATTAGGTAAGAGCCTGCATCCTTGGAGAAAGTGGCATTTAACCACTATACGCATATCTGTCTCCTTATTTACTTAAATAAACCTTTCTAATTTAGCACAGATTAAAACTCCTGGAAGGGAATAACTTGATTTCAGAGGCTTCATCCAAAACCCCTCACCCGTAGGCTCAAAAACTTTCAATAACTCCCTTTTTCCCATGGGGGAAAAATATCCACTCGTTTTTTTTTCCCCCAGGAGCTCACAGACTACCAGAGCCAGCTTTGTGAGAAACTCGGGTTCTACCAACTGTTCCCCAATTTGTTTGAGTATAAAGAATGTTAAGATCTAATGAGGAAAAGTTCAGACTCTGTCAACACTGGGAATAGGTGAGCTGGGTTTGAAACAAATGAATAAGGTTCATAATAACCCCGCTAAGAAAATCTCCTAAATTCTGGCCTCTGTAACCAGCCACTGGGTCGCATTTACAGAGTGGACACCAGGGGGTAGCAAAATCTCACTCTCCCAGTTCTCGGCACTAATTATAAAGAGGCCCTGGGAGGCTGGATGTCTAGAGGGCTCATAACCCATTGACGGACAAGAGCTCCAGCTCCCTGCCTCTGACTGTGCTGGAAAGATGGGCACTGAGGTTTGCTGCCCTAGATTTTTTTTTTTTTTTTTTTTTTTTTACGCTATGGAGCAGAGGGATTTTCTTGCCTCCAAAAGAATGAATATTTTCTCTCTTTTCCAGACCGGGCAGAGAGGAGAAAAGGGCGGAGATTAGCGTTCAGAGGTGAGAGAAGAGCCCATCACCTAGGCGACGCCCCCTGCATCCCCACCCTTCCGCCTGCCTCCGTTCCAAAGACTGCCCTCAGGCTCCAGTCTCCTGGCTTCGTCGGAGCCGCAATCCCATGCAGGACGTTTCCCAAACGTCACCCCCTCCCCAGTCGCAGTGGTACCTGCATTCACGTCCGTCTCTGGGGTCTATTTGGCTCTCCTAGCTTCTCAAATGCCCACTCTTTAGAAGTGCCCCTGCCCACCCCTACACGGCTTCCAGGTGCCTGCTCAAAGGAGGGGCAAAAAGCATCTCCTTGCTATGCCTAAGTCTCCTCTGAGCCTCCTGGGGGACCCTCGCCAGGGCTTCATTTGCCATCCAGACGAGGTGGAGGATGGGTGAGACTAGAACTTTCTTAACTAGCCTACCCCCTTTGTCTACTGCGTCAGATTGCCATCCCCGCCACCAAGAGCTCTAGCGGCCCCAGGAGACTCCGTTTCGCCACCCCCAAAGAAGGAAGGGTCTGGAATCCGGAGGTGGGGCTGCTGAACGGCGTCTGGTGCCTTGCCTCGGCTAGCTAAGGGAGAGGATGAGGGATTCAGAGGGGAAGGGGCAGCGAGGAAAGAACTCAGAAAACGTCCGTCTCGGCAGGCGGATCCTGATCCCGGGACTCTGAGCGCATTCAGCCTCGACGTCCAATCCTCCTCCCCAAGCCTTCTCCGCTCCCTAACTCCCCCCCGCCCCCGCCCTCCCCAGACCGCACAGAGGAGTCCATTGTCGGAGCCCGAAGGCTCGAGGCCGGAGGGGATGGGAGGGGAAGGAGGAGGGCAGGCAAGCCCCTGGAGAGTGGGAGGAATCCCCTGATTTTCCTGCCCCCAGCTCCGAGGGAAGCTAGCAGGGGCTGGGGGGGGGGGGGGGGTACGGGGGGGCGCTGTGTGTGTGTGTGTGTGTGTGTTGGGCGGGGTGGGGGTGGGGGGGTTCTCTTCTGAGCTCCAGGTGCTGCCAGTGCTGCCAAAGTCTGGCAACCGAGGGGAGAAGAGGTTCCCAGGCGAGTTAGACTCAGGAGGCTTCCGGCCACCAAATGACCCAGTCCTAGGCTGGGGACCCAGGGAATTCACGCACGCCCCAGTGTCTGGACTGTCCCTTGCGGAGACTAAACTGATCGCCTAGGGAGCTAGGCGGAGGCGGGAAAAGGGCATCTTCGGCGGGACGGGCCTCCGAGGGTCAGGGTCGGGGAGACCGGCTGGAGGGCGGGGCGGAGGAGGAACAGGGTTGCGGGAGAGCCGGGCAGATCGGCTGGGGGCGTGGAGGGGAGCGGCCAGAGGCCCGGCGCGGGAGCGGGCGTCCCAGCAGGGGGTCGGACGCGGAGGCAGAGGCGGGCACTGCAGGGCGGGGCGAGGAGGGGCGGCCGTCTCGACCCTCCCTGGTGGGGCCCCGCGGCCTGGGAGCCCGAGCGGGCCGAGCCGCCACCGCGGCCGGAGCTGTCCCCTAGCCAGACCCGGCGAGACGCGAGCGGCGGGAGGGAGGCGGCGGCGCGCCCGGCCCCGCCCGCCGGCCCGAGCGTCGGACGCGGCCGCGAGCCGAGCCATGGTGAGTCCCGCGTCGCCACCCGGTGTCCCCTCCGCTTTCTCACCGTCCTCTGCGGATCGCCAGCCCCCAGCTGGGTGCCTCCTGCTCCAGCTTGGAACTCTTGAGCGCTCCTGGGACTCTCCTTCCTCCCATCCCCCCCTTCTTTTCTTTGATCTGCCTGTCTGCCCCACTGACTCTGACCCCACTGGGTATTGCCCTCACTCCTTTCTTCCCCTCTTCTTCGCGCCCTCCCCCAACCTCCCTTAGGTCTCTCCCCCTAATCCACATACCTCCCCTCGCCCTCCTCTGTCCTGACTTGTGCTTTCCTTTGCAGGATCTTCCCTCCCCCTCCTGGTCCCAACTCCTTACCCGCGGGAGACCCCTGCGGGTTCGTGCTGCAGCGGCCCTGGAGGGGGGCCCGGCCTTGGGTCATGAGAAATGACCTGCCTGGAACCACCATTTTCCATCCCGGGCCCCACCCCGGGCCCACCCATCCGGCCCTGGGGGACCGGCCACAGCTGCGGCTGGGTTGGGGCCCGGGACCTCGTCAAAAAGGGAAATTCCCGTGGAGAAAGAGATGCTGCCTCAGAGTAGTGGACAGAGTGGGGAGGGGGCCCACAGTGCCAGGGGGCGTAACGATGCCAGAGCCGACCCGAAATGCGATGGGGGGAGGAGTGCCCTAGAGCTCCCGCTGCTGGGAAGCGAAGCACTGTCTCGGAGCATTCCCGCTGCAGCGGGTTGGGGACCCTGGCAGCAGCAACTCGAGGACACAGGAAGCAGGAGGGCGCTGCTAGGGGACGGCCGTGCCTATAGGAGTGGACATGGTCCTGTGAACTTTCACTCCAAAAGTACTCTCTAAAGAGTCATTGCAGGTGTGGGCACTGCCAGGGAGAGCGCCCACTGCGGAGGGATGAGGGGGTGCACGGCCATAGGGGCGCTCACAGCACGATGTGGAGGAGGGGGAGAGGCCCTGCCATGGGGCGCTCACAGCAGGGAGTGGAGGAGGGGTAGGAGCACCACCGGGGTTATTCCTCTACAGAAGGAAGGGCAGCCCCTGGCAGGGAGACTGGAACAAGAAGAAAGAGGAACTGGGCCAGGGAGAGCTGACTCAGTCTGCTCTCCTCTTTGGTCCGGGCCGGCTGGAGGCCGGGTCGCTGAGCTCCTGCCCGCCCTTTCCCACCCCAGACCCCTCCTCCCCTCCTGCCGCTGCTGTTTCCTGTGGCTGAGACTCTCACTCAGCCATGAGCTCACCGCCCCTAATGGGTTGCAGCTGCCTCGCCGCTCCAGCTCTAGCTCCCCCTTCCAGGCCTCCGAGGGGACAGCCCACTCTGCCTCACCCCGCCCATCCCCACCCTCCCCCACCCACGCTCCCGGAGCTGGCCGGGTCCCCGGAACACTGGGGGGTCTGTCTGCTCGCCCACACACCTTGGGGCCGGGTCTCGGTGCTGACGCACTGACTGTCGGTCTCTGGAGTGGCTGCCTCGCTTCTCTGATTGTCGGGACAGGCTTGTAACAGGCTGGAAAGACTCAATGTAAAGTATGCAGTTTTATCCTCAGGGCAGAGCCGGCGGAGTAGGGGGTGGGGAGGGCAATGCGGAGTAGAGAACTAAGTAAACACTTCAATTCGAGCATCACCCTTGCCCAGTTACAGCAAAGAAATCTGATAAAAGGAATTTCAAAGCCACCTTGAAAGAGAAGTACGTTTGTAAAGGAATAGCCTGGGGGCTGGCTGTTTAGGTTCTGAGATGGAGAAAGATAACCTACTGATTCACTTAGGGAGGCGAGTCTAGAGGAAACAGGGCTGAGAACTTTTGAGAGAGTGGCCCAGGATGGAGGTTGTGAGACAGGCCTTACAGAAATCAGAAAATATTTCAGCTCTAATACATACCAGCAAGGCCTCCTCCTCCCTTTCCTACATGTTCCTTTTGTGACTTTTCCCTCTTCCAGGTGTCCCCACCCAAGTCTTTGTAACCTAACCCAGCATACTCTGGGAATGAGTGATTCCTTGAGAGCCACTGGAGAGGATGAGGGGTGCTAGAAAGACTCAAGACAGATAGCCCTTCAGTCCCTCTTCTTCCCACCCAATGACCATTAGCATATGATTGCTCATGGGTGATGGCACCTCTACTTAAGAAGGAGGTCTCTGGTTGGTCTCTGGTTGGTAGTGATTCCCTGGTGGCTCAGATGGTAAACCGTCTGCCCGCAATGCAAGAGACCTAGGCTCAATCCCTGGGTCGGGAAGATCCCCTGGAGAAGGAAATGGCAACCCACTCCAGTACTCTTGCCTAGAAAATTCCATGGATGGAGGAGCCTGGTGGGCTACAGTCCATGGGGTCACCAAGAGTCGGACATGACTGAGCAACTTCACAACAGGACCCTGGTTGATAGGCCCTGTGGGGAGGGACTAGTAGAATGGCTGTGTGAAAAGGCTCCACCCTGCAGAACTCTCAGCCACCTGTGATTTCCCTGATGGCCCAGGGACCCATCTCTTCTTGAGGAAGAGGGCCTATGCAATTATCCCAATGTACAAGAACCAGCTTCAGCCCTGATAAAAGACATTCACAGAAAAGTCTCCCCAGATCTCTAAAACCAAGGTCTCAGAGTGCACTCTGATTGGCCCAGCCCCACTCCCATCTCATTCAGCCACCGTTTCCTGAATGCCGTCTCTCTACATACTCTTTGTACATGATGGGGCCCCTGGGGGACAACGCCAACCTTTAAGGAACCATGCTTGGGTGCTAGGGATCCACTGTCTGATCTTGTCTCTCCCAGGAGCCTGAGCCAGTAGAGGACTGTGTACAGAGTACTCTAGCGGCCCTTTACCCACCTTTCGAGGCAACAGCCCCCACACTGTTGGGCCAAGTGTTCCAGGTGGTGGAGAGGACTTATCGGGAGGATGCGCTGAGATACACACTGGACTTCCTGGTGCCTGCCAAGCACCTGCTTGCCAAGATCCAGCAGGAAGCCTGTGTAAGTGAACACGTTCCTGTTCTGTCTCCCCTAAGATCCACTGCCTCACCCCAGACACCAGTCAAATTAATTTCCCCCCACCCGGAGACACTGCCTCCCCAATACTGATGCCCCCAGAGACACTTACCACTCAGATACTAACACATAGACACTCATCTTCCCAAATATTGACCCCTGAGAAACATCAACTCCCAAAGACGCTGACCCTCCAGACCAAGTTCCAGACATTTCCCTCCTCATATCAATTTTTTCAAGATACTGACTCCCCCAAGAATGACTCAACAAAGTCACTTCTACAGCTCTAAAGACCTCCTAAGAGTCTCCAACTCCTCCAAAACAATAGCATCTGCTGACCACATCTTTATAATGACTCAGTTCTTTTCCTCCTACTCATGGAACCAGCTTCCTCGAGAAGCTTCCTACCACCAGAAAACCGATCAGTCCCAATCTTTCCTCTCTCACGCACACAGCAAGACATCTCCTCGTGCACCCCTTGAGTCTTAACCCAACAGGCATAAAGCCACTCCTGCCTAGGCTAGTCCCATTCTAACTTGCCCCTCCTGCTGGCTTCATCCGGAGAAGGCAATGGCACCCCACTCCAGTACTCTTGCCTGGAAAATCCCATGGGTGGAGGAGCCTGGAAAGCTGCAGTCCATGGGGTTGCTAAGAGTCAGACACGACTGAGCAACTTCACTTTCCCTTTTCACTTTCATGCACTGGAGAAGGAAATGGCAACCCACTCCAGTATTCTTGCCTGGAGAATCCCAGGGATGGGGGAGCCTGGTGGGCTGCCATCTATGGGGTCGCACAGAGTTGGACACGACTGAAGCGACTTAGCAGCAGCAGCAGCAGCAGCAGGTGGCTTCATCAGCAGAGGCCTGAGCACAGCCTGCCCCCTATCTCCCCAGGCCCAGTACAGCGGTTTCCTCTTCTTCCACGAGGGCTGGCCCCTCTGCCTGCATGAGCAGGTAGTGGTGCAGCTGGCCGCCCTCCCCTGGCAGCTGCTGCGCCCAGGAGACTTCTACCTGCAAGTGGTACCCTCAGCAGCCCAAGCACCCCGCCTGGCGCTCAAGTGCCTGGCCCCAGGGGGTGGGCGAGTGCAGGAGCTGCCTGTGCCTAATGAGGCTTGTGCATACCTGTTCACACCTGAGTGGCTACAAGGCATCAATAAGGACAGGCCAACAGGTCGCCTCAGCACCTGCCTTCTGTCTGCCCCCTCTGGGATTCAGCGACTGCCCTGGGCGGAGCTCATCTGCCCTCGATTTGTGCACAAAGGAGGCCTCATGGTTGGACATCGGCCAAGCACACTACCCCCAGAACTGCCCTCGGGCCCCCCGGGGCTCCCCAGCCCTCCACTCCCCGAGGAAGCCTTGGGCACCCGGAGTCCCGGGGATGGGCACAATGCCCCCGCTGAAGGACCTGAGGGCGAGTATGTGGAGCTGCTGGAAGTGACACTGCCTGTGAGGGGGAGCCCCATGGATGCTGAAGGCTCCTCCGGCCTCTCTCGGACCCGGACAGTACCCACACGCAAGGGTGCTGGAGGGAAGGGCCGGCATCGGAGACACCGGGCATGGATGAACCAGAAGGGTCTGGGGCCTCGGGACCAGGATGGTGCCCGGCCACCTGGTGAGGGGAGCAGCACTGGAGCCTCCCCTGGGTCTCCCCCAGGAGCTGAGGTTGAGGCTCTCCCAGAGGCAGCGGCCCTGGAGGTATCTGAGCCCCTGGCAGAGGCACTGGGAGAAGCCTCCGAGTCTTGCCCTCTGAGGCCAGGCGAGGTTGGAGCAGGACCAGGCCAGGGAGCTGAAGGGCTGCCTGGTACCCCTCGGAGAACAGGCAAAGGAAACAGGAGAAAGAAGCGAGCTGCAGGCAGAGGGGCTCTTAACCGAGGAGGGGACAGTGCCCCACTGAGCCCTGGGGACAAGGAAGAGACCAGCCATCAGGAAGCCCTTGTCAGCCTGCCCCCACCAAATGAACACGAGCTTCCAGGATGCAGCCCAGTTAAGGAGGAACATGAAGGCTCAGGGAAGCCAGAACCTGAGCCAAGAGAGGAGCTCAAACCAGCAGACGAAAAAGAGCAACGGTCCCAAGAAGTCTGCAGGCCTGTAGAAGAAAGGACCAGAGAAAGAGAACAGGAGGGGCTAAGCCTGGTGTGCATGGCAGGTGAGACAACATTGAGGCTAGTCGGCAAGGGCCGGGCTAGGTGGGGCCTAGGGAAGGGGGCTGGGGGAAAAGCAGAGGTGAGGCTGGGAGCAGAACAGCCAGACCTGTCCTCACTTCAGGCCCATAGCTCTGCCTTGTGTCTGCAGCACCCAATGATCCAGAAGGGCTCCTCTCCGACCCCCTAAAACCACCCCCAGAGACTGTGCAAGAAGCGAAAGGGGAGAGCATTCCGGAAGAAGGCCCCCCAGTCTCCATCTCTGATGACCCTGGTGTAGCTTGGGACTTAATGGCATCTGGATTCCTCGTCCTGACTGGTCAGTGGGCAGCAGTGGCTGAAGGGAAGGGGTTGAAAAAGCCTCCAGGAAAAGCCTCCAGGGTGGGCTGCAGAGGGAAGCGGGGTAGCCGGGAGGTAGCCAAGGCCTGCCCCCAGCCAGGACAGCCTGGCCATTTTGTGTCCTCAGGAGGGGTGGACCAGAGTGGGCGAGCTCTGCTGACCATTACCCCACCGTGCCCTCCCGAGGAGCCCCCACCCTCACAAGACGTGCTGAGCACTGCTCTTCATTACCTCCACTCACTTCTCAGGTAACTGAGGCCCAGGCTCACACCCTGCACAGTAACCTCCTGGGTCATAAGGACCCTGTCCTCTTCTCTCCACAGGACACTGACCTCTAGGACACCTACAACCCTCAGATTGTTCAAGTCATTGATGTCTGACCTTCCTGACCCCTGACTTGCAGAATGTCTTCATCAATCCTCAAAATCAACCCTGCTGACTTTTAGTCTCCTAAGATGCTACCTAGATTATAAAAATGTTGATTAATTCATCCAACAACTATTTCTTGAGTCCCAGAACCTATTAGGCTGGGTGCTGGCATTGAATTCATATCCTTCTGGAGCACAGAATTCCTAACTTTTTAAACTCTAATCCCATGACCCAGTAGTTGTATGAGTATAGACTCCTAATTGCTAGTCATCACTATCGCTTGGACACACATCCCAGGCTTTGTTTGATCCTTTTCCCATTGCTAGAATCTAACTTCTCCTGAGGATGAGTGACACTCAAACACACACACACACACACACACACACACACACACACACACACTCTCTCTCTCTCTCTTTCCTTGGCTCTTCTGCCCCCACAGACCTGATCTACAGATATCGGGGCTGTCTGTCCTGCTGGATCTTCGCAAGGCACCCCCACTGCCTCCAGCTCTCATTCCTGTCCTGAGTCAACTTCAGGTAACCAATCCCTTGAGATGATTACTTATTCTGGGCCCTAACTCTTCCCTAGTGGTCATTCCAGGCCACCTAGTCACCTGTAATTTAGGGTTATTCTTCGCTGCCTTCAGGACTTGGGAGACCCGCCCCTCATTCAGCGGCTCTTGCTTCTCACTCTTGATGAGCCTCCAGCTGAACTCCATGGACTTCAGGTTTGAGCTCCTCATTCCCACCTAGTTCCCATCAGTGATGGAGAGAGAAGAGGCTAGTTGGAGCCCCTGATCAATCCCTGAATCCCTAGGTGCCCAGGCCCAAAACCCCCTGTCTTCATGTGTCTACAGGGTGCTGAGTTGCTATCAGAGGGTGATCTGAAAAGAGTGGCCAAGCCTGAGGAGCTGCAGTGGGACTTGGGAGGTCACAGGGAGCCCTCTCCTAGTCACTGGGTAGAGACACACCAGGTAAGCTTCCTCTCCCTCACCCAGGACACTGGGAACCAGGAGTGACCCAGGAGAGGACATTTCTAGGAAAAAATGGCAAATCTGAGTCTTGACCAAGGGGCTGGGAAAGAGTCCATTTAGTTCAATAAGTTGTTATGGTTCACAATTCAACACGTGTTTATTAGCAAATTCAATAAGTATTTATGAGCAAAAGATTATGCATGTGCCCTGGGCTGCTGAGAAGATGGGAGGAATATGTTAAATAAATTCTTTTTTTCCTTCTAGTTTTGAGATATAGTTGACATTCAGCAGTGAACAAGTTTGAGGTGTACAACAGTGATTTACATACAGTCATGAAGTGATTACCACACTAGTGAATATTCATCATCTCATATAGATACAAAATTAAAGAAATAGGAAAATTGTTTTCTTTGTGATGAAAACTCTTAGGATTTACTCTTAACAAGTTCCATATTTAACATACAGCAGTATTATTATATTGTGTTGTACATCACTTCCCTAGTACCCTTCACATCTTGTAACTGGAAGTTTTACCTTTTGATTGAGTGAGTGAGTGAAAATCGCTCAGCTGTCCAACTCTTTGCAACCCCATGGACTATACAATCCATGGAGTTCTCCAGGCCAGAATACTGGAGTGGGTAGCCTTTCCCTTCTCCAGGAGATCCTCCCAACCCAGGTCTACCACGTTGCAGGAGGATTCTTTACCATCTGAGCCACCAGGGAAGCCCGAGAATACTGGAGTGGGTAGCCTATCCCTTCTCCAGGGGATCTTTCTGACCCAGGAATTGAACCAGGGTCTCTTGCCTTGCGACTTCCCTGGTGGCTCAGATGGTAAAGCGTCTGCCTGCAATACGGGAGACTCAGGTTTGATCCCTGAGTTGGGAAGATCTCCTGGAGAAGGAAATGGCAACCCGCTCCAGTATTCCTGCCTGGAGAATCCCAGGGACGGAGGAGCCTGGTAGGCTACAGTCCATGGGGTCACAAAGAGTCGGACATGACTGAGCGACTTCACTTCACTTCACTTCTCTTGCCTTGCAGGCAGATTCTTTACCAGCTGAGCTACCAGGGTAGCCCTGACCGTCTTTGTCCAATTCCCCCTCCCCCTCATCTATACCCTTTAAAAAAACCAAAAATCTGATCTCTTTTTTCTATGAGTTTATTTGTTTTTGAAGTATAATTGACCAACAACACTATTTTAGTTCCTGGTATACAAGAGTAAACTCAATATTTCCATACATTTCAAAATGATCACCATGATGTCTAATTGACATCTGTCACCATACAACGATATTACATAATTATTGACTATATTCCCCGTACTGTACATTTCATACCTGTGGCTGATTTACTTTGCAACTGAAAGTTTGTACTTCTTAATCTCCCCCACCTATTTCTTTCCTCTCCCCATCCCCTCCCCTTTGGCAACCACCTGTTTGTTCTCTGTATCTATAACTTTGCTTCTCTTTGGTTATGTTTGTTCTTTTGTTTTGTTTTTTAGATCCCACATATAAGTACTTGTATTTTTCTGTCTGACTTATTTCACTTAGCATAATACCCTCTAGGCCCATCCATGTTGTCATAAATGGCAAGATTTCATCCTTTTTATGGCTGAGTAATATTCCAGTGTGTGTGTGTGAGTGTGTGTGTACCACATCTTCCCATCAGTAGATGAAGTTACCATTCATCTACTGATGGGAACTTAAATTGGTTCCATATCTTGGCTATTGTAATAATGCTGCAATTACCATAGAGGTGCATATATATTTTCTAATTACTGTTTTCACTTTCTTTGTATTGAATACTCAGGAGTGGAATTGCTGGATCGTATGGTAGTTCTATTTTTAATATTTTGAGGAACATCCATACTGTTCATAGTGCCTACACCAGTTTACATTCCCACCAATAGTGCATGAGGGTTCCCTTTTCTGCACATCCTCACCTATACTTATTCTGACAGGTGTGAGATGATATCTCATGATGGTTTTGATTTGCACATTCCTGTTTATTGATAATGTTGAGCATTGTTTGATATGCCTGTTGGCCATGAAACAATGTCTGTATGTCTTCCTTGGAAAAATGTTTATTCAGATCCTCTGCCCATTTTTCAATTGGGTTGCTTGCTTTTTTGATATTGAGTTGTATGAGTTCTTCATATATTTTGGATATTACCCCCTTATAGGATATATTATTTGCAAATATCTTCTCCCCTTTTTTCATTTTGTTGATGGTTTCCTTCACTGCACAAAGGTGATGTAGTTTGATGTAATTCCATTTGTTTATTTTTGTCTTTGTTTCCCTTCCCTAAAGAGATGTATCCAAAAAAATAATACTAAGATGTCAAGAAGCATATTGCTTATATTTTCTTCTAGAAGTTTTGTTATTTCAGGATTTACATTCAAGTGTTTATTTGATTTAGAATTTATCTTGTGCATGCTGTGAAAGAGTAGTCCAGTTTGATGCTTTTGCAGGTACCTGTCCAGTACTCCCAACGCACCATTTATTGCAGAGACAGTCTTTTTCCATTGTACATTCTTGCCTCCTTTGTCATAGATTAATTGGCCATAAGTGTGTAGATTCATTTCTGGGTTCTCCATTCCATTCCATTGATCTGTGTGTCTATTTCTGTGCCAGTATCATACTATTTTGATTACTGTAACTTTGTAGCTACAGTTTGAAATCAGGGAGCATGCTACCTGCAACTTTGTTCTTCTTTCTCAAGATTGTTTTGGCTATCCAGTCTTTTGTATTTTCATATAAATTTTAGGATTCTTTGTTCTGGTTCTGTGAAAAATGCCATTGATATTTTGATAGGGATTGCCTTCAATCTGTAGATTATCTTGGGAAGTGTGGATATGTTAATAATATTAATTCCACCAATCCATGAGCATGGCATATCTTTCAATCTGTTTGTGTCATCTTCAGCTTCTTTCATCAGTGTGTTATATCAAGTACAAATCTTTTACCTCCTTAGTTAGGTTTCTTCCTAGGCATTTTATTTGTTTTGATATTATTATAAATGGAGTTGTTTTCTTCATTTCTCTTTCTGATAGTTCATTGTTAGTGTATAAAAATGCAACCAATTTCTATATGTTAATTCAGTATCCAGCAATTTTATTGAATTCATTGGTGAGTTACAGTAGGTTTTGGTGGCTTCTCTAGAATTTTCTATGTATAGTATCATATCATCTGCAAACAGTGACCATTTTACTTCTTCCTTTTCATTTTGGATGCCTTTTTATTTCTTTTTCTTCTCTGATTGCTGTGACTAGGACTTCCAAAACTATGTTGAATAAAACCGGTGTGAATGGATGTCCCTATCTTGTTCCTCATCTTAGAAGAAATGCTTTCAGCTTTTCATCATTGAGTATGATGTTAGTTGTAGGTTTGTCATAAATGGCCTTTATGATGTTGAGGTGTTTCCCTCTTTACCCACTTTATTGAGAGTTGTTTTTTTTTATCATAAGTGGATATTAAATTTTCTGAAAAAGTTTTTCCACATCTATCAAGATGATCATGTGATATTTAGCCTTCATTTTGTTAATGTGGTATTTCATGTTGATTAATTTGCAGATATTGAACCATCCTTGCATATCTTGAATAAATCCCACTTAATCATGATGCATGGTCCTTTTAATGTATTGTTGGATTTGGTTTACTAATGTTATGTTGAGTGTTTTTGCATCTGTGTTCATTAATGATATTGGCCTATAATCTTCTCTTTTTGTGATTCTTAACATGACATTAAATAACATCATTTTTGGTGGAAGATAAAGTAGAAACAACGGGAGAAGCATGCAGAATGTCACTGGGGTTCTAGAAAGAGCTGACTCAGAGGGGCTGATTCTGGTTCCATGTGACCTGTAACAAGTTACTTACTTCTGGAGATGGTGCCTTCCTGTACCTGCTCCCTGCACCAACATTCCAGCCTCAAGATTTTTGCCCACAAACTACACCAGTTGGGACATCTCTGATTTTATGAATCTGAATGCTGTCTTCAAGAAAAGAGGTCTGAACATGGTCTGAGCTGAGTATTAAAGGGGGTCTGTAACATGGTCTCTAAGCTGCGGATCAAAGGGATAGTGCATCTGAATAGGCAGAGAGGTGGGTTTTATAGTGTGAAGAGGTAGTGCAGATGAGGGGAAGGAGATTCATGTTTACTAAGCTGTAAAATGTGTCAGCCCTATGCTAACTGCTTATGTAGGCTCATCTCTTTAAACCTTTAAATCTGGTACGTCTTTACAGTTGAGAACACTGAGGTTCAGGGAATTTTCTGGACCTGCCTAAAATCTTATAGTTAGTAAGCAACAACCTACTTACTAACTGAATCCAGCATTGCCTCATAAAAGTCTCTAGGGTTGCCCCACCTCCACCCTCAGGCTTAGGCCCCTTATCCTAGGCTCTGTCCCTGGACTCCATCCGCGTGTATTTGTTTCAGCAAGTGGCAAGGCTGTGCCGCCTGTGCCGAGGTGTGCTGGGCTCTATACGGCAAGCCATTGAGGAACTAGAGAGAGCAGCAGAGCCAGAGGAAGAGGTATGAAATGAGATGGGACAAAAGGGCATGAGGTGGAGGTGGGGATGGGGCTGAGCTGAGCTGAGGGCCTTCTGGTGGAACCCTGTCAATTTCTCCCTGCCCGCCAGGAGGTGGTAGGAATGCCTGAGCCCCTGCAGAAGGTACTGGCAGATCCCCGGCTGACGGAGCTGCAGAGGGACGGAGGAGCCATCCTGATGAAGCTGCGCACCACCCACAGCAGCAAGTACGAGGAATGGGTGCATGGGGGCAGGTGGACGCGCACGATGGAGACGAAGCAGAGAACTGCCAGTTCACCTTAGCTGCCAGAAGATTCTTACTAAGCATGTTATCTGGACAGGATATCATGCTTCTCCATTTACAACCCTCATAACATCCCCAGGTGCTAGTTGTGATTATAAATGGACATTTGGAGGATCAGAAATGTTTAATGTCTTGGCCAAGGTCAGTCAGTAAATGGAAGAGTCAGGATTCAGATACAGGCCTATCTGCTGACCTAGGATGCTGTGTCACCCCTCACGTTGGAATGCAAGGATACGATGGGGTTGGAGGGGAGCTTGACAAGGGCAGTGGTTAATTCTGCCCCTCTTCCTCCCCAGGCTGGAAGGCCCAGGTCCAGCTGCACTATATCAAGAGGTAGATGAAGCCATTCACCAGCTCGTGCGCCTCTCCAATCTGCACGTGCAGCAGCAGGAGCAGCGGCAACGCTTGCACCGACTGCAACAGGTGAGCCAGCACCCCCTCCCCCATGCCTCTTTCCACCTGAGGGCCTGGCCTCCAGCAACTTTTTTTCCCACTGATACTTTCAGTTGATGGTGTTCTCCTAATCTGGCTTGAACTACCCTCCCTCCCTCCTCATCTCCTTGGAAGTTGATCATGGTCAGTGTGAGATTCAGCAAGAGGGAGGTGGCATTTCAGCACCAGCAAGGAAGAGAAGCCAGATCTCCCCTTCCCATTGCTGATATTTGATCAAGGATCCTTAGAAATTGTGAGATGCTCGGGTGCCCTCGGGGACTGTAGGAAGAATCTATTGATTCTGAGAGCCTACCTCCTTAGCTCAGAAATAACAAATGTCCATTGACACCAGCTCTGTCCACCCCTTAGGCAATATCATCCCCAAACCTGAGGCTGGAAAGGTCCCACCTCCCTCCACCTTAGAAGGAGAGGATGATGGAAGCTGCTAAATGCCTTGGAAACTGAAGTCTCTTTATGAGAAAGATTCGGGGATAAGGCTTGCTTCTTTGAACCTTAGTTCTTTTCTCCTGGAGTTAAGAGCTCCATAGAGATTTGCTCTCCACCCTACCTTGTAGAGTAAAGGGAGCTTTGAAATCTGATTGCTCCTTCATAACTCCTGTGTGTGCCGAGTGATCACCTCATGGACTGCATGTGGCCTCACGGGAAGGGTCATCTCAGGGTCAATGACAAAGGAGGGTAGGGGCAGGGCCGTCTTTCTGAAATTTCTCCATATTTAGCTTCCTCCATTGCAGCATCTGGGTTTCCCTGGTGGCTCAGACAGTGAAGAATCTGTCTGCAATGCAGGAGACTTGGGTTCGAGACCTGGGTTCGATCCCTGGGTTGGAAAGATCTCCTGGAGGAGGGTATGACAACCCACTCCAGTATTCTTGAGTGACTAAGCACACACACACATTCCAGCATCCAGGTCTGTGAACCAGTGAAGTTTCTCGTCGTGTCCAACTCTTGGCGATCCCATGGATTGTAACCTACCAGGCTTCTCCATCCATGGAATTTTCCAGGCAAGAGTACTGGAGTGGGTTGCCATTTCCTTCTCCAGGGGGATCTTCCAGACACAGGATCAAACCCAGGTCTCCTGCATTGCAGGCAGACGCTTTACCATCTGAACCAGCAAGGGTATCTGGTGGAGCCCTCTTCCAGGCACTCTGCTTCACATAAAACCTAACCCCCTACTTCTTCTACTGTTTGCTTGCTTGCTTATTAGCTGTTTTCCTCCTGTTTAAAAATTGTTAGAACACAGGATTTGGCGTCTAAGGTGCTCAGTTTGAGTTGTGCTCTGCTAAGAGATGTTGGGCAAGCCTTGAAACATCTCTGAATTCCCGTGTCCTCGTCTACAGAATGGGGGTGACAGTAAGGCCTGCCTCACGAGGGCATTAGGATGATCAAATGATTTCAGCAGAGGACTGCAGAAGTGTTTATTGTTGGCACAGGTTATTGGGAACATTCTCAGACTTCTTGTCCTCAGGCTGTCTTGCCCCAGCTTCCAGCCTTTCTTCAGAGGAAGGAATTACCATCCCTTTTTGGTCAAACATCCCAGGACCAACATGAGAGTTCCTAGAGCCCCATAATAGGCAACCAGAGCTACACACTCACACAAACCTGAGTTGTCTTTCCAGGCGAACTACTGCCCCCATCACTAGGCTCTGTAAATGTGAAATTTCTTCTGGCCCTCATACCTCTAGTTCACACTAGTTTTATCTACTTCACCTCCAGGCATAGCCCTGGAACCCTAGCACAGGTCTCTCTTCCTAACAGCCCAGCCTCCCCTTCGACTTGTGTTTTACAAAGATCTCTTACTCACTTTCTCACTTGACCCTTGTGGAAATTATCACCATTCACTGTTATTTCCACTTGACAGCTGAGATGACGTGGTTTCCCCCAACTTCTACAAGTTAGGGTGGTGCGGTAGGAGCTGGACCTCAGCTCTCCTTCGCCCTGCCTGCCCCATTCTCCCTCATGGCCCTGCTCTCCCACCGTCTGCCCCAGGCACTGCAGTGGCTCTCGGGTCCCGGAGAGGAGCAACTGGTGAGCTTTGCCGTGCCTGGGGATTCCCTGCCTGCCCTGCAGGAGACAGAGCTACGATTCCGGGCTTTCAGTGCTGAGGTTCAGGTGAGAAGGGGGATTGGGGAGGAAGGGGAGACTGCTGGACTGGGGGCCAGGCCTCAGAGCAGCCTCGTTTCTCCAGGAGCGCCTGGCTCAGGCGAGGGAGACCCTGGCCCTGGAAGAGGACGCTGCCTCCCAGAAGCTTCTGGATATCTTTGAACAGCGCCTGGAGCAGGTGGAGAGTGGCCTCCATCGGGCTCTGCGGCTACAGCGCTTCTTCCAGCAGGTGCGTGCCGAGCCTTTTCTTCCTGTGCCCACCGCCGCCTTTCTTCTGCCTGGAGAAGCTGATTAGGGACCTATTAGAAGCCAGGACTTAGGAGGCCTCCCCTGGGCTTTGACTCTTGGCTCTATCACCCACCTGATGAATGACCTGGGACAGGATTCTAAACTGAGTGTGCCTTGTGGCACCTACCTCACAGAGCTGCGTGAGGATTATATAAGCAGTATGTAACAAGCACTCAGTACAGAGCCTGCCACTTGTGAATTCTGTGTATTGGCCATCTTCATCTAGGCCCCTCTGTCTCGCTACCAGCTCAGAGTAACACATTAGGCAGGGATGCAGGACAGTTTGGAGAGGTGTTTTGAGGGGTGGTGGTGGTGCTGGGCCTTGGGAAGCCTCGGTGAAGAAGGACAAGAGCTGCCATGGGGCAGTTCATGGGAATGGCCCGGGACCTCACCCTTTCCTGCCCCCACTCCCCATCCCTTTGGCCTTGCAGGCACACGAATGGGTGGATGAAGGTTCTGCGAGGCTGGCAGGAGCGGGACCAGGGCGGGAGGCGGTGCTGGCAGCCTTAGCCCTGCGGCGTGCCCCGGAGCCCAGCGCTGGCACTTTCCAGGAGATGCGGGCCCTGGCCCTGGACCTGGGCAGCCCGGCAGCCCTGCGAGAATGGGGCCGCTGCCGGGCCCGCTGCCAAGAGCTGGAGAGGAGGATTCAGCAACAGCTGGGGGAGGAGGCGAGTCCCCAGGGTCACCGGCGACGACGGGCAGACAGTGCCAGCAGCGGAGGGGCCCTGCGGGGCCCCCACAGCCCCTCACCCAGCCTCAGCTCCCTGCTGCTCCCCAGCAGCCCTGGGCCACGGGCAGCCCCATCTCATTGCTCCCTGGCCCCCTGTGGGGAGGACTATGAGGAGGAGGGTGCCGAGCTGGGTCCGGAAGCAGAAGGCAGACCACCAAGGACTGTGCTGATCCGAGGCCTGGAGGTCACCAGTACGGAGGTGGTAGACAGGACGTGCTCACCCCGGGAACACGTGCTGCTGGGCCGGGCTGGGGGACCAGAAGGGCCCTGGGGAGTGGGCACCCCCCGGATGGAGCGCAAGCGGAGCATCAGGTGAGAGCCCAAGCAGCAGACCCAGCTGCCCCACAGGAAAAGAAGGTGACATTGTCGGGGTGGCGACTGCCTCCCATGCCACAGCCTCCCCTGTCTCTCCCTGTGGCACCTGCAGCACCCAGCAGCGTCTGGTGTCTGAGCTGATTACCTGTGAGCAAGAATATGTGGCAGCCTTGAGTGAGCCGGTGCCACCCCCGGGGCCTGAGCTGACTCCAGAATTGCGGGGCACCTGGGCCGCTGCCCTGAGTGCCCGGGAGAGGCTCCGCAGTTTCCACCGGACACACTTTCTGCGGGAACTTCAGGGCTGCGCCACCCACCCCCTGCGCATTGGGGCCTGCTTCCTTCGCCATGTGAGTCAGCCTCTAAAATATCTTCCGGGGCTTCTCCCTTCACAGGTCTCAGCCCCATCCACGGTCCCTCCTTGTCAGTACCTCTCTCCTCCCCGCTCCCCTCCCTGGAATGTGCAGTCCCAGACACTGGAGCCTAATGCTATTTGCTGGGCTCCTGGATCTACTCTGCCT
The DNA here is from genome assembly GCF_016772045.2 of Ovis aries. Classification (NCBI taxonomy): domain Eukaryota; kingdom Metazoa; phylum Chordata; class Mammalia; order Artiodactyla; family Bovidae; genus Ovis; species Ovis aries. Next base: position 24,347,870 of record NC_056060.1, on the reverse strand, counting down.
CTGTGTTCCCAGCATCAGGGCTGCCTGGCCTTTGCTCTCTCCACCGGAGCCTGTCATTCCTCAGGCAGACTGAGTGCTCCCCGGGGGCCGGTCCCTCCTTCCGGCCGCACAGGATGTGGAGGAGGAGAGGGAGAGGCTGGTCTGCAGGGCCTCATGGAGATGACTTACTGCTTCCCTACTGGCACAGGGGGACCAATTCAGCCTTTATGCCCAGTACGTGAAGCACCGGCACAAACTGGAGACTGGTCTGGCTGCCCTCAGCCCCCCAACCAAGGTAACTTTTTCTCCTACTCTGTGAGAAGGGGAGAAGCCAGGATGATGTAAAATTCAGCCAACCTCAAAATCTCTCGGGAAAAAAAAAGCTTTCCTAGACGTGCCATGGAGCTTCAGCTACCAGTAATCTCCCAGAATTGCTGAGGGTGGGCATGCACTGGTCTGGGAGCCAGGCGAAGCTGGGATCATATCCGGTCCACCTGAGGACTTTGGGCAAGGGTCTCGATTCCTCCGGCCTGCTGTTTCTGTATCCAGTAAACGTGGGCAGTATTCACTACATCTAACTAATGGACTGCTCGGAGGGTCAAAAGACCTCACATCAAAAGATGTGAAAGTGACTTCCAAAGTTAAAAGCCGGAGAATACAGGGATTATTTGTATTCCTCTTCCATTCTCCTTTAAGATATAGAGGATGTCTGAGTCTCATGCAGGCCTCCTACCTTGTTTCTTTCTGTGGAAAGGTTTTTCACCTTACCTTTGGGCGTATCTGGCTTGTGGGTGCATGCTAGGTTGCTTCAGTCATGTCCGACTCTGTGTGACCCTGTGGACTGTAGCCTGCCATGCATCTCTGTCCATGGCATTCTCCAGGCAAGAAGACTGGAGATGGTTGCCATGCCCTCCTCCAGGGGATCTTCCTGACCTGGGGATCAAACTTGAGTCTTTTAAGTCTCCTGTATTGGCAGGTGGGTTCTAGTACCACCTGGGAAGACCATCTGGACTTGATCTACCCCTAAAAACCCGGAGTACTGCCCATCTTCCCCAAAGGTCTTAGCACCTTCCCTCATTCCTATCTGTTTCCTCCCCATACTAGGGCACCTTGGAGGGGGGCCCTCACCTGCCCCAGGCCTTGCAGCAGCCCCTGGAGCAGCTGGCCAGGTATGGGCGGCTCTTAGAGGAGCTCCTAAGGGAAGTTGGGCCTGAACCAAGTTCTGAGCGCCAGGCCCTTGGGGCTGCTGTGCAGCTGCTCCGGGAACAAGAGATCCGTGGCAGAGACCTGCTGGCTGTAGAGGCCGTGCGTGGCTGTGAGGTAAGGGCATATTCCAGACACACCAGCCCAGGCCGCCCTGTGATATCAGAAGCAGTGTGGGCTGGTGACCAGGGAACTAGACTCAATGTCAGAGGGCCCCAGGCTGTCGTTTCTAACAAACGTGGATAGCTTTGGTCAAGTCACTGAACTTCACTGGCCCTCAATTTCCTCGTTACTAATAAAGAAGCTATGTCCTGCCCGGCATCCCATGACCCTGTATCTGCCTCTGCTTTCCTATTCCTTTCCTAATTCTTATCTACATCTACCCTGCAGTTCATTCTGTATCTCAGCACTCAACACATACCTATTCCCCTCTCCTTAGTCTCTTTCCAGCCCTAAGGTTCCAGAACAGCTTGGAAACCTACCTCCACTGGGTTAGACCTCTTTTCCCTTCAGGTCTTTGCTGATTTGATTCTCTTCCTGGGGCAAAATGGTGCTTTGGTCCCCAACATGCAAAGGCTTACCCACTAGAGGCTCTAAACCCTACTGTGTGATCCATCTTCTGTCTTCAGAGGCAGGGCTGTGTTGCCACGCCAGGGGTGCTGTGCATGGTGACCAGTAGATGGGTTCTAGGTCAGGGGCTTTCCTGATTTCCTCACTCCACCTGAGAACCAGTGCAGTAGGGCCCTTGCCCTATTAATCCCATTTTTACGCTCCATAAAATATATATAAAGGGCCCTAGGGCCAATGACTTTTCCTTTTGCTTTCCCCAGATAGATCTGAAGGAGCAGGGCCAACTCTTGCACCGGGACCCTTTCACAGTCATCTGTGGCCGAAAAAAGTGCTTTCGCCATGTCTTTCTCTTTGAGCATCTCCTCCTGTTCAGCAAGCTCAAGGGCCCTGAGGGGGGGTCAGAGACCTTCGTTTACAAGCAGGCCTTTAAGGTACAACGCCTGGGGGCAGGGTGGTGGTGGGAAACCACAGGGACAGGACAGGAAATCATGCTCTTCTTGAGAACTCAGGATGTTCTGGAAAACTCAATCCCAACCCAGGTTCAGAATCTGTATCATGTCGAACAGGCTTTGGCCTGTAATCAAACATCAGGTTAGGTGTCAAGGTGACAGAAGTCCTTGTCATTGGCCTGCTTCACGGGGTTCTTATTCACACAGGAGATTCATGGGGCGTTCCAAACCAGAAGGGAGGAGGACCCTTCCCATTAAGAACACACATGCTTTCTGAGTTAGGGATGGTCCCTGGGGGATGAAGAGAGGACACTATAAATGTAGCTTAACTTATGGAACTGAAGAAACCAAGAGGAGGGAGGCCTTGCTTTAGGGAAACAGCCTTGATATCCAGATAAACGTCAATAGCAGCCTAGTCCCAGATCAGGCAATGTGGCATGATTCTAAGAGTTTCTCTGACTTAGTCCTCTTATACTAGTTCCAACAGAGTCCAATACAGAGAAGAAAGCTTAGGTTTGGAATAACACAGCCATGGGCTTGAACTTTCTCTAATAAGCTATGATAAGCCTTTGGACAAGATGCTCTGGGTATTATACAGCACCCCCCTTCTGTAAATCGTGGTTGTTGTGAAGGCTAAATGTAGAGCACTTGGCACAGGGTAGGTGTTGAGCAAACATTTACTGAGCATCTCCCAGATGCCAAGCTAAGTGTAGTGCTTTTCCACATGGTACCATCTAGTCAGGATACACTTCATCTTCACCCACACTCCTCTGCTCTTTCTCAGACTGCCGACATGGGGCTAACAGAAAACATCGGGGACAGTGGGCTCTGCTTTGAGTTGTGGTTTCGGCGGCGGCGTGCACGAGAGGCGTACACCCTGCAGGCAGCCTCACCAGAGATCAAACTCAAGTGGACAAGTTCTATTGCCCAGTTGCTGTGGAGACAGGCAGCCCACAACAAGGGTACTGGGCAGAACCAGGAGTGGGTGTGCTTGGGATCAAGGTTATGGCAGGAGGTTAGCTGGAGAGGGCCTGGGGAAAGGAGGGTATAAGATGGAGAATGATGTATGAGAAGATTCGACATGAGAGAGATTGCTGAGATAGAAATTAGTCGAAGGTGTACCAAAAGAAAAGAGGAAGCCACTAAATTTCAGGAAGGTGAGCACAAATGGCTGGGCAAAAGAGTCAGAGGGTGTTCAGCGCACGTGCCTTGCCTTCCAGAATTTAATTTCTCTGTTAGCAGACCTAGTTTGTTTCGTTTTGAGCAGTCTTTTGTTAGTTTTTGTTTTTCATTTTTAATTCTCTTTAATTCTCATTCCACTCGTCTGAAAAGTGGAAAGTAACATCTACATCTTGGTATGATAAGAAGGATTAAATAAGGTGATATATATGGAAACACTTGATAAACTGTAAAGGTATGTAAAAATGGGAATTTTGCGCTTAATGCCCAAGATAAAAGAAGAAGGTGTGAGTATTAGAAGAGAAGTTGGGTAGCAAGAATGCCAAGTGGGCAGGATGCAGCAGGTAGGAGAGAAGAGACAGCTGTCTAAGGGGGAAGTCAAGGACCACCATCACCATCCGTGTCATAACAGTCAACAGGAGAGTAACAAGAGACACCAAGGGAATGACAATGAGGAATGAAGAGCTGGGAAGGAGCAAAGAAGTTGGTAACATGGTCTCTGTTCCCTAGAGCTCCGAGTGCAGCAGATGGTCTCCATGGGCATTGGGAATAAACCCTTCCTGGACATCAAAGCACTTGGGGAGCGGACACTGAGTGCCCTGCTCACTGGAAGAGGTGAGGGCCAGAGTGCAGGGGGGTGGCCCCCAGAAGTCAAAGACCTTGAGAGTGAATGCACAGTGAGGAGGTGTGGTGGAAAGAAAGGGTCACAAGTGGATATGTCTTCTCAGAAACTGTGGGACTGACTGGGAGGCCCTCTAGGAGATGAGGGTCATTTCAGGGAGCCAGGAGGGCTTTCCCACACCAGCACCCCACCCCTCCACCTCCCCCACTCTCTGCAGCCGCCCGCACCCGGGCCTCGGTGGCCGTGTCATCCTTTGAGCATGCCGGCCCCTCCCTTCCCGGTCTCTCCCCGGGAGCCTGTTCCCTGCCTGCCCGCGTCGAGGAGGAGGCCTGGGATCTGGACGTCAAGCAAATTGCCCTGGGTGAGGCACCTCTCAAGGGGTGGCTCCCAACAGCTGGGTCATCATGGTGATGTTCAGGCTGCTTGCTGCTGAGCAATTCCTTTCTTTAGCCAAGTGGCCCGGTTGCCATGACAACTATGTACAGCTTCCCCATTGCTAAAAGAGCCTTCCATCTGGTTGCTAGGGTAATGCTTACAGCAGCCTGTTGCTAAGAAGCACTTCCTCTGTACCTCTCTCTCTAGCTCTCCTTGGGTTTCTATGGAAACTGCTTCAGCTTCCTGTTGTACCCTCCTGGTTCACCACGGCAATCCTTATAGTTTCCTGTCGCTTCTTCCCTGGTTGCTCTAATGATGCCGCTGACAATTTCCTGCCTCTTGGTAGGGGGGTTCTCTTGCAACTGGATTGCTATGGTGACTTTCAGCTTCCTGTTGCTATGGAGCTTTTTCTTCCCTGATGGAGCAGCTTGGTTGCTTAAGGTAATCTAGAGGGGTTCTGTACTCTGCTCTCACCCTAGCTTCCCCTCCAGCCCCAGAAACACTTGACTCTTCTGGAGATGTGTCCCCAGGACCGAGAAACAGCCCCAGCCTGCAACCCCCACACCCTGGGAGCAGCACTCCCATTCTGTCCAGTGGAGGGATCTTAGGGCTATCCCGGCAGGTAAGTCCTTGCAGGAGTGCTGGGAATGGGGTGGGCTCTTCTGGTTGTTCAGCTCATGAGGGGCAGAGGAACCAGTGAGCCTGTGCTCCCACAAGGCTACAGGTTAGATGGATGTATTGTCCAGTCTGCGTTTCTCCTCTCCTCCAGGCCTGGCTGAGAGGGATGAAGGTCAAAAGTGAAAAAGAATCTTTAATAAGGAATGTGGTGCAAGAGTGAGAGAGAGGGGAGAATTCTAACAGACGGGTTGGAACTTGGATTCAATCCGCAAAATTCAGGAATGATGAGGAGGAAAAAAGGGTGAACTAATTGACAGGCTTGGGAGAGAGGGAGGGTTATATAACCTCTCTATACAAGAGATGATTTCTTATGCTTTAAACTCACTGTAGTTTCTCTTCATTCAGAGTCATACCCGGGCCCTGAGCGACCCCACCACGCCTCTGTGACTGGGTGAGTTGGTGCCCCCTTTCTACCACATCCTACATCCTTCCCCTTCCCTTCCCCAGCTGCCTGGGAGTCAGCTTCTTCCCTCTCCCAACCCATCTTCCCTCTTCTTTCCTGGCTTCCAGAGAAGATCCGGAGCTTGGCTACCGCCCCTCCTCTCAGCACACTTTGGGCTGGGATGCTGAGGGCACATAGTGGAGGACTGGAAGAGCACTGAAGTCCTTCCCTCTGCTTCCTGGACAGAGAGGAGGTCAAAGGACTAGTATGTTTCCCTGCTACCACTGTCTCTAGCTTTTCCCAGCCAGGTGCCTTCCTACAAGAACCAGAGTGTCCACACTTGCTTGCCTTTATACCCTGGAGGTGGGGAAATTTTCCTCCGTCCAGTCCTTTCCCATCCGGGGCCAGTGCATACTCCCAGGACACAGCTCCGTGTCAGCCCTGCCTCCATAGCCTGTGTTCTCCCCTCATGCCGCCCCCTGACTCTTCCTGAGAAGACTCATCTCTGCCAGTTCCTGGCAACTCCGTTCTTGGGGGGGGGGGGTGGTGTCACAGACACGGAGCTATGCAAACCATTACAGAAGAGTGGGGCAGGGAACTGCAAACTTTATATATGTAATTACTGTTATTATAATACTATTGTTATATTAAATATATTTACTCACACTTTGTCTCCAAACAGCTAGAGCAGACCTCAGGGTTGGAGTGATACCACTAACTTGAGCACTTCCACTCACCCGATCGTTAACTAGAACACAGAAAATAAAGCCAAGGCTGCAAGGTACACTGTACCCCCTTTCTGGCACAAAGCTGGGCCTGGGTGAACGTGCACCCTCCCAGAGGAGAGGCCTCCAGAGGCCTGACGTTCCTCCTCTCATTCTGCATGCACTTCCTGAGGCTGAGCTGGTCACAGTCAAGCTGGGGTCTACTAGCACCATCCAGCAGTTTCTCAAGACGGCATTCTCAGATCACAGTACAGGAGAACAATAGGCTACTTGTTAAAATACTAATTCATGGGCCCCACCCCAGAGCCACTGAAGCCAAAGCCTGAGGGTAAAGCCCAAGCTTCTTACCAAGCTCTTTGGGTGGTAAAAAGTGCCTGAAGAAAGGACTCTTTTCTGGATGCAGTGGCCCAAGGACAGGACATAGGCAGGCAGACACAGTGCCCTGTGTCTCAAGACACCTGTTTATTGGGGACACAACTCTGCGACAGGGATGACAGGAATCGTACCAAAAATAGCGACGTCTACAGGGCCCCTGAAGGGGCTAGAAGGGTGCAGTGCCCCCCACCCCCACCCATTGTACAAAAATAAACTCTCACGCCTATGGACCAGCAAAGGCTGGCAGAGCCGCCCCTCAGCAGGAACAGTCCTCTCTGCCAGCCCTGGGACCCCGTTCTTTGATCCTCACCCCTGCCACTGCTAAGGCACTGTGACTCTCCCCTGGGCTGGGTGGGTGTCGCCCGCCCACCCTCCTCACGCTCTCTGCCCCTCCACCTCTGGTCCGCCCGGGGCTGGGATATGGGTCCCACGCTGCCCCCTGCTGGCTGCTCTACCCAACTACCTCTACCGCTGCCCCGCTCCGGCGGGGTAAACTAAGCTAACGGCCCCCTAAGAGGGCTCCCTACCTTTCTTGGCCCCCTAGCCCAGCCTCTCCGGATCTCAACAGCCCGGGGCCCTCCTCCCCTTCCTGCGGAGGAGTGGGAGGGGTCTCTCCTGATGGTGCTCGGGCATAGGGCGGGGATGCATCGGCCTGGGGCGGCCTGCGGCCCCGAGCCCTGCGGCTGTGGTGCACTTGGAGGTGCAAGGCCATGAGCTCGGGGGCTCCAGTGGCGAAGGGACAGAAGAGGCATCGGTGGAGGGCACCCCCTGGCCCAGCCTCGCCTCCCGGCCCCGCCCGCAGGGACAGGTCCAGGGGCTCGGCCTCACCGCCTCGCCCGTTGCGCAGGGTCCTCCCGGGGCTAGCGGGCTTCCGACGGGACCCCGGCGCGCCGCCACTCGCGGGAGGCCGGGGGCTCGCTCTGCCCTCTACCCAGGTCGCAGACTGCGGAGCCGCCTTGGCTCCGGACGACTGGACCGAACCCCGCTGGGAAGGGGGCGGCGGCTCTGGGGGTGGCCCGGGGCCGGCTCCACTCTTCTGCTCCCGGTGGTGGCGCTGCAGGTGATACTTGAGCGAGCCGGACTGGGTGCCCGCGTAGTCGCAGTGTGGACACTTGTAGGGGCGCTCGCCTGGGGAGGAGGGGTGCGATAATGCCAGAGTCACGATCACTGTCCGCCCCGACCCGCATTTCACTCCATGTACAGGCTTTGGGCAAGGGAAAAAAACACTGCCTCACCCACCCTTCTGATTTTAATTAAGAGGTGTTTCTCGCAGCTCTCACCCGCACCCCTCACCCCGCTTCCTGGCCTCAGCCCCCTCCCCATCCCGGAGGTTGGCCCCCTCACCTGTGTGCACTCGCAGGTGCACTTTGAGGTGATGCGCTGAGCGGAAAGATTTTCCACAAAAGGGGCAATCCTTGCCGGTGGCCCCCCGGCCCCCTTCAGGCCGGGCCCCTCCAACTAACAGCCCATTCTCTTCTGCAATACACGCGTTAAAAAAAAGTCAGAGGGATCCGTTGCCCTAACTCTATTAGGTCTGCGTGCCCCCATACCACCCACAGGACTGCTTCCCCTCCCAGCCCAGGAGGAAACGAAATGTTTGCGGGAACCTGAGAGGTTCGACTTGCTCTGAGTTGGATTGTGCCCTCAAAGGGGAGTAAAGCCTCTACGGGAGGAAAACCGAGAAATGAGGCAGGCCCTTTTTAAAAGCAGGCAGGGCAGTGGTGGCGTCAGAGTGGGCCACAATGTGGAACACCTTAGAGGAGATCCTTACATACCCTGCGTGGCGGTGGACCTCGCCTGGGCCCCCGCGGCAGGCGCAGAGTGCCCTGAGGCCTCACCTGGGCGCGGGGGCAGTGAAGCCAGAGGGCCCACCGCCCTGCTCCGGGCCCAGGTCTCTTCCTCTGCCTCCACCACCTCCTCTTCTTCGTCTGGCTCCTCGGCGCGGTGCCGGCGAGCCCGGGCTGGGAGAGCAGAGGGCAGTGGGCGGAAGCTTCCAAAGCTGCGGCCAGCCCCAGGCTCAGCGCCCTCACCATTGGGCCGCGCCTCGCCGGCTCGCAGGCTCAGGTAGCCCAGGAGGCTCGGAGGCTCACGGCGCTCAGCGGGGGTGGGCGCTGGGGCCAAGAGGAGCGCAGGGCCCAGAGGCTCGTAGGCAAGTAGGCCCAGGTCAGGAGGCTGGGGGGCCCGGGCAGGCCCGGAACCAGGCCCCGGAGCACGCAGTGGGCCCAGCTTGCTGGCGTGCACTTTCATGTGGTTCTTTAGGAACCAGGGCTCCTTGAAGCAGCGGCCACAAACAGGACATGCATGATCGAAGGAGGCCTTGTGCTTGCGCATGTGACCCTTGAGAAACCAGGACTGCGTAAAGCTCTGGCCACACACTTGACAGCGGAACTCCGGAGGCGCTGGGGGCTCCTCGGGAGCAGCAGGAGCGGGGGCGGGGGTTGCCTCACTTTCAGGCTCCGGCTCTGGCTCGGGGACCGATCTAGGTTCAGGCTGGGGTGGAGGTTGAGGCTGGGGCGCAGCCGAGGTGGCCGCCAGGGGGCGCTCGGGAGCTCCGTGGGCGGTCAGGCTGTGGTGCAGCAGCTCCTCCTCCTGGCTGGAGCCGAAACTGCACAGGCCGCACTTCCAGGGCCTGTGCAGAATGTGCAGGTGGCGTTCGCGCTCTGCCGCGGTGCGAAATTTGCCTTTGCAGAAGGGGCAACGGAAGGCGGACGACGAAGGAGCCTGGGGTCGCGCCAGGCCCTCGGTGGCAGGGGTGGCCTGCAGGCCCCCTGAGCTTCGAGGTCGCCCCAGCCGGGCCTCCCGCAGTAGAGCGCGCTCCTCCAACTCCAGCAACAGGCGCGCTGCGGGGCTTCGCGGGCGCTCGGGCTGGTGCGTGCGCAGGTGTGAGCGCAGCAGCGCACGCTGCGCAGCACGGTGGCCACAGTGCGGGCACTGGAAGGCCTGGGCGCCTGGGTGCGCCCGCAGGTGCAAAGCCAGGATAGAGTTGAAGCGGAAGCGCTTCCCGCATACAGGGCAGGGGAAGCGCCGTTCACCTGCGCGACTCTCAGACCAACCCACTGCTCCCATCCCTGGAGACCCAGCGCCCACGCCTGGCCCGTTGGAGTAGCGCTGCAGATCCAGTTCGCCGTCGAAAGCCGGGGGCGACGGCGCTAGGTGGCCGACCGGGGCGCGGGGACGTGAGCCCTGTGGAGAAAGATGTGAACAGAGCGAAGGGTGGAGAAGGGAGAGCTGTGGGGGAGACATGGATACGGAGAGCCAGAGGAACCCAAGAGAGGGTGGGTCGGGGCCTGAACCAAGAACACCGGGGGCCCCTCCCACTCACCTCGAGGAAGTTGGGGGATGAATGGGAACTGAGCTTTTGGGACCACGGAAATAATAATGGGAGGCCAGAGAGACAAAAGAGAGGTAGGGAGGGGAGGAAGTATAGTTGCAGGTACTTGTAGGTTCAGGCCAGAGCCTCACTCACCTCCATGGACCCCCTTCACATTCTTTGGTTCTGAGGAGTGTACGGAAGAGGGGGGAAAGCTGCTAGTGAAGGCAACAGGTGCTGAAGAGCTAAAGCAAGAGAGACAGATTTGGAGCAAAGGATGAGCCCTGATTTTCAGCAGTGGAAAAAGTCACCCCTAACCCCAGCCTCTTCCGGAGAGCCCCAAGCTCTTAGCACCCTGGGATCTATCCCTTCTCCTCCCTTACATCCTGAGACAGGAGGAGGCTGCTGTTTTCAAAACTTGTACTACTTTATTTGTTCACAAGGCTCCCTAATAACCCAGATTTCTTCCCCCTAAATTTTTCATTTTAAATGCCTTATCCAGAACAACCATCACCACCACCACCACCACCACCACCACCACGCCCCCACCCCACCCCCACGTCTCTGCCACCCTGGTGGTGGAAGAGACCATCACAGTATACTCGTCTCTCATTTAGACTGGGCTGTGCAGTGGGAAAAGCAAGTGGGGTCGGCTTGCCATGCTCCTCAGCTATCCAAGTGGGACCAGTTGCTCTCAGACCCCTAACTGACCAGCCAGCCAAACATTCTTCCAGGCTCCACAGTTCTTCCTTCTGCCTTTACCCTGTCTTTCTGTCTTTCCCCCTCATTCTTCCTCCCTCCGCCTGGATTCCTGATCCATTCATTTCCATTCATTACAGAGACTCATTCATGCATGGGAGAGAAACACCTCCCAGCAGCAGAGTCTGGAGACAGACAGAGGGGGAGGGGCATGAAGGGGGAGAGAGCCAGAGGAAAAGGGAATGAAGAGAGAGTTGGGGGAGGAGTGGAAGTTAAGGGGCGCTGCTGGCCTTGGGAAGGGGTTAAAAACTGCAAATACCGGATAGAATTCATCCCCTCGTTTCAAACCTTGGAGCCTGCAGTTTGATGGGGCATCTCAGCCCCTTTGTCCAGGGCTGTTCCGAGGCAGGCTTTCCTCCTCTCTGCAGGGGAGAGGCTCCCTCACACAAGAGGAGGATTACACTGGCTCTGAGCTCAAGAGGCTGGAGTGAGGGACGGGGGGCGGGGCTGGGCCATCTGCACAGATAGGGGCTCAGCACATGCTCTGAGCTGAAAAGGGTTAAAATTCTCCAGGCTAAAATTCCCTGGGCCTGGGATGTGCAGAGCTCCAGTTCTGAGGAAGGAGAAGAGCACTGAGAGGAAGAGGACTTGGGGGTGGGGGTGGGGGGGCAAGGATCTCCTGATTCTAAGCTGCAGAGAAGGTTAGCTTTAGGACTTAGAAGCAACCCCACAACTAAGATTCATGGAAACAGGCCTAGGAGAATGACCAGAAGTCATCTAGTCTATCCTGCTTACATAAAGAACTGTATGTGGTCAAAGCTAGACAAATGTGGACCTTACCTGATTTTTTTTTTTTTTTTTTTTTGGCCTGAGACAGAAAGAATGTTTGAGGTATAAAGAACCTCCTTACAATAGGCATTGTGAAACTGAAATAGGTTACTGAGAAAGAAAAGGATTCAGCAATATTTTGCTTAAGGAATTTTAACAGTAGAGAACTGAGCTAGGGTCAGCCCTGCAAAGAAAAAAGGCTCTGGAGACCCAAGGATGCTTTAATTTTTGATGTTTAGTAGATGGGACAAGATTCCATGAAGGGTCAGGTACCTGTTACAAGTGGAATCTGGGTGATGGGAATTTTATTAACAGGAAATTAATTAACAAAATGTCTTTGTCCAAGGTCACTAAACAACCTCCACCACAACTTTTAATATCTTTATTTCTGCAGCTTCAAATTAAGGTATCCACTCTCATCTTCTGGATCCTCCAAATAAGCCCCTTTCCTGAGACCAAGATCCTTGTTGAGTTCACTAAGTAATATAATGAAAGATGAATTAGTGTAGGACTGAGGGGTACAAGACTATTGTGGGCCCAGTCAGATCATTAATAGCCCTGCAATCTTCAGTAAATCACTTAACTTCCCAGTTTACTCATCTGTAAAATAAGGGGATTAGACTAATTTATACTGATGGTCCCCTCCAGTTCAAAAGTTTTGTGGTTCTGAGTCATAGGACTCTTCTGGACCCCAGAGAGATGTTGAAACAGATGGTCATCCCTTCAGTACCATGGAGAGTGCAGTGGGCTACCAGAGGCGCCTTTTTGGCCACCTCCATACCATAGAGCAATGAAGTGCTAGAGGGGCCATATTTGCCATTTTAGCACCTCACATAAGGCAACAAGAAAAGCCAGAGGATTTTTAAAAATTCTTATCTGGAAACCATAGAGGGGGGAAAAAAAACCAGTGGTACCAGAGGGATTATTTTGGCCTTTTGGATGTCACTGAAAATAGACAGATGTAACAGAAAATAGATGTAACTAGAAGAATTTTAATTAGCTATAAGGAGTGTTCTGACAGTTACAGTTTGTACATCCTGGAATGAGTTACTGAGGCATCATATTTGGGTCCATCACATTCTGTTGCTCTCCTGGGGATTCCCGGAACATCCTGGTGTACAGCCAATCTGGTATATTCAGAGGAAGCAGATGGTGGGGGAGGAGGGGGAGGAGGCTGGGAATACTGCATGGTCATAGCTGACTAACCTATGGGCACATACCCTGATTCTGAGAAGATTCTAGGGCCCTTAAAACCGCTTATAGGATAGTAAACAAAATACCTCCTGGGAGGCTGATCTCATACCAAAGCAAGTAGAGTAGGAATTGGGCAAAGCTTCCTCCCCAAAACAAAACAAAAGCACTACTTTGCACGTAGCAGTTTTCCAGGACGGAAATGCAGTGATATACAAGAAGGCTCAAAGTGAAGCTGAATTCCCAGCAGGGAAAGTTTCCCCAGAGGGTAGCCTCAAATCAACAAAACCCACTGAGAGAACCTCCTAGGCTCAGTCAGGATCTCCAGAATCATCTCCTTACCAAAGAGGTCCCAAGAACCTGATCCCACAAGTTTTTCTCAGTCGGAGAAAGCACTGACAGAACCCAGAGCCCCAGATTTTATGAAATGACCTGGAACCCAGATCACGCATGCATTGCCCGTGGGCAATAATCAGAGTTTTCTATACTCAGGCCCTAAACACCAACCATGAGACTTAGCCAGGCAGTAGCACTGACCTACTCCCCACCCTCAGTGGGAATCAAGGGTTATTTTGCCCTTATTTGGGTTCTACAGGGATGTAGGGCCAGGGATAGGGATCCAAAATCTTTCCAAAGCAATAGGCCAATTCCTTTTATATGCTAGGAGACCTGGTGGGAAAGGGGGTGTGGACCATCAAGGGTTGGTGAGAAGACTCTTAGAAACAACAGGGACAAGTATATAGATGCATCTGCTGTCTGGAGGACCATGAAGATTCTCTCTCAAACTTTGTGTTTCCAAACCTTTTAGGGTCAAAGTGTAAGGGGCAATGGTCAGGACTTGAAGTATAGGGCCTGCAGGACAGTGACTAGATCTCTGTCTCCGGTCATCTCTACACTTGATGTTTTTCCCTCTGAGAATGTTCACGCCCTCCAAGTCCTCTAACAATTATGATTAATGCTGTACTAGATGGAGTTGAAAGGGAAGTTCTTAGGTGGTTAGAGTCAAGACCACCTTTATCACATGGACACGCCACTAGTTCACTTTTATGGCCTCCTTTCCATGGTCCTCTGAGCTGTGCTGCTCAGGTGGCTCCCCTAAAACTGACCTCACAGCACAGCCTGCCCACCTTTTAGACTGAGCTCTTGGTAAAGCCTGCTTCCTTCCATCCTCACTACCCTGAGTGGGGGTTACAGACCTCAGTTGTGGGTTTCAAATGGACAGCAGGAGGTGAGAGGGAAGTACACCTGCTCACCTACAGCCACCCCACCATAGTGAATCTTATCCCAGAGGCATGTCCCAAGTTGACCCCTCTTCTGAAAGTTGCAAAGGACCTGGATCTGGGGGAAGGGCATGCAGCCAGCCCTAAGCCCCCTTAGCTGGAGCTGACCCTAGAAAGGTCAGGGTCTCAGCACCCATATGAACCTCAGTTCTCAGATAAGGGGGTGGGGAGTGGGTAGGAAAGCCTCTGGGAAAATCTCCCTCCCAGAAGTAGGTTGGCAAGTAGGGCAAGACCTTTGATCTTGCACAAGAGGTTCTTCTAGCAGCACCCCGGGCCCCTCCCGGGGAAGATAAACCAGAAGGATGATGGGGGACAGGGTTGGGAGACTGGGAGGCCAAGGCTCAGCTACCCGGGCCCGGAGAACAAAAGCTGAGTTGCAGCCGCCTCCGCCGCTGCCGCCGGCCGAGCTCTTTGTGACACTTTGTTTGGGACGCAGAGAGGGAAGCACCCCCCCATCCTCTCCCCTCCCCCATCCCCCGCTCCCGGAGAGTTTGGGTCCCTTCCCCCTCCTCCTCCATCAGCCCTACCTGGGCCGGGGGGCACTCATCCACTCTGGTTCCCAGTTCGGCCGCCCGGCACCCCCAGGCCCCTCGCGCCCTGCCTTCGGGCCCCTACAAAGACGACCGCCCCCCCACCCCCGCTGGCCTTTCCCCTTTGGTGTCCGCTTTCCCGACTCCCCCACCTGCCCCCCCTCCTTCGAGGCCCCCCTAGCTCTCAGGCTTCCGTGGCCGCCGCCCCCACCCCGCCCCCCCAGGAGCTCTGGGCGAAGTTTGCTTGGGGCCGAGCCGGCGCCCCTCCCCCGCCCCCGCCCCCTGCACCTGCTCCGAGCCGGGCGCGCGTAGCGGGGGCCCCCCCTCCGGAGGGGGGGCGGGGGCCGGGGGCGGGGGCCGGGTGGCTGAGGGGGGGCCGGGAGTGGGGGGAGCGGCTACTCACGAGCCCCGGGCGGGCGGCGGCGGAGCGGGCGGCGGCGGCGGCGGCGGGCGGCGGGCCGGCGGCGCGGGCGTCAGCGTTACGTGGGGCCGGGGGAGATGCGCCGGGCCCCGGCCCCCCCGCCCCCGGCCCGGCCCCCGCCCCCTCCCCGGTCCCCCGCCCCCGGCCCCGGCCCGCATTGTGTGCGGCGGGAGGCGGCCCGGCCATTAGCATGCGGGGGGCGGCGCGGCGGGGCTGGGAGCCGCACGGGAGCGGGAGCGGGAGCGGGGCTCCGGCTCCGGGGACAGGGAGCAGGGGACCCCGGGAGCCACGAGAGGCGGCCGCCAGGGGCGGGGTGCGGGCCGTTTGGAGACTGGGGGCGCTGTCGGAGGAGGGGGGGAACGGGGGTGGGGCGCACGGATGATTCCAACAGGAGACTGGAAGAGATTTTGAAAGGTCATCTCGTCCTTCCCCCAGCCTCCAAGCAGGACTGCCCCTCCCACCCTAAACCCGGACATACCAGGGAAGGAGCTGGCTCTGCCGCTCTTTCTGCCCCAACATGCACAGACTCGGGAAGTTCTTCCTGGGGTTTTATCTCAAAGCCTCTCCCTTACAATTTCTGTCTCTCTTTTGGGGGAGGAGGAGGGGCGATTTTAGAGATAGTTAATGTCGGCCGTGTTAAGAAACATTAAAGTTACTGTTCGGTCCTTTCTGTTCTCGATAAACAATTCCTGCTCCTTCCTCTCGAGTTCTATTTTTCCATTCCTTAAGTTACTTTAATGGCTCTTCAATACAACAAATATTTACTGAGTGCTTACTAAGTACCAACCACTATGCTCAGGGCCGTGGGGGATGAACACAGTAGGGGAATGTGGTACTCTCCCTCGAGGAGATTGTAATCTAGACAGGGACTACAAATTTGTAAACTGGACACTTAGATTTGATCAATATTTCACTGAATGCCTGATCACATATTTAATAGTATACAATCCTTCCAATAACACTTCTATAATTAGTCTGCATTTACAGGTAAGGAAAATGAGGCTAGACTCTTTCCACTGGCCTACCAGTTATGGGATACTCAGTGCAAGCCCAACATCTCACATTCTGTCAGGCCATCACCACAAAATAAAATTAATATACATAAGGATAGAGAGAGTAGACAGAACAGTTCTCAAGATCCCTTTAAATGTGATTCTCACTGCCCAGTAAAGAAGAGGGGGCACAGTGTTTCAGTGAGTTGGCGCAGCACTGAACAGGGCAAAAGTGGCTCACATAGAAGGCCACTTGCCTCCCAGGACCCTGCCTCCTAGTTCTAACTCCTGGGGTCTTCTGGCTCAGTCTTCTGTCATCAATTAATAATAGCGACTCACATTTATTGATCGTGTAGGTGCCAGGTGCTGAACTGAATAGGTTCATATGCATTTTCTCTTTTAATACTTAAGGCAACCCCTTGAGATTGGTATTAATTTGCCTTTAATGATAAGAAAACAGAGATTAAGTAACTTGCCCAAGGTCACCTGGGTTGATCTGGGATTTGAACATAAATCTGGTTGCCTCCAGAAGTCAGGCTTGCACCAAGGTGGGCTTTTCCTACTTTTGATCTACAGAATATATATTTGGGCCCAGGTGATTCTGCTTCTTTATTGCTGTTCAGTAGCTAAGTCATGTCTGACTCTTTGCGACCCCAGGAACTGCAGCACACCAGGCCTCCCTGGTGTGTAGAAATAAATGACCCCAGCTTAGCTTCTGAATAAGTGCTGTAATGGCATCAGGTATATCAGTATAAACTAATCAGCATCATTAATGGTACCCACCCTGAGTCAACAACCCTTCCCAGTCATATTACTGTCCCCCTTTTAATCACTCAGTTTCAACAAACTGAGGTTCAAATTGGTAGAATAATGTATCCAAGGCCACACAGCTGGGAAAGGGTCAGAGCTTGCCTGGCTGCAAGGCAACGTCTGTCCCTCAAAAATATTAATTGTTGCAATAGTGTCCTTTCCAAGGCTGACCATTTAAGGACCAGTCTTCTAACATGTCTAACTACAGGTTATCACTGAGTCAAAAACAATCCCTACTATAAATAGAGCTCTCCATCCACTTAGTCAGTGCCCAATCCAGAATAAATCCTTCAAGAAAGGAATGAGAGAGGAGAAATTGTCCAGAAAGTGAGAGATAAGAAGCTAGGTCTTAGCTGGTCTTGGAAAAAACCTTCAAGTGGTAATGATGGGACTAATCCAGAGAGTGAGGTGGGATTTCCCTACAGAATGACAAGTAATTTAAGGAGGAAGCCCCCTAAAAAAGGAAAAAGATTAGGTGGAAATGGGACATTGGAGCCCAAGGTCATAGTATCCATGTGGATAAGGTGAGTGATCAGAAGAGGCACCAAGGATGGGCAGAGACGGGGTCAACAGGAAATGGGAACAGAATGAGATAGGGCA
This sequence comes from Ovis aries, assembly GCF_016772045.2. Lineage (NCBI taxonomy): Eukaryota > Metazoa > Chordata > Mammalia > Artiodactyla > Bovidae > Ovis > Ovis aries. The sequence continues at coordinate 24,330,672 of NC_056060.1, read as the reverse complement.
AGGTGTCTTGTAGAGTGAACTGAGGCTAGTGTCTACCCACCGCCACTCCCTGGATCCATAGGCCCTCATAGGGACCTTTGCCCCACCACACCTCAGCCCTGATAGCCTGTCTCTGCCAGGACAAGTTTGTCATCTGCTCTGAGCTACCAGGGGCCCCGCCAGGAACTCCAGGCCCGATTGGGACCCATCCCTTTGGAGCAGCTGCTTCAGACTAGGTAGGTGTAAGGACCCTAAGTCTCAACTTCCTGGATACTGAAAGCAGGCAGAGGGGCAGCTGAAAGAGATGTTGCTGGATGTCCTGTCTTCTGATGGGTGTCATACTGCATTTTCCCCAGGCTAGAAATCACGGAGCTCTAGTGGTCAAGGGAGCCATGGAGGACAGAGCTGGTCAGCAAGAGAGACCTAGCCTTCGTCTGGAAAAGCTACAGCACTGGGCCAGGCACAGGCAGAGTGGGCGCCTCCTGGTGCTGGCGGTGAGGCCAAGCTGCCCCACCCCGACCTTCAGCATGTTCACTTGTACCCCCAATTCAGTTCTACACATGTTTTGTAAGCACTTATCACGTGCCTGAAACTATGCTAGGCTGAGTGGGAGGAGGGTGGAGGAAATATTGAATAAACAAGGCAAGACTCTTAATCTCCAAGTAGATTCTCCATATGGGGAAAACACACAGGTAAGTAACTGAACTACAGCATGAGGCAGGAAAAAATTAAATGATATCTCCTTCTCCTTATGGCCCTTGGTTGACTACTCTCTGGCACTATGCATTCTTCCCAATCGCTGATCTATGTACGAGGCAAAGATTGGGAGGAAGGGAGTTCCTGACAGTTTCCCTTCAACTACACTGCATCTGGCCTCCAGGTGAGCCAGCTATGGCTGGCAGTGGCTATGGTGCCCTTTGCTGTCTCAGTAGCCTGCCTGAACTCTGCTTGTCACATGACCACAGCACTGCCACTTGGGCCTGGCATACTGGTAAGAACTACCACGTGGGAGGGTAGAAGGAAGGGCCCCTCTCTAACAAGCCAGACCTCACCACTTGCCTTTCTCATCATTCAGGGTCTCCTCACTGGGATTGTTACTCTTGAGCTGCGCAGAGCACCCCGTCTCTGGAAGGTGAGAGGGGGAAAAGAATGTAGTACTATTCTCCCACCCCCTGAAACACATACACACATGCACATCTCAGTCTAGGAAGTGAATTTCTAACTGTTGACTAATTATGTCAGCTCTCTGCCCATGACTGGCCTAAAACCCTGAGGGGGTAAAATAAGAAAGTTAAAGGGCTGATGGTCTTGTTTGGAGGTGGAGGAATAGGAGCTGAGTTTTGTTTTCAGCTAGGCTACAGGTGGGGCTTGAGGTTCCAATGAGTCCCCTAGGCTGGCAGGACTCAACTGGCTCACTGGCAGGTGCGCGCCATGATGATATTCAACACCTTTAATCTGATCTCGGGCTTCATCGCATTGGTGGTTGAGGTGATGAAGACAGCCTTGATGTCTGCCCGAACCATCCCCTCCGAGGTACAAGTGAATAAAGGAGAATGTGGGAGGATGTGGAGGCAAGAGGAGGGGAAAGGACAAGGGCAGATAAGTGCAGGGTCCCCTGCAGCACACCCTCAGCCCCATCTACCTACAGCTAGCTGGCTTGTTGGTGCTGGAGCTCAGCGCTGAGGCCTTCACCCTAGGGGGAGTGCTGGTCTCAGCATACTCCCTGTTCCTGCTGAGCCAGAGGAAGCCAAGATGCTGCAGAAGCCAGAGTCTTCGCTACCAGGAGCTACAGGAGGTATTGAGGGCTGGGAGGAAGCAGAGAGCTAGAAACTTATTTTTTCACTGGCTATTCTGGTCAATGGTACTTAAGGGAGAATAATGTGGTGGGGCAGGAGGGGTTGTTAAACTGAAACTTATTAGTTTTCTGGCTTTGGACATGTCTCTCCTAGTGATGGCTAGGAGACTCAGATGGTAAAGCGTTTGCCTGCAGTGCGGGAGACCTGGGTTCGATCCTTGGGTTGGGAAGATCTCCTGGAGAAGGAAATGGCAACCCACTCCAGTACTCTTGCCTGGAAAATTCCATGGACTGAGGAGCCTGGTAGGCTACAGTCCATGGGATCCACAAAGAGTCGAACACGACTGAGCGACTTCACTTTCCCTTTCTCCTAGTGATGAGTAACAGGAAACTGAGTATCTAAATGGTTGGGGCTAGAAATGTGGGAGAGCATTAGGAATGTGACTAAATACTGGAAGGACTATGTGAACATAAGGGAAAAAATGGGAGAGGAGGAAGCTGCATCTCTCTGGGATTCCTCCTTTCTCACCCTTGATGTTTGCTCACCTCACAACTGTCTGGTTTTCAGGGCCTCTCAGAGTTGGAGGAAGTTCCTGAGTTGGAGACTGGTCCCACAGTGGCTAGCACAGCAAAGAGAACAAATGAGTGAGCTGGCAAGTGGAAGCAGACATGTGCTGCCCTCCTATCCGATGGGAACATTCTCCAGACTCTCCTGCACCGCATCCCCCTGAACTCCAACTAGATGGAGTCCCCCGACACATACATGAAGTCTTGTGGAGTGCCTTCAATTTTCCCTCTGACTAGGCCCCTTGCTTTACCCTTCCCTGCTGGGGAAAGCAACACCTAGAGTGAGTCTGCCATCACCTCACAGCCCTGAGAATCTGACTGCCTGCAAGATAAGACATCCTTAAACTAACTTTCAGCTAGATCCATTTCCTCCCTTCCATTCTTACCCACTGCCTCCCCAGCTTCACATCTGCCTCATCTCACTGTTTCCAAGATTTCCACCTTTCACAATCCCATTCACTCCAAACCCGGGTTCCTGTACACGCCCACTCTCTGAGATCCATTCACCACTGGTGCTTCCGTTCTCTCACTTCGATCTGGTGCCTTTCTACTCTAGCAGAAACTACAAATCCCAGGATGCCTCGCCGCCCCGTGGCCTGCTGGGAAATAAAGAGCCTTTCCTTCTGTGGTGGGGGCGCTGTGCATCTGCTGAGTGACGCGAGGCGCTGGAAATCTGGGCCTAGACGAGCGTTTCCTCGGACGCGACCACTGGCCCCGCGTGCAGGGAGGAGCCGGGAGGGCAGTTTTACACGGGGGCGCCACCACTCCAACCTCGGTAACTGAGAACTGACTGGGGTTCTATATTCCTCCATCTGGTAGCTTCGGAGACCGGCTGGGGTTGAGGGCTGCCCCTCGGCAGAGCTGGGGTTTCCCAGATGCTGTCTCCGTGCCCCCTCCCACAGTGCCCAGGTCCAAAGTCCTGAGACTTGGAGCGCGCGCGAGAAAGGGGTTGGAGATGATGAGTCAGAAGCCCAGGGCCCTGCTCATCCCCCTCCCCCGGGGCCTAGGCGCCTGAGGAGGACGGACTGGCTGGGCAGACGGGGTGGACAGGGCAGGAAGAGGGAGGGACACGGCGACCCAAGCTAAGGTTTTCCCGCCTCTTGTGAGCTAGCCGGTGTAACGATCCCGCGTTGCAACCACCCTTTCCAAGGCGGGAGCGATACTGCGCAGGCTCAGCCTCTCGGCAGCCCTGCCGACCTTTGATCGCAGCTGCGGCGCGCTTGCAGAAGCTCTGGTTGTGCGCAACCCCCACCGTTTATGATCTTTGCAATTGTGCAAAAATGGCAAGTTCAGGTGGGCTTGAGAAAAGCCCAGGAAAACGAGGGCACCCAGTAGCACCAACCCGACAGCTTGCTAGCCGCTAGAGAAACTAGAAATTGACCAGAGCTGCAATACTAAGAAAACTCACCCCAAATTCACATAGTGCCGGGATGGGTGTGCGCCTCACACTCATTTTTGTTCCCACTTGAGAAGGCTGCTTCTCCAGACTTAACCAAGCCCAGGCACCAGTGAGGAAAGAGCGCAGCCTGGCTGCATTGCCCTGACATTGCAGTGGAGCCCGCTGTTTGTGACACCTTGGGAGTGGTAATAGTTGCCCTATGACAAGATTGTGTGAGTATTAGTGGGTGGGGACAGTTCTGGGATTAGGCTGTGGAATGAGGAAACAAAATCTCCCTCACTCCCCCAGTCTAAATGACAGAATAATGGAGAGCTCATCTGTGAAGCACTCACAATAATTTTCCTCAAAATCAGAAGGTGGTGGTAGCTGAAGAAGCTAGGAATAAAAGTCAACAATTCATTCTTAACTGTCTTCCACATAGGAGCAACAAGTTTTAGGATATGATCAGATATCTAGGAATTGCATTTTAGTTCTTGGAAAAGTTCAGTTACCATGCAGATAAACCTTGTATCAGGTTAGACTAGGTTGTGCTGTGGTAACAATGCCAAAATCTCAATGGCCTAAACCCACAAAGGTTTACTCTCTGGCAGGGTGCTCTGCTCTTTGTAAATTATTCAGGTACCCAAGTCCATAGACCACCACCATTATGAGATACAACCATGTCAGTTCAGTTCAGTTCAGTTGCTCAGTTGTGTCAGACTCTCTTCGACCCCATGAATCGCAGCACGCCAGGCCTCCCTGTCCATCACCAACTCCCGGAGTTTACCCAAACTCATGTCCATCGAGTCGGTGATGCCATCCAGCCATCTCATCCTCTGTCGTCCCCTTCTCCTCCTGCCCCCAATCCCTCCCAGCATCAGGGGCTTTTCCAGTGAGTCAACTCGTCGCATGAGGTGGCCAAAGTATTGAAGTTTCAGCTTCAGCATCAGTCCTTCCAAAGAAATCCCAGGGCTGATCTCCTTCAGGATGGACTGGTTGGATCTCCTTGCAGTCCAAGGGACTCTCAAGAGTCTTCAACACCACAGTTCAAAAGCATCAGTTCTTCGGCACTCAGCTATCTTCACAGTCCAACTCTCACATTCATATATGACCATTGGAAAAACCATAGCCTTGACTAGATGGACCTTAGTCGACAAACTAATGTCTCTGCTTTTTAATATGCTATCTAGGTTGGTCATAACTTTTCTTCCAAGGAGTAAGCGTCTTTTAATTTCATGGCTGCAGTCACCATCTACAGTGATTTTGGAGCCCAAAAAATAAAGTCTGACACTGTTCCCACTGTTTCCCCATCTATTTCCCATGAAGTGATGGGACCAGATGCCATGATCTTTGTTTTCTGGATGTTGAGCTTTAAGCCAACTTTTGCACTCTCCTCTTCCACTTTCATCAAGAGGCTTTTTAGTTCCTCTTCACTTTCTGCCATAAGAGTGGTGTCATCTGCATATCTGAGGTTATTGATATTTCTCCCGGCAATCTTGATTCCAGCTTGTGTTTTTTCCAGTCCAGCGTTTCTCATGATGTACTCTGCATAGAAGTTAAATAAGCAGGGTGACAATATACAGCCTTGACATACTCCTTTTCCTATTTGGAACCAGTCTGTTGTTTCATGTCCAGTTCTAACTGTTGCTTCCTGACCTGCATACAGATTTCTCAAGAGGCAGGTCAGGTGGTCTGTATTCCCATCTCTTTCAGAATTTTCCAGTTTATTGTGATCCACACAGTCAAAGGCTTTGGCATAGTCAATAATAAAGCAGAAGTAGATGTTTTTCTGGAACTCTCTTGCTTTTTCCATGATCCAGTTGATGTTGGCAATTTGATCTCTGGTTCCTCTGCCTTTTCTAAAACCAGCTTGAACATCAGGAAGTTCACGGTTCATGTATTGCTGAAGCCTGGCTTGGAGAATTTTGAGCATTACTTTACTAGCATGTGAGATGAGTGCAATTGTGCGGTAGTTTGAGCATTCTTTGGCGTTGCCTTTCTTTGAGATTGGAATGAAAACTGACCCTTTCCAGTCCTGTGGCCACTACTGAGTTTTCCAAATTTGCTGGCATCTTGAGTGTAGCACTTTCACAGCCTCATCTTTCAGGATTTGAAACAACTCAACTGAAATTCCGTCACCTCCACTAGCTTTGTTCGTAGTGATGCTTTCTAACCTTTAACCCAACTTTTTCACTCTGCTCTTTCACTTTCATCAAGAGGCTATTTAGTTCCTCTTCACTTTCTGCCATAGGGGTGATGTCATCTGCATATCTGAGATTACTGATGTTTCTCCCGGCAATCTTGATTCCAGCTTGTGCTTCTTCCAGCCCAGTGTTTCTCATGATGTACTCTGCATAGAAGTTAAATAAGCAAGGTGACAATATCCAGCCTTGACATACTCCTTTTCCTATTTGGAACCTGTCTGTTGTTCCATGTCCAGTTCTAACTGTTGCTTCCTGACCTGCATATAGGTTTCTCAAGAGGCAGGTCAGGTGGTCTGGTATTCCCATCTCTTTCAGAATTTTCCACAGTTTGTTGTGATCCACACATTCAAAGGCTTTGGCATAGTCAATAAAGCAGAAGTAGATGTTTTTCTGGAACTCTCTTGCTTTTTCCATGATCCAGCGGATGTTGGCAATTTGATCTCTGGTTCCTCTGCCTTTTCTAAAACCAGCTTGAACATCAGGAAGTTCACGGTTCATGTATTGCTGAAGTCTGGCTTGGAGAATTTTGAGCATTACTCTACTAGTGTGTGAGATGAGTGCAACTGTGTGGTAGTTTGAGCATTCTTTGGCATTCCCTTTGTTTGGGATTGGAATGAAAACTGACCTTTTCCAGTCTTGTGGCCACTGCTGAGTTTTCCAAATTTGCTGACATCTTGAGTGTAGCGCTTTCACAGCATCATCTTTCAGGATTTGAAATAGCTCCACTGGAATTCCATCACCTCCACTAGCTTTGTTCATAGTGACGCTTTCTAAGGCCCACTTGACTTCACATTCCAGGATGTCTGACTTTAGGTGAGTGATCACACCATGGTGATTACCTGGGTCATGAAGATCTTTTTGTACAGTTCTTCTGTGTATTCTTGCCACTTCTTCTTAATATCTTCTGCTTCTGTTAGGTCCATACCATTTCTGTCCTTTATCAAGCCCATCTTTGCCTGAAACGACCCCTTGGTATCTCTAATTTTCTTGACGAGATCGCTAGTCTTTCCCATTCTGTTCTTTTCCTCTGTTTCTTTGCATTGATCGCTGAGGAAGGCTTTCTTATCTCTTCTTGCTATTCTTTGGAATGCTGCATTCAGATGTTTATATCTTTCCTTTTCTCCTTTGCTTTTCGCTTCTCTTCTTTTCACAGCTATTTGTAAGGCCTCCCAAGACAGCCATTTTGCTTTTTTGCATTTCTTTCCCATGGGGATGGTCTTGATCCCTGTCTTCTGTACAATGTCATGAACCTCCATCCATAGTTCATCAGGCACTCTACCTATCAGATCTAGGCCCTTAAATCTATTTCTCACTTCCACTGAATAATCATAAAGGATTTGATTTAGGTCATACCTGAATGGTCTAGTGGTTTTCCCCACTTTCTTCAATTTAAGTCTGAATTTGGCAATAAGGAGTTCATGATCTGAGCCACAGTCAGCTCCTGGTGTTGTTTTTGTTGACTGTATAGAGCTTCTCCATCTTTGGCTGCAAAGAATATAATCAGTCTGATTTCAGTGTTGACCATCTGGTGATGTCCATGTGTAGCATTTTCTCTTGTGTTGTTGGAAGAGGGTGTTTGTTATGACCAGTGCATTCTCTTGGCAAAACTCTATTAGCCTTTGCCCTGCTTCATTCCGTACTCCAAGGCCAAATTTGCCTGTTACTCCAGGTGTTTCTTGACTTCCTACTTTTGCATTCCAGTCCCCTATAATGAACATCTTTTGGGGGTGTTAGTTCTAAAAGGTCTTGTAGGTCTTCATAGAACTATTCAACTTCAGCTTCTTCAGTGTTACTGGTTGGGACATAGACTTGGATTACCGTGATATTGAATGGTTTGCCTTAGAAATGAACAGAGATCATTCTGTTGTTTTTGAGATTGCATCCAAGTACTGCATTTCAGACTCTTTTGTTGACCATGATTGCTACTCCATTTCTTCTGAGGGATTCCTGCCCGCAGTAGTAGATATAATGGTCATCTGAGTTAAATTCACCCATTCCAGTCCATTTTAGTTAGCTGATTCCTAGAATGTCGACGTTCACTCTTGCCATCTCCTGTTTGACCACTTCCAATTTGCCTTGATTCATGGACCTGACATTCCAGGTTCCTATGCAATATTGCTCTTTACAGTATCAGACCTTGCTTCTATCACCAATCACATCCACAGCTGGGTATTGTTTTTGCTTTGGCTCCATCCCTTCATTCTTTCTGGAGTTATTTCTCCACTGATCTCCAGAAGCATATTGGGCACTTACCAACGTGGGGAGTTTCTCTTTCAGTATCCTATTATTTTGCCTTTTCATACTGTTCATGGGGTTCTCAAAGTAAGAATACTGAAGTGGTTTACCATTCCCTTCTCCAGTGGACCACATTCTGTCTGACTTCTGCACCATGATCCGTCCATCTTGGGTGGCCCCACACGGCATGGCTTGGTTTCACTGAGTTAGGCAAGGCTGTGGTCTGTGTGATCAGATTGGCTAGTTTCTGTGAATATGGTTTCAGTGTGTCTGCCCTCTGATGCCCTCTTGCAACACCTACCATCTTACTTGGGTTTCTCTTACCTTGGACTTGGGATATCTCTTCACGGCTGCTCCAGCAAAGTGCAGCCGCTGCTCCTTACCTTGGACAAGGTGGCTCCTCCTGATCTTGAACATGGAGTAGCTCCTCTCGGCCTTCCTGCACCTGTGCAGCTGCTGCTCCTTGGACGTGGGGTTGCTCCTCTCCACCACCGCCCCTGACCTCGGACGTGGGGTAGCTCCTCTTGGCCACTCCTGCACCACTGTTGCAGCCTGACGCTCTCTACCATGTCACCATGAGACTAATTGCCCCTCCCCCCAGCTCCAGCCCCTTCCCAAGTTGTGAAGTAAACATGGAGAATTGTTCAGGTTCTTAAATGCTTCTGCCTCAAAGGGATACATATCGCTTTCACACACACTTCATTGACCAAAACAAGTCATATAACCACACTCAACTTCAGGATGGTTAGAAGGGCAATCTTCATATGCCTGAAAGGGGAGTAGATATAGTTCATTGAAAGAAGAGGAGGTAATCATTTGCAAGGATTCTTGAGCAACTAAGCAGTGAGAATTCATCCATTCCAATAGTTATACCTGTATCTACTTCTCTGGTTTTGATACATGAACCACTAAAATGAAGTTTTTTTTGTTTTTTGTTTTTTGTTTTGTCCATGTCACATGCCTCACAGGATCTTAGTTCCCCGATCAGGGATGGAACCCATGCCCCCTACAGTTGGAGACATGAAGTCCCAACCACTAGACCGCCAGAGAAGTCCATATAATGAAGTTCTTAATAGAAACCCAATAGTTCCCCCTGCCAAGAGTAATAAGATTGGGAGTCAGAAAATGTAGACTCTTGTTTTGATATGGAAGTTTGGGCAAATCAGACCTCTCTGAAATGGATTTTGCTTAAATGGAGATTATAATATTTACTCTCTACCTTACTGGAGTAGTAAGGCTCAAATAAATCACACATGAGAAAAAAATACTTTAAAACTATAAAGCACTTCAGAGGTTGAAAATAAATTGCCTATAGAGATGAGAAATAGTGTAAATGAGTGGAGCAGATTAGGCATGAGTTAATAGGGAGTGATGGGAACTATGGCAATCTAGAGAGCCCACATTCTGTTTAAAGACTAACCCTACTCAACTCTACCCAATTATTGGCATGTGGGACTATGGGCTTAGTATTGCCATTGTTCCAATTTTTCTATAATAGTCAGGAATTCTGACTTTTTAAATGTAAAATCTTCTGATTTTAAAATGTTAACAACTGATTTTCTTAAAACTGAGTACCAGATTTGGTCCATAGTCCTTCAATTATTATCTGTCCTTTATATACACATATGGTAGAAATTTAGAGTTTAGATGTACAATATGGTTCTTGTAGGCCATCAAAGCCTTTTATAAAATTCAAGAGTCCTGTAGAGATTTAACATTAGGTTCTCAAAACCATTTTTTAAGAATCATATCCCTCTCATATTGGTTTTCAGGGAGGGGTATTTTGCCCCACAAGGATTACTTGGCAATTTTTGGTAGTGACAGCTTCCGATGGAGGGGGAGGGGAAGAGTATGTAACCAGAAGAGTATTAAGAGGATAAATTGGAAGATCAGAGATTTAGTCCCAGTGTTACTGTTGCCCCTTTCCTGTGCATTGACCTCTGCAAGCTGCGAGTAAAGACTATGAGACTTGTCCTGTGGTCCTCATTATCCCCCCCACCCTTCTCGGCATACTGCCTACTGCCAGAGATCCTAGCTGCTCCATGAAAGCATTCTGCTTTGCTCAATGCTTCCCAGCAACCATTGTATCTGTCCCTTCATCAGTTTGGCAGCCGCTATAGAAGTCACTCATGTTTTACTTGAATTCCTGCCCATTGGAACTTCACAGAAAGAAGTGACTGTGACAAGGTTCCTGCTGACGTCAGTTTTAAAGGCCTTGACCCCATCCCCTGCTTTAAGCATTTAAGAAATATGTGGCTTCATATGCGGCTGAATTCTGAGGTGGTTGGGAAATTCTCCATGTTGATGAATTTTACCCTGATTTTTTTGAGATTCAGTCATTTATTCTGACCTTAAATACATGATTGTAGACAACAGACATTTCCCAAATGAAGCATCAGCTTTTGCAGATGGTTCAGGTTTTGTGTCCTGGGCTTTGTCCTCTGCTGCCATCTTGTGGCCTCTTTGCTGCTGGGGTCGATGTCTCACAAAGGGCCTTGCCTCCAGGTAATGGCGTGTGTCAGTGGCTTATGGCTTAGTTGGAGAAGGAGTCTGCTCACTGTGGGGTATGCGCCAAATCCCTCCCCTGCTATGAGTCCACCTGGGCCATGACGCACGCCAAGCGCATAGCAAGTAGGCTGGAGGCACAGGGCCTTCTGGGTCATTCCCAGCCCTTGGGCCTCCATGTGTTATGCAATCCTGGACTCAAGCCAGAAAATCAGTAAACTCAACTACCCAGGAGTAATCGGAGCTGACCTCGCTTGCTTGGCCCAGTGAATGCCCTGCAGCCTCTTTCTACTCACTGTCAGGGCTGAGCTATTCTTTATCTTAGTGAGAAGAGATGATTACCTCATCAGTATTTGGTTTTACTGGCTAGGCCCATTTTGGTTTGCTCTGTGTACACATCGTTCCTTCTTGGCTTGTCCCGCCAGTGCTACTTCAAGTTCGATGTTTAATTGCTGGATTGAGCAGGACAGTGGCAGTGAGTGTCGCTGGTAAGCAGTGTTTCCTATAAGGATGACAGGATCTGAGCACTGTAGTGATCAGAGGTCCATGTCCAGGGCACAGGGAATCTAGGATACTGCCCTTGTAGCTGGGCTATTAGTGACTGAGCAGCAAGTGACTCGTTCTGGAGGAAAGGCAGGAAAACTTCTAGTGGGTGCTATTTTCTATCATTATAATAATGTGTTTAAAACCTTCCAAGAGTTGAAGTATTAATAAATGTATAGAACTGTCCCCTAGCTGTTTGCCCTTCCTGTATGTTTTACACGTTTGGCTTTTTATGGAGAGCCCAGACTCTACCAGGCCCTCCTTGTCCCTATCTGCAGAATTGGAGGAGGAAGCAAAGGAGGAGGGGGAGGGAAAACAGTTGCCTGTAGTTCGTTTTAATATGCTTTCCCATGTATAAAAATTTAGGGGAGTCTGGTGCTCTGTGATGACCTGGAGAAATAGGATGGGGGAAGGGGAGAAAGGCTGGGGAGGGAAGGGCTGTATCTATAATTGCAGCTGATTTGCATTGCTGTATGGCAGAAACTAACACAACACTGTAAAAAAAACTTTTTAATTAAATTTAATAATAGAAAAAAAAGACAAAAATTCAGGGAAAGGGCCTCCTTGTATAATCTCTTAGGCTATTAGACTGGTATGTGTTGCTTTATAACTCAGATGCTGTTTACTTAAAGGGAGTTGTCTTCTGTTTCTTTGTTTTTCCTTCTTTGCCTATATTTTTTCAGTTTTATTTTTATTATATATTGTGGTTCATGTTATTCCTTTTTATTTTTATAAATTTTTTTAGAAACATTGATTTTTGGCTGCTCTGGGTCTTCATCGGTGCACATGGGCTTTCTCTAGTGTGGCTAGCGGAGGCTACTCTTTAGTTATGTTGTGCAGGCTTCTCATTGCCATGGCTTCTCTTGCCGCAGAGCATGGGCTCGAGGCTACGCAGGCTTCAGTCGTTGTGGTGCGTGGGCTTAGTTGCCCCGGGGCATGTGGAATCTTCTTGGACCAGAGATTGAACAGTGTCCCCAGGATTGGCAGGCAGATTCTTAAGCACTGGACCATCTGGTAAGTCCTATATGTTATTCTTGATTCTACCTATGATCTGAATCTTTGGTTTATTTTTCTTATCAGAAACGTTTCCTGTGTTCAATCCAGAGTGAGTGAGTTGTTTTTGTTGACTCTTATCTATTTTTCCTTGCCTTTTAAAGTTTCTTGTTTATAAAGTATTTTTCTATAAGTCCAAGCTCGCCATATAGGGGAGCTTTGCTTCTTTATAATTCTATGCTCACTTTATGTATGAAGAAACTACTCTGTATCCACTCTTGTGCTTTAGATAAAATGAGAGGACTCAAAGTCATGGCATAAGAGAAACAGGACTGATGTCTTTGTAAATCTCACAGATAATTATGAGGAAGAGAAACTGTTGTTAGTGAGCCCAAGATGTGAAACTGGGCCCAATGGTGTCATATTATAGAGAGGCAGAGAGGCTGGTTTTCAACCAAAAAAGAGAAATGGAACACCTTTCTAAAGATGAGCTGCTTTGAAGTTAGTCTCTCAACCTCTGGGTAATGTTTGAGGTGTTTTGTGCAACTCACTTCTGTACAGTTAAGTTGTTGAAGTGAGTTTTCAAGTATCAACCAAATGATTGGAATGTTGTTGTTCAGTTTCTGAGTCATGTCCAACTCTTTGAGACCCCATGGACTGTAGCACACGAGGCTTCTCTGTCCTTCACCATCTCCGGAAGCTTGCTCAAACTAATGTCCATTGAGTCAGTCATGCCATCCAACCTTCTCATCCTCTGTCATCCCCTTCTCCTCCTGCCTTCAATCTTTCCCAGCATCAGGGTCTTTTCTAATGAGTCAGCTCTTTGCATCAGATAGCCAAAGTATTGGAGCTTCAGCTTCAGCATGAATCCTTCCAGTGAATATTCAGGACTGATTTCCTTTAGGATTGACTGGTTGGATTTCCTTGCTGTCCAAGGTACTCTCAACAGGCTTCTCCAACACCACAATATCGGACTTTATTTTTACCACCAGACACATCCACAGCTGGGCATTGTTTCCGCTTTGGCTCAACCTCTTCATTCCTTCTGGAGCTATTTCTCTGCTCTTCTCCAGTAGTATATTGGGCACCTACCGACCTGGGGAGTTCATCTTTCAGTGTCTTATCTTTTTGCATTTTTATACTGTTCATGGGGTTCTCAAGGAAAGAATGCTGAAGTGGTTTGCCATTCTCTTCTCCAGTAATGGTTTGAATAGATGACCTTTAATTTATTCTCCAACATTAAGATTTGGTTTCTCAGCAATGATGGATTTGTGTTTTGTTTTGTTTTTTGACTGCTCTGGGTCTTCGTTGCTGCACATGGGCTTTCTCTGCTTGCGGAGAGTGGGGGCTACTCTGTAGTTATGGTGCGTGGGATTCTCATTGAGATGGCTTCTCTTATTGTAAAACACAGGCTCTAGGGTGCTCAGGCTTCAGTAGTTGCAGCTTGCAAGCTCCAGAGCACAGTCTCAATAGTTGTGGCACACAGGCTTAGTTGCCCCATGGCACGTGGGATCTTCCTTGACGAAAGACTGAATAATGTTCCCTACATTGCAAGACAGATTCTTAACCACTGGACTAGCAGGGAAACCCCAGTGATGGTTTTTTAAATGGGCCCACTCATAATCTGGTGGCTCAGGCAATAAAGAATCTTCCTGCAATGCAGAAGACACAGGTTCAATCCCTGGGTTGGGAAGATCCCCTGGAAAAGGGAAAGGCTACCCACTCCAGTACTCTGGCCTGGAGAATTGCATGGACTGTATAGATCATGGTGGGGTCTCAAAGAGTCAGACACGACTGAGTGACTTTCACTTTCAAGGATGATGATCATGACAGCAGTGACTCAGTGATGGGCAAGGTGGGAGTCAGGACTGTTTTTTGTACACATTAGTGAAAAGTCAGAACAATCAAAACTCCAGTGAGAAGTTAAAGCCATGTCATGTCAAAATAGCTAAGTCAAAACATCTCACTTTGGCACATATGTTTCTTTCTTTTATGCCTTATTCAAGCAGTGGTAAGTAGTCCTAGCCCCAAATTGCTAACTGGTACTGATTCTTCAAGACTCAGTTTAGTCTTCACCTACTTTGGGAAGCTTCCCTGACTTCTCTCCTCACTACCAGGTGCTTTTACAGTACTTTACACATAATTCTATACTTATTATGAAGGGGATCAGAAGACCTCACCCCAAAATGTGTCACATTGGCATGGAGATTGTCTTGATTAGAAGGCAAATAAGCAGCACACTCAGAAAGAGCGCTTTGCCCTCCCTCTAATAAAAGTGAAATATAAATTTCCCTTTGTAAAGGTCATCCCCCTCCTATCTCTCATAGTGGGAGGAAGAAAAGCAACCATTACACGGCAGACAGAGTCAGCACCATCATGAATGTACACAAACAACCTTACTAAAATCACAATTGTCTTTTATCAGTTTTCCCCATATATTTAGTTTCCTGAAATCTACCACTCCTAGAGGCCTAAAATGCTTTTCCTTTATCTTGTCACTGCTCCACAGTTTATCACCTTTTGTTAAAATAGTATATAATCCCCTGTGTCTAAGCACCTCTTTGATCCATCATTTCTTTTCTATGAAGAGCCTCTATATATATAAAAATTGAAATATTAACAAGTGAAATGTATATGCCTTTTTTCCTGTTAATTTGACTTTTTATCAATTTAATTTGCAAGCTCCAGCTACTAAACCAAGAAGGTAGAGAAGTTTTTTCTTCTGCCACAAATGAAATTGTCATTTATGTGCCCACCTTTGAAGCAGAAACTGTTTTATTCATCTTTATAAGCCCAGAACCTAGCTAAGGGAATGACATATAGGAGACATTCAATACACATTGAATGACTGAATAAATAAATACACTAAGTCTGAAGGAACTTCAACATAGAAACTCCTATGCAACATTCTGACAGTCATTCAGTCTCTGCTAAAACATTAACAGTAATGGTCACTGGAGAAAATCACTCAATCATGGCAGCTGGTTCCACAACAAATTCGTGATCTCAAACTGCAGCAATATCCTAAAGGCAACCCCGTAATATTAATACTACTATTGGCAGTTCTCAGTTTCCACAGCTGCTACTTCAAGTTTTTTGTCTTGTTTTGTTTTCAATAGTTATTCTAAAGTGCATCTAGAAGAATAAACAAATAATAATGAAAGAACAAGAAGGCAGGAAAGAAAAAGAAAGAAGAGAGAAAGGGTTTCTAACAAGAGTAATAAGGTGAGACTTGGTCTATCAGCTATTCATGTATAAGATGAAAAATTAAAACACTATGGTATTGACATCAGAATAGATAGATAGATGAATGGAATAGAATAGAGTCAAAAGAAGAGCTCAAGCGTATATAAGAGTTAATAAATTTTAGTAGTACTATTTCTTATCAGTTAGTTAATCATGAACTAAAATTAGTTTATGATGTTGGAATAACTGCATAACTGTACTAAGTTATACTTCTACCATATACCATATACCAAAATAAATTCTAGACATAAATGGAAATCAAAATCATAAAAATATGAGAAGAAATATAGGTAATTATTTATATAACCCAGGTCAAATGAGAGCTATTAGATATGACATTGATGACAGAAACTGCAAACAAAGCTAGTGGAGGTGATGAACAAAGCTAGTGGAGGTGATGGCATTCCAGCAGAGCTATTTCAAATCCTAAAAGATGATGCTGTTATAGTGCTGCACTCAATATGCCGGCAAATTTGGAAAATTTATCAGTGGCCACAGAATTGGAAAAAGGCAATTTTCATTCCAATCCTAAAGAAGGGCAATGCCAAAGAATGTTCAAACTACCACACAACTGCATTCTTTTCACATGCTAGCAAAGTAATGCTCAAAATCCTCCAAACTAGGCTTCAACAGTATGTGAACCAAGAACTTCCAGATGTACAACCTGCATACAGAAAAGGCAGAGGAACCTGAGATCAAATTGCCAACATCCTTTGGATCATAGAAAATACTAGAGAATTCCATAAGAACATCTATTTCCACTTCACTGACTATGCGCTAAAGCCTTTGACTATGTGGATCACAACAAACTTTGGAAAACTGTTAAAGAGATGGGAATAACAGACCACCTTACCTGCCTTCTGAAAAACCTGTATGCAGGTCAAGAAGCAACAGTTAGAACAGTTAGAACCAGACATGGAACAATGGACTGGTTCGAAATTGGAAAATGAGTATGTCAAGGCTATATATTATCACCCTGCTTATTTAACTTATATGCAGAGTACATCATGCAAAATGCTGGGCTGGATGAAGCACTGCTGGAATCAAGATTGTGAGGAGAAATATCAATAACCTCAGATATGCAGATGATACCACCCTTATGGCAGAAAAGGAACTAAAGAGCTTCTTGATGAAGATAGAAGAGGAGAGTGAAAAAGCTGGCTTAAAACTCAACATTTAAAAAACTAAGATCATGGCATCTGATCCCATCATTTCATGGGAAATAGATGGGGAAACAATGGAAACAGTAACAGACTTTACTTTTTGGGGCTCCAAAAATTACTGCAGATGGTGACTGCAGCCATGAAATTAAAAGATGCTTGCTCCTTGGAAGAAAAGCAATGACAAACCTGGACAGTTTAAAAAGCAGGGGTTATTAAAAAGCAGGGATATTATTTTGCCTACAAAGTTCTGTATAATCAAAGCTGTGGTTTTTCCAGTGGTCATGTGCGGATATGAGAGCTAGACAATAAAACAGGCTGAGTGCTGAAGAACTGATGCCTTCAAATTGTGGTGTTGGCGAAGACTCTTGAGAGTCTCTTCAACAGCAAGGAAATCAAACCAGTCAATCCTAAAGGAAATCAACCCTGAATATTCACTGGAAGGACTGATGCTGAACCTGAAGCTCCAATACTTTGGCCACCTGATACAAAGAGATGACTCACTGGAAAAGACCCTGATACTAGGCAATATTGAAGGCAGGAGGAGAAGGGAACAACAGAGGATGAGATGGATGGATGGCATCACCAACTCAATGGACATGAGTTTGTGCAAACTCCCAGAGATGGTGAAGGACAGGGAAGCCTGGCATGTTGCTGCCCATGGGGTCATAAACAGTTGGACACTACTGAGTGACTGAACAACAAAGTAGAAACTGAAAGGAAAAAGATTGATTTTACATTAAAAATTTTAAGCTTTCTATCAAAAAAATACAATAAATAAAGGTAAAGTTCAAATGTAAAGTTAAAGGATGAAAGAATAACATAAAACTAAAAGATGGTTAATATCAGTACTGAATATTTTCTTTTTTAATATTTATTTTTATTTATTATTTGGCTGCTCTGGGTCTTATTTGTGACATGTGGGTCTAGATCCCTCACCAGGGTTCAAACCCCGGCCCCCTGCATTGTAAGCATGGCGTCTTAGCCACTGGGCCATCAGGGAAGTCCCTGAATCTTTTCTTACAGAGAAATTGATAAAGACAAAATGGCCAATTTACCAAATAAAGAAATACAGTAAAGAAACTTAAATGGCCAATAAATTTATGAAAGATGATTTGTAATCATAGTAGTTAAGCAAGGGCTTCCCTGGTGGCTCAGAGGTTAAAGCATCTGCCTGCGATGTGGGAGACCTGGGTTTGATTCCTGGCTTGGGAAGATCCCCTGGAGAAGGAAATGGCAACCCAGTCCAGTATTCTTGCCTGGAGAATCTCATGGACAGAGGAGCTTGGTGGGCTACAGTCCACGGGGTCACAAAGAGGCGGGCACGACTGAGCGACTTCACTTTCACTTTAGTTAAATAAATTCAATTTATTTATTTATCTATTTTTTTGGCTGCACTGCTCAGCATGTGAGATCTTAGTTCCCTAACCAGGGATGGAACCTGTGCCCCCTGCAATGGAAACGAATCTTAACCACTGGACGGCCAGGGAAGTCCCTAAATAGATGCAATTTAAAACAATAAGATGCTATTTTGTGTCAATCATGTTGTTACTTTTAAATGCATAAAACCCATCATTGAAGAGTATGCAAGGAAATAGGCATTTTCTTATTTATCTGATAGGACTGTAAATTGGTAAACTGTAATGGAAAACAACTTAACATCTTGTACATACAGATTAAAAATTGCCTACCCTTGGGAATTCTCTGGTGGTCCCATGGTTAGGGCTCTGCACTTTTACTGCAGGAAGCACAGGTGTGATCCCTGGTCAAGAAGCTAAGATCCTGCATGCTGCATGGCTTGGTCAAAAAAAAAAATTGCCTACCCATAACCCAGCAATTCGATATCTAGGAGTTTTTTACAGGAATACTTTTGGTCATATGTAAGGAGTTACCTACTGAAATGTTCAGTACATCATTAATTTTAAAAGTGCAAGCAGTTTTAAATATCTAACAATTTGGTGTGTGTGTTAGTTGCTCAGTTGTGTGTGACTCTGCAACCCATGGACTGTAGCCCACCAGGCTCCTCCATCCCTGGGATTTCCCAGGTAAGAACGCTGGAGTGGGTTGCCGTTTCCTTCTCCAGGGGATCTTCCCAACCCAGGGACTGAACCCAGGTCTCCAACATTGTAAGCAGACTCTTTACCACCTGAGCCACCAGAGAAACAATACGGTTGTTGATTTTTATTTTATTATTATTATTTTAAAATTTTACTCCACATCCATGCCGCCTGCAGTGGAAGCACAGAGTCCTAACAATCAGACTGCCAGGGAAGTCCTAGTTGATCTTTAAAGTATATAAGCCTAGAGATTGAAATGTTATACTATACTACATTGGTATAAAAAGAGTATTCCTAAGTAAAAGAAATTTTTTCATCATTGCATCCAATAAAAAATGGCAAAAGACTTGAATAAAAAAGTCTTCTGCCATTTTTCTCCAAAAAATTTGTAAATGGCTAATAGTCACATGAAAGTGATGTCAAGCATCATTAGTCATTAGGTAGTCAGTTCAGTCACTCAGTTCTGTCCGACTCCTTGCGACCCCATGAATCACAGCACGCCAGGCCTCCCTGTCCATCACCAACTCCCGGAGTTCACTCAAACTCATGTCCATCGAGTCGGTGATGTCATCCAGCCATCTTATCCTCTGTCGTCTCCTTCTCCTCCTGCCCCCAATCCCTCCCAGCATCAGGGTCTTTTCCAATGAGTCAATTCTTTGCATGAGGTGGCCAAAGTATTGAAGTTTCAGCTTCAGCATCAGTCCTTCCAATGAACACCCAGGACTGATCTCCTTTAGGATGGACTGGTTGGATCTCCTTGCAGTCCAAGGGACTCTCAAGAGTCTTCTCCAACACCACAGTTCAAAAGCATCAATTCTTTGGCACTCAGCTTTCTTCACAGTCCAACTCTCACATTCATACATGACCACAGGAAAAACCACAGCCTTGACTAGATGGACCTTTGTTGGCAAAGTAATGTCTCTGCTTTTTAATATGCTATCTGGTTGGTCATAACTTTCCTTCCAAGGAGTAAGCATCTTTTAATTTCATGGCTGCAATCACCATCTGCAGTGATTTTGGAGCCCCCCAAAATGACGCCTGACACTGTTTCCACTGTTTCCCCATCTATTTCCCATGAAGTGATGGGACCGGATGCCATGATCTTCGTTTTCTGAATGTTGAGCTTTAAGCCAACTTTTTCACTCTCCTCTTTCACTTTCATCAAGAGGCTATTTAGTTCCTCTTCACTTTCTGCCATAAGCATGGTGTCATCTGCATATCTGAGGTTATTGATATTTCTCCCAGCAATCTTGATTCCAGCTTGTGTGTCTTCCAGTCCAGCATTTCTCATGATGTACTCTGCATAGAAGTTAAATAAGCAGGGGGACAATATACAGCCTTGACGCACTCCTTTTCCTATTTGAAACCAGTCTGTTGTTCCATGTCGTTTTAACTGTTGATTCCTGACCTGCATATAGGTTTCTCTAGAGGCAGGTCAGGTGGTCTGTATTCCCATCTCTTTCAGAATTTTCCACAGTTTGTTGTGATCCACACAGTCAAAGGCTTTGGCATAGTCAATAAAGCAGAAATAGATGTTTTTCTGGAACTCTCTTGCTTTTTCCATGATCCAGCGGATGTTGGCAATTTGATCTCTGGTTCCTCTGCCTTTTCTAAAACCAGCTTGAACATCAGGAAGTTCATGGTTCAGGTATTGCTGAAGCCTGGCTTGGAGAATTTTGAGCATTACTTTACTAGCATGTGAGATGAGTGCAACTGTGCGGTAGTTTGAGCATTCTTTGGCATTGCCTTTCTTTGGGATTGGAATGAAAACTGACCTTTTCCAGTCCTGAGGCCACTGCTGAGTTTTCCAAATTTGCTGGCATCTTGAGTGCAGCACTTTCACAGCATCATCTTTCAGGATTTGAAATAGCTCCACTGGAATTCCATCACCTCCACTAGCTTTGTTCATAATGATGCTTTCTAAGGCCCACGTGACTTCACATTCCAGAATGTCTGGCTCTAGATGAGTGATCACACCATCGTGATTATCTGGGTCATGAAGATCTTTTTTGTACAGTTCGTCTGTGTATTCTTGCCACTTCTTCTTAATATCTTCAGCTGCTGTTAGGTTCATACCATTTCTGTCCTTTATCAAGCCCATCTTTGCATGAAATGTTCCCTTGGTATCTCTAATTTTCTTAAAGAGATCGCTAGTCTTACCCATTCTGTTGTTTTCCTCTATTTCTTTGCACTGATCGCTACAGAAGGCTTTCTTATCTCTTCTTGCTATTCTTTGGAACTCTGCATTCAGATGCTTATATCTTTCCTTTTCTCCTTTGCTTTTCACCTCTCTTCTTTTCACAGCTATTTGTAAGGCCTCCCCAGACAGCCATTTTGCTTTTTTTGCATTTCTTTTCCATGGGGATGGTCTTGATCCCTGTCTTCTGTACAGTGTCACGAACCTCATTCCATAGTTCATCAGGCACTCTATCTATCAGATCTAGGCCCTTAAATCTATTTCTCACTTCCACTGAATAATCATAAGGGATTTGATTTAGGTCATACCTGAATGGTCTAGCGGTTTTCCTACTTTCTTCAATTTAAGTCTGAATTTGGTAATAAAGAGTTCATGGTCTGAGCCACAGTCTGCTCCTGGTGTTGTTTTTGTTGACTGTATAGAGCTTCTCCATCTTTGGCTGCAAAGAATATAATCAGTCTGATTTGGGTATTGACCATCTGGTGATGTCCATGTGTAGAGTTTTCTCTTCTGTTGTTGGAAGAGGGTGTTTGTTATGACCAGTGCATTTTCTTGGCAAAACTCTATTAGTCTTTGCCCTGCTTCATTCCATATTCCAAGGCCAAATTTGCCTGTTACTCCATACCCAAAGGGCAGCGGCCAAGAGGAGTTACCCCACGTCCAAGGTCAGGGGCAGCAGCCAAGAGTGCCAGGCTGCGATGGCGCAAGAAGGGCCAAGAGGAGCTACCCTGCGTCCGAGGTCAGGGGTGTTGGCTGGGAGGAGCCACCCCACGTCCAAAGAGCAGTGGCTGCATGGACGCAGGAGAGCCTAGAGGAGCTATCCCATGTTGAAGGTCAGGAAGGGCGGCGGTGAGGAGATACCCCTCATCCAAGGTAAGGAGCACCGGCTGCGCTTTGCTGGAGCAGCCGTGAAGAGATATCCCACGCCCAAGGTAAGAGAAACCCAAGTAAGATGGTAGGTGTTGCAAGAGGGCATCAGAGGGCAGACACACTGAAACCATACTCACAGAAAACTAGTCAATCTAATCACACTAGGACCACAGCCTTGTCTAACTCAATGAAACTAAGCCATGCCTGTGGGGCAACCCAAGACGGGCGGGTCATGGTGGAGAGGTCTGACAGAACGTGGTTGACTGGAGAAGGGAATGGCAAACCACTTCAGTATTCCTGCCTTGAGAACCCCATGAATGGTATGAAAAAAGCGAAATGATAAGATACTGAAAGAGGAACTCAGTAGGTGCCCAATATGCTACTGGAGATCAGTGGAGAAATAACTCCAGAAAGAATGAAGGGATAGAGCCAAAGCAAAAACAATACTCAGGTGTGGATGTGACTGGTGATAGAAGCAAGGTCCGATGCTGTAAAGAGCAATATTGCATAGGAACCTGGAATGTTAGGTCCATGAATCAAGGCAAATTGGAAGTGGTCAAACAGGAGATGGCAAGAGTGAACGTCGACATTCTAGGAATCAGCAAACTAAAATGGACTGGAATGGGTGAATTTAACTCAGATGACCATTATATTTACTACTGCAGGCAGGAATCCCTCAGAAGAAATGGAGTAGCCATCATGGTCAACAAAAGAGTCCAAAATGCAGTACTTGGATGCAATCTCAAAAACGACAGAATGATCTGTTTTTTTCCGAGGCAAACCATTCAATATCACGGTAATCCAAGTCTATGCCCCAACCAGTAACACTGAAGAAGCTGAAGTTGAATAGTTCTATGAAGACCTACAAGACCTTTTAGAACTAACAACCCCAAAATATGTCCTTTTCATTATAGGGGACAGGAATGCAAAAGTAGGAAGTCAAGAAACAGAGTCATTAGGGAAATACAATTCAAAATGGCAATGAAGTACTACTCTACTGCTTCACACCTACTAGGAGAGCTATAAGAACAACAGCAACAAACGGAAAATAACAAGTGTGGGCAAAGATGTGGAGGAATTGGACCTCTCATGTATTGCTGGTAGGAGCATAAATGCTGCTTTGGAAAATAGGTTGGCATTTCCTCAATAGGTGAGACATAGAATTACTATACAAGCCAGCAATTCTTATGCATTTACTAAGCAGGTGCTCAAACAAAGATTTAGATATAAATATTCATAGAGAAAGGATGGAAACAACTCAGATGACCATCAACTGATAAATGAATATATAAGATGTGGTATATCCTTATAATGGAACACTTCTTATTCCACTATGCTACAACATGGATGAATCCTGCAAATACTGTACTAAGTGAAAGAAGCCAGACACAAAAGGCCACATATTGTGTGATTCCGTTTATCTGAAATATCTAGAATAGGCAAATCCACGGAAACAAAAGGCATATTAATGGTTGCCATGGGCTAGGAAGAAAGAATGGGACAAGACTGCGAAATGGCCATGGGGTTTCCTTTTGTGATGCTGAAAGTGTTCTGGTACTAGATAGTGGTAATGATTGCAGAACACTGTGAATGTATTAAATGCCACTGAATTGTATACTTTAAAATAGTTAAAATAGTGAAGTATATGTTATGTGAATTTTACCACAATAAAAAAAAAGCACATTACAAAACAGTAGGTATAGTTTTTGTTTTTCTGAAGTATATGCATATGAAAAAATGTGTAGAAAGATAGGGACGCCTCTGGTGGTCCAGTGGTTAAGAATTGCCTTCCAGTGCTGGGGATACAGGTCTGATCCCTAAACAGTTTCTGATCAGTCTCTCTGTCTTGCCTAACTCTTTGCGACTCCATGGAGCCTGCCAGGCTCCTCTGTCCTTCACTATCTCCCTGAGATTGCTCAAACTTATGTCCATTGAGTTGGTGATGCCATCCAACCATCTCATCCTCTGTCACCCCCTTCCCCTCCTGCCCTCAATCTTTCCCAGCATCAGGGTCTTTTCCAATGAGTCAGCTCTTCACATTAGATGGCCAAAGTATTGGAGCTTCAGCTTCAGCATCAGTCCTCTCAAGGAATATTCAGGGTTGATTTCCCTTAGGATTGGCTGGTTTGATCTCCTTGTAGTCCAAGCGAGTCTCAAGAGTCTTCTCCAGGCCTATGGTTCAAAAACATCAATTCTTCAGCACTCAGCCTTCCTTATTATCTGGCTCTCATATCTATACATGACTACTGGAAAAACCGTAGCTTATACACACACAAACACCCATATGTATATATAAGACCTCCATAATCTGGGTTTAAAATATTATTTTAAAGTTTTCCTGGAGGATACAGGAGCATCGTGTAGTGTGAGAAGCTCCCTTTGTCTCACACCTTCAGTTTACAACTAGTAAAACATCCCTGACTCAAGAAAAGCTCCCAACCCAACACACCAGGATGCTAGAGAGATCCATACATCTGTACATGTGAAGGTGGGTGGATTGGAACACAGAGGAGGTGGAAGGTGGGGAAAGAGCAGAGGCAGTGCCCAGGATCCCAGCCCCTTGGTCACAGCAGCCGAGCCCAGCAAACAGCGGAGCAGGAGGAGGGGTAGCAGACACAACTTCAGCATCTCTGCTGAACAGGAAACAGGGCAGCGGCACTGGTGGGCCGAGACAGTCCCTCCAACTGTGGTGACGCCTACAACTCCCTGTGGTCCCCTGCCCTTGCCTACTGCAGCAGTTACTGCAAACCAGACAACCCCAGACACGGTGGAGACAATCCCTGACCTTGGCTCCCCCAGCTCTCCCACTCCTCTCTCATCACAGTGGCAATGTTTGCAAACCAGACAACTTTGGACAAAATAAAGGTTCCTGCCGTCCCAGTGCCCCTGGTGGTGACACCAGTAACACCAGTGTTGCCAGCAGCACCAAGGCACTAGGAACCCCAGAGGCACAGGCAGCTATGACAAGGGCAGCAGCGACACCTTTGGCAAAAGTAATGGAAGATGGAAAGTGCTAATTCTCAAATCTAGGCAGCAGCTCTGGTAAGAAAAACCAAAAACTTGTGCTATAGCACCACCTACCGATAAGCAAAAGAAAGGCCTTCTAGTGACTGGTCTGTTAAATTGTTAAAAGTAAACAAAACTACTTAAATAAGAAAAATGTTCACTATTTCAAATGTGCTGGCAGAGGATCGGTTCATCTTGCATCATAAAAAGACATGATAACACAGTATCAAAAAAAGAAAGTGACAAGTCCACAGAACTGAAACAAAATTATAGAAGCCTTCTAATCCAACTGTTAAAGAATTCAAAAATAGCTGTCATGAAGAAATTAAATGAGCTACAAGAAAATACAGAAGACAGCTCAATGACCTCGGGAATAGAATCAAGGAACAGAAGGAATATTTTACCGAAGAGAATGAAACTCTAAAAAAGAACCAAGTAGAAATTGTGGAGATGAAGAGCTCAATAAATGAGATGAAGAATGCATTAGAAAGCACTGAAAACAGAGAAGGCCCTATAGAAGAGATAATTCACAGACTCAAAGATGGAAATCTAGAAATGACTCATGTAGAAGAGGAGATAATAAAACTAAGTTTTGTTTTGTTTTCAATGAAGAAACTATGAGAACTATCTACATTAGGAAAGGCAACATAAAGATAATGGGTATCCCAGAAGAAAGGAGGAAGAGGGAGCAAAGAACTTTTAAAGAAATAATAACAGAATTTTCCAAACCTGGGGAAGGAAATGGATGTATACATTCATGAAGCTAGTATAACATCTAATTATATCAGTGCAGAAAAACCTTTTCCAAGACATATTATATTAAAGCTGTCAAAAGTCAGTGACAAAGAAAAAACTTAAAAGACATCGAGGGAAAAAAGAGTAACCTACAAAGGTACCTCAGTAGGCTATCAGCATATTTCTCAGTAAAACCTCTACAGGCTGTAAGACAGCAAAATGACATACTCAAAATACTGAAAGATGGAAACTTTCAGCCAATAATAACTTCAGCAAAGTTATTATTCAGATATGAAGGAGGAATAAAGGCTTTCCTAGACCAACAAAAGCTGAGAGAGTTCATCACAACTAGATCTATTTACAAGGAATGTTGAAGGGAGCTTTTAAACCTGCAACAAAAAGACAAAAGTACACAAAACTTTGAGTAAGGTGATGAATAGACAGAAGCAGAAAAATGAGAACTCTGTATCAGAATACTGTTAAACAATACAGTATAAAGTTTAAAGGGCAAAAAGTATTTAAAATTACTATAGCTTCTTCAATTTGCTAGTGAATTCATGATATAAAGAAGGATAATTTGTGACAATAAAAACATGGAAGGGAAGAAGAAAAAGACAAACCTATATAGACACATGAAGACAAGATGCTATCACCAGAAAAAGAAAATATATTCCTAAAAAGGACTATTTTATCTATGAGATATTTTATACAAACCTCATAGTAACCACACACACACACACACACACACACACACACACACACACACACAAAATTGGAGCAGAGACATGAAACATGAATAAGAGGAAACAGAAAAACATCATAGAAAACCACCAAACCAAAGTAACAGACAGAAACACAAGGGAAAAGAAACAATGGAGATAAAGAGGAACTAGAAAACAGAAGATTAAATGACAGGACTAAGTCCTCATCTATCAATACTCATCTTAAATGCAAATGGATTGAATTCACTAAGTAAAGGATACAGAGTGGCTGGATGGATTAAAAAACAAGACCCAACTATAGACTGCCTTTGGGAGACTTAGCTCTAAAGACCAACATAGGCTCAAAGTGAAGGGATGGAAGATGATACACCAATCAAATGGCAGCCAAAATAAAGCAGGTACAACCACTACTCATATCAGATAAAATAGACTTTAAGAAAATAAAGTAATAAGAGACAAAGATGTACCTAATGACAAAGGGGACAATCCTTCAAGAAGATATAACATTTATTAGTATAGATGGAACTAATATATATGAATCAATTATTAATAGACCTATAAAGAGAAATTGGCAGCAGCACAATAATAGTTGGGAACTTCAACATCCCACTACATCAATGGATAGATTATCCAGACAGAAATTCAATGAGAAAATATCAGTCTTAAATCAGGTGAACTTAATAGATTTATGCAGAAGACCCCGTTCAAGAGCAATAGAATACACATTCTTCTCAAGTGCACATAGAATATTTTCAAGGATATAGACTAGATGCTGGGACACGAAACAGCTTTCAGTAAATTTAAGAAGCCTGAAATCACATTAAACATTTTTTCCATACATAACAATGTGAAACTAGAAATCAGTTACAAGAAAAAAACTGGGAAAAATATGTGGAAACTGAACAACATGTTACTGAAAAACAATTGAGTCAATGAAGAAATAAAAGGAGAAATATAAAAAAAACCTGAAGACAAAAATAATGACATACCAAAATCTATGGGATGCAGCAAAAGCAGTGCTAGAAGGAAAATTTATGGCAACATAAGCCTAACCTCAAGAAACAAGAAAAATCTCAACTAAACAACTTAACCTTATATTTAAAATTTGGAAGGAATGATGCTAAAGCTGAAACTCCAGTACTTTAGCCACCTCATGCGAAGAGTTGACTCATTGGAGAAGACTTTGATGCTGGGAAGAATTGGGGGCAGGAGGAGAAGGGGACAACAGAGGATGAGATGGCTGGATGGCATCACCGACTCGATGGATGTGAGTCCGAGTGAATTCCGGGAGTTGGTGATGAACAGGGAGGCCTGGTGTGCTGTGATTCATGGGGTCGCAAAGAGTCAGACACGACTGAGCAACTGAACTGAACTGAGAAAAGAACAAATGAAGCCCACTGAAGGAAATAATAAAAATCAGAGTGGAATTAAATGAAATAGAGACTAAAAAGATATCAGAAAAAATCAATGAAGCTAAGAGTTGGTTCTTCGAAAAGATAAAAAATAAAGACAAAATTAGAAATGAAGGAAGAGAAATTATAACAAATGACAGAAATACAAAGGATTATAAGAGAATGCTATGAACAACTATACAACAACAAATTGGATAATCTAAAAAATAGGTAAATTCTTTGAGTATAAAATCATACAACCAAGACTGAATCATCAAGAAATAGAAAATCTGAGTAGACTGATCTCTAGTAATGAGATTGAAACAGTAATAAAAACCTCCCAAAAAACAAAAGTCCAAGACAAGATGGCTTCTCTGGTGAATTCTACCAAACATTCAAAGGATATTTAATACCAATCCTCAAGCTATTCCAAAAAAATTGAAGAGGAGGCAATGCTTCCTAACTTGTTTTACGAAATGATTATGCCAATACCAAAACCAGAAAAGAGCACCACAAAAAAAGGAAATTACAGGTCAATATCACTGATGAATATAGATGCAAAAATCCTCAACAAAATATTAGCTAACCAAGTACAATAGTATATTTAAGTTATCGCACACCATGATCATGCTTTGCTGGTGGATCAGCTGGTAAAAAATCCTCCTGCAATGCAGGAGACCTTGATTCAATCCCTGGGTCAGGAAGATCCCTTGGAGAAGGGGTAGGCTACCCACTCCAGTCTTCTTGGGCTTCCCTGATGGTTCAGATGGTAAAGAGTCTGCCTGCAATGCAGGAGACCTGGCTTTATTCCCTGGGTTGGGACAATCCCCTGGAGGAGGGCGTGGCAACCCACTCCAGTATACTTGCCTGGAGAATCCCCATGGACAGAGGACCCTGACCGACTGCAGTCCATGAGGTCACAAAGAGTTGGACACGACAGCGACTAAGCACAGCAGAGCACACCATGATCAAGTGTGATATATTCCAGGTATGCAAGGATGGTTCAACATCTGCAAGTCAGTCAGCATGATACACCACATTAGTAAATGAAGGATAAAAATCATATGATTGTTTCAATAGAGTAGAAAAAGCATTTGACAAGATCCAACATCCACTTATCAGGGTCATGAAGATCTTTTTGTACAGTTTTTCTGTGTATTCTTGCCACTTCTTAATATCTTCTGCTTCTGTTAGGTCCATACCATGTCTGTCCTTTATTGCGCTCATCTTTGCATGAAATGTTCCCTTGGTATCTCACATTTTCTTGAAGAGATCGCTAATCTTTCCCATTCTATTGTTTTCCTCTATTTCTTTGCATTAATCGTTGAGGAAGGCTTTCTCTCTCCTTGCTATTCTTTGGAACTCTGAATTCAAATGGGTGTATCTTTCCTTTTCTCCTTTGCCTTTTACTTCTCTTCTTTTCTCAACTATTTATAACTTGTCAGACAACCATTTTGCCTTTTTGCATTTCTTTTTATTGAGGATGGTCTTGATTACTGCCTCCTGTACAATGTCATGAACCTCCATTCATAGTTCTTCAGGCACTTTGTCTATCAGATCTAATCCTTTGACTCTATTTGTCACTTCCTACTGTATAATTGTAAGGATTTGATTTAGGTCACACTTGAATTGTTTAGTGGTTCTCCCTACTTTCTTCAATTTAAGTCTGAATTTGGCAATAAGGAATTCATGGTCTGAGCCACAGTCAGCTCCTGGTCTTGTTTTTGCTGACTGTATAGAGCTTCTCCATCTTTGGCTGCAAAGAATATAATCAATCTGATTTCAGTATTGACCATCTGGTGATGTCCATGTGTAGAGTTTTCTCTTGTGTTGTTGGAAGAGGGTGTTTGCTATGACCACTGCATTCTCTTGGCAAAACTCTGTCAGCCTTTGACCAGCTTTGTTTTGTACTCCAAGGCCAAATTTGCCTGTTACTCCAGGCAAATTGACTTCCTACTTTTGCATTCCAGTCCCCTATAATGAAGAGGACATCTTTTTTGAGTGTTAGTTCTAGAAGATCTTGTAGGTCTTCATAGAACTGTTCAACTTCAGCTTCTTCAGTGTTACTGGTTGGGGCATGGACTTGGATTACTGTGATTTTGAATGGTTTGCCTTGGAAACGAACAGAGATCATTTTGTCATTTTTGAGATTTCATCCAAGTACTGCATTTTGGACTCTTTTGTTGACCATGATGGCTACTCCATTTCTTCTTAGGATTCTTGCCCACAGTAGTAGATATAATGGTCATCTGAGATAAATTCACCCATCCCAGTCCATTTTAGTTCACTGATTCCTAAAATGTCACTCACCTAAGTGGGCCTTAGGAATCATCACTATGAACAAAGCTAGTGCAGGTTATGGAATTCTATTTCAAATCCTAAAAGATGATGCTGTGAAAGTGCCGCACTCAATAGCCAGGAAACCTGGAAAACTCAGCAGTGGCCACAGGACTGGAAAAGGTCAGTTTGCATTCCAATCCCAAAGAAAGGCAATGCCAAAGAATCTTCAAACTACCACACAATTACACTCATCTCACAAGCTAGCAAAATAATTCTCAAAATTCTCCAAGCCAGGCTTTAACAGTACATGAACTATGAATGTCCATTGTTCAAGCTGGATTTAGAAAAGGCAGAGGAATCAGAAATCAAATCGCCAACATCTGCTGGATCATTGAAAAAGCAAGATAGTTCCAGAAAAACATCTGCTTTTGCTTTATTGACTACACCAAAACCTTTGACTCTGTGGATCACAACAAACTGTGGAAAATTCTTAAAGAGATGGAAACACCAGACCACCTGACCTGCTTCCTGACAAATCTGTATGCAGGTCAAGAAGCAGCAGTTAGAACTGGACATGGAACAACAGACTGGTTCCAAATCTGGAAAGGAGTATGTCAAGGCTGTATATTGTCACCCTGCTTATTTAACTTATGCAGAGTATATCATGCAAAATGCCAGGCTGGATGAAGCACAAATTGGAATCCAGATTGCCAGGAGAAATATCAATAACCTCAAATATGCAGATGACACCACTCTTATGGCAGAAAGTAAAGAACTAAAGAGCCTCTTGATGAAAGCGAAAGAGGAGAATGAAAAAGTTGGCTTAAAACTCAACATTCAGAAAACTAGGATTATGGTATCTGGTCCCATCACTTCATGGCAAACAGATGGGGAAACAGTGGGAACAGTGAAAGACTTTATTTTTTGGGGCTCCAAAATCAATGCAGATGGTGACTGCAGCCATGAAATTAAAAGACGCTTGCTCCTTGGAAGAAAAGCTATGACCAACCCAGACAGCATATTACATAGCAAGGGCATTATTTTACCAACAAAGGTCCAGCTAGTCAAAGCTATGGTTTTTCCAGTAGTCATGTATGGATGTGAGAGATGGACCATAAAGAAAGCTGAGCAGCGAAGAATTGATGCTTTTGAACTGTGGTGTTGGAGAAGACTCTTGAGAGTCCCTTGGACTGCTAGGAGATCCAACCAGTCCATCCTAAAGAAAATCAGTCCTGAATATTCACTGGAAGGACCGATTCTGAAGCTGAAACTCCAATACTTTGGCCACCTGATGTGAA
The DNA here is from genome assembly GCF_016772045.2 of Ovis aries. Taxonomy (NCBI): domain Eukaryota; kingdom Metazoa; phylum Chordata; class Mammalia; order Artiodactyla; family Bovidae; genus Ovis; species Ovis aries. The sequence continues at coordinate 24,299,511 of NC_056060.1, read as the reverse complement.
GAACTGACTCATTGGAAAAGACCCTGATGCTGGAAAAGATTGAAGGCAGGAGGATAAGGGGACAACAGAGGATGAGATGGTTGGATGGCATTACTGACGTGATGGACATGAGTTTAAGTAGGCTCCAGGAGTTGGTGATGGACAGGGAAGCCTGGCACGTTGCGGTCCATGGGGTCCCAAAGAGTCAGACATGACTGAGCGACTGAACTGAACGTCCACCTATGATAAAAACTCTCAATAAAGTGGATACAGAGGGAACAAACCTCAACATGATAAAGGCCATTTATCACAAGCCCACAACTAATATCAGGGTAAAAAACTGAAAACTATCGGCCTACGATCAGGAGCAAGACAGGGATGCCCACTCACACCATTTTTATTCAACATAGCATTGGCAGCCCTAGTCAGAGAAGTTATACAAGAAATAGAAATAAAAAGCATCCAAACTGGAAATCAAGATATAAAACTGTCACTATTTGCAGATGACAAGATCTTATGTATAGAAAACCCTGAAGATCCCACTAAAAACTATTATAAACAATAAATGAATACAGGAAAGTTGCAGCATATAAAATCAACATACAAAAATCAGTTTCATTTCTATATACTAACAATAAACTATCAGAAAGAAATTAAGAAAGCAATTATGTTTACAATTGCAATGAAAAGAACAATATACACAGGAATAAATTAAACCAAGGAGGTGAAAACCCTATACACTGAAAACTATAGGACATTGTTGAAAGAAATTGCAAAAGACACAAAGAAATGGAAAGGTATTTTGTACTTATGAATTGAAGAACTAACATTGTGTGAATATTCATATTACCTAAAGTTATCTACAGATTCAATGTAATCCCTTTCAAAATCCCAACGAAAATTTTCACAGAAATAGAAAAGAAAAATCTAAAATTTATATGGAACCACCAAAAATCTCAAAAAGCCCAGGCAATCTTGAGTAAAAAAGAACAAAACTGGAGGTGTCACAGTCCCTGATTCAAAATTATACTACAATGCTAGAGTAATCAAACAGCATGGTATTGGCAGAAAATCAGACATACAGATCAATGGAATAGAATTGAGAGCCCAGATACAAACCCACACATTTATGGATAACTAATTTATTATTTCAATTTGGGACAAATGAGTCAAGACCATACAGTGGAGAACAGCAAATCTCTTCAATAAATGGTGTTGAGAAAATTGCACAGTCACATAAAAAAGAATGAAGCTAGACCACCATCTTATACCATACACAAAATCAACTCCAAATGGATTTTTTAAAAAAAGAAAGATTTGAAGACCTGAAATCATAAAATTCCTGGAAGAAAACATAGGCAATATGCTCTTTACCATTGCTGTTAGTAATATCTTTTTGCATATGTTTTCTCAGGCAAGGGAAATAACCTTGAAAATAAAAAAATGGGTGGGAATTCCCTGGTGGTCCAATGGTTAGGACTCCGTGCTTTCATTGTCAAAGACTTGATTTCAGTCTCTGGTCAGGGCGTTAAGATCCCACAAGCAACATGGCGTGACCAAAAAATAAATAGATAAATAAATGGGACTACATCAAACTAAAAGCTTTTGCCCAGCAAAGGAAACCACCAACAAAACAGACAAATCTATTGAATGGAAGAAGACATTTGCAAATCATATATACAATTAGGGGTTAACATTCAAAATATATAAAGAACACATACAACTCAACAAAAACAAAAACAAAATGCAATTGAAAAATGGGCAGAGGCTATGAATAGACATTTTCCCAAAGGAGACATGGAGATGGCCAACAGACGAATGAAAATATGTTCAACACCACTAATTATTAGGGAAATGCAAATCAAAACAACAGAAAGCTATCACCTCACACTTATCAGAATGGCTATTATCAAAAATACAATAAATAGCAAATGTTGGAAAGGATGTAGAGAAAAGGGAATTCTCACTCACTGTTGGTAGGATTGTAAATTTGTGTATCCATAATGGAGATTCCTCAAAAAATTAAGAATAGATCTACTATACAATTTAGGTATTCTACTCCTGAGTATTCAAAGAAAACAAAAACAATAATTTGAAAAGATATACACACCTCTATGTTCATTGCAACATTACTTACAATAACCAAGATATGGAAACAACCTATGATCTTATCAGTGGATGAATGGGTCAAGATGTCACACACATACACATACATATATACTGCATATAATCCATATATATATATATATATAGTATATATATACACCATTCAGTCATAAAAAGGTGAAATCTTGCCATTTGTGATAGCCTGGATGGCCCTTGAGGGTATTATGCTAAGTGAAATAAGACAGATGTAGAAAGACAAATATCATATGATTTCACTCATGTGGAATGTAAAATATAAATAAACAAATGAACAAACAAAACACATAGATATGGAGAACAGACAGGAAGGAGGTTGAGAGGGAAGGTGAAATAAGTAAAGGAGATCAACTGTATAGTGATGGATGGAAGCTAGACTTTTGGTGGAAAGCACACTCATGTTGTGAAGCCGTTCAGCCGTGTCCGACTCTTTGCGACCCGATGGACTGTAGCCCACCAGGCTCCTCCATCCATGGAATTTTCTAGGCAAGAGTACTGGAGTGGGTTGCACACTAGTGTGTATTTAAAAGCGAAATTACAATGTTGTACACATGAAACTAATATGTTACAAATCAATGTTGCCTCAATTTAAAAAATAAAATTTTAAAAAGTATGCCATTTCTCAATCAATGGAAAAGAGAAGGTTAAATCAACTTGAAGTGGGAAAAAGAAAGTTTTTCTTGTATTGAGCCAAAAACTCTTTTTACTTGTTAAATGAAACCTTTAGTTGGGGAAAAATTGATAAGGTTTTAAAGGTAAATAGCACCAAGGAATCTGGAAACTACTAAAATGATGATGGAAGAGAACATTCAGAGAAACAAGTAAACATGTACTTAGAAAGAAAAAATTCTCTTTCATAGCTGAGTCAAAGATGTTACTGTGGGAGAGAAGTACCTTTCAAAAAGGGTAAGGCAAGCAAATAAAAGGGAATAAGGATGCAACAGAATCATATTAAGAGGCACAGACTAGAAGTTCCTTTTGCAATCAACTGTAACAAATAGTGCTAGGGAATTAAAAAAGAACTCAGGGAAAAAATTAGAAAACTATTTTCCAAATCTATTATCTCTGACTACAGCTGCCAACTGGGTTGTAAGGACGTACGGGCTGTAAATGTGGTTTGTGTTCATGAAAAAACCTTCAGAAGGGACCAGAGAAAATAACATATGTGCAGTCATGTAGCATTTATAATAATGATGATGATGATATCTTCATTTCTAATAATAGTATTTACATGTACCTTTGTCATGCTTACTCTGTGCTTCACCCTATCTTAAGCACTTCTAGTGTCTTAATTCAATTAATCCTTACAATACCCCTAAAAAGCAGGCACTAATATCCTTGTTTTACAGTTAAGGGAAATAAAGTCCAGGGAATTTACTGTCACACAGCAGCTAGTCAGTAAAGGGCTAACTCATTTCCAGGAGTCCGTGCTCTAGAGTACATGTACTTAACCCCAGTAACACTGCCTCTCTGGCCAAAACATTCCCTCCAGCTGTGATTGCCAAAGGGTAGTCCTTTGTCAAAACTATTTTCAAAATAATACTAAGTTTTTTTTTTTCTTTTTTCATTCTCATGTGTTTACGAGTACACAGAAGAAATCTCCAGAGGCTACAGGAAGTATAATGACATCATCACTTTAATGGCTAATAGACAATGGGTTTGTATAGTCTTGTGTTTTCTGGGGTTTTCTTTTTATGAACTTTTACTGGCATATAAATTGCTTTACAATGTTGTGTTAGGTTTCTACTGGGCAGCAAAGTGAATCAGGTGTACATATATGCACTCTTCAAAAGATTTCCTTCCCATTTAGGTCACCACAGAGCACTGAGTAGAGTTCCCTGTGCTAGACAGTAGGTTCTCATCTATTGTATACATAGTAGGGTATATACCTGGAGAAGGCAGTGGCACCCCACTCCAGCACTCTTGCCTGGAAAATCCCATGGACGGAGGAGCCTGATAGGCTGCAGTCTGTGGGGTCGCTAAGAGTCGGACACGACTGAGCGACTTCACTTTCATTTTTCACTTTCATGCATTGGAGAAGGAAATGGCAACCCACTCCAGTGTTCTTGCCTGGAGAATCCCAGGGACAGCTGAGCCTGGTAGGAGGCCGTCTATGGGGTCGCACAGAGTTGGACACAACTGAAGCGACTTAGCAGCAGCAGCAGCAGGGTATATACCTGGGATTTTCTAAGGTTAAGCTGTTTGGGATCCTGAAACCAAAAAGTTTGAGAACCATTGCCCTAAGGTAAAGTGTTCTCTGGTTTCTGAAGGAATAATCATGACTTATTGCCATAATTTATTCATTCTGTCATTCAATAATTACTGAATTATTATGCCAGATATAGGGATTACATTGGTGGATAAGAGGGGCATGGTCCCTTGAGTTTGGTGTGATGGTTCTAAAATATTAGGGTGCATGTGAGTCCCTTGGTAAGTACAAATTAAAATGCAGATTAACTTTTTAGGGGGTGGGGCTCAGGAATTTTTATATATATCCACTAACTATACATTGGAAAACGCTGGTCTAGTAGTTGTTTAGCATGAAGAGAAAAATTGGAGAAATGAAAGTGATCACCACAGACTCTGAGTCTGCTAAAGAGCCATACCATAAACATTGTCATAGAAACTCTTACATTCTTGACCTGCATACAGATTTGTCAGGAGGCAGGTCAGGTGGTCTGGTATTCCCATCTCTTTCAGAATTTTCCACAGTTTGTTGTGATCCACACAGTCAAAGACTTTGGTGTAGTCAATAAAGCAGAAATAGATGTTCTTCTGAAACTCTCTTGCTTTTTCAATGATCCAGCAGATGTTGGCAATTTGATCTCTGGTTCCTCTGAGACGAGAGATAGTATAACATATTTGTATAGTGGAAGAAATTGATGGTGCAGAAGAGAGGGTATAAGTGTAGGAGCAAAGCCTGTGAATAAGGAAAGGGGATTGGAATTTAGCACACAGGTGAGGGATTGGCCTTAAATGTTAATGAGAATAGTTCATCCATTGTCACAGGAGAGAAGGCAGACAGGTATAGGCCTCGGTGTTTCAGTAGCTTGGTGAAAAAGTTTTTGGCAGCAAGATGATGGAGTAGAACGTGCACTCATCTTCTCCTGCAAGAACTCCAAAATTACAACTCGCTGCTGAACAACCATTGACAGGAGAATGTTGGATTTCACCAAAAACGATACCCCACGTCCAAGGGCAAATGAGAAGCCCCAGCAAGATGGTAGGAGGGGTGAAATCGCATTTAGAATCAAACCCCACACCCACCAGAGACCCTCGTAGGACTCAAACAAACCTTGTGCACACCAGGATCAAGAGACCCCCACAGAGACTGAGCCAGAGATTTCAGTACTATACAGCAAACCTAGCATGTCCTATATACTATACGTGGCCTACTCTTGAAAGCAGACACGATTATCCCCATTTTAGAGATGAACTAGAATTAATTTTATAACTCACTTCATATTTCACTGAAAAAATAGAGAAATGCAATTGAAAACTACTTTAACTTTTTTGCCAAGCTACTGAACTACCTAGGCCTATACCTGTCTGCCTTCTCTCCTGTGACAATGGATGAACTCTTGTCATTAATATTTAAGGCAATCCCCTTATCTGTGTGCTAGATTCCAATCCCTTTTCCTTACTCACAGGCTTTGCTCCTATAACTATATCCTCTCTCTTCTACACCATCAATTTCTTCCTCTATAAAATGTTATAGTATCTCCCATCTTTGGAGAAAAACAAAATTTTGTTTCTATCATGACATTGCCTATTTTCTCTGCTCTCCTATGTCAATGGCAGTGTAAATTATGCTTAGTCACATATAACATAAAAGCCAAAATATATAAGACAGGGTCCATTTTCTTTTATATAAAGGAAGCTCAGAGGTAGAGATTATGGGTTCATACTGTCCCTAGGGACCCAAACTCCTCTGTCTTCCTTCTTGGCCATCCTTTGCATAGAACTTCCAGGCTCAAGGTCACCTTCTGACCCAATATACCTACTGTACTCCAGACATCTATGTTCCAGTTTTCAGCATACCAAAATCTAAAAAAGATACGACTCGTCAGTCTATGTCTGACGCAGGATACAGCATGCTTGGGGCTGGTGCATGGGGATGACCCAGAGAGATGTTATGGGGAGGGAGGTGGGAGGGGGGTTCATGTTTGGGAACGCATGTAAGAATTAAAGATTTTAAAGTTAAAAAAATAAAAAACTAAAAAAAAAAAAAAGAAATAAAAGAGAAAAAAAATTAAAAAGATACGACTTATGACTAAGCACTTTCTGGAAGGTAAAGCAAGAACAATTTCTAATGGATTAGTAATATTGCCTCTTTAGCTGGATAGTGAGTGATTGCATTTTATTTTTAATCACTATATAATAAATAGACATGACTGTGTTTAAAATACTCTCTTGTAGATTTTCAGTGTTTAAAAACAATCACTTGACAAAAGAAAAACAAAATAAATGAAGAGAAAGATGGAATTAATAAAGAACAATCTGATATTAATAAAATCGGAAACCGATACATTGTAGAAATAAGAAAAACCGCAAAACAGAATGTTTTCAAAGGTTGATAAAAATCCTCTGCTGAGTGTTATTAAGGAAAATAAAACAAATATATGAAGAATGTGTAAGGCAATGTAACCACAGAAACACACAAAAGAAATGAGTAGCTAATACAAATTTATGAAAGAGTTACTATGGGTCAGACACTGTTTTAGATATGGTGTCATTTAAATTTCACAAGTGTAAGTATTATGTAATTTAATTTTCACAACAGTTTTATACATAAAATAGATTTTACTGTTATCCCTATTTCCCAAATGAGACGAAACTTAGCAGAGAGAGGTAAAAGAACTTCCCCAAATTTACATTGCTAGTAAGTGACAGAGGTAGATTAGAATTAGGCAGGATATGTCTTTAATCCTTCCTCAACATTGCCTTGCTTCAGATGTTTATCTCACGGAGTGTTGTTGTCCAGAAGATCCTTACAGACCACTTAATCCTTTTCTCATTTTATGGTAGAGGATCTTTTTTTAGATTGTCCTAAAAAATGGAACAAACCCTCTGGAGAGATTTAGAAGAGTTAAGTGGAGATGTTGTTGACCTAAAGAGCAAATACAAAATTTATAATAAAATATTATGTACAACTCATGGCAATAAATTTGAAAATCTAGAAGGAGGAAGTAATTTTTGAGCAAAATATAACTGATGAAATTGATTTAATAAGCAGGGAAAAGCCTAAAATGAAATTAATAACTATGTAAGAAATTGGAAGTATAATTAAAAGTCTACCTTTTAAAGACACACCAGTCTCAGGTGGTTTTACAGCAGAGCATGTATCATTTTTAAAGAACAAATATTCCTATCTTATTTAAATTATTCCACACTATTGGGAAAAAAAGGGCTTCCCTGCTGACTCAGTGGTAAAGAATTCACTTGCCAGCTCAGGACCTGTAGGTTCCATCCTTGGGTGGGGAAGACCCCCTAGAGGAGGACATGGTAATCCACTCCAGTATTCTTGCTGGGAAAATACCATGGGCAGAGGAGTCTAGCAGGCTACAGTCCATGGAATCGCAAAGAATCAGATACAGCTGAAGGAACTGAGCATGCACAGGGGCTGATAGAAAGGAAAAGGTGGGGCAGGAGACATGCAGGGTCTTAGTGTCTCGACCAGGGATCAAACTTGTGCACCCTGCAGTGGAAGCATGCACACTTAAACCACTGGGCCTCCAGGGAAGTCCAGGAATGTCTATCATGTACTGAATGATTTACCTGTAATATGTAACTGAATACTTAAAACTCACACCAATGGAAAGATGAGATACCTGTGACTCAGAAAAACCAAGTAACTTGCCTAAGTTCACCCAGTTTGGAAGCAACTAAGTAGTTACTTGTCCAGGAAAAAAGTCAATAAAGACAATAGAATATCATCTGAGCTTCTGAAATTGTTACAGTATTATTCAAGTAAGTAGACAGTTTAAAAATGTTAAAGTCAAGGAGTCAGTTTTTTATAAAGAGGCAATTATAAGGAAGGAAGGATTTCCCCCAAACAGTGCAGGTCTTCTTTATTTAAGGGTAGAACTTCATTGTGAAGAATATAAATGTCAGTTTGTAATAAAAAATATTCACACACACGGAAACACGAAAGAAACGTCTGAATAAAGGCATGCCTAAATATTCCCAGTGGGTCCAGTTATTCAACTAGCAGACAGTCCTTACTTCTTTCTAGTCTCTATGACACGATCAGTTCTTTCTGTGGCAGTGGACGCAGAGGCCCCTGCAGACCAGAGAGTGCCTCCTATGAACAGCGCTGAGCATGGGATAAATTTCCCTCAGCTTTCTAAAGATTTGTGGTGATGAATTAAGAAGATCCTTCCATTATTTTTCTTTCCCAAACCTTTCTTAAAGCTTCTTTCACATCCTTGTTTCTCAAAGAGTAGATAAGGGGGTTGAGCAGTGGGATCACCACTGTGTAGATCACAGCAACTGTGCGGTCTTGGGTTAGGGAGTAGCTGGACCTGGGGCGCAGGTACATGAAAAGTGTTGTGCCGTAGAAGAGGCACACAGCAGTGAAGTGGGAAGCACAGGTGGAAAAGGCCTTGAATCTGCCCTGGGCTGAGTTCATCCTCAGGATGGTGATGAGAATTAAGAGGTAGGAGACCAAGATGGTGAGGGTACAGCTCAAAAGGTTGAAACCAGCAAAAACGAAGAGCAAGATTTCACACAGTGAGGTGTCCACACAAGACAGAGACAGGATGGGTGGTCCATCACAGAAGAAGTGAGTGACCACGTGAGTACCACAGAATTTCAGACTAAAGATACAGCTTGTGTGGATCAGAGAATTAAGAAATCCTGCACCATAGGATCCCACAATCAGAGAGGCACAGACCGTAGGAGACATGGCAACTGGGTAGAGCAGGGGGTTACAAACAGCCACATAGCGGTCATAGGCCATGGCAGCAATGAGATAGCATTCACTGGTGGCAAAACCCGCATAGAAAAACATCTGAACCACACAGCCAAGATAGGTGATCACCTTCCTCTTGGCCAAGAAGTTCACCAGAGTCTGGGGGACAACCGTGGAGGAGTAGCAGAAATCCAAGAAGGAGAGGCTCTTCAGGAGGGAGTACATGGGTGTGTGCAGCGTGGCACTTACATGGATCAGAAGAAACATGATTAGATTCCCCAGCAGTGTGATAGTATACATGCCCAGGAACACCACGAAGAGCAGCTTCTGGAGCCAGGGGTCACTGGTGAGCCCCAAAAGCTCAAACTCAGTCTCTCGGCTCAGGTTGGCCCCTTCCATGTTCCTTCAGTGCTCTGTGACGTGGAAAGAGAGGACCACCGGAAAGAAGTGAAACACCCGGAGGCTCTCACAGGCTGAATTCTGCCCTAAGGACAGCCTTCTGAAGATTGCTTTCACTGAGGAAGTCTGCTTTTGTCAGTGGGATTCTGTCACAGAGAAGTTCTCCTCAACTTGGCTGATTAGTCACTTAGGAAGTATTACTTAAGCAGCAATGGAAAATAGAAACGAAATGTACACAATTTGATCTCTTAGGGATCTTAAAAAATTCTAAGTAAGGAAACAATTACTTACCAAAAATTTATTGACCATCTTCTATAAACTTAGCTCTATGTTCTTCCTGTCAGGAATTCAAGTATGTCTGACTTCAAGAAGCCTATATTCTAGAGACTATAGATTTTGAGTCTAAGCACACACGCTGTGGCATCAGACTGAAAAAGTTCCAAACAGACCTCATCATTAGCCAGCTAGGTAACCTTGGGAATGTTACTTAACCTTTCTTTTGATTTTCAGTTTTCTGTAAAATAGGGATAACAACACTAATCTCAAAAGTTTATTGCAAAAATTCAATGAGTTAATTCATGTAAAGCACTTGAACAAAGCCTGGCACTTTGAGAAAGAATGTTAGCTTGATTATTCTTGTTGGAGAGAAAAATCTAACACAAAACTAAACAATAAAAATAAATAAATGGAACAGCGACAAGATTTAGCAAACAACCTACCACCAAATAAAATAGAAGAGAAATGTGTACTAAGTGAGAGTGACTAAACAAGCCTTCAGAGGATCTGGAGAATTCTAGAGGAGTAGAAGGTGGTTCGTTGGCTCAGCTATACAATTGTTTCTCAGAACTTGGCACAAGTCAAGCACTATTGTGGACTCTAAAGGTGATGGGGGTTGGGATGTGGAGAAATAGGGGTGGTGTAAGGCTGCAGAGTGTACACTGAGACCTTGCACTCGAGAGCATCAGCCAAGGGGAAAATGTCACCCATCCTTCATGAAGGCACCATCATTTCCAGTGAATAGAATCACCTTGTTCTCAAGGGATGTTGGGGCCAGCAGGGAAGGAATAGCCCCTGTCCAGGACTAGGGCTTTGTAAAAATGCCTTTTACACACAGAAAATGAATAAAGTCATGATGTACTCTTGAGAGTCCCTTGGGCTGCAAGGAGATCCATCCTTAAGGAAATCAGTCCGGAATACTTATTGGAAGGACTGATGCTGAAGCTGAAACTCCAATACTTTGGCCACCTGCTGCGAAGAACTGATTCATATGAAAAGACCCTGATTCTGGGAGGGATTGAAGGCAGGAGGAGAAGGGGACAACAGAGGATAAGTTGGTTGGATGGCATCACCTACTCAATGGACATAAGTTTGAGTAAACTATGGGAGTTGAAGATGGACATGGAGGCCTGGCATGCTGCGGTCCACGGGGTCACAAAGAATAGGACACGACTGGGCAACTGAACTGAACTGAACTGTACCACCTGAACACCATACTCTCTCCTGCTCCATTGGCTGCTAGCTCCTGAATTACCTTGGGCTCTGGAGTCAGCTTAGTATCCTGTGCTCTTTGGTGAGGATCCTCAGTTGTGGAGTTGTTGAAACCAGCAGATGTGATAGAGGAGGCTAGAAAGGGAAAAAATTGAGCCCCCTCCTCCTGCCCTGAGGAGTAAATGAATAATGAAGCTGTGAAAGATGTTGGGAAGATTCCAGAGAGGAAAGAGCTGTCATGAACAGGCAAAAGATTCTAGTTTGTCCCATTGGCAAACTTTCCAGAATCAGCAAACTGCCAGAGCAGGGGAAGACTCTGGAATATGGATAACTAAATTTATACATAAATTTGTTGAGGGACTTCCCTGGTGGTCCAGTGGTTAAGATCCTGTGGTTAAGACTCTGTGCTCCCAATGCAGGGGACCTGGGTTTGAACTCTAGGCAAGGAACTAGATCCCACATACAGCAACTAATAGCTCACAAGCTGCAACTAAAGATCCTATATGCCACAACTAAGACTTGGCACAGCCAAATCAATAAATAAAATTTAAAAAAATTTTTAGCTATCAAGTAGATACTGAAGACACTATGGCTATTGATGGAACACTGTGAGTGGTGACTGGAAGAAATCATAATAATGACCAAAGAGATAACATGCCCTAATAAAGTTGCGATACAAAACCCGAGAGGGCAAATTTGAACACAGGGTACTGGTAACATCTTTTAGAGCACATGGAGCATAACTGACTTATTTGGTGTCACTGAGATGTAACATTTCAGCCATTCTGAACCCAACAGTTGCTAGTTTATAATAAACCCTATTATGCAGGATTGCAGACAGCCCCAGATTTGGGTTGCAAATGTCATTGGCCCTATTGGTGTCAAAAGCCAACCCAGTTTCAAGGCAAATTACAAGGACTTTAAAGAATTAACTATAAAAATCTCAGGATGAAATAACTTACAGCGACTTCAAGAAATTGAGAAATGCTTACTATGAGTGAAGTAGAACTTAAGACCCAAGTTCACACCTTCTTCAATAGGTGGTTTCAATGTGAGTAACAGGTCTGCAAGTACTTCTCTGATTAAAAGAGTAGACAAAAGCTGAGAAGAGCAGGAACGCGGCCAACACGCAGGCTGGGAGGTAGGATGGAAAAGGGTAGGGTAGTGGGTAATGCAATGGGTAGCTGATCAGAGCCTCTGATTTATTACTCGCTGAAGAGTTGACTCATTGGAAAAGACTCTGATGCTGGGAGGGATTGGGGGCAGGAAGAAAAGGGGACGACCGAGGATGAGATGGCTGGATGGCATCACTGACTTGATGGACGCGAGTCTGAGTGAACTCTGGGAGTTGGTGATGGACAGGGAGGCCTGGCATGCTGCAATTCATGGGGTCGCAGAGAGTGGGACACAACTGAGCGACTGAACTGAACTGAACTGATGTCTACTCGCTTTCTCTTCTTCTCCCCTTTCCTCTGCCATCCCTCTTCTCCAGTCTGCACTAAATTCAAAACTATTCAGAGTATAGAGAGAGTCAAGCAAGGGATTGTGGACAAACTGACATCTCTGACAGTTCTTTCAAAGGATGCTGGAGTGGGGTCCCTGTGGCGGTCCAGTGGTTAGGACTCCTTGCTTCTTCTAATTCAGGGGGCACAGGTTTGATCCCTGATCGGGGAACTAGGATCCCATATGTTATGCAACATGGCCAAAATAATAAATAAATGGAAGTAGTTCATCTTGGGGCGGGGGGGAAGGATGCTGGAGTAACAACTATTTCTGTTGGCTGTAGTTTATACCTGTCAATGGAAACTAGGAAGAAAACTTGAGTGGTCTAGTCTAGTCATGCTGGAGTGGAGTGTTTAGGAGTGAGAGCAGGTGTCAGGGGCCTGTAGATGAGGGAGGAATAAGCAAGGGTTTATTATACCTGTTTCTTTGCCTTCCTCCTTGGTATAACAGAGTGGGAGTATAACGGAGAGCAGGCAGCCAGAGGGAGCAGCAATGACCCCACACAGCGAGCAGCAATGACCTCAGACAATGGTTCTGAAACGTTAAGGTGCTCTGCCCAAGGTTCCCTGGGGAAGCCTGCTGCATGTGCAGATTCTAGGTACCAACCTCAGAAAATGTGATCTAGTAAATCTAAAGCCAGGCCCCCAAATCTGGTAAATCTGAAACAGGTGGTCACTGACCACACTTTGAGGAACACTAAACCATGGAGTATCTTCCCCTGAGCCACATATAAATATCCTTTTCTGAGTTGCTAGAATTCTCCATGTCCTGGAAAATCAGACCAGCCTGTACGATAAGGTGGTTGTCCTGGACATTCACTTCCTTCCAGAAGACATATCAGTAGTTAACAATTCCCAGAAATCTGAGTATTACTTGGTGATAGTCAAGCACCAACGAATTTCGTCCTTCAAGTTTGCTTTACATGTTCATAAGAAAATCATTTAATTCCAACAGAGCATGTGACTTGGTGGCAGAGCTGTTGCTCTGGAGGTCAGAACACAATCTTTCCTTAGAAAAACAGTGATGACAAAGTCAGACTCATTGGGTCCATAGACTGAGTCTGGGGATCAGAGCCTGCTACTGACTTTAACCTCTCACGTGGTGAAGGGAGGGAGGCAGCCCCCACCCTGAGAGGCCCTCACAGTTGGTCCTGTACTGGGAAGAGGCACCCCAGAGCTATCTTTTCCCATGGGTGGCCCATTAGCTCACAGCTGGGGCGGATGTTGCCTTCATTAATGAGGGCTTAGCAGGCAGGTGAAGAAGTAAGAATAATTGGCCCCATATAGATCCATTAATGCATTTGCAAAGTTACTGAGTTTCTACCCTTGAGAAATCTGGTGACTGGGACACTGGGAATAAAGGGAACAGATCCATACCAGGTCCCTGCCAATACACTGATCAGTAGCCCCAAAGGACCTCTCTATCTCAACCCCGAATTGAACTCTTATGTACTTATTAACTGTATTTCTTCTATGCTGGAGAAATAAGTTTTTATAGTTTTTCTTTCCTTTATTCCAGTTTTCCAGTGTATACAGTGACTTAGACTACAGTGAAGGAAGACCTCTCTGTCCATCAAGATCATAATAAAATTAGAGGTATGTGATTTATTTAACACATACTTGGGATTTTCTAGGGATAGTTCTGTTATCAATTTCTAATTTAATAGCATGTCATCGGAGAACATGCTTTGTATGACTTGAACACTTTTGGATTTATTGAGACTTGTTCATGGCCCAGAATATGGTGTATTTTGATGAATGTTCCATGACCACTTGAAAAGAATTATATTCTTCTATCATTAGGTCACGTGGTCTATCACTTTCAATGACCTCATGTGGCTTAATAGTGTTGTTCAAGTCTCCTATATCCTGTCTAATTTTCTGCCTACTTTTTCTATCAAGAATTGAAAGGGAAGTACATTGAAATCTAACTATAATTGTGAATTTTTTTTCTTGCAGTTTTTCAGTTTTGCTTTCATATATTTTGAAGTTTTGTTATGAGGTATGTAAACATTTAAGATTGTTATGTCCTCTTGATAAATTTTCCCATATACTATAAAATGACCAGGAGCTGAGAATCACTGGGGCCATCTTGAAGGCTGGCTATCATAGTCCATCCTCTGGCCCTCACTGAATCTTGTCCAACTAATACATGAATATATGCGCAAAATATACTCATATCTCCCAAAAATCATGTTCCACTACAGTATCAGCTCAAAGTCCACAGTCACATCATCTAAATCAGGTATAACTGAAGTATGGTCCCTCTGTAAGAGTATCTTGACTACAGTTCCTCTCAGTCTTAAGATTGGTGAGCTACACACAGAAGTTACATCTGGCTTCTATACACACAAAACATATAATGGCAGGACAGGTCTGGGATAACCTCTGTAGGAAATAATGGGAGGTGGGGCACACAAGAGTCACTGAGTCACAAAAATTCTAAAATCCAGTAAGACACTTGTTGGCAAGTCCTTGATTAGGACTCAAATCCTAAGAATAATTCTCCGTGGCTCTTGGCTCCACTCGGAGATTATAGTTGTCCTCACTAAATTATCCTTCTTTATATGAAAGCTAGCCTGTGTTTGTAAGCTGAGTAGTTTTCTTAGCTTGCTTCCTGACTGAAGGAGTTTGGGAATTGAAAGGCTTCTCTTCATTTTCTTCTTACAGTTCAATCTGGTGGTGGTTCTGTCATCGTGACTTTCTTAAAAACTTGGGCGTCTTCTGTGACTCTTATTAACAAATCTCTCTTGATACAGCCCTCTGCCTTGAACCTCTGCTGAGACTGTTGAGGGCTTGTGCCCTGAAACTTTTTGGAAGTCCTATCATTTAACTGAACCATTCTCTGAGGTACTACCTTAGATCTTTCTAAAGTCTTAACAAAAGATTTTACTGACCCTCTGTTTCATCTTTGTTATTTGGCCATGAGTCGCTTGAGGGATCTTAGTTTCCTGATCAGAAATTGAACCTGGGCCCTCAGCAGTGAAAACATTCGGTCCTAACCACTGGACAGCCAGGGAATTCCCAGATTGCCAATTTCATTAGGCAATTTATATTTTCTACCATCTACATTACTGAAGGCACCAGTGTTGCTAAACTCTCTGCAACTGCATAACAGAGACTTTTTTTCCCTCTGAGTTTCCAATAACATTTTCCTCATAGTTGTCTAAGTCCCATGTTTATCTTTATTGGCAGCCTTCTCAAAGACTATTAGAATTTTGCTAACAGTCTCTTCAAGGCATTTTAAACTTTCACTAATCCTCTCCTCAAAGTTCTTTCAGCTTCCTCCCACTGCACTGTAAAAGATGCTTATAATTTTTTAGGGTTTTGTTAAATCCACGTCTCATTTCCATTTACCAAAGACTGTTTTATTATCTATTGCTTTGTAATAAACTGTCCTAAAATTTAGCAGCTTAAAAAAAAACAATAAACAGTATTTCACATGATTTCTATGGGTCAAAAATTGGAGAGACCTTGGTTTTCTCATGGAGCTGCAGCTAAGATGTCAACTGGAGCTGTTGTCAGTTGAATCACTGGAGGATCTGCTTACAAGACAGTTCACTCCCTTGACTGGTGTTGATGCTGTTAGCAGGAGACCTCAGTTCTTCTGCACATGGATCTCCCCACTAAACTGTTGGAGTGTCCTGCTGACATGATGACTGCCTCCCTGCAGTGGAGGTGAACAAAGAGAGGGCAAGGAGAAAGCCACAGTGTTTTTTAAGACCTTGGAAGCCTCAGAAAGCGCACACTATTACTTTCACAGTATTCTGATGGTTATTCAGGTCAGCCTACTAAGGACTGGTAAGGGCCAAGACGGCTGGCTATCATATTTGGAAGCTAACAGGGAATTAATTCAGTGTATTGAAAACTAGGATTTAAAGGGAAAGAATCAAACATTTATTCTGCATTTCCCATGTGAGCTACCGCATCTAAAATATAAAGACAAAGAAAATTCAAAAGTAAAAAACTGAAAAATATATATACCATGCATGTTTTAACAAAATGAAGTCTAGTTTAACTATGCTAATATAAGTTAAAGTAGACATTAAAGGAAAGAGCTTTAGGAGAGACTAAGGGCATTTCATAATAACAAAAGGGCGAATCCAACAGGAAGATGTAATAATCCTAAAATTAATATGCATTTAATAACACAACTTCAAATATATATAAAGCAAAATGATAGAACATAGGGTGAAACAGATTAAATTACAATCATAGTTGGAGATTTTAACACATCTCTGTCACTAAATGATGGGACAAGCTGACAGAAAATCACAAAGGATATAAAGGATGTGAATAAACAGCTAATGAAATTGCTATAAAGAAAACAGGGCACCTACAAATCACAGAATGCACATTCTTCTAAAGCAATATATGCTTTGGATATTTACCAAAACGAACATATACCTAGCAATACAGTAACTCTTAACATATTTCAAAGGAATGAAATTATAAAGAGTATGTTCTCTCCAATGCAGTGGAATTGAACTATAAATAAAAAAGAGAGTTATAAAATCCTGCTTAGAAATTAAATAATAGACTTAAGAAATTAAGCAATAGACTGACTTCTAAATAACTGGAGTTAAAAGAGAAATCACAATGTTAATGAGATACAACAAAGATGTAAAAGACACAGGAATATTATGAGTAATCATCCCAATAAATTTGAATTTAAATAAAATAGAAAAAAATCCTTAAGGAGCATAACTCATCAAAACAAAGAGGAAATAATCAGAATAGTCCTAAAGCTAATACAAATTTTAATCCATTATTAAAAATTCCCTACAAAGAAAACTCTAGGCTCAGATGGCTTCATCAGTAAAATTTCTCAAATATTTAAAGAATAAATAACATCTATATTACACAGAAAATTCCAGTCGGTAGGAAAAGAGGAAATTCTGTTAAATTTATTATAAGAGACCCATATAACCTTGACAACCAACACCTGGAAACAACACAGTAAGAAAGGAACTCCAGGTCAATTTCTCTCATGAACATAGAGACAAAAATCCTAAATAAAATATTTGTGTGTGTGCTCAGTCATGTCTTTCTGTCTGCGGCCCCATGGACTGCACCACACCAGGGTCCTTTCTCCATGGAATTTTCCAGGCTAGACATCTGGAGTGGGTTGCCATTTCCTCCTCCAGGGGATCTTCCCGACCAAGGAATCAAACCTGCATCTCTTTTGTCTCCTGCATTAGCAAGCAGGTTCTTTACAATTAGTGCCACCTCAGTTCAGTTCAGTCACTCAGTCGTGTCTGACTCTTTGCGACCCCACGAATCACAGCACACCAGGCCTCCCTGTCCATCACCAACTCCCGGAGTTCACTCAGACTCACGTCCATCGAGTCAGTGATGACATCCAGCCATCTCATCCTCTGTCATCCCCTTCTCCTCCTGCCCCCAATCCCTCCCAGCATCAAAATCTTTTCCAATGAGTCAACTCTTCGCATGAGGTGGCCAAAGTACTGGAGTTTCAGCTTTAGCATCATTCCTTCCAAAGAAATCCCAGGGCTGATCTCCTTCAGAATGGACTGATTGGATCTCCTTGCAGTCCAAGGGACTCTCAAGAATCTTCTCCAACACCACAGTTCAAAAGCATCAATTCTTCGGTGCTCAGCCTTCTTCACAGTCCAACTCTCACATCCATACATGACCACTGGAAAAACCATAGCCTTGACTAGACGGACCTTAGTCGGCAAAGTAATGTCTCTGCTTTTGAATATGCTATCTAGGTTGGTCACAACTTTTCTTCCAAACAGTAAGCGTCTTTTAATTTCATGGCTGCAATCACCATCTGCAGTGATTTTGGAGCCCCCCAAAATAAAGTCTGACACTGTTTCCACTGTTTCTCCATCTATTTCCCATGAAGTGATGGGACCGGATGCCATGATCTTCGTTTTCTGAATGTTGAGCTTTAAGCCAACTTTTTCGCTCTCCTCTTTCACTTTCATCAAGAGGCTTTTAGTTCCTCTTCACTTTCTGCCATAAGGGTGGTGTCATCTGCATATCTGAGGTTGATATTTCTCCCGGCAATCTTGATTCCAGCTTGTGTTTCTTCCAGTCCAGCGTTTCTCATGATGTACTCTGCATAGAAGTTAAATAAGCAGGGTGACAATATACAGCCTTGACGTACTCCTTTTCCTATTTGGAACCAGTCTGTTGTTCCATGTCCAGTTCTAACTGTTGCTTCCTGGCCTGCATACAGATTTCTCAAGAGGCAGGTCAGGTGGTCTGGTATTCCCATGTCTTTCAGAATTTTCCACAGTTTGTTGTGATCCACACAGTCAAAGGCTTTGGCATAGTCAATAAAGCAGAAATCGATGTTTTTCTGGAACTCTCTTGCTTTTTCCATAATCCAGCAGATGTTGGCAATTTGATCTCTGGTTCCTCTGCCTTTTCTAAAACCAGCTTGAACATCAGGAAGTTCATGGTTCACGTATTGCTGAAGCCTGGCTTGGAGAATTTTGAGCATTACTTTACTAGCGTGTGAGATGAGTGCAATTGTGCAGTAGTTTGAGCATTCTTTGGCATTGCCTTTCTTTGGGATTGGAATGAAAACTGACCTTTTCCAGTCCTGAGGCCACTGCTGAGTTTTCCAAATTTGTTGGCATCTTGAGTGCAGCACTTTCACAGCATCATCTTTCAGGATTTGAAATAGCTCAACTGAAATAGCTCTATTTCATGGGAAATAGATGGAGAAACAGTGGAAACAGTGTCAGACTTTATTTTTGGGGGCTCCGAAATCACTGCAGATGGTGATTGCAGCCATGAAATTAAAAGACGCTTACTCCTTGGAAGGAAAGTTATGACCAACCTAGATAGCATATTAAAAAGCAGAGACATTACTTTGCCAACAAAGGTTCGTCTAATCAAGGCTATGGTTTTTCCAGTGGTCATGTATGAATGTGAGAGTTGGACTGTGAAGAAAGCTGAGCGCTGAAGAATTGATGCTTTTGAACTGTGGTGTTGGAGAAGACTCTTGAGAGTCCCTTGGACTGCAAGGAGATCCAACCAGTCCATTCTAAAGGAGTTCGGTCCTGGGTGTTCTTTGGAAGGAATGATGCTAAAGCTGTAACTCCAGTACTTTGGCCACCTCATGCAAAGAGTTGACTCATTGGAAAGGACTCTGATGCTGGGAGGGATTGGGGGCAGGAGGAGAAGGGGACGACCGAGGATGAGATGGCTGGATGTCATCACTGACTCGATGGACGTGAGTCTGAGTGAACTCCGGGAGTTGGTAATGGACAGGGAGGCCTGGCGTGCTGCAACTCATGGAGTCGCAAAGTCGGACACGACTGAGTGACTGAACTGAACTGAACTGAATGCATATATGTGGAATCTAGAAGAATGGTATCGATGAATTTATTTGCAAGGCAGCAATGGAGAAACAGACATAGAGAACAAACTTATGGACATAGGGGAGAGTGGAGGAGAGAGTGAGATGTATGGAGAGAGTAACATGGAAACTTACATTACCATATGTAAAATAGATAGCCAATGGAAATTTGCTATATGATTCAAGAAACTCAAACAGGGGCTCCGTATCAGCCTAGAAGGGTGGGGTGGGGAGGGAGATGGGAGGGAGGTTCAAGAGGGAGGGGACATATGTATATCTATGGCTGATTCAGGTTGATGTTTGACAGAAAACTACAAAATTTTGTAAAGCAATTATCCTTCAACTAAAAATTAAATTAAAGAAAAAAAAACACTCTAGAAAATTAGGACTTCCCTTGTAGCTCAGCTGGTAAAGAATCCACCTGCAATGTGGGAGACCAGGTTTGATCCCTGGGTTGGGAAGATCCTCTGAAGAAGGGAAAGGCTTCCCACTCCAGTATTCCTGGCCTGTAGAATTCCATGGATTGTATAGTCCATGGGGTTGCAAAAAGTCAGACACAGCTGAGTAACTTTCACTTTCACTTTCATAGAAAATTAACAGAATGAAAACATAGCCCACAGAATGAAAGGAAATATTTGAATATCATGTAACTCATGAGGAACTGATATCCGGAATTTATAAAGGACTTATTTAACCCAACAAAAATGAAAAAACTGGAATTAAAAATGGGCAAAAGGGACTTCCCTGGTGGTCCAGTAGTAAAGAATCCGCCTGCCAATGCAGGGAACGTGAATTCAATCCCTGGTCCAGGAAGATCCCACATGCCATGAGGCAACTAAGCTCGTGCACCACAACTACTGAACCCAAGTCAGCTACTGACCCCTGCACACCTAGAGCCTGCGCCCTGCAGCAAGAGAAGCCCCTACAGTGAGAAGCCCGCACCCCACATCAAAGAGCAGCCCCCACTCGCCGCAACTGAAGACCCAGCACAGCCATAAAGAAATGATGGACTTGAATAGACAGTACTCCAAGGAACATAGAAAAGTGGTCAATAAACACAGCCAAATGTTTAACATCATTAATCATTCAGTCAGTTCAGCCGCTCAGTCATGTCCAACTCTTTGCGACTCCATGAATCGCAGCACGCCAGGCCTCCCTGTCCATCACCAGCTCCCGGAGTTCACTCAGACTCATGTCCATCGAGTCAGTGATGCCATCCAGCCATCTCATCCTCAGTCGTCCCCTTCTCCTCCTGCCCCCAATCCCTCCCAGCATCAGAGTCTTTTCCAATGAGTCAACTCTTCCCATGAGGTGACCAAAGTACTGGAGTTTCAGCTTTAGCATCATCCCTTCCAAAGAACACCCAGGACTAATCTCCTTCAGAATGGACTGGTTGGATCTCCTTGCAGTCCAAGGGACTCTCAAGAGTCTTCTCCAACACCACAGTTCAAAAGCATCAATTCTTTGGCGCTCAGCCTTCTTCACAGTCCAACTCTCACATCCATATATGACTACTGGAAAAACCATAGGGAAATGCAAATCAAAACCACTTTGAGATACCACTTCACATTTACTAGGATGGCAGAAAGAAAAAAATTACAAGTATTGGGGAGGATGTGGAGACATTTGAACATTTGGCATTGCAGGTAGGACTTTAAAATGGTGCAGCCAAGGTAATTCCCCGGCAGTTAAGTGGTTAGAATTCGGTGCTCTCACTGCCAGGGGCCTGGGTTTGATCTCTGGCTGGGGAAATAAGATCCCACAAGTCATGTGGTGTGACCAGAAATTTAATGGTGTGACCACTGTAGAAAATGGTGTGACAAACACCTCAGAAATTAAATAGAATTTGTGTATAATTCAGAAATTCTATTTCAAAGTACATAGCCAAAAAAGTGAAAGCAGAAACTTGAATAGATATTTGTAAATAGAGTTCATAGCAGCAATATTCACAACAGTCAATAGGTAAAAAATCAGTGTCCATTAAGTAGGTGGATAAACTTTTGTTTATACATAGGAATAAATCTACATAAGGAGGCAGACCTGTACTCTGAAAACTGTAAAATGGTGATGAAAGAAAATAAAGATGACAAAAACCGATGGAAAGATAGACCATGTTCTTGGATTGGAAGGGTCAATATTTTTTAAATGACCATATTACCAGGAATTCTCTGGTGATCCAGTGGTTGGGACTCCATGCTTCCACTGCATGGGGCACAAGTTGATCCTTGGCCAGGGAACTAAATAAAGTTGTGTGGCACAGCCAAAAAAAAAAAAAAGGCTATACTACCCAAGGAAATCTACAGACAAAATTCAATGCTCATTCATGAAAAAATATTCTCAGTGAGTTAGGAATAGACGAAAGTTATCTCAACCAGATAAAGTGTATGTGTGGAAAATCTACAGCTAACATCATACTTACGGTAAAAGAGTGTATATTTCCCCCCCCCCACAAACTGGGAACAAAGCAAGGATGTCTGGTCTTACCACCCTTATGCATCATAGTACTAGAAATCCTAGCCAGTGCAAGAATGAAAGAAAACAAAAATCATACGTACTGGAAAGGGAGAAAATTCATATTTGCAGATGGCATGGCTATCTTGGAGATGAATCTATAAAATTCTCAATGCACTGAAAAAATTCATTTCCCAATGAAGCTATTAAAAACCCGAAACTACTAGAATAAGAGTTCAATAAGGTTACAAGATGATGCAAGATCAAGATAACACTACAAAACCCTGATGAAAAGAAAAGACCTAAACAAAGGGAAAGTCATACCATGTTCATGGATTAAAGAATTCAACATTGATTAAAGACATTGATTCTCCTAAATTGATCTATAGATTTAGTACATTTCCTATCATAATCCAAGTAAGATTTTTAACATACAAGCGTATTCTAAAATACATATGGAAATGCAAAGGAGATAACTAAAACAAGTTTTGAAAACATAAAATAGTAAAGAGGAAAGAAACATTCTACCCAATTTTAAGACTTTCTATATAGCTGCAGTTAAAAAAAATATGATATGGACAAATGGATTAATACATTGAACAATGGAACAAAAGAGAGAACCTAGAAATAGACCCATACAACTATGCTTAATTCATTTTTGACAAAAGTTCAGGAGCATTTTAGTGGAGGAAGGTATTTTCAACAAATGGTTTTGGAATAATTGAATCAGTTCAGTTCAGTTCAGTTCAGTCGCTCAGTCGTGTCCGACTCTTGCGACCCCATGAATTGCAGCATGCCAGGCCTCCCTGTCCATCACCAACTCCCGGAGTTCACTCAGACTCATGTTCATCGAGTCTGTGATGCCATCCAGCCATCTCATCCTCTGTCGTCCCCTTCTCCTCCTGCCCCCAATCCCTCCCAGCATCAGAGTCTTTTCCAATGAGTCAACTCTTTGCATGAGGTGGCCAAAGTACTGGAGCTTTAGCTTTAGCATCATTCCTTCCAAAGAACAGCCAGGGTTGATCTCCTTCAGAATGGACTGGTTGGACCTCCTTGCAGTCCAAGGGATTCTCAAGAGTCTTCCCCAACACCACAGTTCAAAAGCATCAGTTCTTCGGCACTCAGCCTTCTTCACAGTCCAACTCTCATATCCATACATGACCACAGGAAAAACCATAGCCTTGACTAGACGGACCTTAGTCGGCAAAGTAATGTCTCTGCTTTTGAATATACTATCTAGGTTGGTCATAACTTTTCTTCCAAGGAGTAAGCGTCTTTTAATTTCATGGCTGCAATCACCATCTGCAGTGATTTTGGAGCCCCCCAAAAAAGTCTGACACTGTTTCCACTGTTTCCCCATCTATTTCCCATGAAGTGATGGGACCAGATGCCATGATCTTCGTTTTTTGAATGTTGAGCTTTAAGCCAACTTTTTCGCTCTCCTCTTTCACTTTCATCAAGAGGCTTTGTAGTTCCTCTTCACTTTCTGCCATAAGAGTGGTGTCATCTGCATATCTGAGGTTATTGATATTTCTCCCAGCAATCTTGATTCCAGCTTGTGTTTCTTCCAGTCCAGCGTTTCTCATGATGTACTCTGCATAGAAGTTAAATAAGCAGGGTGACAATATACAGCCTTGATGCACTCCTTTTCCTATTTGGAACCAGTCTGTTGTTCCATGTCCATTTCTAACTGTTGCTTCCTGACCTGCATACAGATTTCTCAAGAGGCAGGTCAGGTGGTCTGGTATTCCCATGTCTTTCAGAATTTTCCACAGTTTGTTGTGATCCACACAGTCAAAGGCTTTGGCATAGTCAATAAAGCAGAAATAGATGTTCTTCTAGAACTCTTTTGCTTTTTCCATGATCCAGCGGATGTTGGCAATAGCCATAGTTAAAAAAAAAAAACCCTTCAGTTTAAATCTCCCATCTTATACAAAAAATAACTTTAGATGAATCATAGATTTAACATAAAAGCTAAAACTCTAAAATTTTGAAGAGAAAAACATAGGAGAAAATCAGCAGGGCTCAAGCCCTGGTAAAGAATTCTTAGAAATGACACTAAAAGCATGATCATAAAAGAAAAAGAACTGATTACTGGACTTCATCAAAATTTAAAACTTTTTTTCCACTAAGTCTCTGTTAAAGCTAAGCTACAGAGTGGGGGAAAGCCATCTAAACAAAGGACATGTAGCTAGAAAATACAAAGAACTCTCAAAACTTAGCAGTTTAAAAAGTCAATGATAAAATTGATAAGAACATCAACAGCTATTCTGCCAAAGAGGGATGTATGGATAACAGATAAGCACATGAGAAGACAATCAACACCATTAGCTACAAGGGAAATACAAACAAACAAAAACAAAACCACTACAAACTTATTAGAAAAGTGAAAATAAAATTAAGTGACAATCCCAAATCCTGGCAAGAATGTGGAGAAACTGGATGTCCCATACATTGTCCATGGAAATGTAAAACAATACAGCATCTCTGGTAAACAGTTTGGCAGTTTTTAATAAAAATAAATGTACATATTACCATACCAGTCACCATAAAATGTCCAGAAAAACTGATACACAGTTATTCATAGCAGCTCTGTTTGTAATAGCTCCAAACTGGAAACATCCCAGATGTCCTTAGCCAGATGAACAATTAACAAACTTGAATATCCACAACAATTAAAAGGAAAAAACTATTGATATATGTAACAACTTGGGTGAAATTCAAGGGCATCTTGCTGTTGGGGTGGGGAGGAGCCATACTCAAAAATCTACATACTGTCTGATGCCATTTACATAACTTCTTGAAATTTTAAAATTATGGTGATGAAGAGGTTAGTGGTTTCCACAGGTTAGGGACGGTAGCGGAGGATGGACGAGCGCACAGTGAGGTGATGAATAGAACAAGCGTTCCTTTGTGGTAATGGGACAGCTCTTTATAATACTGATTGGGGTGGTGGTTACATGAGTTTATGCATGTGACAGAACTGTGCAGAAACACACACATATACAGGGAAGAACTGGTAAAATCTGAGTAAGGTCTGGAGTTTAACAGTAATATGCCAGTATTGGCTTCTTGTTTTTGACAAATGTGCCATGGTAGTGTTAAGATGTTAACATTAAGAGAAACTTAACGAGGGATGAGGGATACACAAGGAGTTCTCTGTATATCTTTGCAACTTTCCTGTAAATCAAACATTGAAGTCTTATTTTTTATAAAAGAAAAATTTAATGTGATACCACTAAGCATCTTTAGAGAGGGAATATAGCAGGTAGGCAAGGGTGTGGAGAATACTGTTTATCCCAGTAACTTCATTCTTAGTTTCATAACCATAAGAAATAGATACATATGTTCACGAAGACATGCTCTAGAATGTTCATAGCAGCTTTATTCATAACATCCAAAATCAAAAACAGTACAAATACCTATTCACAGAATGAATAAACTGCAGTATATTTTTACAGCATAATAGTCTACCACAGTATGAACATGCAACAATAGAGATGAATTGCACATGATGTTGAATCAAAAAGCCAGACACAGAAAACTACATATTATACCATTTATTTTGCAGTTCAAAATCAGGCAGAAACAATCTATGGTGTCAGGATAGTATGTTCCTGGGATGGAGGTATAGTGATCAGAAGAGGGCATGCATGGGGCTATAATGCTGGTGATTTTCCAGTTCTTGACTTCTAGCTATTGTGTGTTTTCAGTGTGAGACAAGTTAACAGCTACACACGATTTGTGCATTTTTCTGTTAATTATAACAAAAAGTTTACTAAAAAGGAAACACAAAGTGAGATACCACTACATACTCATTAAAAAACCTAAAATTAAGAGGACAAACAGTATCAAGTGTTGGCAAGGATGTGGAGAATTGAAAATATCATTTACAGTTAGTAAGAATATATACTAGTATAATAACTTTGGGAAAAGTGTTTTGCAGTATCTACTAAAGCTAAATATACACATACCGTATGACCCCCAAATGCCACCCAATTACATACCCTACAGAAATGTGTACATATGTGTTCTCCAAAGACAGGTTTAGGAACATTCATAACAGGACTGTCTCAAACTGAAAATAATCCAAATGTCCTTCAATGCTGCTAGAGCCTATTAAGATTGATTATAGCCCAGAATAGTATAAATTAATGGGGAACAGGAGCCAGAGTATTCCAGCCTCTCTTCTCCCATTTCTCAGACAATTTTGGAAAGCTACATGTCTCAATAACACACCTTTATATTGGCTTTTCCTTAACTAACTCTCCCCACTTCATTACTCATCTCCCAGGATCAATCCCTCAATAAACTACTGCATCCAAGTGTTTTCTTGGGGAAGCCCAAACTTTTACCTATTCCATCCATCCATACTTCAAAAACAGACAAAACCTATCTAATGGTGACAGAAGTCAGAATAGTGGTTACCTAGTGGTGTAATGACTGGAGGGGGCATGAAGGTTTCTGGGGTACTGGGATCATTCCATATCCTGATCAGGGTGGTGTTTAAACAGGCATGTTCACTTTACAAACAGTCAAGCTATATGCTTAAAATGTATGCACCTTATAGTGTGTGTGTGTATACTTTTCTTAAAAATTAAAAAATGCGGGTGTTGAAGAGTAGCAGAGCTGCTTACTAAGGTGAGAGTGGGCTATGTAAGAAAAACTGGACTTTATTGATAAAGACAAGTTAATTGCAATGGGTCTATCCATCTTTCTGGAAAATGCTCTCTCTCTCTCATTCTTGGCATCAGATGGATTATTAAGGGACTTGTTAGTGGCTAGCATTGGGAGAGGATTGTGAAACAGTGGAAGCAAAGGCACTGAAGTTCACCTGTTAGGAAAGCGCCTCCTTGAGACAGGCATAGGCATTACATCCTTCCAGGTATGTTGTGAAGTCAGTTCTGCCTTGCTTGGCATTCCTGCTGCCTGTTTCTTAGACCGCCTTACACTAGGCTAACTCTCCTCCACTTCTTCCTTTCTTCATTCATACATCAAACATGTATTTTTGTGTCAGATACTGTGTTAAGCACTTGGGATATATTGGTGAGCATTAATAGATATGGTTCCTGCTTTCACTGTTTCAACTCTAAAACTTATTAATCAAATAATCATACAAATTGTGTAATCAGTGCTACAAAGATTCCTGTTTCTGAGAGCCTACTGGTCTACTTAGGAAAGGTAGGGAGGATTCCTGGAGTGACACCTGAGCTAAATTCTAAGGATGAATAGAAGTTAACTATGGACAAACGAGTAAAGGTGGAGGGAGAAGAGCGGGGGAGTAGGCGGGACAAAGAGAAGTTCCATATGGTTGAAAAAGACAAAGACCAGGGCCATATGGTAGAGCAGCTGGACAGATATGCAAGTTCAGACCACTGACGCTTTTGAACTGTGGTGTTGGAGAAGATCAAACCAGTCAATCCTACAGGAAATCAGTCCAGAATATTCAGTGGAAGGACTGATGCTGAAGCTTCAATGCTTTGGCCACCTGACGTGAAGAACTGGCTCACTGGAAAAGACCCTGACTCTGGGAAAGACTGAAGATACAAGGGGATGACAGATGATGAGACTGTTGGATGGCATCACTGACTCAATAGACAGGAGTTTGAGCAACCTCCGGGAGTTGATGATCAACAGGGAAGCCTGGCGTGCTGCAGTCCATGGGGTCACAAAGAGTAGGACATGACTAAGTGACTGAACTGAACACTTTGTTAAGCAGTTTTGTCACTATCCTAAGGGCAAGTAAGGCCAGGGGAGTTTTAAGCTGAAGAGTGCCATCATTTTATTTTGAAAACACTACTGTGATTGGACTAGACAAGGACCAGAGTGGGTATGGTTATACACGAGGGTATTGAGCAAGCCAGAAGGGTGACGGTAGCCTGGCCTGGGATGGCGGCAGTCAAGATGGTGAGAAAAAAACAACTGAACAGTTGTTTAGAAGGCACATGGGCTTTAATACCAGCTAATATATGGTGTATCATCTTTATTTTCAAACAGAGCAAATAATTATGCGTTTATATGAGCTAGATGCAACTGTACATGTGTTGTTAACCTTGATTGATGTTTCACTAGCACATTTCTTACAAAAAAAGGTGACCATGTTGCAACTCAATTGTGCCAGGATATTCTGAAACTGATAGGTGTCAACACTGCTTAAGGAAAGTAACTGAAGACTGCCATAAAACTGCCCAAAAAGAGAGCAGGGGGAGAACATGGCTAGGGAACCAATAATGAAAAACATCCAAAGGGCATTCGGAGGGAGGCAAAATGAAAATCAAGTGTACAGAAGACAGGCAGGAGGCTGCCATCTTGGTGGAAAAGTTGAAAAATGACTCCAGATACACCAAAGCTAAGAGAGAGCTTTCCAAGTTCTGTAGATATTTAGGGAAAACAAACCTTCGAGTCCCTTGTGTGAAGACTGCAGAATCCTTCAAGTGCAGAACTCTGATGGGAGTGTTAGTATTTCAAAGAAAGATGTACATACTTACACTCAGGTGGACACAGGACAAGAAAGCACAACTGCAAGGGTGTGCCGCCACGTGCCTGATTCCAGGTGGAGGGGAGATGGTAGAGCCCTGGGTATGTACCCAGGTGTTGCAGGGCCCCACCAGAATGCATCGTTTGTATGCCCAGGTTAAGACAGAATAAAAACACTGACAGCAACACTGAGGTCACCCATCTCCAAGTGTGTCATGAGAAAACACAGTGAGGATGCTGTCAAAGGCTGCTCCTCTGCCCAAGGCAGGGCCGAAACACCTGTAGCTGGGAGGTCAGTCCGACATGGGGCACCTGTAAAGGACAGTACAGGCCACCACAGGACTTTCTGCAGTTATGCAGACAACTTCCTGGCAACTAAACCCCAGCCAACTTCCAGGACTCTGGGAATGACCTAGTTGCTGCTACCCAACAACTTTTGCGAAGAGTGCGTATAAAATTTTGATGAAGGGTCAGGTTTGGTTGGATGAGGAAACTAACAAAAAGTAAAACACAGGTTCCAAGGAGGGAGAGAAATCTTGTGGGTGAGGCTGGGCTGGCAGCTGGCTCTAGCCTGCTATTCAGCAGACTACCTGGTCCACTCCAAACTCTGGTTAGGCTGATTTCTCCCAGAAAGACCAACAACAGGGTGTTTGAAGTATGACACTGTTAACTCTGCTTGAAGGAGCAAGTATCCTTCAAGGCAGGGACAAAAACAGGCCCCCCAAAACCCTAAACCCAAAAAATGTCCATACATCAAAGTCCAATGTAAGACTTCTAAGTCTGGATGAAAACTAGTAAAGCTGTTACCCAAGGACCAAGCTGGAATCACCAGGTTCACCTTGCTCCTGCCCCCAACATGTCTCACAGTAGCACCATCAATTCATTATTGTGGTTTGTCTGGGTCAATCTGTGTCATCTAACTCCCTCCACATTAGGAAGTCCTTTTGGGAGAGACTTTTCTTTAGGACATTCCTGCAATGGTACTGCCAGGTGCTTCTCATGAAACACACACAGCCTCAAGGTACAGGGTCAAAGAATGCAGTCACTGTTCTATTCTAACAAAGTAATTTTTACAAATTATTCAGCTCTTATCCAGGCATTTTTCAACAATGCGCTTTTCCAATGATTAGATCTATGAACCACTCCAGTACTCAGTGGACAGATGGAAAGAAAAATGGTGGATTTTTTTCGAGAGTGGATTACACAACAGAGTAGGCTTGCGGTTGTACATGTTCTCATGCTAGGGAAATACTCAATTTAGGGTTGAGGGATGTTCTAGGTAATGTTCAGTGTTCTAGGGATGTCTTCAATGAGCCCATGGCTCAGCAGTATTTTAAACTCCAGACATGGAACAACTTGGAAACAGTCACTTTTGTTTATGTTAAGTTTGAGTTAGTAATCAGTTATCTATTACTTGTTTAAAAACTGCTCAGTATTCTCTACTACTACCCAAGAAGGCCGTCACTACATGTGACTACTCAAGTTAAAATGAAACTCCAACTCCTCACATTTTGGGGGATGGGGCTACACAGCTTGTGGGACCTTAGTTCTCAAATTAGGGATCAAACCCAGGTCCTTGGCAGTAAAAGCCCAGAATCCTGACGACTGGACCGCCAGGGAATTCCCCACATTAGCCACATTTCCAAGGCTCACTCACAAGGCTACCATCTTGGCCAATGCATGATGGAACATTTCCATCATCTCAGAGAATTCCAGTGGACTGTGCAGCAGCTTCTTATTCCCTATATGTCTTAGGTTACTCCTTCCCATTTACTTGTTTTGTCTTTTTGGCATATTCCTCATTACATTATCCCTTCTCTCTTCCTAACCTGTCTTATAGTTTTAATTCAAGTGGTGGGGAAGAGAGTCCCACTCTAGCTCACAATAGGACTTTTAATTCTTTAACACTCTCTAAACAGGTCCTGCTTTTCATAACTGGGGTTCTACATTTTATAAACTTGAAAGTTACTGACACAACCTGCTATGGTTTTGAGGCTTTCTCCTTGATTAATAAAAATTAGAGTAACTCGGAGGAAATGGCAACCCACTCCAGTGTTCTTGCCTGGAGAATCCCAGGAACGGCGGAGCCTGGTGGGCTGCCATCTATGGGGTCGCACAGAGTCAGACACGACTGAAGCGACTTAGAGAAAGAGAGAATAACTTAGAACCTTCAAAATCCCTAATTTAATCTCTCAACATTTGGAATTCTGCCATTCTAGTCAGGTAGCCATCTATACCCAGCCTTTTCTCTACAGCTTAACTGGCCAAATTTTTACTTTATCCCTAATGTTCCTCCAAACACTAAACATCCTCCAACATAGTGTCCCTTATTATTCAAACATCACAGTAGAAATACTTTTTCTCTGTGAGTTACAGCACTGATAAAGCAAGTGAGGCTCTTTAAAGTTACTTAGTATCCCCACTCTGCATTATTATAAGATTTACTCATCACCCTCATTTCTATGTCACATATGCTTACTACTGTTAACTAGTTTCTGCAAGTAATCAGGGTACTACTTTTTCTTTGACCTCTCTGAATTCAACTGAAATGCATTTTCTTGGTCAAGGTGATCTTAACTAGGGTCCCAAAATTCAAACCCCACTTTATACTGGTGCAGCTGAATTTTCCTCACACTAAATAAAAAGGTCAACTGTATAGAACTTTTTAATGTGGCTAAGTCCTTCGTTCTCCCAGGTTATAGTCAGTATTGATGCTTCCTGGTTCTCTCCTGAAAATAAAATTAGTTCATCCGTGATCAGTCCATGGGGTCACCGAGAAGTGGCTACAACTAAGCGACTAAACAATGGTCGGTCAGTGTGGTCACAGGCGAGGCATGTGTTCTCAGAAAAAGTACACTTTAAAAACTGATCTCTAAATAAAAGTACCCTAAAGCTTCAAGGGCATTAGATTTCATGGTATACTGAGAAAACCTATTATTCTAAATTTTATATCCAAGCAAATGCAGCACTGTATTTTACTTTGTTTTGAGCTTTCCATAGGTTTTTCAATACATGGTTTCAAATGGAATGAAAAACAGACACTTTTCATGCCTGGGCTAAGTAGTCCAATATTTTAAAATACTGATGGCTAACAATTTCAAAACAGCTTTTATTACCATCTTGGAACTTGGACCTAGAAATTTGAGCCTTCTTCTAAGGATCTAGTTTATTTTCTTGTCACCAGTCATGTGCTAAATTCTGAGTTTGTGTAACATATGAGAACATATGAAACAAGGCAGTTAGAAGTACTTTTGACCAAGGTCCTAACAAAACCTACTTATATACAGTGACATGAGCTACAAGGGCAGTCCATAGTCCAGCCTCTCCCTTCTGTCCTACTTTGTCACCTGTTAGATAAAGTGATTTATGGAACCTTTATAAATAGGACATGACTTCTGTCCCTACCAAGTTGTATATAAATGCCTTTGAAACAGAAGCAACTTTCTGGGAAATCCAAGGGGCGCGTTAAGTTTTAACAGCCCAAACTAACCATGTTTTTGTCCTGTCCTGCTGGAAAACCTGAAGCATGAAACACATAAAAAGGGCCTTTCAGGACAAGGCAAGCATCATAAACCTGAAAGCGGTTTAATAAGTCCAAGTTTGGGTGCTAATTAGTACCATGCCTAAAATTAGCTTGAATGGACTGAATTAATTGTAAGTAAAATAAACGTTTGACTCTGTCCTCAGTTTGGTAGGAAGGAACAGACTACAGAAGACCAGGAAATAGCTCTACAATCAGTAAACACTGAGGCACAGACTCAGAATCCATTCGGTTACTGGGGCTATAAATGGCAATTAAAAAACAAAATGGAAGAAAAGACAAGTTTCATTCTCCAGCTGTTTCACTCTTGACATGTTTGAACCTCTTCTACTTAAGGATGAAACAATTCAGCACACAACAAAAATCTCAAAAAAGGTGCCAATTGGATCACAAAACATTGACAAAAAGGCTTAAGGAAGTTCCCAAACTTTTTCATTAGGCCTTAAAAGCCATTTTTGCAAACAAATCTCCACTTCAATCCAAGTTACTTGTCTCCTTGATTCAACACCCACCCCAATGAAACCTAAGTTGAAGTGTATGTTGGTATGCATAATAATTTTGACTCAAAGATATTTATCTAGTACATTCTAGGGGTTTTGTGAAGGCTGCTGTGAAACAAAGAATTTGAAGTAAACAATTATAAAATACAAAAATAAAAAAATCAGGGTATTTATTTTTTCTCCAAATTCCTGGTTTAATAAGGTCTTGTTTATTTTGAGAAAAAAAGGTCCCAAACATCAGGCTGTTCACAAAAATAACCCACAGTATCAACTTTAGAAAACAAATCTTAAGACTATTACACTAGTTATTTTTCTAGAGGATGCACTTAACATGCCAACTCTCATTCACAAAAATACATTGTTACATTTGTGTTGAACAGCCCCACACAGCACTCTTATGTGGGGTATAACACACATACCTCTAACTCAAAGCTGCTCTCAGGTTCTACTCAACTAATGAGACTGCCTTTGTAGTTAGGGAAGCAACTATTGTATGAATGGAAAGAACTGTACTCCCTGTATAACAAGAGATTATTTTGGAGACAGTTGATAAAAACCATACATCCTTTTTATTGTTAAGTCATAAAGAGGTATCAAAATTAAAAGCAAAAATTACAGGGTAAGACTTAACGTAACTACTAGGAGGGTCAAAGGAAGTGAAAATGGGACTAGGCGCAGGGCAATATGAATTAATGAACATGGGAAGGACAAGGATGGGGAGAACAGTGAGCATGTGCTGAAGATACTAGGGGAGAGGATCTGGTGAAAATTTTGATCTTAGACAAGCGCCTAGGTAAAGAAATAATGGGACAAGATTTCTAAACCCCGCTATGTGCTTAAGAGTCATCCTCGCCATTGGCGCTGTCTCTGTCATCCTCTCCTTCCTCAGCCTCTTTTTCATCATCCTTGATCAACTCCAGCTGTGAGAAACAGACACAAATAGGATGGAGTTAGAGGCACTCCATGTGTCCCTGATCCCCCCTCCACCACCTCTTTCTTTCCTTTCCCGTGGTTTTCACCTGGTCATCCCCCCGATCTTCATTATCATCATCATCCAGTAGGTCCCCCTCCTCAGCAGAGTCATCTGCACCCCCCTCAGACTCCATCTTCACATTAGTCTCATCTTTCTTCAGGGAGCTGCTGCTCTGCTCCTCTTCTGACTTATCATTCTTCATCTCTACTGGGGATGAGAAGGACAAGTCTGTCTAGGGGCAAGTAATGTCCACAGGATGTAGACAATCCCCACTAACAGATCATAGAACTGCAGCACAAATCTAAATCCTCCCACAAAATGCCCTTCCCAATTCAAATTCCACAAGTTTCATATTCAATTGCTTTATACCCCACTATTTCAACATGTACTTGCAACTAGCTTAGGTAACTAACTCTACTTTACACCCAACAAGCAATAGGACCACTTACCTCCTTGTTTGCTCTGTTCTTTTTCAATTTTTTCCAGGCTTTCCAGTAAAGAGTCCACTTTTTGTTTTATCTGGGTTAACTCCTTCTTAATGGTCTGAAGGTCATCTCCTTTCACTTAATACAAACAAAAACCTAGATTAAAATCAGATATACTAGAAGCTACCAGATAACCAAACACATTCCCCCTCTAGACTATACAATGGTAGTCAACATGAGATCCTTGAAGAGAAATGGAGCCTATACCAGACTGTCCTAGTAATGACGTGGGGGTGGGGGTGGGGGGCGCCTCACTGATCTTTTGATTATTAGATGAAAATGGAATCTAATGAATCTATTCCCTTAGGAGCAGCATTATTACTTTTGTAAGCCTGCTAAAAAAAACCCCCTCAATTCTATTTTAAAGCATTTTCTAGTTTTAGAAACATTATTTTATACACTGAATGGGTGTTGCAACTCCTTAAAATCTAATGACTTTTTCAAATTACCAAGGCCTTAAGGACAAAGGCTGCCTAGAGCTGACCCCTTAATCACTATTTTCTCATCTTCCATTATTTGATTAAACAGTTATTTGTACAAACATAAAAGTTTTGAATATTAACTGCGTTGATCTCTGAATTTCAACATACAAGAAATATCAGAACCAGAAAGCTGCAGTAATAATACTTACACTTTCCAGACTTAGAAGAAGATCCCCGCTGTCCACTCTTAGAATTGAAGCCACTTTTGCCCCTTCGTGAGGTGTTTCCTGATACACGCTGGCGTTTTGAGGGCACTACAGCCCGAGCAATAGGAGGAGGAGGAGGAACACGTGCTGGGTAACTGTACATCCTATTGGATAAAAGGAAAACAGAATTTCTTCACAAAGAAGTCAGGAAGATTCCAACAACTGTATCCTTATAAAATGATATATATTATTGTCAATTGTCTAGCAATTAATTCTTTTTGCTATGTTAATTTCATTCATAAGGCCAATTTATTCTTTTTAATACTGCAACCGCACACATACACACAATGGTTGCCTTAAGCTCTGGACATAAAGGTTCCTGTGTACAATGGCATTATTGATAGAACCTTACTTTTTGCAATGAATGGCCTTTGCCTTTCATCTTATTCCTTTCATATATGTGCTACAGTATTATAAGGAAATAAAGTACTCACAAATGACTACAATTAACCAACTTTGCAAACAGTGCTCTTATTAGCTAAATCCCTGGCATTTTCATCCACAGAAGCATACAAATATTTATCACTAGTTTATAGTATTAGGTTGAACCATATAAAACTTCCATGATTAACTGCTTTTGGCCTATAGAAACAGGCATTTCATATGTATTAGCTGGGTGTACATACCACTATCAATTCTAACAACATTTAGCATAAGCTCCGCTCAAAGCTCCAACAGAGGATATTGTCTATCTTGTTCACCATTCACTAGTGCCTAAATTCATTGCTCAGCACACATTTAGCTCTCAAAAATTACATATTTTTCAACTGCTGCTTCCACTGAGTAAGTATTCCTGTGACTGCTAAAGATATACCAAAGTGATGGCATGGTACTGGTGCTTACATTTGTAAAGAGAAAAAAATAAAACAAAAACCTTCCCACAAGGACATTAGTTCCAGAAAGTCTTTTTATTCTATGTTATTCTTTTTACGAAAGCCTGTAGGGCATAAGTTAAAACGTACCAGTAGGAAAAAAAACTAATAATTCTAGTTCTGAACCACTTTATTGACTCCAAGGCCAAGGAACAATCCACCAACTGTTCCCCCACCTAACTTCAAAGCGATGAAATTTTAAAACCCTTATATAATGTGATGCATCTCCCTCTTATATGCCTCATCAGTAGCTAACAGTCTCCAATCCTGGCAGTGAGAACATTGATTCTGCAGTCTCACAGACATTTCTTTCTTCTGCTCAACCTTAACAATATAAAAATGTTTCTATTCTGTTTTAACAAGGCAAGTAGGTATGACAGGAACATTTTCCTAATTTAAGAGTATGTGTGTACTATCAAATAAGTGAGGGAATCAACCCTTGGTAAGTTATTAAAACAGTTTTGTTTTACATTCCAATAAGGAAGTTTGAATCCTAGGAAATAGGAAAATTTAAGATCCTGTGATTCGGAAAGTAGGCTCATGCTTCTGCAGGTGAGCTGTTTGTCAGTTTTAATCCATTTATGGGAATTACCAAAAGAGCTACTTAGTAACTTTTTATTGTAACTACTTTCTTCCATTTTTACATAAAGCTGTTTGTATTTTGGCCCCAAATTTTCCAAAGTATAATGATCCAGAAACTATAAAATATCAGTGTTCAGAAACTACTTTCCTTTGTGATGCTCTGTACAATTTCTGAGAGTAAAAAAGTGAGTTACCACACCTTTAGGCATGAAATAGCTCATGCCTGAGCCCTGCTGGATTCAGAGATCTAACCTACTTTCCAACCCACTTACTCACTCACTGGCATCAGTCTCCAAGCCAATGAACTAGCCATTCCAGATTCCCTATCCTCTAAGGCACTGTAATTTCTTTTTTGAACCATACTACTTCATCTTACCAGGGTATATATCGCTGTAACAAAAATGAAGAAACACACTGTGTATTTTCGATTTATGCAATAGTATCATGAACACAAAGGAAGTCAAACGCTTTAGTTTTCTGAAGAAAAATGATCAACTGGTTATACTGAAGGGCTTTTAGGGTCACAGAACTGCTGCTTAAGCAAAAAATGGGCTCTCAAAAAACTCACCAACATTTCTCCAAGGAAGTTTAAGTAGACCATGCCTTATAAGATGCCAAAGCTCATCAATGTGAAAACATGAGAAGAGAAAACAGGAAGAGAAAAACCACACCTACTGAGATAATCTTTTTGGTTATAGAATAGATAATAGGATGCTTCCTATAACAGCTTCAAGAACCAGGTACAAACTAAGTAACCACTTCCCCCACAAGAAAGTTATACAGTAAATCACAG
Organism: Ovis aries; assembly: GCF_016772045.2. NCBI lineage: Eukaryota > Metazoa > Chordata > Mammalia > Artiodactyla > Bovidae > Ovis > Ovis aries. The sequence goes on along the minus strand of NC_056060.1, from coordinate 24,262,387 downwards.
GAGGTAATGAAAGAGCTGAATTCTCTAATTATAAAGCCCAAGCCATTAAAAAGTCTTCATGGAAGTTACATTGTTACTAGAGAACAAGCATTGAACACTAAGAGAATTGTGATTCCACTGAGTTCAGAACCTGGACACTAAGTGTTAGTATAAAATCTAGTCAAAATAAAAACGAAACTAAAATATCATTTTAAATAAATCAAAACACTTCTGGACACACATTAGCTAGTAATCTAACAGTTAAGACAAAACAAAAACCCTCTACCCTAACCTCCAAGGTAAAACATGAGCATTACAAGGCCTTTATTAAATGTACAGGCATTCAAAGGCAAGCTTCTTCAATGACTGAATGTAACACAGTGACCTCTGGCCTCAGAAAACCTGATTAGTAATACATCTTAACTACTATCAAAGTAGAAACAACTAGAATAAAGTATTGGCAAAAACCTATATTCTCCAGAATGTTTACTTAATGAACCATAACTGTTTCTGGTCCTAAAAATTGGACAGATTTAGGAGAAGGCAATGGCACCCCACTCTAGTACTCTTGCCTGGAAAATCCCACGGACGGAGGAGCCTGGTAGGCTGCAGTCCATGGTGTTGCTAAGAGTCAGACACAACTGAGCGACTTCACTTTCACGCAATGGAGAAGGAAATGGCAACCCACTCCAGTGTTCTTGCCTGGAGAATCCCAGGGGTTGGGGAGCCTGGTGGGCAGGCGTCTATGGGGTCGCACAGAGTCGGACACGACTGAAGTGACTTAGCAGCAGCAACAGGCAATCAATTAAGATTACTGCCCCCGTTACAATACTGACTTATCAAATTCAGTTTAAACACACAATCTCATTATAATTTCATTCAAGGGTTAGGAAATATTTTTTCTCCTACTACATTATTCTTCATCTGCAACAGAAAAATGTCAAGATGAAGTTTCTTCCTGATCATCTTTGATTTTCCTAAGAAAGGGTCAGATTTTATAGGCTACTTGTATTTTGGGGCTTTTGGATGTCAGACACTCCCTCCAACTGTCTGCTAAAATTCTGTGAATGGTTCAATTTACAACAATCTACAACTTATACAACTTCAATTTTAAGTTTCCCAATACATCATCCACAGTAAACCTTCACAACACACCCCTTATGTAACATTATGCTGTACAGATTTTCTACAAAGAAAAGGAGTTTTACAACATTTATCTATCTGGCCTTGTGTGGATGAAGCAGTACACTGGATGAGCAGAGTTATCAACTACTGATACTCATGAATACCAGAATTTAAAGGAAGTGTTCAAGAATCAAAATCTTCTAGACTTCCCTGGTGGTTAAGAATCTGCCTTCCAATGCAGTGCATGTAGGCTCAATTCCCTGGTCAGTGAACTAAAAACCCACATGTTGCAACTACAGAGCCCACGTGCCACTAGGAAAGATTCCATGCACTACAACTAAGACCTAACAGTTAAAAATAAATAAAATTATTAAAAAATCAAGACCTTCAGTAATTGCCATCTTTGAACATTATACTCTTTTGAAAACCATCTGAAAAACCTTATTTGAATGATTTAGGTAACTGTCTTCTGATCTTTTTTAAGAAAATTACCAAATTTTTCACTAGACTGGATTGACAGCACAATACCCTCAGTAGACTTTATATCTTAAAATTGCTTTTTAGTAATTAACACAATGAAATTATCTTAAAACTTATTACTGAAGACTACGGTATAAAATTCTTTTAAATACATAATTTAGGAACCAAAAATTTTTAAAATCTACCATAATAAAATTTTAATAGTACATTTTTTTTTAATCTCAGTTTTATTTTATGAATGAGTAGACTGTTGCCTTTAATTACCTAAGGGAAAAGTGCTAAAAATGACTATGAAGTATCAGTCACTCAATCATGTCCGACTCTGCAACTCTTTGCAATATAGACTATATACAGTCTGCCAGGATTCTCCGTCCATGTAATTCTCCAGGGAAGAATACTGGAGTAAGTTGCCATTTCCTACTCCAGGAGATCTTCCCAAGCCAGGGATCAAAGCCAAGTCTCCCACATTCTTTATGGTCTGAGTTACTGGGGAAGCTCTACCCTCATGCCTATGTAACATGTTTAGTTCAGGTTTACATTAAAATAAAGCTGATGTATCAATGTTTACCCTCAAACCCCCCATTTTCAGGATGTAAAATTTACCCTGTTGACCTTTAAAATAAATCCACTAGTGAAAGTCTTATAATTCTTATAATTTGTGTTTTATTTCTATATTAAGAAATAATTTCTAATTGTTATTTGTAGGTACTCCTCCACAAATGTTCCCTTGACTAGTCTGGGAACTGGATATGACTATAAACACTTGTTTTGATAACGTAAGGAAGAGTGTCAATTACTAATGTAAATTTACAGTTGTACTTTATGGTCCTTAACTTTCTTTAAACTGCTCTTTTGGTCCATTAAGGATACAGCTTATCTGTGCGACAGTTAAAATTACTGTTTTTAATTACTGTTTAATTACTGTTTTTACAGCAAGTACTGCTCAACTAAATGATTAAGGGACTTAATGATAAACAGGTCTGCTGTGCAGGATTCATTCAATATATAAGGGCACCGAAACATCAAATTTTAACTAAGTTTTTTTGAGCTAAAGAAAAACAAACAGAAACACACACATACCCAGAAAAACAAAGGTTTATCAGTACCTCTGTAAGGTTTAGGAACTTTGCACAAAGAACAGTGATCAAAGCTGGGGAACACCACACGCACAGATACTTACAAAGAGCAGGAATCAATAACCTCTTTATTTGTAGAATCAATGAAAGCAATCAATAATTGGCTCTGTAATCTTTTGAAAAGTATTGGTGATGTAAGTATTTAGAGGTACTCTTGCGAAGTCAATAGTACATTTGGTTAAAAATATGAAAGCCACTTAAGCAACTATATTGAATTTTCTTCATGGATTCACTGGTAATCTATGTTAATCTAAAACTATGTTTCATGGGAGGGCAATTTGAAAATTTACCTAAAATAAAATTATCTGGGTGACAGAACATAGATTGCTTTGAGTCCTTTGAAATAGGACTAGATCCAAAACAGCATTAGGAAAAATAACTTTTAAACTATAAAACTTTCCATCCATGTGATGGGTGGAAATCTTTTCAAGTCTGCTCAATTTTCAAAGAATTACACTATTACTCAATTGTTATGATGTACTCAATAAACACTCCCAAATATCACTTTGGATCTTTCCAAAAGACAATGTCTTAAACTGTCAGTGTGGTCCAATTTTTGTTTTTTTAAAAAGGTGAAAACTACAAAAGGAGATCAAACCAGTCAATCCTAAATGAAACCAATCATGAATATTCAAAGGACTGACACCAAAGTTTCAATACTTTGGCCAGCTGATGTGAAGAGCCAACTTATTGGAAAATACCCTGATGCTGGAAAGACTGAGAGCAGGAGAAGAGGGCGAGAGAAGATGAGATGGTTGGACGGCATCATCGACTCAATGTGCCTGAGTATGAGCAAACTCTGGGAGATAGTGAAGGACAAGGAAGCCTAGCTTCAGTCCATGCGCTCACAGCAACTGAGCAAATGAACATTTATGAAAAATACTGTTTATAAACAGTAAGTTAGAAAACACGTAAGACCATTCATTATTAAATTCTCATGTTGTCAAGCCAGGTCAGAGTATACCTCTCTCACTTACAATAAAATTTCTTTAAAGGAGGTGTCTGTGAAAACAGATTTGTGATCACCAGGGGACACAGTGGAGGAAGGAGTTTACTACAAGAAAGCTTCACGGCAAATTTTTGGGAGATATGGAATTATATCTTGATTGCACTGGTAAATACATAGCTATGCAGGTAGAAACTGTACATCCAAAAGAGTAAAATTTAAGTTTTGTATGATATGTCTGCTTCCCTGTTGGCTCAGTGGTAAAGAATAAATATGCCTGCCAATACAGAGGACAATCCCTGGGTCAGGAAGATCCCCTAGAGAAAGAAATAGCAACCCACTTGAGTATTCTTGCCTAGGAAACCCATGGACAGAGGAGCCAGGCAGGCTACATGGAGTCACAAGCGTTTGACATGACTTAATAATGACTAAACAACATGATGTCTCCACAATTTGTCTTTCCATTCTCTCTTGAATTGCCTTATAAAGTCTTGTGCCCCCCTCCATTATGAAAACCTACCCTTGACCCCAATGAACTCCACACCTGCTACTGGCCTAATTACATCTCTCAAAGTGGATGTCTAATAAGGAACTTATATTAACATATCCACAACTCAACTGTTATATTCACCCCAAACCTTTGTTCCTTCTATATTCTTTCCCCATCACTGTTCCTATAAATTCCTAGCCAAAACTTTGGTGACATCAGTGATTTCTCTCAGCCCTCACAAAAATCTGGAAGAAATGTATGTCTGCATTAACTTCAAATACAACTACTATTCAGCACTCCCACTGTCACCGCCTTGGTCCTTCCCCAAATGACTGTCTGCATAATTCCATCAGCCCCTTTCAGAATGATCTAGTTAAAATAGTAATAATAAAAAAGATCCTTTCTGTTCAACTATCTCCAATAGCCATACCCCCATTCAGGGTAAAAACTAAAAATAAACAGTATCTTAACATGCTCTGTATGTGTTCAACCTGTCCATCCTCTCGGAGGCCATCTATTTTCCACTAGTACCCGTGATACCCACAATATTTCATAGTAAGATCTTAACAAATATTTATTGAGAAAATAAATTTTCCTAAACTGGCCTATAGGAAAGAATTTATCACAAGTCATATTATCAACAACAAATAACAAACCAATCTATCATTTAACTAGAAAGCCAGTAGGATTCAGCTCCCCCTTTTCTAGTTTTATAAAAACTACTGGGAGTTTTCCCCTAAGATAATTAGTTTATTATTGAAAAAAGTTCAATAATAATTTAACCACGAAACTGAATCCTTTTTCAAACTATTGATAACAATATAAAAATAAGATCCTGTGCCTATAATATATATGATTTAAGACTATTATGTCATGCTCCCTGTAAGGACATCACAATTTTCCATTGATGAGCTCCTGCTAGTATACATTTTGTACTCTATCAATCTATTCCTCTTGCTAAACTATTCTATCTCATAGTAATAAGATACTTATCCCTGGTAAAATAAAAGTCCTGGAAAAGAAGTTTATCCACCTAAACAAGTCAAACTCTATTTGGTGGACTTCTTTCTTGTTCCTCTGGATTATACTTTAAGAAGGTATATGTGTTAGATGCTCAGCAGTATCCAACTCTTTGTGACCCCATGGACTGTAGCCTGCCAGGCTCCTAATTCCATGGGATTTTACAGGCAAGGATACTGGAGCGGGTTGCAATTTCCTTCTCCAGGGGATCTTTCTGACCCAGGGACTGAACCCAGATCTCCTGCATTGCAGGCAGACTCTTTACATCTGAGCCACCATGTAAGTCCTTGCATCGAAGTATAATCTTATCCTATTTATCAAAAGGATATCTCCCTCCCCCCACCTTGAAAAATAACATTAGTTTCTTGGATATTCTTTCAACATTGTCAGCTTGTCCTAAAACTAGTCTGGGTTCCCTAACTTCTGAAGAGCAGTCCTTGGTCCTTTTCTTTCTTATACTTAGGACTAAGTCTGTAGCACTCTAAGATCTGTACTATCAAATCAAGTAATAACTAGCCACATGTGGCTATTTAAAACAAATTTAAATTCAGTTCTGCAGTTACATTAGCCACATTTTCCATATGTGGCTATCTATGACACCAATACTGCAGATACAGAATACTGACCTCATCACACAGTTCTACTGGACAGCATTGTTCTAGTTTGTTCCTTCCAGACATCTACTTACTTTCTATATATAATTTCCAAAGAGTCTAGAATTCTATGACATTTAAAAGAAAAAAAAACTAAGAGTAATAAACTTTAAAAATGATAGTATCAGTTACTGTATCCATAATCTTATACCAAAAATATATGAAAAAGCTTTTCCCAATATAAAATTGGCCACAGAATCTGTCTGAATACATTTCTCCAAAGAGAAACAACCAATTAGCACATGAAAACTCAACATCGGTTTTAAGAAAATACAAATAAGAACCACAAAAAGATAATCCTCACAACAGAATAGCTTAAATAACAAAGACACAACAAAACAGATGTTGGCAAGGACGTAGAGAAATTAAAAACCTCATACATGGCTCAGTTCAGTTCAGTTGCTGAGTCGTATCCGACTCTTTGCGACACCATGGACTGCAGCACTCCAGGCCTCCCTGTCTATCACCAACTCCTGGAATTTACTCAAACTCATGTCCATTGAGTTGGTGATACCATCCAACCATCTCATCCTCTGTCATCCCCTTCTCCTCCTGCCTTCAATCTTTCCCAGCACCATGGTCTTTTCCAATGAGTCAGTTCTTCGCATCAGGTGGCCAAAGTATTGGAGTTCCCGCTTCAACATCAGTCCTTCCAATGAATATTCAGGACTGATTTCCTTTAAGATGGACTGGTTGGATCTCCTTGCAGTCCAAGGGACTCTCTAGTGTTCTCCAGCACCATATTCAAAAGCATCAATTCTTTGGCACTCAGCTTGTTGTATTTATAGTCCAACTCTCACATCTATACATGACTACTGGAAAAACCACAGCCTTGAGCAGATGCACCTTGCTGGCAAAGAAATACATGCCATACATGGCTAATGGGAAAGTAAAATGGTACAGCTGCTTTGGAAGACAGTATGGCAGTAAGACTCAGCAATTCTACTCCTAGGTACATACCCAAGAGAAATGAAAACATGTGCCCAGGCAAAGATGTGTATACCAGTGCTCAGAGCAGCATTATTCAAAATATGGAAAACAGTTCAAAAATCTACCAATGGATGAATGGATAAACATACTGCAGTAGTAATAAAAGGAATGAAGTACTAATACAGAGTGTAACATGGGTTAACTGTTGGAAAAAAACATGGAAGAAACGGGTCACAAAAGACATACCTCATGATTCCACTGACATGAAATGTCCAAAATAAGCAAAGCTATACATAGAAAGGCAGCCTTCCTGGTGGCTCAGTGGTAAAGAATCCACCTGCCAATGCAGGAGATGGGAATCCCTTGGTCAGGAAGATCCCCTGGAGAAAGAAATGGCAACCCACTCCAGTATTCTTGCCTGGGAAATCCCATGGACAGAGGAGCCTGGTGGGTATAGTCCATGGGGTTGTACAAGAGTCACGATTTAGTAACTAAAAGGACAATATAGAAAGTGGTTGCCAGGCCTGGGGATAGAATAAGGAATGACTGCTAGTAAGTTGTTTATTTTTAGAGTGGTAACATGTTCTAAAATTGTTATCACAGTTGTAGTCACACTCTGAATATATCTGTTGAACTGTATACTTTAAAATGAATTACATCTCAACAAAGCTAGGTTTTTAAAAAAATATTAACATCAAGGAGCTTGACAAAGCATATCTGAATGGAGAGTCCTAAAACAGCAGAGGTCACCGATGGGTTAGGTAATAACGTACCCAGAACACCACTTAATTCAGAGCCACAAAACATATTCTCTGATATGGATGCAAAAGCTTCCCTTTCAAATAAATATCTCCCACTTCTCAACAAGAGTCCAGGACACAAATTCAAGCCTAACAGTATCATATTTATGCTCAAAGCGTAATCATACAAATCTACACATTAATCTAAAATCTGAGAACATGTTTAGTTTCCCATAAGCAACAAACAGAAGGGCTATTAGCAAATGAAAATTCTCACCCTTGGCCTAAAATGAAGATCTTAACTGTCAACTAAAGCAGCATTCCTCAGCTTTCCCAAGTAGCCAAGAACTCTCTGGTTCTCTGAATCACATGCCTTTCCAAGCAGATGATCTCACTCAATTCTCCAAACCTGAACATTTTGCATACTCTTCTTTTGTACACACATCCAAAACCTCTCTCTCTCAGGTCCAGTGTTGCTCAGGAATATCAGAAAATTGAAAGAAAAGGAGGGAGCCAAGAAGACAGCTCCTCTAACACCAATAAGGGCGTTGGCAACTGAAATCCATATACTGTATTTTTTGACTAATTCAAAACCTAAAATAGTTTGCCTAAAACAAAATAAGGGCTCAGATATTAGTTTAACACTTATGATGGTTGTTACCATCTTTCATTTGTCTTGCATTTTCAATGGCGATTCCCCCACTTCAATTTCTTTTCTCTACTTTCTGTAAGCATATCTTATTGGAAAAGATCTGTAGGATAAGTATCAACAGAATTGCTTATTTCCCCAAATTCTAAGAACTCAAACCTTTCACAGACCTGTCACTTAGCAAAAGACCACACCTTTAACGGCATAATTCTAGTCATAAAAATAAAAACCTCATCTCGACTTATTATTTTAGACATCTTGACTTATTATTTTAGCCCCAGAAAGCACCTGCTCTGATTAACTGTGACCCAATAAATCATGCCAAGATTAGTCTACCTCAGAAATCTCTCCACATTCCAACATTTACAATGGTAAATGTCTTTCCCCCTCCAGTTTCTCTTTTCTAGTCATGGGGTTGTTAATAAGGTATCACTGCTAATAGGATCCAACTACTCAATGTGTTCTTTCCAATCACAGCTGGCTGCTTCCCCAAATATGCTAGGCATATTCATAACCCTGTATCCTCACTCTGTCTAAAAACCTCCTACTTAATAGCAAAGGCAGGTACAAATATTGCCCTTTGTGAAACAACCTGGAGCTCTCTAAATTTTAACAGGGTAGCTCACACTTCCCCCAAGGGCACACAATTCGTCTTTCTATGGGACAATCCTGTATAAAGCAGAACACACAGCAGCCAATTAATTTCACAGCACTTTCTTCACTGCATAACACAGTGCTCATCATAAATGCGCCACATTTGATCTGCTTGTAGACTTACTTCCCTCCTCCTTTCACGGTATACTAGCAATACTTAATGTACCTATATGTGCCATAATAACAGCACTCTGAAAAATCTCTAGTGGAACAACTTCACAGTTCAGTCCCTTATGCACTGTTGACATTGGTATCCACGTAACATATGCAACTTCTGACAAGTTATTTATTATAAAGTCCTCAAAGACCACAGAACTAAACTCAGGGTCCTTTTGAAACCTGCTTAACAGGTGTTTGCCAAGTCTCAGCTATCATACCATAGCCTATTATCAAATCTAAGTAAGCATGTGATTTTCTTGTGTTCCAAAGTTCTTTACAGAAGAATGACTGAGAAAGAACTACTCCATTGTCATAACTGAGTGCTATTTCTTTTATTTAAATTGATACAATTCACATACCAAACCAATAGAAACCCTTTGAGTATGTACAACTTAGTGATTTTTAGTATTCTCACAAACTTCTGCATCATTACAACTCTGTAATTCCAGAATATTTTCCTGGATGATTATAAGAGAAAGAAAAAGCTTTAATGCCTATTTCCAACAATGTACCAATTATTTTTATTACAGCACTTCTGGCACAACAGCACAACCTGCTTTCTAATTGGCATTTATATCAAAAGTGAATGACTAAATAAATCTCTACATGGAAAAAGAAATTGAGAGAAATTCATTTAAGCATTTCAAAGAAAATCACTCAAAGGAACTGCTTCACACAAGAAGTCCTCCAACAGCAACTACTCCAGCAACAATTTCCCTAGAAGCAACAAGACTCAACAGGATCCAAGTGGAAATGGATCTCTGTCAGCTTACAGGCTGTGAGACTTTTAACATCAAGGTAACTGATGCAGAGATCCTCCTCCACCATGAAGGCTTCCCCAGTGGCTCAGGGGGTAAAGAATCTGCCTGCAGTGTAGGAGATGCAGGAGACGAGAGATGGGAAGATCCCCTGGAGGAAGAAATGGCAACCCACTCCAGTCTTCTTTGCGTGGGAAATCCCATGGACAGAGGAGCCTGGCAGGCTAGTCTATGGGGTGAAAAGTGTCAGACAGGACTGAGCATGCCCACCAGCCCCTATCATGAGTAGTCACCCTAACTCAGAAAGCTACTTTGGGGCTTGTCTTCCTACCAGAAAAAATGTGTTAACAAATCTTTGAGTAATTATAAACTATGTATGACAGTTTATAGCCCATTTGAAAGAGGTGACAGTGCATCTGAGACACATTAAGAAGTATCTAAAATGGCAGTTTCACACATGTTGGTAATTTATGTTAAATTCACTTAAGAACTTCCAACATATATCAGAAATGGCCTTAAGAACAAATAAAATGACAGGCCTAATTTACATAATTTATGAAAAAGTAATTTGCACTAAGACTATAGAATCCAGTCCTCTGTTGCCTCCTCAGAGACAGCATATATTAATATACCTCCTCAGAGATAGCATATATTAATATATAAGTGACTCAAACTTTAATGTTTGATCATCCTCCAGTATGAAAAGTATTCACAATCTTTGGAACTGGTGCATCAAAACCCATGAAAACCCAAGCAAAAATAAAAATCACTCTAATTCTCCTAACAAAACGTCATTAATCACCTACTCCCTGATATTGAAAATGTATCTCCTTATGAAACACCTAATGCTTACATTCCTAAAGTTTCTGACAAAAGTCAGGCTAATGATGATTAAATTGCATAATACAATCAAATACTCTGGTCTCCTCTCCAGGAGAGGAGGGGCGGGGCATTAGACCGGAAGGGGCAGAGCATTAGACCAGAAGGGGCAGGGTGGAGTATTTCATTGGGCAGTGTTTAATAAAATACTCTGGTCTCCTCTCTGACCTCCCATATGTAAAAAAAAGAAAAGAAGAAAACAACCTGAATCTGAACTAGGCTCCAAATCTACTCCACTAGTTCAAAGGAAATACAGATGACAGGTTAACATGCTAAACAACGCAAAATACAACCTGCAAAATCAAGTCTGGAAAACTTGGGTGATTAAGGAATCTCCCTATCTTAAGTGTAAGTGGTATTGTCATTGTGTTTATAAAATGTCATTATGCTTATAAAAGCAGTGTTTATGTTACACTGATACTTTCTTACATAAATTAAAATGTTCTATATTAGTAAACAAAAAACTTGAAATAACTACTAAAAAACATGTCAAAATAAACACCAGTCTTCATTTCACTATGCATTAGTTTAGACTTCTGTCACATAAGGAACTGCAAGCTAAAGATGTTAGATTTTGTGGAAAGGAATGGTGGGGTCCATGATTCCCTTCATTTAAAATGAAGGATGTCAACAATATATGCATAAGCAATAACGTATGTCAGTGTTAACAGTGCAGCATGTGGGATCTTTCCAGACCAGGCACTGAACCCATGTTTCCTGCATTGGCAGGTACCACGTAACCACCAGGGAAACCCAAGATTAATTCTTGATTAACTGAAAGCATAATAGTATTTGAAGGTTATACATAACGCAACCTTTGTCCACATTTCCTTAGTCTTCATAACAACTCAATTAGTAGGCATTATCATTTTAGGGGTAAGAAAACTGAAGTGATATATGACTCTGGTCATAATCCTTCTGCTAAGTGACTAAGCCTTTGGATTCTTCTATCAGCTGCCGCCCTAATGTAACAATAGGCAATAGAAATGCCAAATGTATGTCTTAAAATATTCATGTGAATTTCATGTTCTTAATAGTGTGACTAAGCAGACTGATTTAACCCCCATTTATATAACAGAACACAGAGCTTTCAGCACATCTCAGAGCCAATTTCCCATCTTCTTTTAGTAAAGAATCTAAAAGTTAATTTATGATGTTACGAAGGTTAATAAATATCTTAACCTTAGCAATACAGATAACAACTAAAGGTATTCTCTTGCTCTTGAAAAACTAGTGAGGCCAACAGTGGTGGTGTTACCAGTTTTTAAGACCAAATAGCAGTGGTAAGATCTATGAAGGTATTTCTGCAAACATCTCAGTGTTTTCATTATTCCTTGCTTTCTCTTTTACTCAATTTCAAAATTTATCACTTAAAACAACTTTTCCCAAACTTACTTCAAAATTTATCACTTAAAACAACTTTTCCCAAACTTACTTAGAATGAGACGATGCATCTATATCAACTTTCTCATGATTTTTCAAATACAAATGCTATTCTGGGGGCCTAAGAAACCATTATTCCAACTACTCTGCCTTTTAGAACTATATCATCTCCAATCTACAATACAAATCTTAACACTTAACATGAATGCCTAAAGCAATTTGCATTGTAAATTCATTACATATGCTTATTGTACCCTATTCTGGTTGGTTTGCTTAAAGGAGACTACTGAAATTTTAAGGAATCATTTTTTATATTTTTGCTGTAATCTTCTATAATGCAAATCTAAACAGCTAATATGCAAAAAAAAAAAAAAAAACAGAGAAATGAGACTGCTAATTAAATTCCCTTTATCACTGGGCAAGTCAGTCCTTACATTTATGTGGCACAAATTAAAACAAAAAACTGACTTGTCAAGAAAAAGCGTTAGTCCAGAAAATATTGGACATGTCTCCATATGCCCTGTCAATATATATATAAACTGATTCTATAAAATCAACAACAACAAAAAATCACCCTTATCTAGTCTAACTCTAATGATTTGCAGGAAGTTATTTTTCCATTGGGCTTCCTGGTGGCTCAGATGGTAAAGAATCTGCCTGCAATGCAGAAGACCTGGGTTAGATCCCTGGATCAGGAAGATCCCCTGGAGAAGGGAATGGCAACCCATTCCAGTCAGTATTCTTGACTGGAGAATTACATGGACAGAGGAGCCTGGATGGCTACAGTCCATGGGGCTGCAAACAGTCAAATACAACTGAGCAACACACACTTTTTTTCATTATGTTCTGACAGAAAAGAGGGGGCTTTTATTTAAAAACGTGTTTGTTATTCATTACTACAAAACAGAACATTACCACAAAATAGAAAAATAAATGGTTCTCACTAGACAGCCTCTAATTGGAAGAGAAAACATCTTAAACATACCTGTCGTAATAATCCCGTTGAAAGTCATAGTCCAAGTCAAAAGATGAGCTGAAAAACAAATACCAGAGAGGATTAATTTGGACCTGTTGACGACAGCAGATGGAAAAAAAAAAAAACCCACCCTAAACCAACCCAACAAACAGATCAACAGATTAGCATGGACTAATGCCCAATCATTAAGCAACAGATCACTAAATTCCAACCACTTTAGGCCACTGGACATAGTGGCCGAACTACAAATTTAGCTAAGATTGCTAAAATGCCAACACATAAGAGCTAAAATAAAAATATGGAAAAACACAATAGTAAATTAAACATTCTTATGTCATCCTCTTTCCCTTTCTTACTCCCTCCCCAGCTTCTCAGAAGCTAAGTAACTCCTTTTGAAGGAATTTAATTTATACTAGTAGGGCTTCCCTGGTGGCTCAGATGGTAAGCAATCTGCCGGCAATGCAGGAGACCCGGGTTTGATCCCTGGGTCAGGAAGATTCCCTGGAGAAGGCAATGGCAACAACACTCCAGTATTCTTGTCTGGGAAATCCCATGGACAGAGGAGCCCGACAGGCTCTACGCCCATGGCATAGCGAGAGAGTCAGAGACGACTGAGCAACTAACACTTTAAATACCAAACTACTCTTTAATAGTAAAAAATCTCAGGAATTCCAACAACTCTCTGGGAAATGGGGTAAAATGAAGTATATTAACACAAAATTAATAAAGCAGTCCTTTCACATACATAAAACATACTACAGTTAACCCTCCCCACATCCAGAAAACAGATAGAGAAGATGCCCACTGATGGACACAATGCAGTTATAAATAATAAAGTTCCGGACCTGAGTAGAGGGGACGGAGAAGGGTGTTCTGGTACTGACCCGTACATCTCCGCTGCAGATCGTTTCACACCTGCTTTTCCTCGGTTCACTTTTGGCTCTGCAGCCAGATTAATATCTGGGGGTGGAAAAAAAACTTTAATGACAACTCTGTTGGGAGGGAGGTGTCTCAAACTGCATCTTTCTAGAGTGTACATGGCCATATAATTAAACAAAAGTCAAATGATGTATCTCATCTTTCCTTGTTATATAAAATCGGCTCAAGATTTTTTTTACAAGGTTAGGACTTAATCCTCCGTTTCTTTGTCCTCTGTTCTCTACCAACAAAACAGAAAGGCAAAACATACGAAGTCTGTCTTTAGTACCTTTTACCCTCGACTTGAATACCTCAATGAGAAACTGGGGATTTTTATTCTCCTTACAAATAGGATAAACTGAAAAGCTGCATAAAAAAATAAACACTGTATAGTGAACTGCTTATAAGTAAACAATCTTCATATGCATACACACACTCCAAGAAAAGGGAAAGAATTAAAAGAAAACAAATCTAGTTTCCATATACAACATAATTTTTAAAACACCTATGCCAAAGTGCCCAGTTGCTCACCATGCCACCCACTACCTATCAAAGAATTCATGTTCCTTTTAACAGACGAGTCGATTTCTCAAAAAACAATTAAATAAAAGCTAGCCAGCTCTCCAAAACTCAGTTCATCAAGTGACCACTGGAAAAAGACTTTTAAGTACATTGTCTTATCTGCTAAACACCATTACATTTATGAATAATCTTCAGAGTATGAATAATCTTCAGAGTCTGTAGTTCACTAAAAACTCATTTCTAATTTTTAGTAATTAATGTTTATAACAACCCTGCTTTTACAATTTTGACTTTGGAATCATTAAGATTTTATAAAACTAAAGGTAGACTTTTTAAAAGCAGTTTAAAAAATGTAGTAACAAGATTAACTACACTATGTATCCAACTGATTTTACAACCTCATAGAATTATTTCATGATAGTGGAAAATCTGCATTAAATTTACAGTTGCCCCTCCATTATCTGTGGTTTTGCACTAGGATTCTACCAATGCTCTTACAGTAATGTAATACATACGTAGATGTGAAGTCATGCAATTCAAACATGTGTTATTCCATCAAGAGAATAAGTCAATATCCAAAATTGAATAATTTTAATAAAAACAGAGTTATGATTGCTTGAGGCTGTGGTACAATGCACACATAAAAATCTGACATTTTGTTTTCTTAAAAACCTAAGTGTCCCCTATTCTGCCCACTGAAACTAACAAGATGCAATTAAAATTCAATAAACACTCCTGGTATACAGGGAGTGGGTTTCCAAATAATTCCCATCAAAAGGAGCCAACACTCTTATAAGATACACAGATGACCCAGAATATCCTGTGGTGCAGTAAGCAAGGGAAATGCATTATCACAAGAGAAAGGTCTCAAGGACACAGGAACCAACTTAAAGGTGGTCTATCCACTGGCCAAAGATGAGATATCTCAAGTTTCAAACAACAGTTTTCACAGGACTGAAACACATATAATGAGATCTCAAGTTTAAAATATAATTTATCTGAATAGAGCTCAGATCTCATTTCTCAAAAATTTAAACATGCTAGATCAGAGGCGAACCCTACTGGGGAACTAATATAAGACAACCTTTTATTATGAATCACCTCAAGTTATCTAAATAACTAACCCTCTCAAGTTATCTAAATTCTCTTGACAACCACATAGTAGTATTACCTTCAGTAAGAATAGATAATAAACCAAGGTAGCATGTGCACACACACACACAATTATTTTAACGAAGAAAAGCCATGTAGGCTGCCCAACACGTAAGGCCCTAACATACATCTGACTCTAGAGCACATGACTAAGCCCTGTTGTCTTTACCCAGTCGACTGTGTTCAAAACGACACAGACATTTTAGGCAGCAAAAGTACCTTATGAAATATTGTTCCTCTCTCTCCTACTTTACTCAAGACTGCCAACTAAGGGTTATCCAGTCTCTACTACACCAAATGGTAAAATTTTACAGGCCTAAAATTCTCTTTAGACCTATAAACCTTATTTTTATTTTTTATTAGGCTGATGTCAAGACATAACACGCAGAACACCTCTCTGAATAACAGCTTTATGGAGAGGGAGAGGGAGAGAAAGAAAACATGAACAGAAGAACTCCCAGATGTGAATTACATAATCAATGAAAAATTAATTCAACCCAGATCTTACCTAAAACCTGGCCAGCAATCATTCTGCCATCCTCTCCTGCCACAGCAGCCCGGGCATTTCTCTCATTAACATACTGAACAAAGGCAAAGCCCTTATGAACAGAGCAACCCACGATTTTGCCGTATTTTGAGAAGATTGCCTCCACGTCAGATTTCTTGACCACAAGGGTATTGAGATTCCCAATGAATACACGAGAGTTCATGGAGCGAGGATCCGTCTTGTTGGTAACATTGCTGGCCATTGTCTTTGATGATACGGTGCTTCACAAAGCTGAAAAACTGAGAGGGGAAAAAAATGCATTCAGGTGAAAAAATGCTAAGAACAAAATAGTCCTTGATAAAAAACCTGTTCTACTCTTATTTTGAACCATTCTACCTACAGTTATCAGTCAACTTAAACAAAATGGATCTCACAGCATCAAGTTTATTAGTATTCAGAGACTTGAGCCCATGAATATATATCCTCATAGAAATTCAACCTCCTCTTCTGTAATATACTCCTGCTAGACTATCACTTCAAGAGGGGAAAATTCCTCTTCACATAATACACACAATCCTCTTGGAAATTATTAATCCCAAGTGACTTCACTGTTTAAAACTCCTCAAGCAAATCAGAACCCCTTAATCTCTCTACCATAAATTTGTTTTTTCACTGTCCCAGTTATGCTAATCGAACCATCCCTTGCCATCTATCAATAACTCCACCTTTTTGCATGTTGCTTTTATTGAGTCTCACTCGTTACCACATAAAGAACTCCAGTTTCTGCCCAAAAACTATTTTTTAGCTGGATGAATGTGGACAAGTGACACTCTGCCCTTCAAGTTTAATTAACTTTGTTATATGAAGGCAATAAATAGAACCAACTCATTCACTCTGGAAATAATCTATTTCCAGGTTTATTTCCAGATTTATAGCATCCAATAGATACTTACATATCAATACCATTTTTACAGAATGTTAATGATTCTTTATGTGAAAACAGTACAAAATATAGCTAGGACATTTAATAATGCTGGATGGTGATGATGATAAAACTAGAAGGTATAACACTGCCTTAATCAAAAAAGAACCAGAAGCAGTAAGGAAGAAAACACAACTTTGCTCAGACCATTTCAAAACAAAAATTATCTTTATATATGTTACAGAGGCATAGTCTGTAACTCTGTGGAGATTCATGAAGTCATTTTAGGTCTTTTAAAGTGCAAGATGTTTTGATATTCTTTAGCTTTTCTATCAGCTTTTCATCTACTGCTCCTTCCCACTCCAACCACCAAAGTTAAACAGGGCTTAAGATGGATCCAGCCATCTAGAGTTAACATTCTTAAGGTTATTTCCCATTCAACCCCTTGAAAGGTACTGAATAGCAAGGTCTAGTATTTCTTAACTTTCCAATCCTCAAGAAGATAATGACAAACTAGTTCTTGTAGATTATGTAAAGGTCTTATATACATGTAAAAAAAAAAGATGGTATAACATTTACACATGACCACTACCATTCTGACCCTTCAAATACCTGGTCTTTTCACACACATACTGAGTCTAAAACTTTAAAGCTCCTATCCTTCTGAAATTCAGGAAACACCCTGCTTTTATTCGAGTTTCTAAATTGTTTATCTTTACAATTTTTTTGACACTAAGCAGTAAAAATTAACCTAACAGTGGCTACTCAGAACCACTAACAGCCTTTCAACTTAAGCAGGAGCACCAAAAAGCCTTAGAACTCCAAGAGGGATCAAAACAGAAACCTACTAAGAGGCCTAACTGGTTTCAAATAATAATACTTCTGCGTGGCTCTTAAAGTTTGCTATTATTTTAAGTGTAGACATAAGCCAGTTTTCAGCAAATTTTTTCACAAACTATATATATATATACACACACACACACACACACACACACATATATATATATATATATACACACACACACACACACTCAAGTGATACATACAGGTAAAAGCTCACTGAGTTTCTTCTTTAGTATTTATTTATTTGTGGTAGGCAGGATCTTCAATCTCTGCCCCAGCATATAGATCTCTAGTTGTGGTTTGCAAAATCTTAGTTGCAGCATGTGGGGTTCAGTTCCCTGACCAGGGAACAAACTCAGGCCCCTGTACTGGAAGGCAGATTCTCAACTGCAGGACCACCAGGGAAGTCCCTCTCCTTGAGTTTAGTAAGAAGAAATTAATTGAGGGTAAAGCAAAAACCTATGAACAGCATATAGAATACAACTTTGTGTCAATGCATCCCAAACAAAACTTCATGATGCACACTGGTCAGGGCAAGTCAGAAGCTAACATGCATGTTATACATCACTGTGGGAGAAACAAAAGAAGCAACTAGGAGCCCGGAAGGGCCAAAAAACGGAAGAACATCAAAATATCCAGGTAGTATGTACTGGAAAGGAAAAGAACAAATGTTAGGAAAAGCAGTTTCAACAGGGAGGGTCTTGCCTGAGTCAATAGTGGGTGAGTACAAGGTACTGCAGTAAAACTGTCCATAGGTGCTAAAGCAGCTCAAGTCTCTAGAGAATCTCAATACTCAGAAGCCCCATGTGCATTCCTTTCTCCATCTCTTTCCTCCTCCTCCTAAAACTACTAACTTCACAATAAAATCACTTTGTTCCTTTAAAAATAATTCTACTACCTAATGTGTACCCCTGGTAGTAATAGTCTTACTCACTGATACAAATTTGATGTCTTTTAATGCTCTTTTTAGATACGTTCCCCTTTAACATTTATCTGTTGAAGAATCTTGAGCATTTGTCCTGCAGTTTTTCAAAATTTCATACCCTTAGCATAATTCCACATATTTTGTATTTTCAGAAATTGGAAGCTGTGATCAAAGGCTTGATCAGACTCACGTGTGACACTTCTGCAAGGTTATATTCAAGTAGTATTATCTTTTTGTAACGTTATTCATGCTAAAATTCTACCAGATCTCTCTAGGGATTATGGTAACTCAAGCTTATCCTTAATATTATTACTTAGAAAGAGCTTGAAAATAGTTTTATCAGTTCCTGCAACTTATTAACAGTTTGCCTGTGTCCTTTGTATCTGTCAGTTTCGCTGGGTATAAAATCACTGAATCACATTTTCTTCCCTTAAATATACTCCATTTACTTCTGGACTGCCACAGAATCATTCCAAACTATAAACCTTGCTGGCAAAGTTCTATTTTCTCAACCTGAGTAGACGCTACAGGGTTTTTGCTTTATAATAATTCATTAAGCTGGTTTTTTTTTTTAAAAGACAAATAGAAATGAAATAGACCTAAATGAGTATATTTGAGAGTGCCTCATGGGTCATATGGAGAAGGAAATGGCAACCCACGCCAGTACCCTTGCCTGGAAAATCCAATGGACAGAAAAGCCCGGTAGGCTACAGTCCATGGGGTCGAAAAGAGTTGGACATGACTGAGTGACTTCACTTCACATGGGTCATAGAAGTTTACATTTTGGAGTCACCCTTATAGGACAAGTCAATTTCTCCTAACTTTTTAAAGATGGTAAGTAAATAAAAGCACATGGAATAAAAAATACATCATAATCAATTTCTTTCCTCAAATTAGTTTCAAAGATTAAAACTAAAGAGGGAAATATTTCTGAAATGACTCTTTGGTTACTCTGTAAACTGTTTAAACTCAGTAACAGACATCAAGTGGTTTCCAGAAAAGCAGAATCCCATCACCGTATAAACAGAAAAAGATTGAGTATTTCCCTAGAGGTTACAGGGTGGTGGAATTCAAACCTCTACTTAATGGATGCATACACATGTATGTGCTTGCTATCTTTTCACCCCAGGTTATTTTCACAATTTTTTATCATCAAAGAATTACTAAGATTGGCAAGTAAAAGTCAAAACCAAAAATGCTGAGTTACTTGATTACACCAAAGGATGTATGTGTCCATTTGATTATGTTTTATGTTGAAGCAATAAAAGCAATGAGTGGCTCTATCAAGGATAAGAACTGCTCAAGATTCATGGATACAGAAGTGTGTTTCTATCACCAATGCTACCACATCAGTCATATCCTAAACCGAAACTCATGAAATCTACATCACGTAGATTTGGAATGGAGTTGGAATACAAGCTACCCTGTCAATTAATTTATTTTCAACTGTTCATCTTGAAGTTTGAGTTATGGTGTGCAACTCTCATATGCCTAAAGCAGTTTAAAGACGGTGTCACTAGATGGCAGCAATGAGTTGACAAATTTTTTAAATGATAGCCATCTTGAATCCAAAGACTTCCTATCTCACACTGTCACAATTTATCAAGTTTCTCAGTACCTCTTAGATACTATAAATTTCTCTGCCTACCTAGAGCAACGTCACCTGATCTAAACTGCTTTCCTTTAACACACTTAAGCTCCTATTTTGCCCCTTAAGTCCCCTTCACACTACTTTCCTGTTATTCTTCCCCACCCCCATCATATTCTCTGCTTCCTGTCTTCATTGCATTCATCAACTATTTCCCTCTGGCCTGCTTCAGCAGGCAACAATATACTGCCCATGTCTGCAAAAAGTTGGCCAGTGTACAGCTGGCCCTCCCTATCTGCAGATTCTGCATCTGTAGATCTAAACAATCATGGATCAAAAAATATTATGTGGGGAAATTTATTATATAAAGTTTCAAAACCCCAAACTTGAATTTGCTGCACATCATTTATATAACATTTACACTATATTTCCTTTTTAAACTCAGGTATGTTTTATTTTCAGAACATTTTCAACAGTAGAATATATGAACTGGCACAGAGCAGGTACTGCTTTGTTTATGCAAGCAGCCAGTCAGCCACTGTCTTTAAATGAATTAACTGTAATGTGTAATACCCCACTAAGCACTGTATTTGGTGCTTCTTACACATACTGATTTTCCTTTTTTTGGAATATAGTTGCTTTACACTGCTGTGTAGCAAAGTGAATCATCTATAACGTGTACAAAGAGCCCCTTTTCTGGATTTCCTTCCCATTTAGGTCACCACAGAGCACCAAGTAGGGTTTCCTGTGTTACACAGTTAAGTTCTCATTAATTATCTATTTTATACATAGTAGTGCATATATGTTAATCCCAAGCTACCAGTTCACCTCCCCTTCCCCCAGAGTATCCATGTTTCTTCTCTATGTCTGTGTCTCTGCTTCCTCTTTCAAGATAAGATCATTTATACTATTTTTCTAGATTCCATACACATGCATTAACATATAAATTTATTTTTTACATTGTATTTTCTTTACAACTATTTATACTACATTAAGGTATTATTAATATAAGTAATTATAATATTATATTTGATAGTATAAGTAATCTAGAAGCAATTTAAAGTATATGAGAGGATGTGTATAGATTATATGCAAATACAGATGGTATATATAAAACACACCATTTTATACAAGGGACTTGAGCATCCCAGAATCTGGTTATCTGCCAGGGTCCTAGAATCAATCTTCCTAGAACACCAAGCGACTGTAATTTGCTCATTCCCAAAGCTAATTATTTATCAGAACACAGACATAGTCCCAAGGTAAAGACTATCATGTAAAGACTATTAACATGAAAAAATAGCACATGGTGGTATTTTCAGGCCACAAGAATACCAAATTGACCATTTTAAGTTAAGCTATATAGAACTGTATCACTTCATTGTACATCTGAAACTAATACAACACTGTCAATCAACTATACTTCCAGAACCAATTATAAAAATATTAACACTGAAAAACAAAAACAGATTAAAAGTAAAAATGGTACCCCACAGCCATCTAAACAAATGTTAGGGACCAATCTCACTCTACACACCAGAAGTATCATAACTGTCAAAACAGTAAGACAAAATGGTCCCTCCAAAAGTTAGGAGCAACAAAAAAGGGGAATAAAATAATAAACCATTAACATGAAGAAGCGTTGGATTCCAAGTATGACTATTAACTAAAATTAAAAAAGTACCTCTACTACTGTAGAAATATGAGTCACCACTTATATGAAGTGATCTAACATTATATGCTTCCTGTTTGACAAAATAAATGTATGTCACCTAAGCAATATTCTTAGTAAAATATTTGGCTTGAATCGATACAACAGGGAAACAATCAGATTTCAAGTCTGTGGGGACATTATACAACACAACTTGTTAGGGCTCCTCAAGAGTAGGAAGATTAAGAAAGCAACACCATGGGAAAGAGATCTTTTCTGTGAAAACAAGAGAAATTTAATGTAGATTGTGTAAGAGAGAATACTGAATCAATGTTTGCCTTGTTGCAGTTCCCATCTCAAGTATCACGCCTGTAACTTTAATATCATTCAGGAGGGGACAAAAACACAGATCAAACATGGTACATTTAGACAGTTGTTACCAGAACAAGAACAGGAAGGCTGAGACAAGAATGGCTTATTTTACAAAAGTACACATTATCTGTTCAAGTTTTTTCTTTAAGAACCTACTCCAGCAAATGGAAAAGAAATATATACCACATCATACTCTTGAGCAAGTTCCCCTAAAAAGTTTTTTTCTGTCAGATATGCAGAATGATCACCCAGTGGGGCAGGGGAGGAAACTGGCACTAACACTGCTGTAACTAAGTAAAACTAGTGCATGTTTCTGTAAGCTCATCTGAAAATCCTTTGTAAAGCTACTCCAGCAAAATGTTAAAGCTAAGTGCTAAGCAATGGGGAGGTCAATAAATTTGTACTAATTAAGCAACTGATGACATTAAATAAATTTCAGGTAATCCTATTTTGGAATGGAAAGAGAAAAGATGTTTTGTAAATTCCTGGACAAAGAAGTAAAAAAAGATTAGCTTTTTAACAAAAACATGTTGCAGAAAGTTTACATACTGGTAAAGATGTTAAAAGAATATACAACATATATAGAGGTTAGATGTCCTTTTCATTATAGGGGACTGAGCAACTGAACTAAACTGATAGAGGTTAGACAGATACATCTATAGCTACTGAGACAGGAAAAATGGATCAAAACATTAAAATATTGGTAATGGTTATCTCCGAGTGCTGATGCTGTTAGGTAAATATTTTCTCTCTCTGCATGTCTCCAAGTTTTAATAAGTATTTCATAATAATTAAAGAGGACTGTTCCTGTAAAAGTATAGTGCAACAGACCTCAATGACAAAAAAAACCTAAATCACATAGATCAATGTCCCCAAATTCAAAAGATGATTAATCATTAAACTTCTTGAACTGCCACTGAAGTCAAGGAACTCACAACCTGGAAAAGATACTCAATTCTAAAACTTAACAGGCTCTGAACTCCATTCTAGATGCTACCCAGATGTTATCATGTCTGCCATCTTTAGCACTGTCAATATCTGTAGAATTCACTGTTAAGTGCAAGGCTCTGCATTTCACATACTCTTCTATCTAATTCATAGTCCTTGGTTCCAACCTGAAGAAAATTTCAAACTTTGATTTTGTTGTGTGAAGTATTAACAATCTCTCCCAATTCTCCAGATTTTTTCAACATACTATAAGCAGGTTCATCTGTCATTTTAAAGTTTAGTAAGATTAAGTCTTTGATTGTGTGAAAGTCAAAGTTGCTCAGTCCTGTCCAACTCTGTGACCCCATGGACTGTAGCCCATCAGGCTCCTCTGTCCATGAAATTCTCCAGGCCAGTATACTGGAGTGAGTAGCTGTTTCCTCTCCAGGGGATCTTCCCAACCCAGGCCTCCCGCACTACAGGCGGATTTTTTACCATCTGAGCCACCAGGGAAACCCAAGAATACTGGAGTGGGTGGGTAGCTTATCCCTTCTCCAGGGGATCTTCCCGACCCAGGAACTGAACTGTGGTCTCCTGCATTGCAGGCAGATTCTTTACCAGCTGAGTTACTGTGTGGATCACAACCAACTGGAAAATTCTTAAAGAGATGGGAATACCAGATCACCTGACCTGTCTCCTGAGAAAGCTGTATGTAGGTCAAAAAGCAGCAGTTAGAAGTCGGCATGAACAACAAACTGATTCAAAATTGGGAAAGGAATATGTCAAGGCTGTATGCTGTCACCCTGCTTATTTAACTTCCATGAAGAGTACATTATGAGAAATGCTGAACATCACAAGCTGGAATCAAGATTGCCAGAATTATCAACAACTTCAGATATGCAGATGATACTACCCTAGTGAAAGAGGCAGAAAGTGAAGAGGAACTAGAGTCTCTTGATGAGGATGAAAGAAGAAAGTGAAAAAGCTGACTTAAACTCAACATTCAAAAAGTGAAGATCATGGCATCTGGTCCCATCACTTCAAGGCAAACAGAAGAGGAAAAAGTGCAAACAGTGACAGATTTTACTTTCTTGAGCTCCAAAATCACTGTGGATGGTAACTGTAGCCACAAAATTAAAAAGATGCTTGCTCCTTGGAAGAAAGGCTACGACAAACCTAGACAGCATATTAAAAAGCAGAGACATCACTTTGCGGACAAAGGTCCATATAATCAAAGCTATGGTTTTTTCAGTAGTCATATATGGATGTGACAGCTGGACCATAAAGGCAGCTGAGCGCTGAAACACTGATGCTTCTGAACTGTGGTGTTGGAGAAGACTCTTGAGAGTCCCTTGGAGTGCAAGGGGATCAAACCAGTCAATCCTAAAGGAAATCAACCCTGAATATTTATTGGAAGGACTGATGCTGAAGATCCACTACTCTGGCTACCTGATAATAAGAGATGACTCACTGGAAAAGACTGTAATGGTGGAAAGATTAAGGCCAGGAGAACAGGTAACAGAGGATGAGATGGCTGGATGGCACCACCGACTCAATGGACATGAGTCTGAGCAAACTGGGAGAGAGTGAAGGACAGGGAAGCCTGGTATGCTGTGGTCCACGGGGTTGCAAAGAGTCAGACACGACTTAGCGACCGAACAACGAAGATTAACACAATTTTCTTTCAGAAGTTTTTTTATGCCATATTTTAGTTTTGAAATGATAAGATTATCTATCCCCAGTCATGCCATGCCCATCGTGACTGAACTACATTTAAATTACTACTTTAACTACATTTAAATTAACTAACTTTGACATGAGAACTTTCTGAATAGAAAATACCAAAAAAAGAGACATTCCCATACTAAAATATACCCTAATTAAAAAGCAAAAAAACTGATGAATGTGTGCAATACGTATCTGTCCACAACAATTTAAGTTACTACTGTATATTAAAAAATAAAGACATTCCAATTTCAAACTTAACCACATAAGTGGCGTGGACTTCCCTCTAGAAAGCCAATCCCTTCAAACACCAGATACTTCAATCATAAAGTGAGTATCATTGAAAGCACTTTTCTCATAGGACAGGTATGAGGTGTTAAGTGAAGATACAGAAAACACTGAACATGGTGCCTGGCACACAGCAAGTGTAGCCACTGCAGCTGCTCTTACTACTACATCATTTTCTATTATTGGTACATACCAATAAAAAGTGGGACACAGACACAAGGACACAAGAGGTGATTAAAAGCTAAACCAAACACTATACCTACCAAACAAGTAGAAATATTTTAAACTGAAATTTTCACGTTATTTCTGACAGTATGAACAGGTAACAGTATATTCAGAAGTGGACTATTTTATCAAAGCCTTAAAATTGTACATGTTCTTAAAAAAAAACCTCATGCATATTCCGTAACTCAATAATCTTACCTCTGAGAACTTATCTGAAGGAATCAAGGATGTGGATATATTACAGTGAAAAATTGGAAAATAAAACACATAATATGAGACTAAATGAATTTCAGTACAACAGTCTAACTGGAAACAAGCAACAACTTAAAAAAAAAAATAATTTATTGGGAATTCTGTCAGTCCAGAGGTTAAGAATCCATACTTCCACTGGAGGGGGCACAAGCTCATCACTGGCTGGGGAAATAAGACCCTGCAAGCTGCATGGCACAGCCAAAATTATACATAATAATAAAAAAATAACTTGATACCAAGAGATTTTCAAGACGTTAAGCATACACAATACATATATTATCTAGAAGACTACGCACTAAAGTGCTAAGACATCTCAGGATATGGTAAGATCATGAGGTTTTAGAATACTCTTTTCTCCTAATCTTTCTTTAATATTGTAACAGTTTCTTAACTTTTTTTGTTCTGTAAAGATAGTTTCATGCTACCCTGGAATTTAATGATTATATGGCTTGGTGTAGTCATCAATGCTTTTCTATAAATTTCTTGACAGAAGTTAGAAAAGTTGAGTGCTTCCCCTCCTTAATGCAATTCAGAACTATGTAAAATCGAGGAAATGGGCATCTTTAGGACAACAAAACTTTCACTAGATGTTGCATTCTGTAATTTGGTGTTTCTCATTCTATGTCTGTTAGCAGTCCCTACACACAGATATTGGGTATAATTCCCTGTGTACATGTGCTTAGTTGCCTTCAGTCATGTTCAATGCATGTGACAGAATGCAATGCAGCCTGCCAGGCTCCTCTGTCCATGGGATTCTCCAGGGAAAAATACTAAAATGTGTCGCTATGCCCTCCTCCAGGGAATCTTCCTGACCCAGGGATCAAACCTTACAGGGATTCCCTGGTGGCTCAGATGGTAAGGTGTCTGCCTGCAATGCAGGAGACCCAGGTTCAATTCCTGAGTTGGGATGATCCCCTGGAGAAGGAAATGGCAATGCACTCCAGCACTCTTGCCTGGAAAATCCCATGGACAGAGGAACCTGATAGGCTACAGTCTTACATCTAAGCTGCACTGGCAGGCAGGTTCTTCACCAACAATGCCGCCTATATTTACTAAACAGTAAATCCTTGCTTATCTATTTTATGTTTAGTAGTTTCTACCAGTTAATTCCATACTCTTATTAATGTGTCCTCCTCACCCATCATTAAATGTTAAGTCACCTCTATTCTATGAGTGTTACATCACACTTTACGGAGAGGGGAAAAATACAGCATTTAAAAACCTATCATATTCTTAACTAGAACAACTTCTATATAGGAAAACTCCCCATCAACAACTGTTTCCTCAGAATATTTTAAACCATCTGAAAAAAAGTTCCTGAATCTGTAAGCATTAGGAGTATGTAAGAGACTGCTTTTCATAGCAAAAAAATTACTTCAGTAAGGTCAATAATCTTGACTGTTTTCAGCAAAACATTTGAGAAAAAGCAAACACAGCAATCTAGGTGAAAGAAATTCATTATTGTTTTGTTATGTCTCAAAAGCTGGGAAAAGAAAAAAATGGTCATAACTTAAGAGCCACCTTGACCTGCAAAGTTACATTTTTCAAATGTTTCAGCTATCATTTATTGCCGAGAAATAATTACATATTGGTCACATTATATATGATTTCCCTAAGAGCTCAGATAATTCAAAATACACACATTTCAGGATGGCATGTATATTTGATTACTAGCTTAAGTGGCTCAGACATTTATTCAGATTGCTTGATGGAAATTACTTGATTTTTAATTCTATTTGGGAAGAGTCATTATTCAAAATTTGTACATAAGAGTCATCTTTAATACTGCATTATCTCAAATTTACATAAAATGTGGCTACTTTACGACCCTCAGCTATGCTCCCCGAAGAGCAAAAACACTTGTCAGAAAGTCTATTAAAATTTCCAATTCCCAAGTAATAAAAAGGAGTGAAAGGGTAGGACATTGTATTCTGTATTTCTAAGAAGCTTCCAGATAATGATATGCTACTGCTGTGGATCACAGTCTGAATAGCAAGGGTCAACAATACTTACACATAAGACTTCATTATCTTGTAGAAAGCTTCAATGTTATCAGTGAACTCAAACTGAACCTTTAGTAACAACAAATAAACTTTTTAAAGTCTCACCAGGAGACAAAATCAGCGGAAAAAAAT
This sequence comes from Ovis aries, assembly GCF_016772045.2. NCBI lineage: Eukaryota > Metazoa > Chordata > Mammalia > Artiodactyla > Bovidae > Ovis > Ovis aries. The sequence goes on along the minus strand of NC_056060.1, from coordinate 24,234,498 downwards.
CAAGACTTTTCAGATTTTGCAAAGATAATACTATAGTTTTGCTATGTAACAGCGAGTGGGATCTGGGCAAGCATCCAGCTACCAGATTTAATACATTAACATTTCTGCAATAATACATAAGCATAGTCACTAAATATAACAAAGACTATAAATAATCTCATGTCAGTTGAAGTCAGGTTCTGTGATCAAACTTGATGAAAAACTGTCACAGATTTCTGAATTGAGAACAAAAGATCTGATGGTACAACAAAATAATCTTTAATAAGCAAACCCAACTTAAAGTTACTACATCATTCTCCATCTCTCAGATCCAAGCAACTAACACACAATCCCAGAATTTAGCAGTAAAATGTGTATGTGTGCTAAGTTGCTTCAGTCGTGTCTGTTTGCAACCCTATCGACTATAGCCTGCCAGGCTGCTCTGTCCATGGCATTCTCCAAGCAAGAATACTGGAGTGGATTGCCATTTCTTCCTCCAGGGGACCTTCGTAACACAGGGATTGAACCAGAGTTTCTTACGTCTCATGCATTGGCAGGCAGGTTCTTTACCACTAGCGCCACTTGGGAAGCCCAAAATGTATATTAAGTACGGCAAATTCCATCTTTTGCTAGCCTGAAAACTCAATTTTATCACACATGAGGATAATCATTACCAAGCTTCTCACTCAAAATTTTACACTTATCTCTGATTAATAGAAGTTTCCAAATTCTAGGAAGGAATAAGCAAAACATAACACCTAAGCAAAAAAAGTCATCCCAGTTACCATTTCCATAGAAAAAACACAACTAGAGAATGCCTTATTCAGCCCTCAGAGTAGTACCTTAGGGTCTTCAAATATATTACATGTTTCTGTGTGTTAAGAGTCCTTATCTTTCAAAGAAACACTGAAATAGCTATAGATGAAATAAATCAATTATTTACTTCAAAATAACATGAAGGGAAGGGAATGGATGCAGGTATAGATAAAAACAAGATTACCCCCAATTTGCCAAAGCTGGACAAGTTCCTAGCAATTAACCTGGCAGCAGCTTTTTACTCAGAAAATGTATTAACTCTTTAAACATTGTTACTCTTCAATTAATAGACTTATCAAACATGAAAACATTTAAATTTCAGGAGCAAACCCTGAAACATAATGAAAAAGACTCAAGAAATTAACAAAATTAGAAGTCAAATATTAGTGGTCACTTACATTAAGTAAATTATTTTTACCTTTTTCAGAGAGCAACCTAGATTGAAGCTTTTAAAACACGCATGCTCTTGAAGTTATACTTCTAGGGCTTAATTCTAAGCAAATAACTAAGGGTTATTCACAAAATCTTAGCTGTAATACTGTTCAATTGCTTTTAAAAGGAAAAACCTAAGAACTCAACAATAGAGTACGCAATAGTAAGCAAGAACATTGTGTAAGTAGGCAATGTAATACTATGCAGTTATTAAAATCTTTAGGAGAGCTGTATCTAATAACATCTTATATTGATGTTACGTTCATGCTGGGGAAAAAAAAAAAAAAAGACTGCTTAAATGTATGTGTCATATATAGGGAGCCTTCCAGGTGGTTTGGTGGTAGATAATCCGCCTGCCAATGCAGGAGAGGCAGGTTCAATCCCTGGGTCAGGAAGAGCCCGTGGAGGAGGAAAGGGCAACCCATTCCAGTAATTCTTGCCTGGGAAATCCCATAGACAGGAGTCATATGTAGGACATTACTTTTTCAAAAGCATACATACACACACACACAAAAAAAGAAAAAGTCTGAAAGGACACATCAAAACTTTCATTCTGGATGGGTAAGTACGCCTTTTTGATGGGCCTCCATTGCATTTTCTAAATTTTATATGTACATGCATTGCTTAATTTGGATTAAGGCTAAAATAAAGATGGGGGTAACTTCTTTTAAAATCCGCATCAATCAAGTCATCTGATTAATCTTCCTTTTAAATTCTTAGTAAAACTACATCTTAACACAAACCATTAATTCCAACACAGGAAGCCAACAAACTTTCAAGGATTAACAAGGGAAATTTTTTCCTTGGAAAGCACACTTTACTACCTCAATTTTAGCTGTAAAGTTTCTTAAAGTTATCACAAAACTACTAAGGCAAAGACACTATGGTTACACAATTTTCAGAATTCAGAATTTAGTAAGAGGACTAAGGGAGATTTTTCATTTAACATGTACTCAACTATTCCTAAATGTTATTCCAGACAAGTTAGAAAAGCCCTAAGACTGGTTCAATGAATTTCCAGGGAGTTGTATTAGTTCTGAAACCAACTCAAAAGCCATAGGTTAATCTAAACAATAAACAGGAAGAGTATTTCAGAAAGGTCAAACTGGAATCAGATTAGATAGGAAGAAAAACTCAGATGCCCTTTAATCTACTATATGTGTGCTCAGTCGTGTCTGACTCTTTGAGACTCCACAGATGAAGCCCACCAGGTTCCTTTGTCCACAGAATTTTCCAGGCAAGAGTACTGGAGTGGATTGCCACTTCCTAGTCCAGGGGATCTCCCCAACCCAAGGATGGAACCCGTGTCTCCTCCATTTGCAGGCAGATTCTTGACCACTGAGTCACCTAGGAAGCCCTTAGTCTACTGTGTTAGTTCCTTAGTCATGCCCAACTCTTTTCAACCCCATGGACTGTAGCCCACCAGACTCCTCTGTCCATGAGATTTTCCAGGCAAGGATACTGGAGTGGGTTGCCATTTCCTTTCCTATGGCTACTGCTTAAAAATAGCTATGTATTCCCAGTAGAGAATAAATCCTTAAAAAATGACAAAGTTCTTTCAAATTTTTATTAAAGCTCCATCACCAGCAATACATCAGCCTACATCCTCAAATGCTAATGGGACTCATTCCATCACAGGCAAACCTAATTTAAGCCTGCTTTTACAACTAAAAAAAGTCGCTTACTAAACTACCACAGAAGCCAGTTATGCTATTTATATTCAGACATAAAGTCAAAGAGCTGAAGTATATTGACAATAAGTTGTTTTAGGTTTAATTAGAAGCAAAATACTGTTGTGTTGCTCAATAATGGTCTTTGAACACACAAAGCAAGTTTCCTTCTAACCCTAAGTCCTTCCCGCTTGTCCAGAAGTAATCCATCAATGGTGTTTCACGTTTATTTTTCCAGATATTTCTCTGTATCTTACACAGAAGAAAATAAACTTCTATAATATGTGAGCTGATGAAAAGTGCTAAAGAGCAGTTAGAAGGCTAAGTGAGAGAAAACACTGAGGTGATGACCTTTGAGTAAGAACGAAAATGAACTGAGGAATCCAACCTGTCTGGGGAAGAAAACCCACCCCCGCCCCGCAGCCCCCGCCCAAAAAGGCTTCTGAGGTAGGAACATTTAGTATATCCAAATCTCAGTTAAGGAGGCCAGTGTGGCTGAAGCAGAGTAGCATACAATTAACGAGGAGGAGGTACGTAACAGATCATACAGCACATCCTGTAAATCGCAATACAGTTCTGACTTGAATGCTGAACTAGGCAGCTATTAAGTGAGTTTCAAACCAGAAACTCAGGTAATACATTTTCAAACATTATTATTCTAACAGGATCAATCTAGCTACCACACACTGGGGTGGAGGTATAAAAGAAATATAAATCTATTGCAATAATGTGCCAAAGACAAATTATGACTTGAAATTGGATCAAGTCACAGCAGAATGAGTGGTGAATCCTGGTTATAATTTAAAGGCAGAAATGACAGTGTTTTCTACAATGCCAAAGATGAGGTATGAGAGAAAAAAAAAAGTCAAGGATGGCTAACCAAAGTCTGGCTTGACATGAAAACGCCAGTTTCGTTAACTGAAATGGGCAACACTGCAGAAGAAACTGGTTTGAGAAAAGAGCAGGAGCCCAGTTTTGGACTTTTAAACTAATACATACTTAACACTCACGGAAGCTGTCAGGTGGGTAACTGGATAGAGACAATAAAGAGAAGTCCAGGCTGGTGATATATGTCTGGGCATCATCAGCTTATAGATAGTATAGAAAACCATGTGACTGAATGAAATGACCCAGGGAAGTGTGAGTAGAAAAGTGAAGTGGAAGAACTGAACCACAGAGCTAAGTGGGAGAAGGAATAGCCAATAAAACCTGGAAGCTAAGTAAAAAATAGTTTTAAAAAGTGGCAGCTCAACTGGTTAAATCACACCAAAAAGCATGATAAGGATTGAAAGGACCACTGGATTTAGCAAATCCCTCTGGGTTACACATTTTTAAAAACCATAAATTATACGATTACTTTTTTCTCCCAACTCTCAACAGGGATGTTAGAAAAATAACTTTCTAAAGCCTAACTAAATATCCTCTTCAAACTCTTGTTCATTAATACACACAAAGAAATCTCATTTGAAAAACCAGGCCAAGTACCCTCAGGCCTAGGATTACTACCTTCTTCAAAAGATGAATAGATAGTGGCCTATTTTAACAAGTCTTCTAACCTAGTCTTTAGTCCTACTTACACTTAGTCTTCATTACTAACATTACCCACACAACTGCCAAAAGGAAATTTCAATAAAGTAACCAGATCTCTCCAATCTCCAAAGTCCTCAAACAAATTCCTATTGTGTCTGAAGTAATCTAGATATTAAACATGGGCCCATATACTATGCTTGGTTCTCGCCTACCTTTCCAACTTTATGTCTTTTCTCTGTATTCCTGGTGACTTATTTTATAGTAGGATTTCTTGCACTGAGGCCAACTCCCTCCTACCCAACCCACCCTCACCCATCTGGGCTTTCTAAGATAATCCAACTTCTGACCTCAATTTCAACATAAGCCAGTTCCTAAGGTCTCTTTGCTGGCAGCACCCTTTCACTGCCATATCTGTATCTGGCTCCCTGAACTATCATCTCTTTTCCTTCATGGGTCTAGACTGTGAAAGTGCTATTCTTTTCTCTCTCCTCTCAATGGTCTATAATACTCAAGAGGGCAAGAGACAGTATGTTTTGTTCACCTGTATATGCCCAAGCCTAGTGGTGATTTTCAGATAAGCACTCAAATGTTTAATAACAACATTTCTAACTTGAAAGCTGGGAATCTTCCCAAATCTGTCACTCTTCATATCACAGCCACCACCAAATCCTAAATTTAATGGTTCCTAATCCCAGTACCATTGCTTTTGGCAGTGATATTTGCCCAGTGAACTGGCCAGTAAAGCCAGTTCATTATTCTTCCCTCTATTCCAGTTTCTTACTTATCACCTACTCCAATCTCATTCTCCTCTATGGCCATTTCCTCATGGCTATTACAATGACATTTCTAAAAATGAAAATCTGATATCATTCCTCAGTTCAGAATCTTTTAATAGTCATCAGTTTCTGGATAAAGTACAAATTTCTTGGCGTGGTATTAAAATTTTTATAATCTGGCCATAACTCTCTAAAAGCCTTTCCTGACCTCTTTTAAGAGTCAATGAGGTGCCCATCTAGTGCACAGTTCTATAGGCTCTGTGCCTACCTTTAACCACAGTGACATTATATCATCCATCCGTCTCTCTCAAAAGGTTATGAGTCCCTGAAGAACCATTATACTTTTTTGCATTCCGCAAACCAGAAGAACATGACCCGTAAGATAATGGATTTGTAAAAGGGTATCAATAAAACCTGGACCTAAAAGAAAATTTTCCATTCCTCTTCCAGGTAACCTCACAACATTTTACTTAATTTTCTCCCAGTTTGCTTTCCTTTGAAGCTGCCTTCAGTTTTCACTTTAACTAGATTTTACTTTCAATAGGAGTAAGGGGAGGGGTCAAGTATGTGATCCACTCCAGTACACACAGCTAAGTATACCTTTAAAAGCCACTCTACTTCTCCCCTGGCCTTACCCCAGCTCAATATTAAAGCAACTCTCAAGTGAATTATCAAAACGTTTCACCGTTGTCAGTAAAATATTACTGTGTGTTAGTTACTCAGTTGTATCCTACTCTCTGCGATTTCTACAGGTTGCTATTATTTTTAACACTTTGACTATCCACATCCTTATTAATCTCTGCATTTTTCTTGTGAATATTCAGTCTCATTAACCTTTGGAACACAGTCGATTCCCTAATATGTAGCTGGGCCAGAAGTAATCACTGAAAAAGAGGTCAATCCTTGATCTTTCCTGGTTTGGATACAGAGATTATACAGATTTTCCTGGTGAGGTTAAAAAGTCTATTTATCCTTTTCTTTAAAAAAAATCTTCCAGTCAGATAGCATTTCAATATCATAGCATGTTTCCTGTGGGTTGATTCATGCTAAATTTTAATGATAAAAAAGCCTAAATAGAATAGAATCCAAATTTATTGTCACAATCTAAAGATTACTCTAAATGACAGAAAATGTTTACTAATTTGCAATAACCTAAGAAAAAATGAACACCTAACATTTTTGTCTTGCTGATCACTAAAACATGTCATTTTCATTCTAAAATATATGTAAACTTCAGCTGCTTTTGCTTTATGAAAAACCCTCAGCACCCCAAGTTTGACACTCATAATTCCATTAGTATAAAAAACCCTGAAGGGTCCTTCCTTAGGAAGCATCTTTTGAGATACACACACAAAAGCCTAACCTAAACATTTCCAGAAGCTATCACCTGCACCACATCAACTTAAACAGGTGTTATTTCCTAGTCTTTCCAATGAAACCAAGTGGACCTCACACCTCTTACCATCACCCAGGAAGGGTGTGCATCTGTTCCGAAGGCCCCCCTGGCTCCAGGTCATCCTGGCTGCTGCTGCTCCAGGCTGGGCATCCATGTTGCTGCAGCTTGTGGTTTGTGATGATGGGTAGTGTACAGGAAAAGCAGGATGGGATTTCAAGGGAAACAGGAGGGGGATGGCTTTCTGAGAAAATGCCATCACCATCATAGGTGTTAAGTAATACCACACACATTTTATTGCAGCACAGTTTAAAAATTTAACAAATGAAAGATTAAAAATAAAAAAAAACAAAAATAAAAAAATAAAAAATACAGACGTCCAGAGATGCTCTAAAACAGTTAAGTTAAAGATCAGGAAAAATAAGGTCACAGACTTAACAGCCAGTAAAATTCTTTCGAGCGTGGGGAAGGGGATAAGGGCAAGGGGGGAGGGTTGGGAGAGAAAAGGTTTATGTGATCAATCCACTTAAAAATGCTAATGCCTTCACTTTCTCTCCCAAGATGTAAAACTCCAAAGTCAATCAGGAGGCCGGAGAAATTCTTAATGAACATTCAGAAAAACTCGATTTTAATCCGGTTAAAAATCATCAGTGTCATTATCATCATCATCATCACCATCATTAAGTATAATAAATAATAGTAACTAGTAACAACAATAAAAAGGAAATCAGCGGAAAGTCAGGAAAAATGTAAAAAAAAAATTGGAATAACTTACTGTAGCTGAAGATCAAAAAAATCTCACTGTAAAAAAACAAAAATAAAAATAGCCCAGATTAGAAAAACGGGAGGTGCAAAAATGTCAAGTCAGTAAAGTTCATTTCTTTTCTCTTTCCAAAAGCAGTTTCCACAAAAACCGCAAGGGTAAAGTTCTCAGTAGCAGACAAGCAAAGCCCTTTCCACATCATCAATCAATCTTAAAAATACACGAGGAAGTAGAGAGGTCAGTTTATGAGAGGCTAAAAGGCTCCTCCTCCTCTAACCCAATTGCTGCAGAAAAAATAGAAATAGAAATTTAAAAATTACATCTTAAATCCAAGTCCCGTTTTTGGAAACAATTGAAAAAAAAAAAACCACCTGTAAATTTGCCGTAGTGCACACCAAGTTGCATCATTATGTTTAAAATGTCTTTATAAAATCAATTTTGGAATGGGAATGTGTGTGTTCTGGAAGGGTGGGGAAGGGAGGTTAAAAATCAAAGCTGAGCTCCAGTGAGTAGGGATGGGGTTCGCCTTGCTGCCCTGTGAAAGGAGAAGGGACAGATTGAGTCAGAGTTCCTCAGAAATGTTGTGCCCTAAACCCCCAAGACAGAAACATCTGTCCATTTCATGTAACATTCTGGTAAAACATAACATCCCACTGGATGGGGAGAGCCTCTATAGAATTATCCCCTCTACCAGTGACTGGCTTCACAATTCTTCAATGTCAGTAGGGACTATTTTAATTACATATGCACCTGTATTCCTTTAAGGGTCTCAAAAAAATATCCACATTCAAACACTCCTCTTCATAATCAGTTTGGCCAAAGAGAATTTAGAAAAACCAGATAAACAGAGATGAAGTGAGCAAATGTCAAACATCAGAAAGCAGATCTGTGTTTTAAATTTTAGGCCCAGGTAGCTCTTCCTACCATACAAACTGAAGGGGAAGGGTCTACTCTGAAGATACATACTAAAGATGACATGTAGGCTCAAAACCAATGAGTGGTCAATCTGTAAAACCTGACAGAATCTGTCAGGGAAACAGTTTAAATCAAGAGCACATTAATCCACTCAGTAACAAAATGAAAAGCCAGATGAAGGAAAAAAGATTATTATGGCTACTGACTACACAATGTTAAAAAAAAAAACAGACAAAAAGGTGTTTGTTTCTTTGTGGTCCCACTGTTTACAAATAGTACATACTGCTAATTCCAAGATAGCAATTCTAAGAATCTGATACATACTGTCACAACAGACTGGCTAAGATTTGCAATTAGACTGTAGGTCTTTGAGCAATAAGAATGACTGTACTTGCATTTTAATATTCAGCCATGAGGTTTTATTCTCCTTTCCAAATGTCAGTGAACTAAAAAAAATTAAGCTGAGCTTTTAAAAAGTGTTCCTTAAGTCAATTACAAATTAATGACTAAAGCAATGGAAAAGGTACTATTAAATCTATTTTTGAGAATTAGCAAACCAAATAAGCTACTTTTACGCTTAGACTGTGTTAAATTTTAACTGATGTGTTAAATGTTACAAATGTACAAACTATTAAAAAAATGTTACAGAAAATGTACAATTATTTGAATGTACATTCAAATATACGTTTTGAATGTGTAAGTGTAAGGGATGTTCAGTTATGGTGAGACATTCAGTTTTCTTCTTTGGAATCACAGCCTGAACTTGGTACTCAATAATGTCAGGATGCTAAATAACTGGTTCAGCTACAAACAAATCCTCTGCAAACATGTTATAAGATTAAAAAGTAATGTAAAACATTTACATCTTTCAAATTTAAGAACTTAAGATGTCTTCCAAGATACTATGCTTAATTGATGAGCTACCCCTCATAAAAATGATTAACCAGGTTGAACACCTAATTGTAACTTTCGCAATTAATAGTACACCTGTAGTTTATACTTTGTCAAATCTAGATTTGCATACCTTCTTCTACAGGGGTATTCTCAAAGTGAGGGCTGCCAACCAAGATAGCGTGGCACATACTAGAAATGCACATGAACAGGGTCTACCCCAGACTGACTTTATTAGAAAGTGGTGATGGAGAGCCCAGCAATGTTTTAACCAGCCCTCTTGCTGGTCCTAATGTCTGCTCATGTTTAAGAACCACTGTGCAGAGTTTAATAAGGAATCTCTATCCCCTAATTAGGATCGAAACATAGTAACTCGAAAATTATAACCTACCACACTAAATGCTATACCATAAAGCCCTACAGAAATCCCTTTTCCCTTCATAAACCTCAGATTTCCAATGTCTAAGAGAACACATGCAGCTATGCTACATCTTAAAGTTCTGATTTTCACCATAATCAACTATCTAGTAAATCTATTCTGTACAAAATTTTAAGCCTCCCTGGTCCCAATGAGAATGAATGAGTATATATTAAGTATGAGCAAATAATGTTCCCCAAAGACAACTAATTAAATGATCTGAAGACTGAAATACTGTTATTAAGACAGTTAACAGTAATTACTAATATACAAAAACTGCTGTCAACAATGAAACTATTTCTGTACACTATTTAGCCTTCTGGCAAAAAATCACTTGAATTACAGAAAACAGACATTAAGAGGTAAGAAGTCTAAGTCGCTTCAGTCATGTCCGACTCTGTGTGACCCCACAGACGGCAGCCCACCAGGCTCCCCTGTCCCTGGGATTCTCCAGGCAAGAACACTGGAGTGGTTTGCCATGTCCTTCTCCAATGCATGAAAGTGAAAAGTGAAAGTGAAGTCGCTCAGTCGTGTCTGACTCTTCTGCGACCCCATGGACTGCAGCCTACCAGGCTCCTTTGCCCATGGGATTTTCCAGGCAAGAGTACTGGGGTGCCATCGCCTTCTCCGTGAGGATAGAGACTACCTTTTTTCCTGTTTCCCTGGTTCGCAATAACAACATCATTCTGGTGGGGAAAGCAGACCAGTTTTTGGCAGCCCTGGTGGGAAAGGCGGATCTTGCATTTACCTAGGTTGGGGGGCAGGAGGACCCTCTCTGGAGGGAATGCTAAACGGGTATACATGAGCAAGACAGGAGGCTTTGGGTTCACACACCCCGTGACAACAGGGCGGGCTGGGCTGGAGGCCTTGCCCTTGAGTTTCTGAAGCCCCAGGGCTCTTGTTAAGACCCCTTATAAATATAAAACTGAATTTCATTAAGTTTAACTGATTTTATAAGCAGCAGGAGGGGAAAAATCCAGTTCTCTTAACTCCTAGACCAGGGTTCTTTCAACTGTCACACTTCCCACTTGACATCTCACACATCCACCAGTTAATATAAATTAATCTTTAAGATTAGAAAAATTAGCTATTTTGGAGCTTATTCCGTGTTTCTAACAGCAATTCCATCCAAAACAAGGTCACACAACTATGCAAAACCCTCTAGAGACCTAATCAGGAATAATGTGTGTTTATATCCTCTACCAAAGAAAACAGCAGGAGGCATGAGCATGGGAAACACAGAGTCCTCCAGCTTAAGCCATCCTTCTTAAATCCCTCTTCTCCAACCAACATGAAAATGTTACTAATGCCTATCTATTTGAAATCAAATCTACAGTTATTTCAGATATTAATTTTGTGGCCAAATCATTCCAGATGAGTGATATTAAACTGTTACCTTGGTACATGCTGATCCTATGGAACCCATTTCTAACACCTCAAGGCAAGAAAAGTGCACTTCAAATAATTTTATTTCCATCTAAGAATTTAACCATTCTTAAATACTGATTTCCTACATTTCTCTTTATTTGCCAACAATATTAGGCGTATGATTTCCTAAATTAACCAATTACTGCCCTTTTAAAGTCCATGTGACAATCTAAATGCTTAAGCTTTTATTTTTAAGGCAAAGCTTTTAATTCTATTACAAAATCTATATGCTAAGGGATCGATACATAGCTACCTACAGTAACAGTTTTAGCTTCTGTTCCTAAGGGACAAATTTACCCAGTATGGGCTTAAACTATACTTAACATTACTTTTTGTGAATGTTTAACACATTATGAAAAACAAAATCACCTAAATCTTACACAAAGATCAAAAAAAAGCGATTTCTTGGATAAGTGAATGTGATACTTTGAAACTTATGTAATTTTTAAAAACCTGGCAAAAATTGTTTAGTAATTTTCAGGGCTTAGCAAACAGTAACCACCATAATACCTGCTTAACAAAAGGCATATAGTTATGCATTTTTGCCAACTTTGGGATGGTCCGGAAAATTAATGCCAGATATCCCGAAAATCAAACTTCACAAAATCTTAGGACGTCACTTTAATAAACGCAATACTCATAATCTTTTCCCCAAGAGCAGTTTGGGTATTTCCAGTTACCGCTAGTCCTTGCTGTAATTATTTTTAACATCTACGATTTCAACGGGGAGGTAAAGCCACTTGCCTTAACCTGGAGACCAAATTCCTTACTAGTTCGGCTGATTAATATGACCCAGGCAAGCAACACTCATGCCTCGGTTTCTGTCTAAGAAAGATAGTATACCTACCTCAAGCAAGTTCCACTAACTTATATATTTCAAGCGATTTGTAACCTGCAGATAAAAACCCAGCTTTAATTATTACTGTTGATATGTAAATCAGATTACAATTTTTTAAATAAAATTGAAAATATTTCGAGGTTCATCATTTGTTCAGAGAGGCGTAAACTAAAAAGTAATCAGTAAAATATTAAAACTATTGTTTTCATATTTATACCCTGCGGTACGCTCCAGAATTTGGAGGCTTGCGGTACAAAAAATTTCTGCTTGATAAATCTTCCCCATCCCCCACTTAATTTTAAAATTTAACAGGAAGCATCGGCACTACATTAACTTGAACTACATTCATGAGCATCTTTGATCATCCGTTTCACAATCTCAGAGTCCTCATGGTCACCGAAAATTAAAGGACAGCCGTTAACACAAGAAAGCGAAAAAGAAAAACAGCATTTTCCCTGCCGATTGTGGCCTAGAGGACACTGGGTTAAAAATCTACTCAAGGGCTGCGGCCTAGAAAACTCTCCGCGTAAGATCTAATCCCCCAAACCAGAGAATAAATGGGGGCCTGCTTACTCTACCGAGGGGAGGGTTCCCTCGTCCTCTCTCCCACTCCACCTCGCGCTCCCCAAAGAACCCAGCGCTTCCTCTGCTTCCGCTCCCTCCACTTACCAGGAGGGGGAAGGGAGAAGAGATTCGATTCTGAATCTCCTACCCCTGGGTTCTACGTGAAGAAGCCGATGGCTGCTCGAGGTCGGCAACGCGGTCGCAATCGCTCAGTCTTCGCCTCTTCACAAAATGGCCCCCGAGTCTCCTCTGCCGCCGAGGCGAAGGCCTAGGCCCGCCTCTCTTCTGAGAATCCTCCTATTGGCTGCGAGTTTTCTCGCTCCCGCTTCTCATTAGACAGTTCTACCGCTCTTCACAATTCTATCCAATCACAATCAGTAGTGGCTTAGACTAATCTAGAGAATTTCCACATGCGTGGGAGAAACTAGTTTGTAACTGGTCATATTTCCTGTCATTTATCTTCTGAGACATGCTTATTGGCCACTGTACCCTGACGAAGCTCTGGGTGGAAACTTGCCTTTGTAAGGCTCACCGCTTCACATCCGGGTATCCGAGATACCTGATTGGCGGTCTCAGTATCCCATCGCTACTCTTCAGAGCGCCTAGAAGGAGGCCCACCCGGATCTCGGAATTCCCGCGGCGCGGGGGCGGGGGCGGGGGTAGGGGGGCAGATGAAGATTGCCGGGTCTTGTTTGGTAGACTTCTGAAAGGTCTACCCTAGCTCCCGGCCTAGGTAAAAGGAAAAGCTGTAGCCCGCGGGGTGAACAAAAAAATTGTTTTTTCTTTGACTGGGGAGGGAGCACTGAAAGCTAGAATACAAACCAGCCCTGCAGTTTTTCCAACCCTAGAGCTCCTTTCTGGACATTTCTCAGCTTGTCAAGCCCTTCAAACAACCCATAACTCACGCAAAACAACTGACTTAACTCACCTCTCCACTGCAAAAGGTAAATAAAGTCTAAAATACTGGCCTGGGATACTACAGCATTCGTCCTCTGGCCCCAAGTCATCTCACTTTCTTTTTTTTTTTTTTTCCCAAAGTGGTGAGGCTGAGGGAGTGTATTCATTTATTTTTTAATATAAATTTATTTATTTTAATTGGAGGTTAATTACTTTACAATATTGTATTGGTTTTGCCATACATCAACATGAATCCGCCACAGGTATACACGTGTTCCCCATCCTGAACCCCCCTCCCTCATCCCTCCCCGTACCATCCCTCTGGGTCGTCTCAGTGTACCAGCCCCAAGCATCCAGTATCATCATCTCACTTTCTGATATCCTATATGCCAACCAAATTGGTTCAACTGGCTAGCTCTCCCCCGCCCGAACCCACAATCGGGTCCCTTAATTCTCCGCATCCTGAAACGATCCTGTCTCCCACCTACCGGCGTCGTCTGCACTGCAGTCCCTCTGGTTATATTATAGCAGCCGAGCACGCAATGCAATAAGGACCAGCTGTGCTAGGAATAGGAATAAAGGATATTTCTCTGTGTAGTTGGGGAAAGCAAGATTGCAGAACACTTATCTAGAGAATGTGATACTCTATACATTTTAAGGAATATATGCATTTGTGAATACAGTTTTATGCATTAGTTTCGAATTAATTCTTAATTTCAGATTCACAAGGAAACTGTCTACCTGTCAAATGGCAAAAATCAAGACAGTTTAGTAACGAGTGTACTGTCCTTTACTCAAGTGAAAACAATTCATGGTTGGAAGAGTACGGTAACTCACAAGCAGTGGAGCACTCCCCCAGGGAGTCTGGGCAAGAACGAGCTTAATACAGCATTAAAAGCAGCAAGGCAATCGAGTTTGATCGCCTGCGGTTGTGTATCTGACCTTATTTAGAAAGATTAAGGAACAAGGAAATAAGTATACAGCCTAAAAAGTATGGCGTTTGAGAAGATTGACTGACTGGGTGTACTGAGTTTCTGGTCAAGGTGACCTTTTACAGGAACTTGAAGTTTAAGTATGCTAACGTGACACCCCCAGCAGGAGCAACTCCATCTTGGGCCTAGAAATTTATCTGGACATATCTTTGGGGAGCGAACCTTTTACATTTTTCAGTGGTACGCCTTTCTTTACAATTTGAACTTTTTGCCATATGCATATGTTGTTTTAAGCAAATCTAAAAAGCAAAAGCAAAAAGCATGTAATAAAAAATAAACTAAAATGTTAATGGTGGTTCCCCCATGGTGGGAGAACTTGTGCTTTTTCTTTTCCCCCTTAAACTTGCCTGTGCTTTTCTATAGTTTCTGAATTGTTAAGTTTGAACAAGTAATCAGAGAGGAAACATCTCCAAGTGCTTAAAGCCTCAGCTCAGTTGCCACATTGCAATTTATTTAAAATGACCTCATTGCACTGTTGTTAATTTTACATTTGTCTCTTCTTCTCTCATGGATAGTATATCCTTTTGATTACAGAGTTTAATTCTCATTGCTCTCTGTATTCCCTTTGCCTACTACATGTCCTAGGACCTTAAACAGAGAGTGTCTGAAATTTGTGTTAAATTAATCATTAGCTTTTATTTAGCAGGAGAAATTGTTATTTTCCCTGGACAAACAGGTAGACTGTACTTTTTTCTATTAAATATTTTATACAGTTCTTACTCAGAGGAACCCAGATAGTATGAGGCTTGATTGACATGTTATGCGTGTGTTTCTTAAGTAAACAAAAATAAATACTAGCATGTTTTATTAATCATGGTTCTCATAGAATAAAAATATTTATAAAGTGTTAATATTTAAATTCATTTTATCACAAATCAGTTTTACTGCATGATCTTTGACGTGACCTACTTATTAACTGGGGCTTCCCAGGTGGCTCAGTGGTAAAGAATCCACTTGCTAATATGGGAGATGCAGGTTTGATCTCTGAGTTGGGAAGATCCCCTGGAGGAAGAAATGGTAACGCACTGCATTATTCTTGCTTGGAAAATTTCATGGACAGAGAAGCCTGGCAGACTACAGTCCATGGGGTTGCAAAGAGTTGGACAAGACTAAGCATGCATGCACACATTTATTAACTGTCACTGTATTTGGTGCAAGGGAGTACTTAAGAGAGAGCATTTATGTTTCTACTGAGTTTTCCCCATTGCTAGATGGGAGGAACCAAGAAGAATTAACATCCAATCCCTCCATCAAGTAGCTTGAATTTACTAAGGGTGAGAAAACAAGTGCAAAAATAGCATAATACAAGGCAGAATGCAAAGCACCACGTTGATCATAATCATTCACAGCTATCTAGTTTTAAGACTCTTACAGAGTGGCAGGTGAAATGGAGAGTAGGAAATTTCCTTTATCTCTTCTACTTAAACACCCTTAAACTTCTTAAGTTGGCTGCTTTTATTAAGTGATTCTGTATACATTGTAGAAAGCCATTAGCCAGACCTCAGTAATGGAGGGGAAGTAGGAGAAGAGATAAGGAAATAGAAATAGTAACTTCTTCAGTTCAGTCTTGTCTGACTCTTTGCAACCCCATGGTCTGCAGCACTGCCAGGCTTCCCTGTCCATCGCCAACTTGCAGAGCTTATTCAGACTCATGTCCATCATGTCAGTGATGCCATCCAACCATCTCATCCACTGTCATCCCCTTCTCCTCCCGCCTTCAATCTTTCCCAGCATCATGGTCTTTTCCAATGAGTCAGCTCTTTGCATCAGGTGGCCAAAGTATTGGAATTTCAGCTTCAGCATCAGTCCTTCCAATGAATATTCAGGACTGATTTCCTTTAGGATGGACTGGTTTGATCTTGCAATCCAAGGGATGCTCAAGAGCAAAAATAGCATAATACAAGGCAGAATGCAAAGCACCATGTTGATCATAATCATTCACAATTATCTGGTTTCACCCAGAGTGGTGGGTGAAATGCCTTACCTTGGGCTAAAGAGAAAAAACAAAACTATACTTTTGTCTTTGATTCGAGAAGTAATTTCTGTTTTAAGAAGGCTTTATATGGCTTAGCGGTATTACCGGAATAATATGTCCCCTGCAACCTTTCTTCCTCTCAGTTCTAAGCCACCTGTCAAGAGGAAGAAGAAAGAGAAAGCTGCAATGGCTTTGAAATGCCTGATTTGCTTTTTACATGACTTATTGGCTGAATATTTTCCTCAATATTTGTCATTCTACATACCCTCAGTGTACCTAGTTATCTACCTTATTCTATTCAACAAGTCAAATAGGACTTTACCAATACAATTCTCATTGCCTCTCTTCCTCTAATCCTTTATTATCCAAGAGTGCTATCAAAAGCATCTTCCAGGGCTTCCCTGGTGGCTCAGTCAGTAAAGAATCCAGCCACAGTGCAGGAGACCTGGGTCCAATCCCTGGGTCAAGAAGATCCCCTGCAGGAGGAAATGGCAACCCAGTCCAGTATTCTTGCCTAGGGAATCCCATGGACAGTGGAGCCTGGCAGGTGACAGTCTAAGAGGCTGTACGAGTCTGACACAACTTAGCAAATGAACAACAGCATCTAGTGTCCTACAAAGAAAGTTGAGGGCTGATGCCCTAAAAAAAGAAGGAAAAAAAAAGCATCTTCCACTGGAGAGTGAGGAGGTGGTCTCTGATGGATCAAGACAAAGCACTTAATTAAAATGTGCCAGACTTTCCAATACACAACACTGCTGCTGCTGCTAAGTCTCTTCAGTCGTCTCCGACTGTGTGCGACCCCATAGACGGCAGCCCACCAGGCTCCCCTGTCCCTGGGATTCTCCAGGCAAGAACACTGGAGTGGGTTGCCATTTCCTTCTCCAATGCATAAAAGTGAAAAGTGAAAGTGAAGTTGTTCAGTCGTGTCTGACTCTTCACCACCTCATGCATTGCAGCCTACCAGGCTCCTCCATCCATGGGATTTTCCAGACAAGAGTACTGGAGTGGGTTGCCATTTCCTTCTCCGAATACCCAACACTACTTTATGCTTTTTTACACTGATTGGGAGACCTTTCTGACTGTTGACAATCTATCTTCTACAGGCAACCATGCTGCTGCTGCTGCTAAGTCGCTTCAGTCCTGTCCAACTCTGTGTGACCTCATAGACAGCCTCCCACCAGGCTCCCCCGTCCCTGGGATTCTCCAGGCAAGAACACTGGCGTGGGTTGCCATTTCCTTCTCCAATGCATGAAAGTGAAAAATGAAAGTGAAGTCGCTCAGTCTTAGCGACCTCATGGATTGCAGCCTACCAGGCTCCTCTGTTCATGGGATTTTCCAGGCAAGAGTACTGGAGTGGGGTGCCATTGCCTTCTCCGACAGGCAACCATATTCTACCAGAAAAACGATATGGTAAAGATATTACACAGCACTTTCAAGACCCTTAAACTTTGAATGCATCCTGTTTTACTATATTGAGTCTGTCCCCCAAGCTGATACTGCAAACTGCTCTCATGATAATCATTTGAAAGCATTCACTTTTATTGTGACTGCCATACTAAAATCCTATAATAGCGCTCTGTTCCAGTCCTACATTTTCATTGCTTCATTCACAGCTCTTTCCTGACTGGCCCGTCGTTACATATCAGTTATCCCTTCCACAAGGCCCTATTCTGGCAGCCCCTGCTGTTCTCCAACTGGGTATAGATTCTCCAAAAATGATGTTACACACTGCTAATAATATTATTGGTTTATTGGTCAGTTTGATTGGATTATATATCCTTCTCAAGGTTTCTAGTGTTTTAGGGTTTTTTTCTATTTTTATTTTAAAGCTTTCTAAATAGAAATATCCTATTTTTTTCTAATAATTCATGATTATTATAAAACATTAAAATGCAGAAAGAATGAAAACATCTATGTGCTCTGTCCTCCAAAAACATTCATTCTTAACTATTTGGTATAGATTTTTACAGATTTTTAAAAGATGTATATATGGATTTATTTTTACCTGAATATCTTGTAATCAGAGAACTTTTAAATCTTAATAACTAAAACCTTGAGCTCAAAAATTTAAAAATAAGCAAAAAATCTTTATCTATAAAGCTTGAAAAAATTAGAAAGATTAAAGCAACTCAGAATCATGACATCTAGTGGTTTTCAGGTCAAGTAGTATCTGATTTTAAGTATTATTGGTCACCATTATGTTAATAATAGAAAAAAAAACATAACTTTTCTATAACTGTATGTGAAGCACTTTTCATGTGGCAGTTTTATTATCCCCAGTTTAAAGGTAAGGTAACTAAAGCACAGAGAAATTAAATCATTTGCCTAAAGTGGCACAGCTAGTTTTTGATGGAGCTAAGATTCTGACTCTAGGAAGTCTGATTCTAGAGTGCATATAACTATTACAGAGTTATTAACAATATAAGATTTGCCACAGTGGAAATTTTACTTATTTATTGAACAAGTATTTATGAACAAATACATGCTATGTAATAAGCAATTGTGCTAAGTACTGTAACAGGTCACAAGGACATAGAAGTAAAAAAAATAGATGTAGTTCCTGATGTTCGGAACAGAGTCAAGTATTAAATGAATAAATAGGCAATTGCTTATAATAAATTGCTACTAAATATAAGTACATGATGCTGTGGAATCTATGTAATATAGGCCCCAGTCCTTTCAAGGAAATGTTGTGAAAATAAATAACTTAAGAAGACTTCTTCTTATTTCCTCAGTTTCTTTTTTCCCCTTTCTACTAAATGTTTCTATCCATTTTTTCCCTTTGTCTTCTTTGCTTCTCTTCTAATTTTCATCCCAGCAATGACCTAAATCTGGTTTCTTGCAGGTTAAGCCTTCTCTAACACTCTTGCCATCTGTTCTCCTTCTGGCTGTGCAGCACAAGATTTTATCCTCTGGTAGTTTTTCATTAAGCTAATCTTTGTACAGCTTACAAAGTACTTTACAGTTGACAAATCTTACATTTAACAATTAGTGCTTATTTTACCTCTGATGGTAGACATTGACCTTTTGAGAAAACATCTAAAGGTTATAAAAATACTATGTGAACTGGACCAAATCCTTTCAAGTCTAAAATTTTATTTCACATAGTAATTGCTTCATATGGTTGACCAGTATAAAATTTACTCAGGAACTCTTTAAACATAATTTTGGAGAACTTTCTTCATGTTTGAGGAACATTACCATAGACTGATTCTTTAAATTTATTTTATTGATGTATAGTTGATTTGTAATGTGTTGATTTCTGCTGTACATCAAAATCATTCAGTAATACATTTATTTATACTTTTTCATATTCTTTTCCATTATGGTTTATGACAGGATATTGAATAAAGTTCCTGTGTTATACAGTAGGTCCTTGTTCATCCATTCTGTATATGATATGTTTCCATTTGCTGGTCCCAAACTCCCAGTTCCTCCCTCCCTGATCCCTTCCACTTTGGCAACAACTAGTATGTTCTCTATACCTAGGAATCTGTTTCTGTTTCATAGATAAGTTCATCTGTATCATATTTTAGATTCCACATATAAGTGATATCATATGATATTTGTCTTTCTGTTTCTGACTTACTTCACTTGGTATGATAATTTCTAGACCCCTCTGTGTTGCTGCAACTGACATAATTTCATTCTTTTTTGTGACTGAGTAATATTCCACTGTATATAGGTGCCACATCTTTATCCACTCTCTGTCAGTGGACATTTAGGTTGTTTCCATGTCTTAGCTGTTTTAAATAGTACTGCTATGAACATAGGGGTGCATGTTTCTTTTTGAATTATAGTTTGTCCAGATATATGCCCAAGAGTGGTATTGCTGCATCATATGGCAACTCTTACTAGAGAAAGATTCTTACCTTTTATCACTACCTATTCCACATCTCCACTCCCAGAACACTGCCTTCTTGTCATCCCAATTTATACTCAGATACCTAAATCCTAGGGATTCCCTCATAACTCAGTCGGTCAACAATCTGCCTGCAATGCAGGAGACCTGGGTTCAGTTCCTGGATTCGGAAGATCCCCTGGAGAAGGAAATGGCAACCCACTCCAATATTCTGCCTGGAGAATCCCATGGACAGAGGAGCCTGGCAAGATACAGCCCATGGGGTCGCAAGAGTCGGACACAACTTAGTGACTAAACCGCCACCACCACCTAAATCCTAGAACATACTCCCTTGCTCACTTTCTCATTGTTTAAAGAACCTGCACTACCATTTCCTTCTGGGGAGGGCTAAAAACAATCAGATCAGTTCAGTTCAGTTCAGTCGCTCAGTCGTGTCCGACACTTTGTGACCACATGAATCGCAGCACGCCAGGCCTCCCTGTCTATCACCATCTCCCGGAGTTAACTCAAACTCACGTCCATCAGTTATGCCATCCAGCCATCTCATCCTCTGTCATCCCGTTCTCCTCCTGCCCCCAATCCCTCCCAGCATCAGAGTCTTTTCCAATGAGTCAACTCTTTGGGTGAGGTGGCCAAAGTACTAGAGTTTCAGCTTTAGCATCATTCCTTCCAAAGAACACCCAGGACTGATCTCCTTTAGAATGGACTGCTTGGATATTCTTGCAGTCCAAGAGACTCTCAAGAGTCTCTCCAACACCACAGTTCAAAAGCATCAATTCTTCAGCCCTCAGCTTTCTTCACAGTCCAACTCTCACATCCATACATGACCACTGGAAAAACCATAGCCTTGACCAGACGGACCTTTGTTGGCAAAGTAATGTCTCTGCTTTTCAATATGCTATCTAGCTTGGTCATAACTTTCTTCCAAGGAGTAAGCGTCTTTTAATTTCATGGCTGCAATCACCATCTGCAGTGATTTTGGAGCCCAAAAAATAAAGTCTGACACTGTTTCCACTGTTCTGCCATCTATCTCCCATGAGGTGATGACCCGATGCCATGATCTTAGTTTTCTGAATGTTGAGCTTTAAGCCAACTTTTTCACTCTCCTCTTTCACTTTCATCAAGAGGCTCTTTAGTTCCTCTTCACTTTCTGCCATAAGGGTGGTGTCATCTGCATATCTGAGATTGTTGATATTTCTCCCAGCAATCTTGATTCCAGCTTGTGTTTCTTCCAGCCCAGAATTTCTCATGATGTACTCTGCATGTAAGTCAAATAAGCAGGGTGACAATATACAGCCTTGACTTATTCCTTTTCCTATTTGGAACCAGTCTGTTGTTCCATGTCCAGTTCTAACTGTTGCTTCCTGACCTGCATATAGGTTTCTCAAGAGGCAGGTCAGGTGGTCTGGTATTCCCATGTCTTTCAGAATTTTCCACAGTTTGTTGTGATCCACACAGTCAAAGGCTTTGGCATAGTCAATAAAGCAGAAATAGATGTTTTTCTGGAACTCTCTTGCTTTTTCCATGATCCAATGGATGTTGGCAATTTGATCTCTGGTTCCTCTGCCTTTTCTAAAACCAGCTTGAACATCAGGAAGTTCACGGTTCACGTATTGCTGAAGCCTGGCTTGGAGAATTTTGAGCATTACTTTACTAGCGTGTGAGATGAGTGCAATTGTGCGGTAGTTTGAGCATTCTTTGGCATTCCCTTTGTTTGGGATTGGAGTGAAAACTGACCTTTTCCAGTCCTGTGGCCACTGCTGAGTTTTCCAAATTTGCTGGCATTTTGAGTGCAGCACTTTCACAGCATCATCTTTCAGGATTTGAAATAGCTCCACTGGAATTCCATCACCTCCACTAGCTTTGTTCATAGTGACACTTTCTAAGGCCCACTTGACTTCACATTCCAGGATGTCTGGCTCTATGTGAGTGATCATACCATCGTGATTATCTTGGTCGTGAAGATCTTTTTTGTACAGTTCTTCTGTGTATTCTTGCCACCTCTTCTTAAGATCTTCTGCTTCTGTTAGGTCCATACCATTTCTGTCCTTTATCGAGCCCATCTTTGCATGAAATGTTCCCTTGGTATCTCTAATTTTCTTGAGGAGATCTCTAGTCTTTCCCATTCTGTTGTTTTCCTCTATTTCTTTCCATTGATCGCTGAGAAAGGCTTTCTTATCTCTTCTTGCTGTTCTTTGGAACTCTGCATTCAGATGCCTATATCTTTCCTTTTCTCCTTTGCTTTTCACTTCTCTTCTTTTCACAGCTATTTGTAAGGCCTCCCTAGACAGCCATTTTGCTTTTTTGCATTTCTTTTCCATGGGGATGGTCTTGATCCCTGTCTCCTGTACAATGTCACGAACCTCCATCCATGGTTCATCAGGCACTCTATCTATCAGATCTAGTCCCTTAAATCTATTTCTCACTTCCACTGTATAATCATAAGGGATTTGATGTAGGTCATACCTAAATGGTCTAGTTTCCCTACTTTCTTCAATTTAAATCTGAATTTGCCAATAAGAAGCTCATGATCTGAGCCACAGTCAGCTCCCGGTCTTGTTTTTGACAGAATGTGGTCCACTGGAGAAGGGAATGGCAAACCCATTCCCTTTAGTAACTTTAGTATTCTTGCCTAAAGAACCCCATGAACAGTATGAAAAGGCAAAATGATAGGATACTGAAAGAGGAACTCCCCAGGTCAGTAGGTCCCCAATATGCTACTGGATATCAGCAGAGAAATAACTCCAGAAAGAATGAAGGGATAGAGCCAAAGCAAAAACAGTACTCAGTTGTGGATGTGACTGGTGATAGAAGCAAGGTCTGATGCTGTAAAGAGCAATATTGCATAGGAACCTGGAATGTTAGGTCCATGAGTCAAGGCAAATTGGAAGTGGTCAACAGGAGATAGCAAGAGTGAATGTCGACATTCTAGGAATCAGCAAATTAAAATGGACTGGAATGGGTGAATTTAACTCAGATGACCATTATATCTACTACTGCGGGCAGGAATCCCTCAGAAGAAATGGAGTAGCCATCATGGTCAACAAAAGAGTCCGAAATGCAGTACTTGGATGCAATCTCAAAAACGACAGAAAGATCTCTGTTCGTTTCCAAGGCAAACCATTCAGTATCACAGTAATCCAAGTCTATGCCCCAACCAGTAATGCTGAAGAAGCTGAAGTTGAATGGTTCTATGAAGATCTACAAGACCTTTTAGAACTAACATCCAAAAAGATGTCCTTTTCATTATAGGGGACTGGAATGCAAAAGTAGGAAGTTAAGAAACACCTGGAGTAACAGTCAAATTTGGCCTTGGAATACGGAATGAGGCAGGGCAAAGGCTAATAGAGTTTTGCCAAGAGAACACCCTAGTCATAGCAAACACCCTCTTCCAACAACACAAGAAAATACTCTAAACATGGACATCACCAGATGGTCAACACTGAAATCAGATTGATTATATTCTTTGCAGCCAGAGATGGAGAAGCTGTATACAGTCAGAAAAAGACCAGGAGCTGACTGTGGCTCATATCATGAGCTTCTTAAAAACAGAATAGTAGGGGTCAAAAAATGATATATTTGGGGAATTTGAAGAAATGTTGAATTAGGGGTAATATATCACAAAGAAAGGTGGCATGCATTTGAATTGGTAGATTTGAGCAATAAAGGAAAGGGGTATAAATTCATACCCCTTACTTTCCCTTTACCTGAGTACTGAAAAGCAAAAGAAAGCCTTGTTAATTTTGTGTAAGGTTTCTAATATCTAAATCAAGTATCAGTTTTCAATTTTAAATTTAAAATATATAAAATTGGGGAATGAAAATGTCCTAAAACTGATTTATGGTGATGGTTTCATTAGTTAGTGAAGTTACTTTAAAAAAAATCACTGTTTTACACCTGAAATAAGTATGTGTACAAGGAAAAAAGAATATAACACTAAAAACTCAGTCCTTTAGTCAGACTAACTACATTTCAAATGCCTCATAACCACATGTAGCAAGTAGCTACCATTTTGAACGCCATAGGTTTAATAGTATATAAAACTTTTCATGTTGTTGCAAATGACGTTATTTAATTCTTTTCTTATTTTCAATCTGTTTCAAAATACTTACAACAGACATATAACAACCAAAATAGAAAACAGGCAAAAAATGTAATATTCTTAATGTATCAGGGACTTATAAAAGAAACATATAATGATAATAAATATTTTAAAAGTTCAAGGCAACTAGCAAGTAAAGAAATGTATTTTAAAAGAATAGTGAATTAGTATTTTTGACTATGAAATAGATTTTTTAAAAAATATATACTCCTACTGTTAAGATGAGAAGAAGCCGATACTGCTGGCAGACGTATAAACTAGTATAGCTTTTCTGAAAGTTGGTTGGACAATTTGGAAATATGGACTGAAGAGCCTGGTGGGTTACAGCCCAGGGTTCGAAAAGAGTCAGACATGACTGAGCAGTTAACACTTTCACATTCATCCAAGGCCTTAAAAATAGGCATTCAATTTGACCCAGCAATTCTACTTTTAGTAATTCATCTTATAAAAATAAATATGGATGGAAGCAAGGATGTATCTATGAGGATTTTTAATGCAATATGGTTATAGTGGCAAAAAAACATGAAAATAATCTAAATGCCCATCGATGGAGAATTGATTAAATTGATTATTATACATTTATAGACTAGAATATTGAAGTCATTTCTAATTATACAATAGAATATTTAATAATATTTTTAAATGTTCATTTTACATTATAATTAGTTATTAAAAAATGAAAACTTTAAAAAATAGATGACTCATAAAAACAACAAAGTAGAAAGGTGGTTGCCAAGGGCTGGAGGGAGGGGAAAATGGGGAGTTGTTTAATGGGCATAGAGTTTCGTTTTGTAAGATGAAAAGGTTCTGGAGATTGATTGTATAACAATGTGAATATACTGTTAAAAAAAAGACAACAGGCCCAACCAAAATGGAGTTGCTTATCCTAAGCCCCATGTCACCAAACCAAAACTTGACTTACAGTTTTGCCTCTTCCAAAAATGGAATCCTAAACTAGCCAGTTGGGAACTGCCTAATTCATTCCCCTTAGGTACCTGCCTGATAGACCCATCCCCTAAAGGATGCAATAACTAAGCACTCTTCTGTCTGGTATAACTTCCTTGTTCCCATTGCCTTCTGCCTGTAAAGGTCTCATTTTGTACAGCTCCTTGGAGCTCTTTTTGGTCTGCTAGATAGAATTTTGACTAATTTGTGATTGTTGAAGAAAACCAATAAGATGTTTAAAATTTACTCTAGTTGAATTTTGTGTTTTAACAGTACTTAACACTATTGAACTATACACTTAAAAAATTATTAAGATAATACATTTTGTTATGAGTATTTTACTAAATTTTTAAGAAATTTAGTAAATTTAAAAAGAAAACAAATGATTCTATTTTTATTTCAATTGTCTATGCCTTTAATTTTCTTCTTTTTATTTTTCTGTTTGTGTCTACCATGAACATGAGTTATTTTTAGAATCAGAATGGTATTATTATATCTCCAACTTCTTGGTACAGAAACTTATATTTCTTTAACAATGAACAAAGCCTTATAGTCTACATTTAGAAGTATATTAAGCCTGGGGCTTCCCTGGTGGCACAGTGGATAAGGATCTGCCTGCCAGTGCAGGAGACACAGTTTCGATCCCTGATCCAGGAAGATTCCACACGCCGTGGAGCAACTAAGCCTGTGTACCACAACTGCTGAGCCCGAACTCTAGGGCCTGTGCTCCACAGGTGGCTGCGATGAAACGCCCTCTCAGCACAACAAAGAGTAGCCCCCACTTGCCACAACTAGAGAAAGCCCACGCGATGAAGACCCAGTGCAGCCAAAAATAAAGAAATAATTAAAATGATTGTTTTTAAAAAGCATATTAAGCCTAGTGAAAAAAATATCAAATAATATAAATCCATTCTAAAATGTAATGAGGATGTCAGGGGAAAAACAAGAGGTAACTTGTTGTCTGAAAGGAGTAGGAGGAAACGTTTAAAAAATCAGAGACTCAGAAAAAAGAGAGCAAAATCACCAAACACGAACTTGGCCTACTTCAAAATTTTGCCCAGAGCTAATTCTGCTTAAATAAGCCGAAAAAGGAGAGAAGACCCATGATCCCTGAGAAACTGCTTGGGCAAGAAGTAATCTTGGGTTCCGAAAAAGCCAGTTTTTATAATTCTGACATTTAGACTTGGGGAAAATATTAAATTGGATTTTCTTGTTTTCACTGGGACACTTACTGTGTTCTGAGTAATCTTTATAAATCCTAATTGTCTCTCTTAGTTTATTCATAGGACATAGGGAAGTCACATAGAGTCCATTAAACATACGCTCACCCTCCTAGGAATCTGTTTTCAACGTATATACTGAGTGTGCCTAAGAAAGAGAATTTGGGGACTTTCCTTGTGGGCCAGTGGCTAAGACTCCAAACTCCTAATGCAGGCAGTCCAGGTTCGATCCCTGGTCAGGGAACTAGATCCCACCTACCACAACAAAACAGTCTGCATGCTACAGTGAAGATGAGAGATCTTGCATGCAGTAACTAAGGCCCTGTGCAGCCAAATAAAATAAATATTTTTTATCAAAGAATTTCATATAACAGTTGAAACTAGATTTCACTTAATATATAGTATGAATGTAGTGACCAACATGCAGAATTTTAAAGAACATCCGATTTTCAAATATCAAGTTCTATTGTTGCATAATTACATCCCAGTATTTGGTTTGAAAACTATGATCACAATGATAAAATATATACATTCTTTTACTTGAGAGGGTCCTGGCACACATGGACTGAGTAGGCACATTGATCCCACCAATGGAGCAGAGTTTGTTACCTTCAAAGAGATCTTAGGGCTCCAGAAAATCTCCCACTGTTGTTGCCCTTCTGGAAGTGATTCAAAGATCCTTCTCCCAACACCAACACATTTCTGTTAATCTCAGATCAAATAGATACTTTTTCAGCTTTAGCTTTAGTTGAGAAGTTGGTATGTTAAAGGATGTTTTAACTGCTCTTTCTCCAACCACAACAGAAACAGGAAAAAATGCAGGGCCTTCAAGCTCTGATCTGCAAAGAGTTAACATCTTAAGAGCTAAACAGAACTGTATTAACTCCTCTCTTAACAAGCCAGGAAGACAAGAGGATTCTGCAGAACTGGAGGACACCAAAAACAGTTAGAGAAAAGAATAAGAGAGAGCTCTCTAGAGGAAGCAAGAACTGTAAGTTTGTATCAAATACAAGTTTATAGTCCTCCATTTCTTTCCCTGGGGTTTTTGAGAGGAGTGAAAAAGGTTTATTCATTTTGTCTTGCGCTGGTCTCCCACGCATCCAGACACAATGCCACTGGGCTTCCCTTGTGCTTCAGCTGGTGAATTTGCCTGCAGCGTGGGTCAGGAAGGTTCCCTGGAGACGGGGATGGCTATTCACTCCAATATTCTTACCTGGAGAATTCTGTATTTTGCCAGTCTGATAGGCATCCAGATGCAATATCACTAGGTCTTCTTTAATCCTATCACCTTTTTCACTCCATTCCACATCCAACTAGTTGGCAAGTATTTAGATTTTCCTTCTTCAGTGTCTTTGTAATCTATCCCAGTCTTCCATCTCCCTGCCACCATCCTTCCTAGTTCAAGGTCACTTTCCTGAACCATAGCAATATCCTAATGCTCCTCTCTGCCAGTCTTTTTAGCGTACTTATTCCAGATGAATCTTCCTAAAGCCTTTCCACAGTCCTAACACTATTGTTCTTATGCTCAAAATGTGTAATTCTCACCCATTCTCTGCAGAATGAATATAACTCCTCTAGTTTGTATGCAAGGTCTTCCAACATATGCTTCCTTTCACTTGAATTCTTACAACTCAAAGTTGTCTGCCTACCTGCTTCTGTTGAAGACCACCCTGCTCTTTGCCCGTCTCTGACTCTATTCAAACTCTCCTCTATCTGTATAAACCATTCTATATCTCCACCTGCAAAATCCCTCCAGACCCCAACAACCTACCCTCTGTAAAGCTTTACTGATCCTTCAAGTAAATGTGAATTTCAGTCTTCCTCTGTACTCTCATTTTGCTTTGCTCTTCTCAGATTGACTTTTTTTTTTAAGACTGACTTTTTATATTTCACCTTACAGCTAACGATGTGCTTTTCTCATTTCTCCTCTCCTCATTAATTATTCACTTCCTCAGGGCAAGGACTTTATTTTTCTTTCTTTTCTGTGGGAAACTACATTATTTTTTATTATCATAATTGACACTGTATAGCATAATGATTTGAATTACATATATTGTGAAATGATTATCACAGTTAAGTAAATATACATCATCTTATATAGACACAAAATTGAAGAAATATAAATTACATTTTTCCTTGTGATGAGAGCTCTTAAAATTTACTCTCTTAACAACTTTATAATGTATAGCAGTGTTAATTATATTTATCAAGTATATTACATCCCTGGCATTTACTTATTTTAGACATGAAACTGGAAGTTTGTACCTTTTGACTACATCCAGTTCCCATTCTGCTCACTCCCACCTCTGGTAACCACAAATCTGAGGGCTGTATTTTTTCTCCATGTAACAACTGCACCAAATGGGTATTCAGTAACATTTGCCAAATTAAGTTCAATCCAAATTCTAGGCATTCCTGTCATCTTTTCAGAGCATTCGTACAACGGACACTGAAATTACAGAGCCTATACTTTTCTCCAAAGCTTCTCTCTGTCTCTGCTCCAAGTTTCTTTTTTAATGCTTACATCTCCTTTCTGTCCTCTTAAATAAGATCAGCTCCTCCTCAGTTCCCTCACTCACTGTTAAATTATTTTCTCTAAGATCCATTCACAATTTGTCCCTTTCTTCCCCCAGATTTTCAGTTCGAAGGAGCCCAACTTTAGTGCCCCCTTTCAGGGACTTGTCTGTTTATCAGACCTGTTAAAGTTAACTTCTTATGCAATGGAAAGACCTGAATTCCCAATCTATATTAAATTTAAAATAGTTAAAACACTACTTCTATATTTTAACACATAGGTCCACTTAATCCATGAATTTTTAGAGGATGGAAGTATTTTTACAACATCATTTCCTATGCTCTACTGAAATGCTACTGACAGTCCTTTGAGCAGATTTCTCACCTGATTTTTGCAGTTTTCTTCTTTTTTCTCTCTTAGGCTCATGTAAGTGACACCATTATGGCTCTCACTTCACTGTGTTCTTAGAGATGAGAGAGAATTAATGCAAAACCTTGTAAAATTATTAAAAGCAACTCTAAAAAAGAAAACAATTTCTATCACAACCCAATATAATAGTGATACATTAGCTGAAAAATTATGATGTATCTGCAGATACCAGGCACTCTGTTAAGAACAAAGATATCCTCAAAAGAGCTGATAGGCTAGTAAAGAGACATGTGATGTTCAAATACCATAGAGAACTAACTTATACTAACCAACATATAAGAACATTACATATATATATATCATAATATAAATCATTAACTTATACCGATAAATACAATTAGAATTATCAATTGGCCAGAAACTAGTTCAGCAAAAACAACAAAAACAGCTAGCATTTAGCTAATATGGAGGCTATACTAAGTGCCAAGCATTATGTACACTTTTTATAAGCATTATTTCATTTGACCCTAATCATAATAATATGAGATGAGTATTTCATCCCTATTTTATAGGTAAGGAAAATAAACAGAGTGGTTAAGTAACTTGTCCCTGGTCACACAGCAAAACAAAGATGTGAATCATGTCTTTCTTATTGCTAGGCTTTAGACCACAGTCACTGTTTACGGTTCATTTTCTTCAGCTTTAATCAGGGGTGAGTATAAAATCAGATTAAGCACAGTTGGCTGTATAATTTTGATTTTTATGTCATCACACTGGTTTTATTCAGCAATCACTATGAATGAGTTATTCTTTGCCCTCACTCACCTACCCTTGCCCCAGTATACTACAATTCTGAGTATCGCTGCCACAAATTTATTTTTGTCTTTCATTCCATGGAGTGCAAAACAAGTGATAGAGTCTTCTTCTTTACATCTACTCTCCACTTTTTCTCCTGAGCCTTTAGATCTGATCACTTCTTTGCTTTTGGATGTCCCTTCCCAGTCTCTCCTGAGTTTTCCTTTCTGGCCTTCTGATAGCCTCCATTTCACTGTTAGTGCTTCTCTGACCACTTTCAGTGGTGCTTCTCAGCGGCTCCATAGTACTATACAGCTTTGGTGGTGTATTTTGGAGTGGTCATAAACCAGGACACTCTTCTCTGGGTCCAAATAGTATTAAAGAACCACAGAATCTCTTCCTCTACCACAGCTTCATTTTTGTAAATGGCTTCAGGTAAGAGGACAGGTCTCTGATATAGTCAACCCTCCTTTCCTTTTATCTTACTTTTCTACCATAGACTGGTTGAGAAAATGGGGTAATACAGCAGACATAAAAACAGCTTTCAGCGTGAGGATTGACTTTAAAACAAAATGGTTTCCTTGGTTGCTTCCATTTTGTCCTTATCTTGGGATTATTGTCAAACGTGAAACTTTTGGGTGATTGTCAGCTTCCTTAATGTAGAAATCTGTATAGATCCATTTAGAATTATGTCATTTGAAAGATATTCTCCACTTATTGTGGTTTAAAAAATGAAACATCACAGAACAGAATATGAATGATTCAATTCAAGTTAAATTGTCTGGAAAATAAATCAACAAAATGTTAATGTTTTCTCCCAGTAATAGAATTTCTCTATCATGCTTTCTACTTTCTTCTTTGTATTTCTCTGCTTGTTCACAATGAGCTTATGAACAAGCTTCTTCAGTTGACAAGTCAAGCTAGTTTCAGCAAAAAGGGGAATTTGTTTTAAGGACATAATACTCTCATGCAGAACCTAAGGGCAGGAACAGAGACAGGCGCTGGGGAAGACTAAAATCAGGGACAGGAAACTTTCAGTACCTTTTAACTCGACCACTCAGTGTTGGTCTGTCTCTTGACTTGTTTGTTCATTCACCCATTCACTTACTCAATATATATTTATTAGGTGCCTATTACATTCTAAGGACTTCCCAGGTGGTGCTAGTGGTAAAGAACTCACTGCCAGTGCAGGAGACGAAAGAGACGCAGGTTCCAT
This sequence comes from Ovis aries, assembly GCF_016772045.2. Lineage (NCBI taxonomy): Eukaryota > Metazoa > Chordata > Mammalia > Artiodactyla > Bovidae > Ovis > Ovis aries. The sequence goes on along the minus strand of NC_056060.1, from coordinate 24,203,197 downwards.
CCCCAGGTCAGCAAGAGGGCATGGCAACCCACTCCGGTATTCTTGCCTAGACAGAGGAGCCGCATTTCTAGGAGTTGTCAAGTAAGAGATTTTCTCTTAAACCAATTTTCTGCTGTCAAAGCCCTTAAGTTTTAGTAAGAGGAGGCAATAAATAAGTGTAAATAAATGAGGTCGTTTCTGGATATGTAAGTGGTACTAGTGAAATAAACACGGCAACACGATAGAGGAAGTAATCACTTTAGTTGCAAAGTCAGAGAAAGTCCTCTTGGCAGATGAGAAGATGCTGAGAGACTGAAGGATAAAAAGGAACTAGCCATGCGAAGAGTAAGGGAAAGAGCATTCCAGCCAAGTACAAATGTTCTGAGGCAAATACTATATGTATTATAGTAGTTAAAGCCAGGAGATTGGATATTACAATTCAGAAAAAGAGGTTTGAAGTGACTCTGCAGATGGAATTTCCATAGTTATTTAGGCTACAAATTAGAATATAGCCATCCCAGAAATCCCAAGCTTACGTAATAGTTCTAGTCATCCACAGAGGCTAAATTTAAGTCTCTTAGTCCCATTTCCAAATGCCTGGAGGAAAGAATTTGATTGGCCCAGCTTAAGTCAGTTGTCTACCCCTGGTCTAATGAGCAATGACTGTAGGAACTGGGTCATAGACTACAAACCCAATTACTGATGTGTTGGTTCCTATCACCAATACATCCCTATAATGGAGTAGTGAGGGATTCAGAGGCTCATTTCCTAGAGAAAGGGGATGGTCATTGGCTTTCAGGCTGAGCAGATACTTTAAAAATGATCCAAAATGATATGGATCAATTCTATAATTGGAAAAATTGATTTTATTCTTAATAAATAACATCATTATTACTGAATGCTTGGTTTTATCCCTTAGTGTAGAGTGATTCACTTCACTACAGAAAAGACTATGCCATGTCTTACACCATCATGAAAGTGTTGAGAAATTTCTGCTACCGCTTAAGTCTAGCCTGCAGACGACATCCGCACATTGCAAGGAATTGACTGAAGGTTTCCTTTATTTTAGTGTCCTGTGGTATCTGTCACAGCCTGGGAGATGATATGACATCTTATCTTCTGGAGGATCATACAGCGAAGGACCTGATAGAGACATAAACTCGATACCTCTGATGATACCAGCCTCTAAAGGTAAACTCGATGTCTGAGGATGGATGCCTTCTAGAATGAAAACAACCCTCAGTCTGTTATTGTGGGGCATCTTGCTAGTCTTCACAGTGACTGCTTTGCTGTCAGCCCTTTTCTTCAATCTTCTCAACGTTTTCTTCGTATGTTCTTATAATAAACATTTTTGTTGTGTGGGTTTATGAGCACCACAAACACAAGCCAAGAACGAATGAGCGAGTCTCATTCATCTATGCGTGTGATCAGCCCTTCACTCTCACTAAGCAGAGGTAGGCAGTTTAAAAGAAGAGAGAGCACAGCCCCACTACCTCTTCTTCCCCACTCACCTGAAGATATTTTTGTAACTTTGTTCACACACTCCCACTCCTCAGTCCTATTCATAGCTACTGTTAATTCTCTTTTCACCTGATTTCACTTCTGTAAGTTTTATTTCAAAGATCGGGCATTTTATGCACTGCTCATGGGTGTATAAATGGTGTGATCATTTTGGAATGAAAGCTTGGCATTAGCTAGTAAAACTGAATATGCAGCTTTACTTCTGAGTATAAAATGGCAGAGGTTTTTGCATAGACAAGAGACATAGATCAGAATATTTATAGCAGCATTGTTCAAAAGAGTGAAAAATGTAACAACATAAATGTCTATTGACCAGAAAAATGAATATACATTGATATATAGTCCTACATTGAAGTAATAAATTTGCTTTCTCTATAATAAATAATTTTAGTTTTCCTTACAAAATTGTAAAGAAATGCAAGACAGTTATTAATACAACATTCAAGATAGTGGTCACTTCTAGAGGAAGAAGGAAACAGTATGGATGAAGAACTTATAGAGGGCACTAGTAATCTTTTGTTTCTTAACCTGGCATGTATTTTATGTGCAGAAAATTTTATTTTTTACTTTTAAAGTAAAATAATTTTACTTTATTATTATTTAAATTGTCCATATGTGTTTTATTTCACAATTTATATGTGTGAGATAGATATATATAATATGTATACTAAATGCTGTATATTATACATAATAGTTTTATTGGGATATAAATTTACATATATAAAGTTCACTCTTTTAAAATGTACAGTTCCTTAATTTTTACTACATTCACAGTTTTGCATTCATCTCTACTACCTAATTTTAGAACATATAATTACCCCCCCCAAAAAAACCCTTATAGCTGACATTCCCCATGTCCCCACTCCCTGCTCCTGATAATCACTAATCTGCTTTAAGTCTCAAATCCATTGCCTATTCTCGACATTTGCTATAAATGCTATAAATAATACAATATATGATTTTTTCTGTCTAGCTTCTTTCACTTAGCAAAATGTTTTCAAAGTTCATTCAAATTGTAACATTTATCAATGCTTCATTCCTTTTTATAACTTTTATCACATTTTGTTTATACATTCATCAGTTGATGGACATTTGAGTTGTTTTCACTTTTTGGCTTTTATAAATAATGCTGGTGTGAACATTCATGTACAAGTTTTATAGAAACATATATTTTCATTTCTCTTAGGTATATACCCAAGAGTAGGATTGCTGGGTCATATGGTAACGCTTTATTATTTCAAGGAACTGCCAGATTATTTCTGACAGCAGTTGCACATTTTTACATCCCTACTAAAATGTATGAGAGTTCCAATTTCCTCATATCATCATATATGATACTACATGGTCCAAGATCACAACAGTTTACTTCCATATTTTCTTCTAAGAATTTTGCAGTTTTAGCTCTTACACTTAGGTCTGTGATCCATTTTTAAGTTTAATGTTTAATATGTGGTGTGTGGTAAGGATGCAGCTTCATTCTTTGTGTGTGTATGTAGATTACCTTGGGTGGTATGGTCACTTTAATAATATTAATTCTTTCAGTTCATGAACACAGTATATGTTTCTGTTTGTGTTGTCTTCAGTTTCTTTCATCAGTGTCTTATACTTTTCCAAGTACTGTCTTTTACCTCCTTAGACATGTTTATCCCTAGATATTTCATTCTTCTGATACAATGGTAAATAGGATTGTTTTCTTAATTTCTCTCTCTGATAGTTTATGGTTATTGTATAGAAATTCAATAAATATCTATATATTAATTTCATATCCTACAACTTTACTGAATTCATCGATAAGCTATAGTAGTTTTCCAGTGTTTTTAGAATTTTCTATGTGGAGTGTTAAGTCATCTGCAAGCAGCAACAGTTTTACTTCTTTCCCAATTTGGGTTCCCTTTATTTCTTTTTCTTCTCTGATTGCCATGGCTAGAACTTCCAAAACTATGTTGAATGAAAGTGGCAAGAGTGGACATCTTTGTTTGGTTCCTGATCTTAGAGAAAATGTTCTCAGCTTTTTACTGTTGAGTATGATGTTAGCTGTAGGTTTGTCATATATGACCATTATATGCAGGACCCTTGGGTTGGGAATCCTAATGTGGGTCTCAGACCTCTTACTCTTTTGTGAAAACCTCTACAGTGCATTTATCCTCCAGTTTGTGGGTTTTCCACCTAGAGGTATGAGACTTGACAATTCCTTGCCCCTACCTTGCTGCTCCTGCTTTATCTCTTTGGTTGTAGATCTTTTGTTGTTCTGCAGATAGTTGTGATTTTGGTGTGACCGTAATAGGAGGTGAGCTCAGGCCCTTTCTACTCGGCCATCTTGGCCAGTCTCTGGGAGATACCTTTAAATGTCAGCATTTTGAAGAAGAATTGAGACTTCAGAACTGGAATACAAATTCAGCAAAATTTAAAAGTGTGGTAGACTTGATGTTGACTCCCTGAGGACTGGATTAGTACACACTTCCTGCTTAGCTTTCCATTGGTCCTGAGGATGAAAATACACAGAACTTCTAAACCATCAGGTTCAGAAGCAGCTGCCTGTAGGTTTGAAGAGAGGAGAAAGCTAAATCATAATATTTCAGTGAGAAATCTACTATGTTTCTGATGTCCTTTAATGGTGCATAGTTGGAGATATTGTGCCTCTTAAAGCGTTAATTGTTGCACAGATAAAGCGCATGAAACAAACTGGCTGAGATGGTTGTCAACGTTGGAAAAGACATAGAACTACTGACAGAAAACCCCTGTGCAGGAAATAATTACCTAGAGAATTCAGTCAGTTTGGAGACCATCCATACAACCAAAAATCTAAAAGAACTCAATATTTCTTCAGCACAGTAAAGGAAGTATGGAAGAAGGTGCCAAAGTAAAGGTTTTATACTTTTGATTTGTAGGAAAAGAAACTTTCCTAGGTGTCATTACAAATGGTGTCCAGTTTCCCTTCTGTTCTTTATCTAGCTAAATAGCTAAAAGTAAATCACGTAAACTGTTTGCTATAAATGCACATTTCCATAAAAGTTTCTGGTCATGCTACAGATTTTCCTCCTAGTGATCATACTTTCCTGTTAAGTGTCCCTGACAATCAGCTGCATCATTTTTAACTTCATTGGTATGGAAGTTGTATTTTTTTTTTTAATTCCAAGCAATTTTGAATTTATCTTAGAAACTTTGCTTTGGAAGAAAAAAAAGTTTGATCACATACAAATAAAACCACATTAATGGAATATTTTTATAGCATATATTTTAAAATTAATTTTTTAAAAGTTAATTTTAGGCACTTCCCTGGCAGTCCAGTGATTAAGACTTCACCTTCCAATGCAGGGGTTGCAGGTTTAATCCCTGGTTGAGGAGCTAAGTTTGTACATGACTCAGAACTGAAAAACCGAAACATAAAACAGAAATAATTTCAATAAAGACTTTAAAAAAATGGTACACATCAAAAAAATAGATGCAACATATTAAAAATTAATTTTAATATTTTTTTCTGATATCACCAATTCCAAAAGAAAATAGTAATTTATGGTACAGTTAAGCTGTATAACTAAAAATGTTGACATTATAATGTCAACCACTTCCCTGCTGGTACAGTGGATAAGAATCTGCCTGCCAGTTCAGGGGGCACAGGTTTGATCCCTAACACAGGTCTTGGAAGATTCCACATGCAACTAAGCCCATATACTACAACCACTGAAGCCGCTGCACCCGCCTGACATTGAACCTACTGGGCCTGCGTACTGCAACTACTGAAGCCTGTGTGCCTAGAGCCTGTGCTCCACAACAAGAGAAGCCATGGCAATGAGAAGCCCGTGTACCACATGAAGAGTAGCTCACCGCAACTAGAGAAAGCCTGCACACAGCAATGAAGACCCAGTGCAACCAAAAATAAATATATACATAAATAAATTCATTATAAAATTTAAAAGAAAAAGAATAGGACACAGTATAATATAAAAAAATATTATTGGCTTGTACACTACCAGGGCTGGTGGGGTCAGAAGTCTTTGCCATTGCAAACAGGTGTGAATCAGTGGGTCAGTCAGCTGGCAGAAGTGTGATTCAACAGTGCCGTGGATAAAAACATAGCCCACGTAGTGAGGAGACTTGTTTCATTCAAGGGTATTGGGGACGGTGGGAACTGATTTGTCACTGAGAAGAAAGATGCAAATATGGGAAGATATAAGACCAGAATAAACCATGTGATTTTGGATTTTATATGAAGGTATCAGAGTGCCCTCATGGTTTCTAGCATATAGAAATAGACATAGGTGTGTATGTGTGCCTGTGCACATATGTGTGTATATATGCATACACTTCCTGACTCTGTCAGCTGAGAGGACATAGCCATAAGAACACAAAATACCCAAATCTTGGTTTTTAAATACCTTCTCTGGTAACAGGTACAAGAGGTTTAGGTAGGGAAAGCACAAGGTGAGCCTAGAATATCTTATTGTGCCAGAAAATAAGAAAGTTCTCAAAAAATCATGGAGATATTTTTATCTTTATTTATTTATTTTTCAGATTTTATTTTATTATAGACAGATGGTATGGGGAGGGAGGTGGGAGGGGTGTTCAGGATTGGGAGCACGTGTACACCCGTGGCGGATTCATGTTGATGTATGGAGATATTTTTAAAGGACATCAGAATCAGCTGGAAGGGCTCACACTGGCCAAATGTGGAAAAATTTGAGCATCAAAAGGAATGATATAGATGGATTATAACCCATTGAATAAAATCTGTAAGATCATACAGATATAAATAAACAGATGAATTAATAAGCACACTGAAGGAACATCTTTTATAGTAGAATGCAATTAACGAATGTAGAAGGAATAATGTAATTAAAAACTCACCATTTGGTGACCACGATAGCAGTAATTCAGGCAGGAATCATTAAACAATGCTAAAGCTAGTCAGTAAAAATTTTATAATGTCATATAACATTAGGTCCTAATATACAGTGTCAGATTATTTCCCCAGAAAATAATTATTAATTAATGGGTTTTAAGAAGACTTCTCAATTAACTTTATGGTGGCTCAGTGGTAAAGAATCCCCGTGTCAGTGCAAGAGACACAGGTTTGATCCCTGGGTCAGAAGATGCAACCCACCCCGGTATTATGTGCCTACTGATACAATGCACGGAGAAAAGGATAGCTTCAGTTCTGTGGGATTTCTGTCCCAAATGAATAATCTGAACCCACTGTGAAGAAACATCAGTCAAACCCTGACTGAGGGGCATTCTGCAAAGGAAATGGCCTTTACTCTGTGCTCTTAAAATGTCAAAGTCATGAAAGACAAGGAAAGAATAAAGAACTGTTCTAGAGTGAAGGAGACTAAAGAGACATGCCAATCAAGTGAAACACATGATCCTGAATTTTTGAAATTTGAATGGTCTATGGGTTAGATGGTAAAATAATACTAGGGCTAATTTCCTGATTTTGATGGATATACTGTATCCATCAAATATACCATGGTTCTTTAGAAGAAAATGGACATCATGTCTGTAATTTACTTTTAAGTGATTCCAAAAAGTAATATGTAGAAAATACATGTAATTTTAAATATTATGTAATATATATATGGAGAAAGAGAGAGAAAGAATAGGATAAGACAAATGAAGTAAAATTAACAATTATGAGCTTAAATTTTAAGCTCTGGGTTTTTCTTCAAGATCAGAACTGATTCTAAACTAGTGAACACTAACACTATCTTATAGTGTACTGCAGTTTCCTCTGCTTAAATCAAGCAGAGGCTCTATTCCAAGGAAGCAGATCTGGGGACAGTTTCTCCATACCACCAAAACAAATGGTGACTCCCGTTACTCAAGAAGGGTTTCTATCCTTTTCCTTATGGGGGCTCTGAAGACAGTTATGGGTACAATCCTTGTCTAAGTCCAAATTATCTAATTATTATGAGAAGGAAAGATAAAAGAGTGGATTAAAAATAAAAATGAAGTAGACTAAAAGCTCTACTTGCTACTTTTAGAAAGAGAATATACTTTCCAGATAGGAGGTTGAATCACATGCTGGAATGAAATGTAATGATTTTCCATATACAAGAGTGACGTAGAATGATTAAGTTCATATACTTCATGAATTTCCTCTTAAACACTTGACTCAAAATAGATTCAAGCCCTCTGGACAAGATGCAGCCAGAGATATGATGAGCTAAAAACATTACGTATAAGAATAATCTCTATTTACCCTCTTCCGGGACTTTAGGTAAGAATACAAAAATTCAACCACCCTTGAACAGGATGACTCGGGATGAATTGGAGGACAGTTTGTTTCGTCTTCGTGAAGAGCACATGTTGGTGAAGGAGCTTTTTTGGAAGCAACAAGATGAGATCAAAAGGTACCCAGAGTTCTTACATCTTTAAAAGCTGTGTCTACATCAGACCTTCACTGTAATAAACAAAAAAGAATGCATCTTCCTGAGATGTCTACACCAGAAAACAGTTCAAATGGCGAGGATGGTTAACTCCAAAAATTGTTTTTGAAGCAATATTGCTTTGTTTTCTTGCCAAATGCATCAATAGTCTGTGGCCATTAGTCCATAAAGCATCATCAGAGCTATTCCAACCCAGAGAGCAAAAGACTGGGCAGGCTTCTGCCCTGGTCACAAAAGAGAGAATGGGGACAGGGGAACGGACAAAATCACAAAGGACTAAAGACTATAGGGGCAAGTAAGAAAAGGGGTTTTATTTATAAAGCAAAACTCAAAATTGCATTGATCATTCCCTATATGCAGGCATGTAATATGTGCTTTATATATGTTAACTCATTTAATATAATGAAAGAAGCCATATCAAGAAGGAAAGGGAGCACAAAGAGGTTATATAACTTGCCCAAGGACATAGCTAATGAATGGCAGAGCTGAAAGCTCTTAACTCCAAAATTAGGGTACTGGCTTTCAAAAGTGTGTCTTTTGGGTACAGACCTGGAAAGAAATCTGAGATGGACAGTGGGTAGATAACTAGATGGGGAGAATAAGAGTTCTGAAAGTCTGGGGTTAATCTCTAGGACACATTTTAAAGATATTGGTGTCAATGCCTCCCAGCCAAAGACCATTAGGAACATACCTATAGTTGGGCAAGTTTGGGTTTTTACTGTGGTAGCTAGAAAAAGTGCACACCATGGGCATCTTAGCAAGACTGTGTTAGAAAGAGTCTATCATAGGATTTGGGCTTCAGCTGGGTGGTTTAGGGGAGGCTCCAAGGTAACAGAAATTTGCTCTAGACTTGATACTGTCAGAAAGCAGGGACAATTTTGTGTTTTGATATCTCAGTAAATCTTACCTACAGGGAGGCTAGACTAGAGTGAGGCTAACGCTGTAACTGGGAAAGCAGCAGCAGTCACTCCGGTTAGCCAGGAGAGAGTATGTTTGGTATTTTGTGGATGAGACAGTGACCTTGCTTTCGTCTGAGCTGAGCCGGAAGTATGCAGCAGACTTCTTTGGTATCACTCTGTCATGGTCTCAGAGTGGCCATGTGTTATGTTGGTGTTCTGTGAGATTACATCCCAAAGCACAATAACAGGGCCTAGCTGTGAATGTAGCTGTGAATGCCAGGCCACCTTCAAACAACACTGAGGACTAGCTATGTCCCACCAATTTCCCGAAGTTAGCAGCAGCTTTTTCCTTTCTCGATGGTAACCCCCAAGAGTGGTTCAGAGTTTCATTTAGAATTTACGAGATTGCAGGTTTCTGCTGTATGCCATCACACTTCAGAGTTGGAGATTCTTTATTGTATTGTGGAGAACTTGAGAATCCAGTGAAGTCAGATGGTTACATGGGCCAAGGGATCTTGTTTCTTGGTTGATAACCAGAAAGTACTTGAGGTTATAGATAGTAAGTGACTAAACTGGATACTATCCCCTCTGACTTTGGGCAAGTTACCCCATGGACTGTAGCCCACCAGGCTCCTCTGTCCATGGGATTTCCCAGGCAAGAATACTGGAGTGGGTTGCCATTTCCTTCTCCAGAGGATCTTCCTGACCCAGGGATCAAACCCACATCTCCTGCATGTGTGTTTGATATCTCAGTAAATCTTACCTGCAGGGAGGCTAGACTAGAGTGAGGCTAAAGCTGTAATTGGGAAAGAAGCAGCTTTATTTGGACATAATGATGCATAATAATAATTGCTAACTCCTCCAGGACTTCCCCTGGAGAAGGAAATGGCAACCCACTCCAGTGTTCTTGCCTGGAGAATCCCAGGGACGGCGGAGCCTGGTGGGCTGCCTTCTATGGGGTCGCACAGAGTCGGACACGACTGAAGTAACTTAGCAGCAGCCAGGACTTCCCTGGTGACTCAATGGTAAAGAATCTGCTGGCCAATGCAGGAGATGTGGGTTTGATCCCTGGATCAGGAAGATCCCCTGGAGAAGGAAATGGCAACCCACTCCAGTATTCTTGCCTGGGAAATCCCATGGACAGAGGAGCCTGGTGGGCTACAATCCATGGGGTTGCAAAAGAATGGGACACAACTTAGCAACTAAACAACAACCTGTGCTTACAGTGCACCATCACTAAGTCCTTTATATATGTTAACTTATTTAATCCTCATAAAAATACAACACATGCGTGCGTGCTAAGTTGCTTCAATCATGTCCTACTCTTTGCAGCCCTATGGACTGTAGCCTGCCAGGCCCCTCTGTCCATGGGATTCTCCAGGCAAGAATACTAGGGTGGGTTGCCATGCCCTTTTCCAAACAATCCAATGGGCAGGTACCTGTATTTATAGATGAGGAAACTGAACCCAAATGGTTAATGACATGCCCCAGGCAGCATAGTCAATGTCAGAACTGCCAGGCAGTGGGATCATAGAATCTGATGGTAACATTTAAAAGTATAATTTCAGGTCAAGATAATAAATAGTGATTGACTGTCCATTGTAGGTAATGCTCAATGTACCCAGGGGGACTAATACAGGAATAATTTTTAGAGTGAGCACATATACAGGAATGTGTGAACAGTTGGGACTGGATAAGTAAATATTAAAATTTCTACTTATATTTAATTATCTCCTGTTAACTTAGTATTTTTGTTTATGGTTTATAATGACCATGATGTATTAATACAGAAGACATAATTTAAAAATAAATATACAGAATTATATAGAGAGCCTTCTGTATTAATACATCATGGTCATTGGGGGCAGAAAATTAATTTTATATCCGAGATCAATTCCCAATTCAGATTACTCGCCACCACATAAACTGTAGAGATAATCGCTGTCATAGAAGAAGGCACGATCGACCAGCTCTTTTGCCCACAGGATGAGAACAGCCTTGCTCCGGCTAACCGCAGCAGGCCGGGGCCTGCGGGCCGAGGCGGCCGCGGCGGAGCCTGAGCTCCGGGAACCCGCTAGACGGCGGCGGAACGCAGAGTGGCGGCAGCGCCCCCTCAAGCACCAGCGCCGCCCGCTGCCCGGGCTCCAGCTGCAGTTCCAGCGCGTGGGCCCTCCTGCTCCCCGCCGCACCCAGCCTCGCGTCCACACGGGACACAGACAGCTCCACACCGCCGGGGCACCGGAGGCCGAGAAACCCAAGAGAGGTGAGGCTCGGGGCCAAGTCCCCGACAGGGTCAAAGCGCTGGAAGGATTGATTTGCCAGCCGCATTTTCCTCCCACTGCTGTGTTCCGCCCACCACCCCCATTTTGCTCTTTTGTTCTCGTTCCTCTCTAGTCTCCAAAATCTTTTTTTTTTTTTTTTCCTGAGTAGGATGTCAGGTTCAAAATTCTCACTTCACCATGAGGTTCTATTGAGAGGAGAATCAGACAATGGAAAAGGGAAAAGTTGCTGGTCACGTTTTGTAGGGATCAGAAAACAGATCACTTTGATGACCTGCTCAGGTGTGAGTGACAGTGAGCTTAAGACCTGCCCCTCTCCTGGGTCTATGGGACTCTGGGCAGAGTGATTTGTGCCTCCACAATTGGGGTTCTTCATCTTTGGAGGGGGAAAGAGCCTCCTTTGAAACCATGAGCAAAAGCTAGGCCCCCTCCCAAGAAAACTGCCATACACATAGACAAACTTTGCATACAACTGCATGGGTTCAGAGATTCCCAAAGCCCATTCCTGAAGCCCAGGCTTAGAAGTCAGGCTGCTAATTGAGGAGCTGCAGTTTCTCCTCTTCCTGTATCCCAAGTGGCTAAGTGTCTCTGACTGCTATGGAACCCAACGCTGAATTAAATAAGTGCTGTGCGTGCCTCCTTCACCTGGCTTACTCATCCCTATTTGAGATTCATGGAAATAATGTGTCTTGGCCCTGGGGACTCAGTGTTAGGTTTTGTTCAGCACAGTTCTATATTTTAAAGCTCCCTCCTTGAGCCAACAAAATCTTTGTGTAAACAGCTAAAAGGAGAAAAACTAAAACATTTGTTTGAAGTTCAGCTCAGTTTAACTTCAGCACTATAGAATACCAATTATATACTAGGCACTAGAAACAAAGATACGTAAGAGTGGACACACAGTCCCTGCTCTTTCTTCTTCCCATTTATTCTTACTTACCTGAGAGCCTATGGTCCTGCTAATTCATTAAATCAGTAGTGCAAGAGTAAAAACTGAGAACCCCTCCTCTGGGATTATTGGTCATATAAGGACTTCCCCCAGGTCTCAAGTCTCCCTGCCTTCAGCACTTGGGGTTCCATTTCTAGCCAGAGTTCTGGAGAAATCTCTTGCCAGAGGCTGCATCTTCTGTCTATAAACTTTCAGAGTCAAGGGACAGGCTGAGCTACACAGCCCCTCCCACATTCAAGGAACATGTGAGAAATGAAGAAGCCAGAGGTGAAGGATCCAGTGAACCCAGCGAACTGTGAGTTCTCGTCTATCCTGTGCTGTTACTCTTTCACCTTTAATTGGAAAACCTTTATTTGGGGAACAAGTGAACCCTGCCACTTTTGAGTCGTTCCAGCATTGTCAGAGAAGATGAAAGTCATCCCTAGGTCAAATTCCAACTTCATTGCTTAAAAATGGAAAATAAGCACCTCTCTGTCTTCCAAGGAAAGGAAAATAAAGGCCCTTTCCTTAATTGAAGGTATTCCTTCTCCGTATATTTACCCCCTTACGTCATAATTAACTTATATTTCTGTTTGACACTGGAAAGCTACACTTCGTAAGATTATCCTCCACACATGCCAAGATTACTAACTCCTCTAATTAAAAATATATATATATATATATATATGTGAGAACCTAGTTCTAAACCCCTATAACAGGGGTTTCTATTTTTTTTGTGTGTGTGTTAAATGTTCCTAATTCTAAGAGAAAATTCTCTTTTAGCAAAGTCATATAATTATGACTAAGCTCATTGGTCTCTGCATGCCTAACAGTGCCCACCTTATGACCAGCGATACTATGCAAGTGGAAGAATCACCCAAGTCTCCTGAGAAAATGTGGTCCAAAGATGAAATTTTTGAACAGAGAAGCTCTTTGGAGAGTGCTCAGAAGGCCACAGAACTTCGGTAAGAGTGTGGAATTCCATGTCCCACATGAACTGAAAAAGATTCTACTTGGCACCTTTCACCCATCTCAGAGGAATAGAGAATTTTGGGGATTAAATTCACACTGAGAAGTAGGCCTGGAGGCACAAGTGGATTACAGAATCGATTACCTTGAAAGGGATATTTATGTATAAGAAAAGTTTTGCTTCACTTTATAGAAGGAAAAATATTTCATCCTTATCACCAGATAGGGGTTCTCAGCCCCCATTCTGCTTCAGCCCCTGGAAAGCTTAAAAAATAGACTTAATTTTTTAAGAGCAGTTTAGGTTCACAACAGGGTTGAGCATAGAGAGGTTTCCCATATACCTCCCCGTCTCACCTTCCCCTCCCTCCCCCACACACCCAAACGTCCCGCATTGTCAACATCCCACAGCAGAGGAATACATTTGTTACAATGGATCAGTCTACAGGGACACATCACAAAAATCACCCAAAGTCCATAACTTACCTTATGGTTACTCTTGGTGTTGTGCATTCTGTGGGTTTGGACAAATATTTAATCCCGTGTGCACTGTTAAAGTATCGTACAGCGTAGTTTCACTGCCCTGAAAGTCCTCTGTGCTCTGCCTATTCATCCCTTCCTCCCCCCTTCCCCCTGGCACCACTGCTCGTTTTACTGTCCTCATAGTTTTGCCTTTCCCGGAACTTCATCTCGTTGGAATCATACAATATGTTGTTTGTTTAGATGGGCTTCTTTCACTGAGCAATGTACAGTTAAGTTTCCTCCTTTTCGTGGCTTGATAGTTCATTTCTTTTTAGCACTGAATCACATTTCATTGTCTGGATGTATCACAGTTTATTTAGCCACTCACCTATTGAGGAACATCTTGGTAGCTTCCAAATTTTGACAGTTATGAGTGAAACTGTTGCAAAATCCACATTCATGTTTCTGTATGGACATAAGTTTTAAACCTGAAGACTTTTTAAAACCACAGACGCCTGTGTCCCACCCCAGAGACTCCCTTTCAATTAATTGGGGGTGGAGTTGAGGCAGTGTTAAGATTAAAGATTGCACCAGATGATTCTAATAACCATCTGGGACTGGAAATCACTGACAGAGAGTCTAGTGAACCCAAATCCTCCCCCAGTGCCTTTCAGATAATAAAGGAAACATGGTCCCTTAGGTTCAGAAGTAACGATCTTCCTTTGTGCCCCTGTCCGTATCCACAGAGGGGAAAGGTCCTTCACTCTCTCCATTCACAGATGGTATTTTAGCACTGTCTTCTTTCTCCAGAGCTTCCATTAAAGAGAATATACAGCTGATTCGACTTAAGAAGCTCTTACATGAAAGGAATACCTCTTTGGCAGTGACAAAGGCACAATTAACAGAAGTTCAGGCCGTGAGTTGCCATCTTCAGCTGTGCTTTTTGGGGGGAGGGTGTGAAATAAATTAGCTAAGAAAATTGTGTTATTTTCTCCATCTTACACATGGGAGACCAGATAGGAAAGAAGCTGAGTTGCTTGTCAAAAGTCACAAATCTACAGGTGATGTTTAAATCCAAGCCTTACAACTCAAGCCCTGCCCACGAAGGTGGAATTAAGTGGGGACAACTTGTGTCAGATTAAGTTCCAAGCCAGAGACCCCAACCAGAGTTTAACTGAACTTGGGAAGCCAAGAGCAGTCATAGGGGAGGAAGGAAACCAGTTTATTGAGCACTTTCTATGTGATAGACTCTGTCCTAGGTACATAGAGTCATCTAAGCCGGACAACAACTGTCAAGGTAAGTTTAACAGGTAATGTTGAACAGGTGAGGGAACTGAGCCACAGAAAAGTTAAATAACTTGCTCAAGTTATTAAATAAGAGGAAGAGCAGAATTTGGGTCCAGGTTCATCTGGAATCAAGGCTCTCACTCTTCTCACTACCATGCAATAGAAACTCATATCTGAATGGTAGAAATAGAGCACCAAGAGTCTAAATAATAAATTGGCACCATTATTTTACTGAATAAACATTAATTGACTACCAGGAACTGTGCAAAGCACTGGATACAAAGGTTAAAAAGATAATACAGCTCCTGCCTTCAAGGAACTTGTAAAAGTGAGAAGACAAGATATAGACAAGTACAACTATCCCCAAGCAGGGTATGAGAGGAAAACAAAAGACAGGGTCATTGGATCCACCAGAGGATGGGCTGCAGGATCTGAAGAGGATTCATAAGGGATTCTACTCCTGAGCTGGACACTGACAGTTTAGCATGTGTTAATGAGTGTGCAAGAGAAAGAGAAGGGCTTTCCAGGGGTAGGGTGGTGTAGGCCAAGGCACAGAGGTGAGAAACATCAGGGAGCAGGTCATGGAGCTCTCAGCAGGAATTTAGACTTTATCCTATAGACAGTGGAGAGCTGCAGAAAAGTTTTAAGCAAGTTGATCGTCAGTCTTTTCCCCCAAAGAGATCACTTTGCCTTTTTTTTAATGTCCAAAATACTTTGAAATACATTTTAATAAAGAAATGATACTTTCAAAAAACTATTAAAAAGTGCTAATAATGATTAATTCTGAGTAGCGGGATTATAGATGACTATTACAATAGTACTTACACTTTTCTGAAATTTTGAACTTCTCAAAAATGACAAAACTACTAGAAAGATGACCTGGCAGCAGGGTGAATGATAGGTTGGCTGATATAAGACTGAAGCCAAAGAAATCAGCAAAAAAGACGAGTGCAGTGATCCAGGGGATTCAGGATGAGGGTCCCAACCAAGGCAGTGAAAGAGGCTTACAGAGAAAGGACTGTGTTAGAGGTCCAGAACTAGAAGAATAGACTTTATCACCAAAGTAGAGTGGTGAAGGAAAAGGAGAAATAAGAGGTAACTCCTGCATCTCCAGCTTGGGTGATTAAATGATGGTGGTGCCATTCAGTGGGATTAGCTACAGTTGATTCTGCCCTTGGTATGTCTGTTTTGATGAGGACTAAAGGCATCTTTTGGAGAAGGCAATGGCACCCCACTCCAGTACTCATGCCTGGAAAATCCCATGGACAGAGGAGCCAGTCCATGGGGTTGCTAAGAATCGGACACGACTGAGCAACTTCACTTTCACTTTTCACTTTCATGCATTGGAGAAGGAAATGGCAACCCATTCCAGTGTTCTTGCCTGGAGAATCCCAGGGATGGGGGAAGCCTCGTGGGCTGCCGTCTATGGGGTCGTGCAGAGTCAGACACGACTGAAGCGACTTAGCAGCAGCAGCAGCAAAGGCATCTTTGGGGCTTTCCTGATGGCTCAGCAGTAAAGAATCTGCCTGTAATGCAGGAGGCCCAGGTTTGATTCCTGAGTCAGGAAGATTCCCTGGAGGAGGGCATGGCAACCCACGTACTCTCGCCTAGAGAATCCCATAGACAGAGGAGCCTGGCAGGCTGCAGTCCTTAGGGTCTTACAGAGTTGGACACAACTGAAGCAGCTTAGCAAAGGTATCTTTATAAGGTCAACCTCCCAAACTGTATTTTGTAAGAACTGTGCATATGCCTGTATTCTTTTGAGTTGAATAGTTTTGGTAACACTTAAAGGATGGGAAATCTGGAAAGGAAGATATTTTAAAATCATATGGATAAATAGCTGTATTTGTGGAATTATATATTTTAAAAATCCATCCATTCCTCCATTGCATTGAAGGGAAAAAGGGAGAAAGCCATTCTAAATTGAAGGTCCTTACCCATATTAGTGGTAGTATAAAGACCTAAAGTGGTGAATACTTTTTTTAAATGTAGGTTTTACAGCTTGTTTTTTAAAGCAGTTTTCATTTCTAGTCATATTTTATTACACATATACTAAGATAAGTTTTCATCCTCTTAATCTCTGTCTTAATCTCTATCAGTGATATGAGGTCAGTAGTGCAGACTCTGGAGTCAGGCTGAGGTATAGGTCTCCCTCAGCCTCTTGAAAGCTGTGTGATTCTGGGCAAGTGACTTAGCTCTCTGAACTTTGAGTTTCTCATTTTTAAAGTTCAGGTAACAGTACCTCTCAGATTTGCTGTAAATATTAAGTGATATAATATGTGTGAAAGAATTATGATGATCGTAATATAAGAGATAATGAAACACACAGTAACATGTAACACAGAGTAATTACTCAGCCAATAATAGTAGCTGTTGCTGTGAGTTTGGTTATTGTTGTTATTTCTGTTTCCAAAACTGTAAAGTGACCTTTCTGAAGCATGATGAGTAAAGAGATAGCACCTAGTTTGAAAATAAGAATACACTTTCTTGGAAAATCCACCAAGTGCAATGCAAATTTGCATAGCTGACCCTTGTAAAGAAACGCCATGATCTATTATATTCACAGACTGCCTGGCAAGCTAGATCAGGGAAAGGGAGCAGCAGTTAGTAAACCGGCACACAGATTGACTTGATTTATGGGAAATGTTCGTAACATCTTTTAAATATTTAAACATTTGTAATACAGAGATAAATATCAAAATAAATATCAACTTGGTATATCAATAGGATAACATCTATTTCTTTCTTTCAGGCATATGAAACTCTGCTCCATAAGGTACTTAATAAAGATTCCTTAAATCTCTGTTTCTGGATAATCAGAGGAATGAAACCCAAATGAATCTTCAAGTAACGTAACACCAGAATTTAGCCAACTAAATAAAACGTAATTTTATTAAGACAAATGATACTGTCACTATTATCAGGAAATACAGATTGCATTGTTTTCACAAAAATTAAAATATAAGGTCTGAAACAGTATTTTTGAGCCTATTGCTACAGAGACTTTTTCCCAGGAGTAGTCCTCTAGCATGCCTGAGGTGGTGAGATATAGCAAAATTGTTGTGAACCTTCTCTGGAGTTATTAAATATTTGTACCTCTGTGAATGGGGTACAGGTGAAGCTAGGTAAACATCCATGATTAAGAGTCACTAAGGTCGAGTTCCTTACATGATCAGCCACAGCTGTTCCTTTCAGAAGGCTCCATCAGAAAAATGCATTTAACTTCTAGAGTTAACATGTCACTTTGCTAGGTGCACAAAGGGAAATATGTCGTCGTAAAAAGCATTTAAGTGTCTTAGAAGATAAAGGCAATTGAGAAAGGTGGCACTTTACTTAGAATTAGGGTTGAGTTTTGAACTTCAGGAAAATCAAGGCTCCAGTGATGAATTAGTTTCCCAGAGTGGAAAATCCTCACCAACAGGGAAATGATACTTTCTGAGAAATGCTAGGGTAAGAAACAAGGTTATTTTACAGTGCAAAGGACCATGCTTTAAATCAAAACCCTTCTTTGAGACATCCATTAGGGAATGCTGATGCTGGGGTTGTTGGTTTCTTGAGACCCCTCCTGCTGAGTGTTATAAACATCCCCAGAGCAACTTTCCTTTTGCCCCAGAATCAGGGAATCCTGGGCGCAGCCCACGATGCCCTCCTCAACCAAGTGAATGAACTTAGGGCGGAGCTCAAGGAGGAGAGCAAGAAGGCTGTGAGCTTGAAGAGCCAAATGGAAGATGTGTCCATCCTGCAGATAACCCTGAAGGAGGTAAATAACAATAATTGAAAGATACCATCAATTGTATGTTACATCCCAATTTCAAAGATGTTAAAAAGTGTATCTGAGCAAAAATATGGGTATTTTTCTTTTTTTCAAATGAGAAAAATGAGGTTCCAAGTGATTGAATAATTTGCTCAAGATTACAGTATTGTAATGGTGTAAAACTAGAAAAATACTGGGGTTTACATTTACATCTGGCTTCCCTGGTGGCTTAGTGGTAAAGGGCTTCCCTGGTGGCTCAGAGGTTAAAGCATCTGCCTCCAATGTGGGAGACCTGGGTTCAATCCCTGGGTCGGGAAGATCCCCTGGAGAAGGAAATGGCAACCCACTCCAGTATTCTTGCCTGGAGAATCCCATGGACAGAGGAGCCTGGTAGGCTACAGTCCATGGGGTCGCAAAGAGTCGGACACGACTGAGCGACTTCACTTCACCTTTAGTGGTAAAGAATCCACCTGCCAATGCAGGAGACACAGATTTGATCCCTGGGTTGGAAAGATCCTCTGGAGAAGGAAATGGCAACCCACTCCTGTTGTTCTGCCTGGGAAATCTTATGGACAGAGGAGCCTGTCCGGCTACAGTCCGTGGAGTCATGAAAGAGACGAACACGACTTCGCAACTAAACAACTATTCTCCAAAGTCTTTTCTCTTTTATAACGTTCTGCTGTTTCCCTCCCAGTAGAAACCCAGACATCATGAAAATTTAATTCGATAGTATGCCTCCCTCCTCATTCCCTGCCACAAGCAAATATCTCTGTTTATCAGGGTTCTTATCCTGCCCTGCCCCAAGAGCTCACAGTATAGTGTTTGTTTTAGAAGCCCCATATGCACAGGTTTCCAGTGACTCCGAAGACTCTACTGCCTTTTCTCTTTAAGAAAGGATTAAAAATGCACTCCTGCTGTGCCTGTGTTTACGTGGATCCCTAATCCCCAGAACCACTGTGTTGTTTTTTTTTTCCCCACCCAACCCAGAACCACTGTTGAGATGGATAATACTGTCTTGTGAACCCCTGGGTAACTGTCAAGTCATGGTGCAGGCTCAGGTTCTGTATAAAATGCAAAAGAAATGTTTTTATTAACAATAAAAAAATTTAATTCAGGGAATCCTCATTAATTCCGATAATAATTTCTCTCCCACCTTAAATTGCTTCAGGTCTTTCTAGCTGAACGGATCTTCACAGACATGGGGATGAATATTGAAAATCTCCCCCACGAGTCCCATCCCGCAACAGAAAAGGGAGAGCTTGTGCAAGGCAATGGATTTTAAAATTTTATCTCAAGCATTCTATTATCATTCTTAGTTTCAGGAGAGAGTTGAAGATTTGGAAAAAGAACGAAAATTGCTGAATGACAATTATGACAAACTCTTAGAAAAGTAAGAACCAAGTTTAGATCTCAGAACATTGTTTGTTATAAAAGACAGTTATAGAAAAGTGCAATCTGAATTTAAACAATAAAAATAATTCTTAGTCTTGATAAGGACACGGGGAAACTGGTACTCGACACAGTGAGAATATAAATTGACAGACTCTTTTAGGAAGAGAATTTGACCTTATCTATCAAAACGTTAAAGGTACATCTCTTTTGTGCCAGATAACCCATTTTTTGGAAACAAAAACTAAAGAAATCCTCTTGTGTGTGTGCAAAGATACCTCTGCAATAAGAATGTTAAATATTCCTGCATTGTTATTTTAATCTGTAAAAGTTAAAAAAAAAAAAAATGGAAACAGTCAAAATTTCCTGAGAGGGATTGTCTACATAAATCATGTTGTACCCCACACTGAAACAGTATAAAGTTATTAGACCTATATGCCTAAGATACACTGTTAAAAGAAAATATAAATTGCAAAATAATGTGTTGTGACTTAAATTATGTCATGTGTGTGGATCCCCAAACTTTTAATGAGATGAAAGGACTGAAATAGGGCTTTTATTCTAAATATCTCTGTATCATTTTAATTTTTCACAACAAATGTATATTCATGTATTTTGAAATTAAAAATACTGTAAATTTTACAAAATTAAATGTTCCTTCTGACTAACGTAAGGACAGCAGGGTGTAGATTGGAGAGGTTGCATGAGAGCATCCTGGGAAGACCTGACACTCTTCAATGCAGTGAAGTAAGTGTCAGCCTTACCCACTTTGAAGACTCCCTGTGACAAACATTACTGTTGGCCTCTTCCCTTCCTTATTCATAACATTATCTTCTCAGATCATCATGTAATGTATGGGCAGAAAGTGCCAAGAAATCTCAGTACTAGCTTAAACAAGTTGTTTTTAGACCACATTTGTTAAAACGATAAATAGGAAAAAGACATAAGTAGAAATAATTGCTTGATTGCATAAGCAATTCACTTGTGTAAATAATTCAGTTGTGTCAGCTTCACTTATGTAAATAATCAGGAACTGTGTGTTTTACATTGAAGATGAGTCTGCCCTGTCATCTAGATATAGTGGTGTTCAGGATGCAGTCACCGAGAGATTAGTTCCTGCCCTACAGTAGTAATTTACAATCTGATTCAAAGGTGAGCGTTCTCTAAAGTAGCCACTGGTGAAGGTAGACAGAGGAGTAAGAGAAAAAGGAAATATTCTGTTTCTTATTTCTAATCTAACAGGCCTGAGAATGTCTTGGTACACAGTTCCCTGCCTAAAGCAAGCCTTCATGCTGGAGAAGTTCCCTGGGAAATAGATAAGAAAGACTTGGGTTGTTTGCTCAGGGGGTTATTTGAGACTTAAACAGAAGTGATACTAAGCAACTCAGTAGGACCCAGAAGTTCCAAGGCAGTTGGTAAATGACAGTTACAGAGAAAGCAGGAGCAGAAAAAAACATGTTGGGAAATGAATGATGAACTAGGCCCAGGAGATGCTGAAACTGTGTAATAAAGACGTCCTGTCACCCAACTTTGAGTGTCCATCTGACAACTCTCCTCTCCCTCCTTACTTGCTGCCCGTTTTCAGCATGCTGGATAGCAGCAATCAGCCTCAGTGGAGCCATGAGCTTGGAGAACAGCTACAGCAGAAAGTCTCTCAGTTGCAGGATCAGCTGGATGTTGAGATGAAGGAGAAGAGAGAAATCTTACTTCAGCTTTCACAAGAGAAAGGTAGGTCTCTCTCAAATGAGGCATTCTCTACATCTGGTAGGGGAGAAAGGAGCTCGGGCCAGCATCTCCAACCCCATCTCTTGATCTTATTTGTGTTTGGGGTGGGTTACTGGATAATTAGACTAAGAACATTGGCAGTCAGGTCAGATTCACAATCAAGGAAGCATGACACCTACCTCACACGTATACTTTTCCCTACATGATGGCTTTCCATGTGAGAGAACGCCACTTCTTAATTTGTAATGTTTTAAACTATTTATTGAAAGTATTGAAAATGAATTTTTCTGCCTTCTCATCAGTCATTTTAGGATGGTTGGAAAGTATTTTGTTTTCTTTTTTAGCATCTGATACCTGAAATTGAGAAGCAGATTATTGATCTTCATTACCACTGGCATTTCCCCCTGTCTTAATTCTTATATCACAGTAGTTACTCTAAATATTTTTAAGTACTGTCAAAGAGACCTTTGTCTCCTCTCTTTTCGCTGGTCTGGACCTTGATATTTAGTCTTATCAAATTTATATTTCATCATATTCTAGTATATTCACATGACAGAGTGGAGGAAAAGAAATATGACATCAAGAAAAACAGAGGCAGGAACCGTAAAAGAATAAAGCTTAGGAGTACTTTCTAAGAATCCTTGTAGTATGTATGAAGTATGAGTGAGGTCTTGTGGGTAATCTAATGTAACTTCCTCTCTAATGCCTGATAGTGAAATAATCAATTTAAATGGTGATCACTTTCCTTCCCTGAAACACACATAGAAATGTCCAAATGCCCAGAGTGGGTGTGGAGGTGGGTGTCACAGGGAGCCAATAGCTTAGAAGTCAGACCAAGTTGGGGAAGCATTGAGGAGATACTGTCAAAAATTTTGGACTACCTAGTCAGTCAAGTGGCTCTGATTTTTGCTGTGGTGGTGTTAGTACCCCATTCCGTACTACAGCTCTGCTGATGTTTTCTGTTGTTTTTGGACTCCAAGTGTCAACTCAGGGTCAATAAGCTGGAATCGCTTTGTAGAAATCAGAGAAAATTACTTCTCTAAGGGCAAGTTTATAAAATGAATTAAACATTAGTGGGAAAGTGTAATTCACATTTGGGCCAACTTTAGCACGGTTGTTGGTGCGTGGTTGTTGGTAACAGAGTTTCAGCTTTCTGTATTTTTTTTCCTCAGCTCAAAACAAAGATCTGGAGCTTGAGGTCACCAACTTGCTTCAGAAGCATAAACAGAAAGTAGAGGATCTCCAAAATATAAGCACATTTTCCCAATCTCCTGACAGGCAATCTGCACCAGCCACTCACCCAGCTCTATTTCAAGAGACCATTCAGATACAGGTAAGAGCATCTTTAATCAAGCAAGTCTCCTCTATAGGGGGATACCTGGCAAATATCTGCTGAAAAGATGAAAGGACTAGAAAACTCACTGAATAACATTTTGTCCTGATTGACGACACTGTTTGGAAGGGTATGAGAAGGTTGAGAGTAGAGACAGCCTCATGAACTGCGCAGACTTTCCCCACACTGTACAGCTCATAAGCTTTAGAATCTTTTCCAGATGAGGACTTGCAATGATCTACTGAAGAGCAAACATCCATTGGAGGTTGTGTAACTTACTCACTGCTTCTGCTGAACATGAGTAACTAGGGCAGAGAGCCTTGTGAAGTAACAAAGGTTCTCTTCTACATTTTGAAATAGATTCTGCTGCTGGTACTTTATGATTACCAGCAGCTACTTTAGACAATAGTTATTACTATACTACCATATTTCTACTCTGTTTTACCAATGCTTTTTCCTCTGTAGCCCTGTGAACCAAAAAACCAGGAAGAAAAAAAACTGTCCCAGATGTTAAGTGAGTTGCAAGTATCGCATGCAGAGACCACATTGGAACTAGAAAAGACCAGAGACATGCTTATTCTGCAGCGCAAAATCAACGTGTGTTATCAGGTGCAAGGAAAGATGGTACAGGAAGGGGACAGATAAATGGGCACACAGGAACCACATACAAAACTGGGAATGAAGCAAGACCCAAGTTTCCAGGGCTGTTGCAAGGTGATAGGCTGTCCTGTGAAAACACAAATGTGCTGTCTTTTGCACTTGAGGGCTCACATATGCCCATGGCACCTTGGCAATAGAAGCCAAAGGGGCCAGCTAATGAAAATGGCAAGTGGGAAGCTTCTGGGTTTAAATTTTGCCAGACCCAGGAAAAATACTACCTCTTGGCACTAACAGCACAACTGGTCCTGGAGGAGTCTGTAAGGAATCCAAGCCTTTTTCTAGTGGATGAATCTGCCCTGCTAAGGGGGTAGTGGAGTCTCCTTTACCCACGAAGTACCACCTTTTTATCTGGGCCCTTTGGTTCTGGGCCACTGAGATAGCAAAGTTCAGACATTATTTCGTTTCAGGAGGAACTGGAAGCAATGATGACAAAAGCCGATAATGAAAATAAAGATCACGAAGAAAAACTGGAGAGGTTGAACCAGCTCCTAGACCTCAAGAACAAGCGTATCAATCAGCTGGAAGGTATTTTAAGGAGCCATGGCCTTCCAGTATCTGGCAAGTCTTAGTAGTTTGTTCATTTCGTCTTAGGGTCTGTCGCACGGCTAAATGCCTTTGCTGCCCTCTGCACCTGTCGAGAGGGCCCCCTCTGTGTCTCGGTATATGACTTAGCCTTCCTGTTCTTTATCGTATCATCTTCGTTATTTTAATACATGGCCAGCAGTTTCTTTTCCTGCATCACATCAGGGTATTTTCTCTGATTTCTCTGGAGATTTTCTACAGGGCCCAGACATTGCAGAATCTACTCTGAAAATCAGTGTATCACTGTTGGTCCTAAGGTGAGTGAGGGCCTTCTCTCAAGATTGTTTCTTGAAGCCAGGCCTAGATCACAGTGTTTGTGAGATAATAGAGCTTCACCACTCCTCTCTCATCATCTCTTTCTATGATTTCTCTCGGAAAGTTCCTGAATTCTTTGTTGCAGTTTGTGGATGTCTACAAAGCAGTGTAGGTGGCTGGACACTTATGCAAATTTTATAATGTGATACTTTCTATGTTTGGTTCAGTATACTGGTGACCAGGATCTGGTCTCCAGCCTTACATGGTGAGAAAATTGGCTTTGTTATTACACTCAGTGGTGAGATACCTGACTCATATTAACCAAATGCACTAAAGACTGAGATTTATACCAGAATGTTAATTTGTTACTCTAGGATAGTGGCTCTTTCACTGCTGCCTTGAGAATATGCTCAGGGCAACTTTTTTTTTGGAAAAGCAGAATCAATAAGGATACTGAGTGAGCATGAAACTAGAGTAAAGGGAGGTGGGTCATTCAGCATGACTTATGCATACCAGGGTAAGTCTGTTAAAAGGTCCCTGCCAAGTAACAAAGGAAATCCTTTGTATTGAAATTCTCCTGTCTTTCAGATTCAGGATCTTTCTCCCGGGATAGTGCAGTGTAATACCCTTACCTACTTCTGAAGATTCATTTGCTTTAACTTATAGTTCCTTCATTACTGATAAGGCTAAAGAGTTTTTCTTTGTTTACCAGTTGTTTGTATTACTTGTTTTGAGACTTGCCTGTCTTGCCTGTCCCTGCCCTTAACCCTTTTCTTAATAGTGTATTATTAATTTTTAGAAGCTCTTTATATGCTAGAATTTATTGTCTTTGTATCATGTAATGCAAACTTTTAATGTTTTCTTTAGTTCTATTAATCTTATCAATTAAGAAACTGCTCATCAGTGCCTGTATCCCACTTCTGGGCAGGAAGACATTCTGATATACCCCAAATATCTTTATTCTACTACTTTAACTCTTAAAATAGGACCCTTGTCATCAACACACTGTGACGACTCAGATACTCCAATTTGAAGCAGACTGTATATCATCTCAGGTTGGTTGGATATGGGAGGTAACGCACAGATTTAGTGGACTGTCTCACCTATCTTTATTTTATATCCTATTGCCAATATTTTAAACCTCTTTCCAGTAAGCGCCCTCCCTAATTTTTACTCTATTACTCTTTGATTTAAAGTGGGTTTTTTGGCCTTCTTACAATAAAATCAAATTCTTAACAGAATGAAGAGTCTTGTGATTGATCTGACTGGAAAAGAGGAATCATATCTTAATGGAGCCCAGTGTAATGTAATAGACACTGACTGTAACTTGCTATTCTCTCCAGGGCCAATATCCCAAACTTTAGTAAATATCTACATTTTGTGTTTCTGTGCTTCTGTAATGAAATTATCAGTTAATTCATAGGATCCTGCTGTAAACAAAAACAGTGTCATCCATGGATGAAACTGTGCCTCTAGTGTTAGCAGTATAACCTCCTGAGGTTAGCATTTACTTTCCAATTTAGTTAAAATAGGCATTGGATTATTTGGCCATCAGAATCCAAAGCACCAGGTTGTCATTCTGTTGCTTTTCTTTTAAAATCACATGGTTTCCTGAAATAGTCACAATCTGGACTTCCACCATGGTTTTTATTCTCTTTCTACCTTCCTTTACCTTAAGGAAGAAACTTCCTACCTTTTAATGGATAGGCAGTTTTCTTTCCCCTCTAGCACAGCTTAAAGACGTGGCTTATGGCACCCGACAGTTGCCGTTATGTCTGAAACCACTGCCAGCCTATGAAGATGAGGATAAAGTGGACATTTCTCCACGGCATCAGAGTGAGAACCTTTTTGAACTGCACATCCATCAGGCCTTTCTGACCTCTGCTGCCCTGGCTCAGGCTGCAGACACTCAACCTATTACTTTCTGCACCTATTCCTTCTATGACTTTGAAACCCACTGTACCCCACTAGTTGTGGGGCCACAACCTCTCTATGACTTCACCTCCCAGTATGTGGTAGAGACAGACTCCCTCTTCTTGCACTACCTTCAAGGGGCTTCAGCCCAGGTTGATCTACACCAGGCAATAGGCAGTGAGCACCACACCCTTGCAGCTGGATGGATTTGCTTTGACAGGGTTCTAGAGACTGCAGAGAGAGTCCACGGCTCTGCCACACTTACTGGTAAGTGCTGTCAACCTCCCGCAGTTGCCAGGATTAATGTGGCATTTCCCACAGTGCTGGTGGTTTCCTATTTTCTTCTCCCTTTATTCTTGATCCTTGCCACACCATCTGTGCCTCTATGCCTTTCATACTTTCTGCTACCCAGGAACTGGTGGAGAAGTCTTTGGGGTGCTAGAGTACTGGATGAGGCTGCGCTTCCCCATAAGATCCAGTCTACAAGCATACAATAAGCGAAAGAAAGCCCAGGCATACTTGGCAGCCAATGTGCTTGGAGCCTGGGAGGCCCAGAAGGATGAGGTGAGAAAAAGGATGAACCCATGCATCTCAGAGGACACTCAGTCAAACAGGTCTTGAGAGCAGCTCAGTCTTCCACTGTCAATAAGTACTTGTTGAATGTGAGTGAAAGACAAAAACTGCCACCCCACAACTAGTCTAGATCCTTCCCTCGGCCAAGCTTGAGTTTGAAATGAAATCATGCCCTTGAAGCTAGCTACATCTCCTTTCTATAAACAAAGTGGCTTCTCTGTTCCACTGTCTAAGATGAGGCCTGAGAGCCAGCATCTCCCCAAGAGAGTTATCTGCCAGAGCCAGTGTGAAGGCAGGTGAAAGTCGTTGACTAGGCATCTCTGTTTCCCAGTCAAGATTCAGCAGTTCTTTAGGTCATAGCTTTTCCTCATCGAGGGCTCTGGGCTTCACCTGCAATGAGTCTCTCAGCCTGCCCTTTTCCTCAATCCAAGACCAACATCTTTTCAGTCCAGATTGGGGACATGGAAGAATCAGAATGAGCTGCGGGTGGAAATCATCCGATGCTGTGGCCTCCGGAGCCGATTGCTGGGAGCCCAACCCAGTCCTTACGTCATGTATCGCTTCTTTACCTTTTCTGACCACGACACCACCATCATTCCGGCCAGTAACAATCCCTACTTCAGAGACCTGGCTCGATTCCCAGTGCTTGTGACTTCTGACCTGGATCAGTATCTGAGGCGGGAGGCCCTCTCTGTGTACGTTTTTGATGACGAAGACTCAGAGCCTGGCTCGTACCTTGGCCAAGTCCAAGTGCCCTTGCTTCCTCTTGCACAAAACAAATCCATTCAAGGTAGGAGTTCAAGGTTATTACATCTTTATGCTCTGCCCAGTGTCCTCTCCCTGTCCTAATTCTACTTTTCTTGCTTGGAATAGTCTCTCTTAGAACTCGCTGAAAGGATTTGAGGATACTGTGAAGAGCAGCAGAGAAGACTTAGAGCCTCACTAATCATATGGAAACACTGGCTTCTGCTGCTGCTCTTCAGCAACAGAAGGCAATCCCCGAGTGGGTAGACCCACCACTCTGCAGTCCATACCTCTGTGTCTGAACCAACATTTTCCATCTCTGTAGTGCTTTCCAGTATTCGTTTTTACTTAAGGTCTATTATTTCTTGGCACATGGCTAGATATCAGATTTTAAGTTGTGTCTGTAACATTTCATCATAATTCTCTTGCTTCTTTTAAACATTAAATCCAAATGAGTCTTCCATGCCATGCCATGACAAATTTCTTGGATTCTCCTCCAACCCCAGTATGAAGCTGAACTTCATGCTACCTTATCCTACATTCATACCCAGGGTTGTACAGGTTGTACAAGAAGGGTCAACTCTCTAGGAAGTGTGGATGGTTATAGTCAGTATTGACCATATTAAAAAAGCTTCGTTCCAGGAAGTATGTGAGGCCTCCGTTCTCCCAATATCACGAGTGCTTAAAAAAAAATAAGAAAAGAAGCTGACTCTTCTGCTCACAACTCATCCTTTGCCAAAGAGAGGCAATGTGAGCCATCTGTTAAAATAATCAGTGTTACAAAGCAGAAGCCTGACATTCAGAAAAAAGCCATTTTGCTTAAGTCTTCTTGGTTTTTGTTATTTCAGAAATAGGGGCCACGGATGTAGATAATGGTTTTCTTAGTATGCCTAAGGTGTAGAAACTGTTTGGTAATAGTAGAAGGTGCTCTTGTTTACTGACTGGGTGACTGATGACAAGCAAGCTATATCTCTCCATGCATCTTTGACTATCCCTTCTTGAACCTGGAGATACCAGTCTTCCCCAATAAATATTTTGAGTAGCAGAAGTAAATATTCTGAATGATTATGGATATTCACTGATATTTTATTTTGCTTCTGAGTGTATTGTCATCATGGTTATTTGACTGATGTTAATTACAAACAAAATGTGAAATTTAAACTGGGGAAGTCATAGGTAAGGTTGTGATAAACGCTCATGTGCCTACTTTCTTGTGATCAGATTTTATTAATATCTGTGCGTCTCTCAGGTGATTTTAACCTCACTGACCCTGTGGGGGAACCCAATGGATCTGTTCAGGTGCAACTGGATTGGGGGTCTTGCTACCTCCCGCCGGAGAGCTTTCCAAAGCCAGAAGTTCAGAGTGAGGAGGACACCAGGGATGGTTTAGAGACGTCAGTAGAAGAGGAAGAAGCTTCCTTTCCTCCCCAGGTAGCAGATCTCCCCCAATCCTGTGGGGAAGATTTGATTTGAGGAAGACAGTATTACAACTGGGGTAGAAGAAATTCCTTCTGTGAATGCCATGCGTGCATGCTAAGTCACTTCAGTTGTATCTGACTCTGCAACCCCTGGACTGTAGCCCTCCAGGCTCCTCTGACCATGGGATTCTCCAGGCAAGCATACTGAAGTGGGTTGCTGTGCCCTCCTCCAGGGAGTCTTCCTGACCCAGGGATTGAATCGGTGGTTCTTATGGCTCCTGCATGGGCAGGCGGGTTCTTTACCACTAGCATCACCTGAGAAGCCCATGAATGTCGTCATGTTCTGCAAATTTAATCTGCAGCATTCATAATGCCATAAGGCTATGGATAGAACAAAATGCTGGGTTTTATTGTAGGGAGGGGAAGAGATGGCATATCTCCGCTCCATGGCAAGAGATAAAGGAAGTCTAATGCTGGCTCACAGATCTCTTTCTTGATTATCATGGCTGTTAAACTCACCTTGTAAATCTGTCTCTGATCCTTCTGTTTAGGACCAGATGGTATCTGTTGATATTCCCACTGAAGCTGAGCAGTATCAAGCTAAAAGAAAACCTCTTCAGGTGGGAGAAAGAAAGGAAAGGGAACACCAGGTTACAGGCTACTCAAGAAGAAAACATGGCAGAAAAACAGGTCTCCAAGGAAAGAACAGAATGGAGTATCTTAGTCAGAACCTCTTAAATGGAAGTACACTACAGGTAAGGCCTTAGAAACCCTGAAGAATGAAAGTATGGGTCGTAGTGTCCCCAAGTTTATTATTCTCAGTGGTAGAAGCAGAAGCAGGCACACAAGATAAATGATAATCACAGCTTTTTGTGGTGAGCGTGTATTTCCACAAACATAAGTAGTTTAATAAATCTCTGGAGTGTTCAGTTCTTTTCAATGTAATTTAATTTAACAGATTATACACTCTGTAATTTATGCTTAGAGATATAGTACCACAGTCCTAAGTAGGTCACTTCAACTATAATCAAAATAAATTTAAAAACAAGTATTTATTGAACACCTATGTGTTTGATACTACCTCTTCTTCATAGGAAACTGAATTAAAGTTACTATGTGGTTTGAAATATATATACGGGCACATATATGAGGTTATAAATATATATCGTGTGACTGAGTATATGTGTTTATATTGTATTATATTATGCAATATTAGACTTTAAATTACTATAATTATACAGTATACTTATTTACAATTATAATTGTATCTGAAGCAGGTGAAGTACGTTGAATGGAAATTCTCAGGGCTTAAGATCTCCACAGATCATGTTTTAAAAAATCAGCAAAAGGAAGAGGAAATGACATCATCCTATTCAGCACAGATACTAAACGAAACCCCACATCCTGTGAATGGTATTGTCTTTTTAAAATATGATTTTCCTTTGTAACAATGGATTATTTATAAAGCTGGTTATTTACTTTCTTCTTTCATCTTCATTGTTAAACTTTTCATGATCAATTGTATTAGAGACCCTAGGCTCAGTTTTATGTTACAAGTGTGCTGGTTAGGCCAACCAAGCTGTCATTCTCAAAGAAAGTAGCAGTCTATGTATTTAAAGCTAGCTAGCCAGTTTAACATGAGAAATGCTGGGCTGGAAGAAGCACAAGCTGGAATCAAGATTGCCATGAGAAATATCAATAAACTCAGATATGCAGATAACACCACCCTTATGGCAGAAAGTGAAGAGGAACTAAAAAGCCTCTTGATGAAAATGGAAGAAGAGAGTGAAAAAGTTGGCTTAAAGCTCAACATTCAGAAAACTAAGATCATGGTATCTGGTCCAATCACTTCATGGGAAATAGATGGGGAAACAGTGGAAACAGTGTCAGACTTTATTTTTTGGGCTCCAAAATCACTGCAGATGGTGATTGCAGCCATGAAATTAAAAGACGCTTACTCCTTGGAAGAAAGTTATGACCAACCTAGATAGCATATTAAAAAGCAGAGACATTACTTTGCCAACAAAGGTCTGTCTAGTCAAGGCTATGGTTTTTCCAGTGGTCATGTATGGATGTGAGAGTTGGACTGTGAAGAAAGCTGAGGGCTGAAGAATTGATGCTTTTGAACTGTGGTGTTGGAGAAGACTCTTGAGAGTCCCTTGGACTGCAAGGAGCTCCAATCAGTCCATTCTAAAGGAGATCAGTCCTGGGTGTTCTTTGGAAGGACTGATGCTAAAGCTGAAACTCCAATACTTTGGCCACCTCATGCGAAGAGCTGACTCATTGGAAAAGACTGATGCTGGAAGGGATTGGGGACTGGAGGAGAAGGGGACAGAGGATGAGATGGTTGGATGGCATCACTAACTCAATGGACATGAGTCTGAGTGAACTCTGGGAGTTGGTGATGGAAGAGAGGCCTGGCGTGCTGAAGTTCATGGGATCGCAAAGAGTCAGATATGACTGAGCAACTGAACTGAAGTGAACTGAACTGAGCCAGTTTAACTGGCTTCCCAGGTGGCTCAGCAACAAAGAATCCCCTGCCAAGTAGGAGACACGGGTTCACTCCCTGGAGAAGGAAATGGTAACCCACTCCAGTTTGCTTGCCTGGGAAATCCCATTAACTACAAAAGAGTTGGACATAACTTAGAGACTGAACAACAGCAAGCCAGTTTAGCTAACTAGCAAGTATAAAATGTTAACTCACACACACAAAAAAATGTTAACTCACTCGAGTTTTGTAAATTATGGTTACAAAGAAATAGAAGAAGGGTGGTCAGTTCATTTGTGATTTAAATCCAAATTTCTTTTAAAATAAAGCAAGGCTTTTGGGTTACATAGAAAAGGTTATGATTTCATGTTATAATCATGCAAGCTAGGTAATTCAGACCAACTTTCCCACTGATGACACCTGAAAAGTCAAAGTTAATATGTATTTTCGGACTTCCCTATTGGCCCAGTGATTAGGAATCTGTCTGCCAGTGCAAGGGACATGGGTTCAATCCCTGTTTCAGGAAAATTCTACATGCTATGGGGCAACTAAGCCCATGCATCACAACTACTGAAGCCCGAGTACTCCAGAGCCCTTGCTCTGATAAGCCACCACACTGAGAAGCCCACGCTCTCACAACTAGAAAATAGCCGCGACTCACCACAGCTAGAGAAAGTCCACATGTAGCAAGAAAGATCCAGCAGCCGCCAGAAATAATAAATATAAATTTTTAAAAAACATAAAAAGTTGAAGTTAATATATATACATATATATTTTAGTTTTAATGTTTCTTAAAAGCATTAAAAGGCCAATAATTAGGGAGGGAGGAATCACTTCGCCTTGATCAAGGAGATGATTGGAGCTCAGAGAGGTGAGCTGGAATTAATACTCCAGCCCTGGGACATTACTGGTCTGGAGGAAGCAGTGGAGAGATGGAACTGTGCTTTTGGTGGACTTTTGGGGTGGTTAAACAGGATACAGTCTGAACCTCGTTTCTGTCCAGCATAGGCAAGTGTCTCCTCAGACCAGAATTCCCCACTCTGGTCTTGCACCCTGATGGCGGCACTTTCTGAGTCTCTTATCCTCTGAGAGGCAGAACTGTGCTTTGGGCACTTTTAGGCTAGAGAGGCAAGAGCTGACCTGAAGGCCACCAGGCACTGGAGTTATCAGACACTACCTGCATAACAACTGTGCTTACTACCTTCATGAAGATGAATGCTGAACTTTAAAATTTTAGTAAGGAACTAGAACTGTGGAAATTTATATTTTAAGCTTTTTAACAGTTTTAAAATAATTTCAAACTAATATAAGAGCTACATGAATAAGACAAAAAAGTTCACATAAATCCCTTCATGCAAATTCACCAACTTTTAACCCTTCTTCACATTTTGCCTTATCAATTTTTTCTTGGAGCAGTTGAGAATAATTTGCAAACATCATGTCCCTTTACTGCTATATATTTCAGCTAGAAAAAGGATATTATATAACCACAGTACAATGATAAAGTTTGCAAGCTTGACATGGGTGCATTGTTACCCAATATCCAGTCCACTTGTCAGTTGTCT
The DNA here is from genome assembly GCF_016772045.2 of Ovis aries. Lineage (NCBI taxonomy): Eukaryota > Metazoa > Chordata > Mammalia > Artiodactyla > Bovidae > Ovis > Ovis aries. Next base: position 24,170,096 of record NC_056060.1, on the reverse strand, counting down.
CAATAATGTCCATTATAGCAGGCTGCCTCCCGCCGCCCCTCTTTAATCTGGGATCTTACATTGCATTCAGTGATGTCTCCTTAGTCCCCTTTAATCTGGAACAACCTCTTTCCTTTGTCTTTCATGATACTGACATTTTTGAAGGATATAGGTGAGCTGTTCTGTGGAGCATGCCTTAATTTGGATTTGTCTGAAGTTCCTTTGTTAGATTCAGGTTAGGAATTTTCTTTTTCAGGAATACCACAGAAGTGATATTCTATCCTTTTCACTGCATCACGTTAGAAGGTCTGTGATGTCAGTTTGTGCCATTATTGGTGATGTTAACTTTGATCACTTGGCTAAGAAAGCATTTTGCCACATATTTTCATCATAAAATTATCATTTCCCCCTTGGTAGTTACTAAGTAATCCATGAGAAGGTATTTTGAGTCCATATAAACATTCTTCATCAGATTTCACCTAATAATTTTGGCATTCATTTATGTGGATTTTTTTGCCTGAATCAAATTACAAGATGTTTGCAAAATATATTGCAAATTTGAAAACCAATATAAATGATAGAACTGCTAAATACACAAATTTATGAGGAAAAGAGATGGGTTGAAAGCAGATTAGACAGAACTAAAATGAGAATTGGTGAAAATATCCAGAATAAAATGAAAGATGACAAGATGGAAAATACTACAGAGAAGAAGAGAGAGAAAGTGAGGTCTGAGCTGTACTTGGGTCTCCCTGGGAGCTCAGTGGCACAGAATTCGCCTACAAAGAAGGAGACGCAGATTAAATCCCTGGGTGGGGAAGATCCCCTGGAGGCGAGCACGGCAACCCACTCCAGTATTCTCGCCTGGCGAATCCCTGAAAGAAGAGCCTGGCAGGCTAAATCCATAGGGTTACAAAGAGTCAGACATGACTGAAGTGACTGAGCATGCGCGCGTTCAAGCTATCCTTAAATGGAAAAGAGAAAGAAGGGGGAACAAAGGCAATAAAGTGGTGATGACTTGGAGTTTTCCAGAATTCATAAAAGGTATTAATAATATTCAATGAAATGAAACTCAAGCAGGATAAGTAAAAATCAAAATCTAGACATATCAGAGTAAGATTGTGGAAAATAAAATCGAAGAGAAAATACCAAAAGTATCCATTTAAAAGAAAAACAGCCATGGGTGCGCTGTTGGTAAGAAGGACAATGACATCAAGAACGACAACCATAGTCCCAATTCTTATATTTCTCATAATATTTGCCTTTATATTTAGGTGCTCCTATTTGTATTTAGGTGCATACAATGAAAGGAAAGTGAGGTCTCTCAGTCGTGTCCAACTCTTTGCAACCCCATGGACTGTAGCCTACCAGGCTCCTCTGTCCATGGGATTTTCCAGGCAAGAGTACTGGAGTGGGTTGCCATTTCCTTCTCCAGGGGATCTTCCCGACCCAGGGATTGAACCCGGGTCTACCTCATTGCAGACAGACACTTTACCATCTGAGCCACATAGCATTACAATTGTTATATCTTCTTGGATTGATCACTTAATCATTATGTAGTTAGTCTTTGTCTCTTGTAACAGTCCTTATTTTAAAATTTATTTTGTCTGATGTGAGTATTGCTACTCCAGCTTTCTTTTCTTTGTTTGTTTTAATATATATTTATTTGGCTGCAGTGGATCTCAGTTGTAGCATGCAGGATCTTTAGTTGCAGCATGCGAACTCTTACTTTCAACATAGGATCTAGGTCCCTGACTAGATTGAACTCAGGCCTCTTCATTGGGAGCACAGAGTCTTAACCACTGGACAACCAGGGAAGTCCCAACTCCAGCTTTTGTTTGATTTCCATTTCCATGGAACACCTTTTTCCATTCAGATGGAAAGATATTGGAATGGAAAGACACATTCCATTCCAATCTGTATGTGTGTCTCTAGGTCTGAAGTTGGGTCTCTTGTAGGCACCATATATATGGGTCTTATTTTTGTATGCATTCAGTCTTTCGGTTGGAGCCTTTAATCTATTTACTTGTTAAGTATTTGATTTGTAGTTATTGCTATTTGTTCATTATTTGGGGATTGTTTTATAGCCTTTTTTTTCTTTTTTTGTTCTCTTCTTCTGTGATTGAATTAATATATTTAGTGTTATGTTTGGATTTCTTTTTCTTTCTTGTGCTTCTATCTATTATAGATTTTTGATTTGTGGTTACAATGAGGTTTTTGTATAGCAATGTGTGTGTGTGTGTGTGTGTGTGATTGTTTTAAGTTGCTTATCTCTTAATTTCAAATGTATTTGTTCTCTCTTCCTCTTACAATTACTGTTTATGATATCATATTTTACATCTAATTGTTTTATATATCCCTTAACTGCTTTATTGTTCAGTTGGTAAGTTGTGTCTGACTCTCTGCAACCCATGGACTGCAGCACACCAGGCTTCCCTGTCCTTCACTATCTCCTGGAGTTTGCTCAAACTCATGTACATTTAGTTGGTAATGCCATCCAACCATCTCATCCTCTGTCACCTTCTTTTCCTCCTGTCCTCAATCTTTCTCAGCATCGAGGTCTTTTCCAATGAATCTTGATTTCCTTTAGGATTGGCTGGTTTGATCTCCTTGCTGGGCAAGGGGCTCTCAGGAATCTTCTTCAGCACCGCAGTTCGAAAGCACCAATTCTTCGGTGCTCACCCTTCTTTATGGTCCAACTCTCACACCCATACCTGACTACTGGAAAAATCATAGCTTTGATTAGACAGACCTTTGTTGGCAAAGTGATATCTCTGCTTTTTAATATGCTGTCTAGGTTTGTCACAGGTTTTCTTCCAAGGAGCAAGTGTCTTTTAATTTCATGGCTGCAGTCACCATCTGCAATGATTTTGGAGCCCAAGAAAATAAAATCTGCCTTTGTTTTTATTTTTTTGCCATCTATTTGCCATGAAGTGATAGGGTTGGATATCATGATCTTCATTTTTTGAATTTTGAGTTTTAAGCCAGCCTTTTCACTCTTCTCTTTTACCTTTATCAAGAGAGTCTTTGGTTCCTTTTCACTTTCTGCCATTAGGGTGGTATCATCTGTATATCTGAGGTTGTTGATATTTCTTGTGGCAATTTTGATTCCAGCTTGTGATTCACCCAACCTGGCATTGCGCATGATGTGCTCTGAATATAAGTTAAATAAGCAGGGTGACAATATCAATCTTGACGTCTTCCTTTCCCAATTGCGGATCTGTATGATTTTACTACTTCTCTCTTTTAACCTTCCTACTAGTTTTGTGCATGGATGATTTCCTAACTTTACTGTGTATGTTTTCCTTTACTGATGGATGAGTTTTTCTTTTCATAATTTTCATGTTTCTAGTTGTGGTCTTTTCTTTTTCACTTAAATAAATTTCTTTTATCTTTCTTGTAAAGCTGGTTTGGTGGCACTGAACTCTTTTAGGTTTTGCTTATCTATAAAGCTTTTGATGTTTCCATCAAATCTGAATGAGAGCCTTGCTGGATAAAACATTCTTGGTTATATGTTTTTCTCATTTGTCACTTTAAATATATCATGTCACTCTCTTCTGGCCTGCAGAGTTTCTGTTGAAAAGTCAACTGACAGCCTTATGGAACTTTCTTTGTATGTTATTTGTTGCTTTTCCCTTGCTGTTTTTATATTCTCTCTCTATCTTAAATTTTTCTCATTTTATTTACTCTCTATCTTGATGTGTTTTCTCTTTGGGTTCATCCTATATAGAACTCTTTTATGTTTCCTGGTGTTGGGTGACTATTTGCTTTTCCAAGCTAGGGAAATTTGCAGCTATTGTTGTTTCAGATATGTTCTCTGCCCCTTTGTCAGGCTCTTCTTCTGAAAGTGAAAGTGAAAGTCCCTCAGTCGTGTCCGACTCATTGCAGTCCCATGGACTATACAGTCCATAGAATACTCCAGACCAGAATACTAGAGTGGGTAGCCTTTCCCTTCTCCAGGGGATCTTCCCAACTCAGGGATTGAACCGGGGTCTCCCGCTCTTCTGCTGGGGCCCTTGTAAGGCAAATATTAGTGTGCTTGGTGTTGTCCCAGAGGTCTCTATAAATGTCCTTATTTCTTTTCAATGTTCTTTCTTGTTTCTGTTCAGTATCAGTGATTTCCACTACTGTAGCTCACTGATCCATTCCTAGGTATCGTTTAGTTTACTGTTTATCCTTCCAGTATATTTTTCTTTTTAGTCTTTGTAGTCTTCATCTCTGAGGGGTGGTTCTTTACATAAATTCTCAGTCTACATTCATTCTCCTCCCAAGTTCTTTGATCATCTTTACAAGCGCTACCTAGAATTTCTTTTCATGTAGATTGCTGATGTCCACTTCACTAACTACTACTTCTGGGGTTTTATCTTGTTCCTTTGTCTGAAACATGTTCCGCTGTTGCCTCATTTTGCCCGTGTTGCTGTATCTTGTAGGTTGGCTATTCCCTATTTCCCTACCTTGGAGAAATGGCCTTTTACAGTAGACGTTGTATGCATCCCAGCTCACACTCCCCTCGTGTCACTCAAGTTACATGCTCTAGGGGTTCCCCCTATGAGGGCTGCATGAGTCCTTCTGTGGTGGGCTGACTATGTGGGCAGTCTGGTGAGCTTGTTTGGCTCCTGGTCTACCTGCTTGCCCAGCCCTGCCTTTTGTGGAGGCTGCTGGCACCAGTTGGCAAGACCGTCACAAGGCAGCTGATTGTGGAACCCCAGAGGTCTTCAGGGCTACTGCTGGGCATAATTAGGGTCCATAAGACTCTAGGGCTATAGCTTACTCACTGGTGGGTGAAGTCAGACTCTGGGGATAGTGCTGGCCCACGGGCAGGCAGAGCCAGGTCCTGGAGTCTTGTTGCAGGGCTTAGGTGTCCCAGAGCTGGTGTTAGATCACTGGTGGAGTGGGCCAGTTTCTGACACAGTTGTGTGTGGCATCCCGGGTGTCCCAAAGCTCGTGGGCATGGCTGGGGCCCAGTCAATCCCATGTCCCAGTTGGGCCTACTGGGTGATTGTGGTATGATGTCTGCCCCCTGCTGGGTAAGGCGGGTCCAGAAGCTAGAGCAGGCTCTCCGGAGGGGTGGGCCATGTCCAGAGTTGACTGTGGGCTCAGGGAGTCTTGAGTCAGCCTGTCTGCTAATGGGTGGGGCTGTCTCCCCACCCAGTTAGTTGCTTGGCCTGAGGCAGCCCAGCTGGCACCTACAGGCCACTGGGCCAGCGTAGCACTGGGTCCTGAGGCTACTAAGTAGAGGGAGGATTCCACAGTGGTGCTTGCCAGCAGCAGTGTCTAGGTGATAGAAGGAGCTCCCCAAAATGGCTGCTGTCAGTGTCCATGTCTCAGGGTAAGCTGCACTTGCCTACTGTCTCTCTAGGAGATTCTTCAAGATCAGCAGGTGGGATTCCTGTCAAGCTCCTCTCAATTTATTGCTTCCTCCTTGAGTCTTCCAGCATATGAGATTTTGTGTGCACACTTTAAAATAAAGTCTCTATTTCCCAGTCCCCTGGGATTCCTGAAAGTAAACTTGTCTGGCCTTCAAAGTCAGATGCTCTGGGGGTGCATCTTTCCAGTGCAGGTCCCTTAGGCTGAGGAACCCAAAGTGTGGCTCAGATGTCCCTCTCCTCTGGGAGAACCTCTGCAGTTGTAATTATTCCCCAGTTTGTGGGTCACCCACCAGAGGGTATGGGACTTGACTATATCATGAGTCCACCCCCTACACCATCTTGTTGTGGTTCCTTCTTTATAGCTTTAATTGAATTTTCTTTCTAGAATGTCCTGGTTTTTTCCCTGATAGTTGTTCTGCCAAAAGTTGTGATTTTGGTGTGTTTGTGAGAGGAGATGAGCTCAGGGTCTTTCTGTTTCACCATCTTGGTTGATCTCCCACAGTGGTTTTTTCAAAGATTCACACAGAAACTTCAGTACAGTAATCCCTATGTAATTCAGCCCCAGATTCAAGTGTTTTAGGCTTGATTTTTATTAGAAAAGCTTTGAGAAATGATTGCAAACATCCCTGGTTATATTGCAGCTCTGTACCCCCAGGATCTAGGGTTTACACTGGGGTTAACTCAAGCCCTCGCACACAGAAGGTTCATCCTGTCATCCATGAGGACTTTCTTACCAAGAGCAATGTGTCGGCCTGTGATCGATGATCAAAGCAGAAGAGAGATCCTTGCAATAGGTTTTTTTAAGGTAAAAATTTTCCAGTGTCAGCCTCTGGAGGAAGCAATTTAGGTGTCTCAGAGTTACATGCAGCAACTTGACACTTTCATCCAGAAGCTCATTTTCTGTGAGGTTCAAGAGTGCCAGTGAGTGCTTGGTTTCAAAGGGAGGAGGAAAGATGAACTCATTGATGAATGGTGACAGAACAAGATACCACCATGAGACAGTACAGATTACATTTTGGGTGTCTCAAGGCCTCACACAATGGGGAAAGAACATCATTTTGGTCATTTCCTTTGAAGGCCAGATGCGTTGGCTTCTTATGCATTGCCGCTTATAGCCACCAAAGGTGAGGCAGAAGTTTCAATAAGCATCAGCTGAGGAAATAACCTTGAGAATCACTTTCTGCACATGACAGGTAGAAGAGCCCAGTTTCTCATAAAGAATCCTCACCAATGAAGTACTAAGTAATCTCTGATGTCCAGAAATACTAGATTCTTGTTTGAGCCAAACATGGAACAAGGATCCATCCAGACAGGAAGAAATTATTGATCATTCTTGGACTCTCAATATCTGATTTTGATACATTTTCATTCTCCAGAAATATCCCCTTTTGTAACTGTAGCAAACCTTTCTGAAAGGTGCTTGAGGCAGAACAATTTGAGTTCATGATATCCATTTTATTTTCAAATATTGGGATATCTCCGTATCATAGACCATTGCAGCCTTCACAAGCTGCTCTTCCTAGATTTGTAAAGATGGTGCAAAACCACCTTTATGTTCATCACTGGGGAAAAGGGTTTATTCTTTTCAGACTATGCTTTATATTTCAGTAAGTCCCATTTGACCTCTAATTGACACTTGGCAGTCAAAAATTCTCTCTGGCCTCCTGAGTCTCTTTTCATTAAGAGAGGCTGAATAAGTATGCTACTTGGGTCAGCTGGGAATTCTTTAGTCTTTTTTCCTCGAAAAGTAGCTTCTGCACATTCTCAGTGTCCTACCTGAGTCTATCCCTGTCTTCCTCCTTCTCACTCTCCAAAATGTTGGATATAATGACAAGAAACTGCCAGCTACTGAGCTGGATGAAGAAGGAGCAGCCCTCACAGTCTGTGCCCCTCTGAAGGGTATCCCCATCCAGGAAAGGACAAAGATCAGACTCTTTTGACCAAAACCTCCTGAGGGCTTCTCCTTCAAAGATAGATGTTTGCATCCACATGACCTCAGCACTAGGGGAAACAGAGCCTTCATTAGAGCTTGGAGGTGTTGCCAGGCACCTGCATTAACTGGTTGCAAATAAAACACAAGAACAGCAATGTGGTAGTTTGGCAAGCTAGGGCTGGCTCTTTCCTCTTCCTCATCTCAGTTTCAGACAAGTGCAGACAATCTGGCACTCCTGTTTAACATTGTAGTGGAGGTTTTAATTATTGTAATAAGAAAAAAATTATTGCAAAAAGGCAAGAAGAAGAAAAGTCGTATAGATGGGAAAGGAAGAGGTAGTGTTACTTTTATTTGCAATCAACATGATCCTCTATTTAGAAAATCATAAGAAACCAATAAAAATTTTTAAACAACTGAAACTAAGAGCAAGTGAACAAGGTTGCAATATATAAACCAATATTTCAAAATTAATTGTATTTCCATATTTTATAAATGAACAATCTTAAATGAATAAAACAGTTACATTCACACTATCATCTAAACTTTAAAGAGGTTTAAGAATAAGTTTAATGAAAGAAAGGTAAGTCCTATATACTGAAATCTGCAAAAGTTTTTAAGAGAAGTTAAGGAAAATTCAAATAAATGAAGAAATGTACCATGTTTATGGATTGGACCACTAAAAACTATGAAAATGATGCAGTTCTACCCAAATTTTATATAGAAAAGCAAAGAATCTACCCGAAACAATTTAGTAAAAGAAAAAAATTGAAATTTTTGTACTAGTTGATTTCAAAGCTTACTATGAAGCTGCAGCAATTCAGTTTACACTGTCAGTGTTAGCACAAAGATAGATTTATATATCAGTGAAACAGAATTGCTAATCCAGAAATAGATTCTTACATTTATTGAAAATTGATTTTCCACAAAGGTTTCAACGTCATTCAGTAGGGAAATCGAATCTTTCCAATAAATGGCTCTGGGACAATCTTATCCACATACAGAAAAAAAGAGAGAACTTAGACAAGACACCGTAAAACTTTTGTGCTTAGCCGCTCAGTCATGTCTGACTCTGCGACCCCATGGACTGCAGTCTGCCAGGCTTCTCTGTCCATGGGGATTCTCCAGGCGAGAATACTGGAATGGGTTGCCATGCCTTCCTCCAGGGCATCTTCCCAACCCAGGGATCAAACCCAGGTCTCCCCCATTGCAGATCATAGACAAAACATTCTCTGACCTGAATTGTACCAATGTTTTCTTAGGTTAGTCTCCCATAGCAATAGAATCAAAACCAAAAATAAACAAATGGGGCCTAATCAAACTTTACAAGTTTGTGCGCAGCAAAGGAAACCATAAACAAAATGAAAACCAGAGAATGGGAGAAAATATTTGCAAACAATGTGACCGACAAGGGCTTAATTTCCAAAGATACAAACAGTTCCAACAACTCAACAAGAAAAAATAAAACACCCAATTAAAAAATGGGCAGAAGACCTAAATAGACATTGCCCCAAAGACATACAGATGGCCAATAGGCACATGGAAAGATACTCAACATCACTAATTATCAGAGAAATGCAAATCCAAACTACAATGAGGTACTACTTCACACAGGTCAGAATGGCCATTATTACAAGGTGTCCAAATAATAAATGTTGGAGGGCGTGTGGAGATACTCTTACAGTATTGATGGGAATGTAAATTGGTATAGCCATTATGGAAAACAGTATGGAGCTGCCTCAAAAAACTAAAAATAGAGCTACCATTTGATCCTGCAATCCCACTCCTAGGCACGTATCTGGAAAAATCATGCTTTGAAAAGATATGTGCACCCCAATGTTCACTGAAGCAGTATTTACAGCAGCCAAGACATGGAATCAATCTAAATATCCAATGATAGATACATAGATTAAAAAGATGAGGTAATGGAATATTACTCAGCCATAAAAAGAATGAAATAATGGCATTAGCAACAACATGGATGGATTTAGAGATTATCCTACTAAGTGAAGTAATTCAAACAGAGAAAGACATAGAATATGATATCACTTATATGTGGAACCTAAAAAATTATACAAATAAAGTCATTTAAGTTATTTATTTACAAAACAGAAACAGACTCACAGATCTAGAAAACAGATTAATGGTTACCAAAGGGGAAAGGAGGAGGGGAGGGATAAATTAGAAGTTTGGGATTAACATGTAAACACTACTGTATATAAAATAGATAATCAACAAGGGCCTATTGTATAGCACAGGAAACTCTACTCAATACTCTGTAATAACCTATATGGGAAAAGAATCTGAAAAAGAATAAATATATGTATATGTACAACTAAATCATTTTGCTGTATACCTAAAACACAGCATTGTAAGTCAACTATAATCTAATATAAAATGAAAAATTTTAAATAAGTAAATAAAAATGCCTACCTTAAAAAAAGTTTTAGGAGTATCAAGATCCCATTGTGAGAAAGCGCATCTGGGATGAGAGATGCTGCTTGATGCCAGTCTTTGTAAAATACAGTCTGCTGCGTCCTGATTATACTGTTTTTCCTTGCTTAGTAATTTTCTCCAGTCCCTGAAAGGACAAAATTTCTCTCTACCTTCTATCTACCTTCCTTCCTTTTCTGTTTTTAAGAAGTGAACCTTATGTGTTTGGTAATCTTCTGAAGAAATGAAACTTTAAAAAAGAGGGTTTGATTTCTTAGAGCCAAAATCTAGGTACTCAGAATTAGTACCTAGACAGTAAATTGAAGATGTAGGTACTAAGTCTTTTCTGGGCTAGACAGTATGCTCCAAAACAGCTCTGTAACTCTAAGTCTCTTCTCTGACAGATAAAGAATTCTGTGAACAAACTTCTGATGTCAGTGAAGCACAAACTACAGACAGCGATGAGATAGTAACACCTGTATCTCAGAAATGTCCTAAGGCAGTAAGTACACTGGGGTAACCACTGTGCATGGGCCAAGATTGTAAGTAATGACAGTGTGCTTAATGGCCGTGTGTGCAAAGTTCAAATCCCTTTGTAATGAACCAGATGGGAAACTCAAATTATTTAGTTAAATTTACATTGTGATTGAATGAAAGTCTGTTGATATAGGCAGATGAAAGGATCATTTTCTTGATTTGGCACTAATATAAATGAGGACTGACTTCAACACTTGTCTCTCCTCTTTGGATCCCTTACCTACTTCCTTCGTTGTAAATTGTGATTTACCCAGCCTGTGACACGCCTTTCTTTAAATCTACTTTAAGAGAGCAGGTTTACTTTGGGAGGTGGAGGCTGGAAGAAAGGAAAGGATTCTGGGAGGACTCAGAGAGATCATTCAGTTTTTGAAGGTATTTATTCAACCTTTAAAACCTGTAATTAGAATTATATATTAAGCATTTTGGCCTCAAATCTCTCTTGGAACTAATTGAGGCTGCATACACACACACACACACACACACAAATAAATATTCACAGGTATATTCACAGTCATTTTATTGGAATATTGTGAAGTTACAGATGAGATAGAAGACAATCACTCTAGCTGCTAGAATGCTCCCTTGTACATTTGTAGGCAGTCAATAAGTATTTGTTAGATGAGTGACTGAATGTAAGACTAAAATCTAATTGAGAATGATGAGCCTTATTAGAAACAATAAAGGAAAGCATAGGGCCATCTAGAATCAAGTGGGTAATTATGTGATATAACTCTAAGGTTTGTGAGAGTTCCAAACAGGAAAATTACTGTTGCTTTTGTAGAGATCAGCAATCTTCCTTCAAAGTCAGAAATTGTACTGAAGTTTTATAGAAAAATGAAGGATATTGGAGTGGGGAGAAACAATTCGAGTGCAGTAGACTCAGGCCGTTAATATGGCAAATAGTTTAGTTTATTTTCTGAACTTTTATCTGTCATATCTTTTTTACACACTATGTAACTAGTATCTTGAGAAATGTTTGTAAGACAGGTCAGAGCCATAGAATTAGAACTAGACCATAACACATTAGCCATCATAAGGTGATGTGTCCAGGATTGTAGAGGTAGTTAATGAAAGAGGTGGAACTTGAGTCAAGTTTTCTAAACTGTGTACCTCTCAGATCAACCCAAAAAGCAGTCTAGCTGATCAGCAAATTTGGAACCACAAGTCAGACAGATGACATTAAAAATATTACCCTAGGACTTCCCTGGTGGTCCAGTGGTTAGGAACCCACCTGCCAGGCCAGGGGAGCTGGGTTCAATCCCTGGTCCGGGAAGATTCCACATGCTGCAGAGCAGCTAAGCCCATGCGCCACAACTGTTGAAGTCCATGCACCTCGAGCCTGTGCTCCTCCACAAGAGAAACCTCTGCTCACCACAACGAAGAGAAGCCCGTGCCCTCTACAACCAGAGAAAACCCACACACAGCAATGAAGACCCGGCACAGTCAAAAATAAAATCAGTAATTAAAATAAAAACTACCCTAAATTAAATACTCCTAAATGAGGTCTGTTAGAAAACCTTTATGTACCCCAAAATGTTACTTGATAAACTAAACATGAAATCTGATTATATTTAGTAAGAATTAGTGTTGTTATCAAGTTAAACTTAAAACACAGACACACGTATACTTGATACCAGAAAAGCCTTATCCAAACTCCAGGTTTGGGAGTTCCCTGGCGGCCTCATAGTTAGGATTCCGTGCTTTTACTGCCATGGCTTGGGTTCAGTCCCTGGTGGGGAAACTGAGATTCCACAAGCTACATGGTGCAGCCGAAAGAATAAAAAGTCCAGGCTCTTGTTCAACTCATCCATAAGAATTTGGATGGGTAACACAAAACAGAAAGGGGAAAAAACAAAAAACAACACACAAAGGGTGAGGATTAAAGAGAACAAAGGAGTAGGGGAAATTTTCTTAGTTGCCCAGTGGTTAGGATTGGCATTTTCACTGCTGTGGCCCAGATTCAATCTCTGGTCAGGGAACTAAGACCTCACAAGCTGTGCAGCATGGCCTGAATAAATCAATACAATTTGTTTTAAATAAAAAAGCAGTTTATTGAGGCAGAAGCAAAAGTTACACACTCAGATGCAGGCCTCCTCACAGGTGAGGGGCATGCCACAAGGTTTTTTGATCTCCCTTTTATCCTATTTTTAGCCCTTTGAATGGATGGGAGTATTTTTGATTAGGGGTAGAATATTCATTGAGGGGAGGGTTGAAGTATGGCCTGGATTGCCCCAGGTTGCCTCTGGTCTCATGCATTTATTTCCTGAAGACTTTACACAAGTGCTCTAAGAACTGTTCTCCCTTACTAGTCAAGCACCACAGGGGAAGGTCAAACAGGGTAATCAGCAACCTGTACATTTTTACTGTGGATGTGCCATGGTTTCTGTGGTCAGAGTTTCTTGTTCAAATGCTAAAAGTTTCTGTTTTAGATGGCATTTCTCCATGTTCATCGTCTCATTAAGTGTAAAATAAAGAGAAATATAGGCTGTCTTTGGGTCCAGCCTTGTCTTTCCTGCCTCATACTCAGTCCTGTTTGTATTTCAAAATAGCTGGGCATGAAAGATGGAAGAGGTTGAAGGTCCAGAGACAGTAGTTGGCCTCTGTCCCTCTTCCGCCTGGAGTCAGCCACAGCAATGGAGGAGGCAAGAGAATGTAATGTTTAGGAACGTGGAAATGTGGTTCAGACAAAAGTGATCCAGGCTCTGCTATTAATATCGATACCATTTGGGGGGAGTTATTTAACCCCAATTCAGCCAAGTGGTCTCTTGGTGCCAGCTTTAGGTGCCTGTAAATTGATTCTCAAGGAGTAGTATGTTAGCTGGAGTGTGCCTGTGATTATAGAGAGTGATGTGTTCATTAAATGGAGTATAAACACTGGCACCACTAGCTTACCGGAAATGAATATTTTCCTTGTCAGTGTTCAGAGAAGATGTGCATTGAAATCGTCTCCCTGGCCTTCTACCCAGAGGCTGAAGTGATGTGTGATGAGAACGTGGAACAGGTGTACGTGGAATACAGGTTCTACGATCTGCCCTTGTCAGAGACGGAGACTCCGATATCCCTGAGGAAACCCAGAGCAGGAGAAGAGATCTACTTCCACTTCAGCAAGGGTGAGGTGTCCCTCGTGATCAGCGGGAGGGGAAGCTGACAGTTGTTCAGCCTGAGGGCTTCTGCTGCGGTGGATCTAACCATTTTCTTTTCTTTATCAAAGTAATATATGCATATGGTTTTAAAATATCAAATAGGCCTAAACAGATTTTTGATTAAAATAAAGCAGTCCTTTGTTCCACTCATTCTCTACACATCACTCCCCCTCGCCCCTCTCTGACCCCTTCCTTAGTCCACCACTCCACTTTTCACTTTTTCTGCTAGTTCTTCTTTCCTCTGTTATTTAACCCCATGTTTCTGAGGAAATGTTTCTTTTGCAGTTTCCCGATTCAGTAATTGTAGACCTTATCTGCTGACTTCCTATCTTGGCACATAAAATTTGTCTCTCTTACATCACATCCGCATTCTCTTTCTCCCGTACAGTTGGATCATAATTTTATTTAATTTTTAAATAATTGTAATTGTTTCTATTATTGTGACTATGCAAGTATTCTTATAGAGCCAAGTTGTACACCATAATATAATTTCTTTCTTGTATTATTGTGGTCTCAATTTTTCATTTTCTTTTTTTTTCTTATACCTGTTGTGATTCTTTCTGCATCCTCCAGCAGATTTTTAAATTTTCAAATAAACAACCTATCATATAATTTATCTTTTTTTTTTTCCTGAAGATATCTCTTTATCTTCTTGTTCTTCTCCTCTGTTATCCCACTGCTGCCTCATTTGGAGAGTTTAATTCTCTTTTATTACTGCATTTCTTATCTCCTGGGTCCTATGTCACCCTCTATCTGATTTATTATATTCTAATGGATCATGTTTTTGAGTAGCTTTTAAAGAAAGAGTACATTGGAAGTAAATACTTTGAGACAGTCTTGCATGAAATCTCTATTCATACAAATAAATCTATTCTCAAATAAACCCATATATTTATTTAATTGATGATTAGACCAAGTATAAAAATCTATGTTGAAAACATTTTTCATTCAGAATTTCAAAGCTGTTGGTCCATGATCTTCTAGGTCCAGACCTGGAGTCCAGCTCTTATATGAAAACTACCTCCTACCTCCCCAGAAGACGTTAATATTTTCTCTTTATTTTTAGTGTTCTTAAATTTCAGAATCATGTGCATGTATGTTCTTTAATTGTTCTGGCCATTCAGTGGGCTCTTTAAATCTGGAAGCTCATGGCTTTTAGTTCTAAGAAACTTGTTTTCCTTTCTCTGATAACTTTGTCCCCCTACATTTTCTCATTTTCTTAGTAGAATTTTGGATCTTCCACATTGATGCTCTAATTCATTTGCCTCACAGTCCTTAATAGCAGCTGCAGAAAGGAAGAATACCTCCAAGATCTCACACAGCCCAGTGGGCAGAACTCCATCATGTGGCCAAACCTAGCTAAACTAGAGACTAGAAAACTCAGGCAAATTTATTTGAGGCTGCAACAGTCATGTGTAAAAATGAGGAGGAAGAGGGGAATGCATGTTGCATCAGGCACCTCAAACCCAAATTTCTAGGCAGCCCTGAAAAAAACATCAGTCTCCTAGAATTCTTCCAGTTGAGGAGTGGGGGGAGCACATTTTTCTTGGCCTTTGGCAGAATAGCTTACAACGTGGATTGTAAGGCTTATCAGTACTCAAAGCATTTTCTTAAAGGGCCACATAGTAAATGTTTTAGGCTTTGTCGGCCAGTCTCTGGCACAACTTTTCAACTCTATCATTATAGTTGGAAAGCCACCACACAGGAAAGAGATGGCTGTGTCCAATAAAACCTTATTTATGAAAACAAGTAGCTGGCTCCTGGGTACCCATGCTTGTCAGGTGTCTGGTTTAAATCACTGTTTTGCATATGCCATTTATGAAAATCTTAGTGCCCAAATAGCAACAGTATATGATTCTTTTCTTTTCTCCCACTTACCCTTAATACAGTGATAGATCTGGACCCAGTGGAGCAAAAAGAACGGAGGCAGTTTCTGTTCACCATGCTGATTGGAGAAGATCCTGAGCAAGGACAGTAAGCATCTGCTTCCTATTTCTAAAGACAGGAGACATCACACAAGAATTCAGGAGTTTAAGTCTAGTTTTGTGCTGATGTGGAGTATTTTAATAACTTCTTTCATATTAATATTCTCCTAATGAATTTCCCATCAACTTGAGTAATTTATGCTTGTGACTGACTACCTGATAAATTATGTAGTCGCATAGGATTAGTTCATTTCTCACCCATGGCAGCCTCTGATAAGCGCTTTTTTTTGAGGCAGCAATTGACATCAACACTCAGTGCCCCCTAGAGAAAGGACAAACTGCCTTGACGATCTAGAATAATTTGATTCATTTCTTGCAAAACAGTACCATTGTTAGCTTACCAAATATTATGCCTTTATGATATCAATTTTATATTTTGAGTTAAAAATGATTTCTCTACAGGAATACTTTGAAGTAAAATCTGAGTCTATTCTTAAGTTTTAGGAAAGCCGACTGTCATATTCCTATAATCTGAGGAGCCCTCCTTTTAGAGGTTCCAGATGAAATGCATTGGATATACATAGACTGAAAAATTTCTCGTTGTCTAGCAGAATTTTGAAAATCAAATTTATATGGACACCTATTTTTTATTTTTGTCAGAGTCTGGCAACCTTACCTCCTTTCCGTGTGTGTAAGAACTAGTATGGGACTGGTGTTCTAATCCATTACTTTTCTAAAAACCCAGTGAAAGTGAAAGTCACTCAGTCATGTCCAACCCTTTGTGACCTCATGGGCTATACAGTTCATGGAATCCTCCAGGCTAGAATGCTGGAGTGGGTAGCCTTTCTCTTCTCCAGGGGATCTTCCAAACCCAGGGATCAAACGCAGTTCTCCTGCATTGCAGGCTGATTCTTTACCAGCTAAGCCACAGGGAAAGTCCAAGAATACTGGAGTGGGTAGCCTGTCCTTCTCCAGGGGATCTTCCTGACCCAGGAATCGAACTGGGGTCTCCTGCACTGCAGGCGGATGCTTTACCAGCTGAGCCACCAGGGAAGCCTCGAAAAGCCCATAGTGGGTAGAATGTTGCCTGTGTGATCACCCAGACTTGGTTTTGAATCTTGACTCTTCTAGTTACTAGCTCTGTGATGTTTGAGATAGTACTTGAAGGTTCGAGAGAGGATGCTGCAGAAACAACGTAGTTTCCCTAAGGCACTCGGTATTGCATGCAGCAAGTGGTGATGCGAGTTATCATCTGTTTCCTGGGATAGCTGAGGTGGAAGAGTCAGCATTGTTCCTTTGCATTGTTGAAGTTCTCAGTACTGATACAGAAACATAATTACAAATACATATTGCTTAGCAGCTGTAAATGCATCACTTTTGGAATTTCTTTTCAGCTTCTCATATTTAACTATGATTTGAAATGCTTGAATTTTTGGTCCTATTCTTGCTCCTGTAGAACTATGGGCCGCCAATATTTGCTTTTAAAAAATGAATAGGAATATAAAATATCCAGAAAAGGCAAATCCAGAGACAGAAAGATTAGTGGTCACCAGAACTGAGGGAGAGAATGGGGAGTGACTGGTTAAGGGTGTAGGTTTTGTGGTGGTGAACATGATCTGGAATTAGATAGTGGTGATGTTTGTACAACATTATGATTATACTAAAAAAAAACCCCACTTTTGTACACTTTACAATGGCTAAAATAGTGAATTTGTGTCATGTAAATTTTATCTAAAAATTTTAATAGGTCTCAGTTTCTGGAATTCAGTATCATTCTTTGCTAGACTAATACTGTCAGCCTCCTGTATCTGCAGGTTCCACATCCATGGGGTCAACTAACAATGGATGAAAAATATTTGAAAATACAATTCTAGATTCTAGGATGTTCCAAAAAGCAAAGTTTAACTTTGCCGTGTACTGGCAACTATTTACTTAACACTTATGTTGTATTTACAGCTATTTATAATAGCATTTATACTGTATTAGCTATTTATAAGTAATCGAGATGATTTATTCTATATGCAAATCCAATAGCATTTTATATAAAGGACTTGAGCATCTATGGATTTTAGTATCTGAGGTGGGTTCTATAATTGTTAATTGCTCACTGCTTGGGAGGAACTGTGATCTGTATGATCTTTACCACATCAATCTTCCAAGATTTACAACTCTTACTTTTTTATATTCATTTTGTAATTCTGTAGTTTCCTTTACTCTGCTCAGGCTTGGTATAAAACTGTTATTTACAAATATAAAAACCTCTTATAATTTCCATAATCTTGTTTTTTGTGTAACACCTCCACTGCCCATTTCTAATCTTTCAGCAAAGCTATAAACCATTTTACAAGGAAATGTATCTCTCAATAGTTTTAAGACAATTTAACCAACTACTTTGTCTTAGTTCCCTCCAAGCCTGTTGTTACTTTTTTAAGTCATACCAATTTCTCAGTCTTTTGCCTTGCATTCTTATAAGATGAAGTGATTCAAAGAAATACAATGTGTAATTTGATTACTTTTATCCCTTTTTTTAAAGCCTCAGTGTATCAGTAGTACTGAGTTAAATGGATATTTTCTCCTTTAGTTTAAAGTTTACAGTAGTAAGTGATCCTATTGAGGAGGAAAAGAAAGAATGTCAAGAAGTAGGCTACGCCTATCTGGAGCTGTGGCCGATCCTGGCATCAGGAAGAGACATCCTCGAGCAAGACCTAGACAGTGAGTCATCCATTTTGGTGCTCCTCAGTTCTACTTATGTCTAAGAGAATAATCCTAATAACGAATATTTTTGACCTTTAATACATAATTACTACGTAGTTGATGAGACAATTGGGACTGAAATCCCTTCTGCTGTTTTTCTAAATCATTCGTCAGTTGTATAATCTTCTCCCATACATCTCCTGGCAACTAACATCTATTAGGAATCTCCAGTATTTGAGACAGGGAGGTTTTGAAGAGTTTTAATTTCAAGCAAATTTAAACATCAGTCTTTCTGACCTCCCGTATCCAATCTGTTCTGAAACTGTCTACTGTTCATTTCCCCTAACCCATCCAAAATGGTCCTCTTTGATTCTAATGTCTTCAGTCCCAACATTAAGTGTTCTGAATCTGTCCCTACCTCCACTGTTGGAACTTCAGAACCCTTTTCTCTACTGAATTACTGCATTAACCTCATTAACTGCCTTGCATGATTTGCTCATGCCCCCTTAGAATATATTCCCCAGAGTGGAGTCACTTTTTTGGAACCCAAATAAAAAACTGTCATTTCTAATACCTTCAATTAAAACATTTTTTACAAGACAAATGGCCTGTTACAATCTAGATCCTGCTTATCAATATAGCTTCATTTCTGCCATCTCTTATAGTTTTTCAAACTTGTTTTCAAATCTTGGCACATGCTATACATGCTTAGAGTATCTTTTACTTTTTGAAGACAAAGGATTGTCTCCAGAAGGCCTTTTCTGATTCTTCCATTCTGGATGAGGTGCCATGTCTGTGTTCCCAAAGCACTCGAGTTTTCAGCTACGTCAGATTGAGTCCCACTAAAATAGGAGGTCGTAACCTTGTGTAGTATCCCCAGCACCTAATGTGGAAAATATTTTAGTATTTAATATAAAACATTAAGTATTTAAATGTTTTTCAGTTGAATGATACAGATGTCTGGTGTTTCTTTTTTCTTTCCCAACAGTTGTTAGCCCTGAAGATCAGGCTACCCCCATAGGAAAGCTCAAGGTGTCCCTTCAAGCTGCTGCTGCCCTCCATGCTATTTACAAGGAGATGACTGAGGATTTGTGTTCATGATGGAACAAGTGCTAGTCCATTCTAAACTCTGAGGGAACCATAGTAAAAAGTCTCTTATAAAGTAACTTGCTCTACTATGAATCTGGTTTACTGTGATGTCTCAACCTAATCATGAAAGTTTAGAGTGAAAAGTTTCTTTTTGTGATGCTAGCTGGATAGAAAGAATTATTCTGTATGCCTCAGCACTTCTCTAGGAGAGACGCAGGCTTGTTTCTAGGAAGTGAACCGCAAAAGAACTGTCACAGAAGGTGAATTTATAAAAACAAAACCACCAAAAAAAAAAAAAAACCAGTTTATTTATCTTTTAGTTTTTCCAAAATTGAAAATATCAAGTCCTACTGCTAAGGAGAAAATAAACAAACAAATGAACAAAAATCCGAGATCCCTCCCCCCTCTTCTCTTAAAGTCACAGAACACAGAAGGAACTGCAGTGGGACAGGTGGGTGCAGAGAACCAGGAGGGAGAGGATGGCAAGATAAACTCCCCAAATACTGAAAAAGCTGTTCAACAGAAACTGTGATAAATACAGGACAATGCAAGACAAGTAAAAACAAGGAGCAGCAGTGATGAGAGGCTGTGTTGCAGATGTGGCCTCCCTTCCTCTTCTCTTTTCTCATCAGGGTGTTCTAGGCCCAAGGCATGACTTGCCCCTTCCAGATCTAAATGTTGACTCCTTTGAGCCTCCTCCTAGATTGCACTAGAAGCAGTACATGAGGCACAGCCATTCTTTCCTCATACATCAGAAAAGAAACAATGGTAATTTTGCTCCCACCACTGTACCATGTATAAATTTGTAAGGAAGATGAAACAGCCAGGGAGTATCACTGCTTCTTACGTCTTCCAAGGCAGTAGCAATACCTCAGAATCTGCCTGAGGCAAGAAAGCAGGAAAAGATACCAGCCTGATCAGCCTATCTCAAGCTGTATTGCTTACACCATTAGCAAATTCCAAGAACCTTTTCTTGAGTACTGCAAAGATGTGTCTTAAAGAGATGTGAGGAAGGTCATGGTAGGAGGGTAAGATGGAGGATCGAATCTGCTGGTCAAGAGCCATGGTACAGGCAGGCAAAGGTCACCTTGTACCAATGTCTTAGAAACATAGCTTTAAGACATCAAAGAATAAGATGTCAGAAGCCAACAATGTCCTGGCAGAAGGTGACAGGAAGAGAGAGGAATGAAATGGTATTTATTAACAGCGGAAGCCTCTGCCCTTCTTCAAGAACACCTCCTCCCTTGCCATCTGGATGGGGCCATTGGCACGTGTCCTGGTGGGCCTGGAATTCCCCGAGTAGCTTGGTCCACACAAATGGCCCCCTAAACCCATACACAAATGGCAAAACTTCAAAAGAAAAAAAAAAAAAAAAAAAAAGGAAAAAATACAGTTTCTATGTCATGTAAAATTTTCAGGGATTGGCTGTAGGAAGAATGGAGCTGAGGGCCAAAGTTCTGAAGTTACTTCCTCTTTTTTTTGGGAGGCGCAGAGCTGTGTCTGGAACCTCGGTTAGAGCCTCGGCCTGAACTGTGCACAGATGCCTTCCTCTTCCGGCTCATACTTCGACTCTGTTCTTCTTCTTCCTCGTAGCGGCTTTCACGGTCGGCTAAACAGAAGAACGAGGCACTAGTTAGCTAGATGTTAGCTTTAGGTATCTAATGCTATTGTACACAGCATGAAGTAATGCAGAGAACGTACTTTGGAGTCAGACTTAACTTTTAATCTTTTCTCAGTTGCTTATTAGTTGTATGATCTTGGGCAAGTACTTAACCTTTCTGAGCCTTGATTTACTTATAAAATGGAAAACTGTTTTAGGCTTAAAGGTAATCTATGCAAAGGACCTATCACTATGCTTGGGCTATACAGTACAGTAGTATGTAACTTACATTTGGTATTTGGTTTCAGAGTAGTTAAAACTAGTACTACAAAAACATTCTTAACCTGGAAG
Organism: Ovis aries; assembly: GCF_016772045.2. Taxonomy (NCBI): domain Eukaryota; kingdom Metazoa; phylum Chordata; class Mammalia; order Artiodactyla; family Bovidae; genus Ovis; species Ovis aries. Next base: position 24,149,046 of record NC_056060.1, on the reverse strand, counting down.
AGGGCCATAAAGCTAGACTACTATCTGACTTAGATTTGGAAACCAAACAGCCTAATTTTGGAGTGTGGTAAGATTATCCTGGCTAAGGACCCACTGGGGGAGCTGAGCAGATGAAAAACTCCTCCAAGTTGGCAGAGTTGTGCCCCCTGGAGAGTACAGATGCACTCAAGACCTCATTTGCGCTTCTGGTCAATGACGCTGTAGCTGTGACTCCACGTCAGTTTTACACTGTTCTTATGTTACTTTTATCAGCTAAATATCTCAAAATACTGAAATTTGTGTCTTAAAAAAATAAAACAAAATATTTACCTTTTCGGGCTTCTTCCTCCAGTTCGTCCCAATCCTTTCCACTCTCTTCTTCACTGCCCAATGATTCCTTGGAATAATCTGGAATAATATTAAGCATGATTTACTTCATGTTTGGATGTGAGAGTTGGACTGTGAAGAAAGCTGAGCACCGAAGAATTGATGCTTTTGAACTGTGGTGTTGGAGAAGATTCTTGAGAGTCCCTTGGACTGCAAGGAGATCCAACCAGTCATTCTAAAGGAGATCAGTCCTGGTGTGCTTTGGAAGGACTGATGCTAAAGCTGAAACTCCAGTACTTTGGCCACCTCATGTGAAGAGTTGACTCACTGGAAAAGACTCTGATGCTGGAAGGGGTTGAGGGCAGGAGGAGAAGGGGACAACAGGGGATGAGATGGCTGGATGGCATCACCGACTCAATGGATATGAGTTTGATAAACTCCAGGAGTTGGTGATGGACAGGGAGGCCTGGCGTGCTGCAATTCACGGGGTCGCAAAGAGTCGGACACAACTGAGAGACTGAACTGAATTGAACTAGACCGGAAACGGAATGGAATAATAAAATTATTCCCTTAAAAAGTCTGTAGAAATTGCCTAAGGTCAGACACGACTGAAGTGACTTAGCAGGAGCAGCAGTAGCAGGAAGTCATGAACACTTGTCCCTATGAAGACTCACCTGATTCTTCAGCTTCTGATGAATAATCTTCATCACTGTCCTCCTCCTCTTCTTCATAGTCTTCCTCTGAAGGATTAAAAGTCTCATCTTCGATTTCAGACTCGGAATCCCCTTCCTCAGCATCACTCCCCTGGTAAATTGGAGCATAATACTAAATACTGGGTGGGTTTTTTTTTTAAATTTACTTCATTAATAACTTAATTAATTCAATCCACTGAGTGTACCAGCATTATTTCTATTTTATATGAAAAATGAAATAAAAAAGACATAAACCAGAATAAGAGATAAAAATAGTTAATTAAAATTACTAGTAAGATATAGTAATTAGACAACTTTTGCAAGACGATTTGAAGTATTTTCTCTGAAAAGTAAGAAATTCATTCAAACAGTAGTTTTTGTAATTTCAAAGAAACCTTGTGAGTGGCTACCAATGCCCAATTAATTTATCATTTACCTGTAAAACTAACTTGAAGAGACAATACCAAGCTACGCTCAGAACTTCTCCCATGTGATTGGTCCCTTATGTACTATTCATACGGCATTCTCCTAACTGCCCAAATGACAATGGGAAACACTATGCACCAGAAAAGAAACCCCACACTCACGCACCTCACCCTCAGGTTCCAGGAAAGACCAGCCACCTTGTTCAAAGAAGCCCTCAGGGTCATCAACAATGGTCTTCATAATTTTAGTCCAGTTGAGGGACTGTACTCCTTCTGTGTATTTTAGGTCACAGGAACTAAAGAAAAATAACATCATAAAGTAAAAAAAAAAATCCTCCATACTCAGCTTTTGGGTTTTGTTTTTTCTTGGTTTTGGCCATGCCAAAAGAGCAGAGTCTTAACCACTGGACCACCAGGGAAATCCCACCTCTATACTTCTTGAGAATATCCAGTGACATGCTGGTCATTAGCATCGTGGAAGAGCAGTACCCTTTTCATATCTGAGAGCAGGTACTCTTTGCACTATCCCACCAGAACATACCCCAAAAGAGCTGATATCTGGTTTCCCAGAGCACTAGACCTCACAACAGGGGCCCATTTTAAAAAAAAACTACTTAACGTGCCCTGTGTTAAGAAATTATTCAAATAACATTTATCCACTTCTGTTGAAGTGAGCAACCAATATGGGTGGGGGAAAAAAAGAAAAGCAGAACACAGTAATGGTAAGGGCTATAAAAAGAAACCATTAGCATAAAACCTGAGTGTGTGCTTAGTCACTCAGTTGTGTTAGACTCTTTGCAACCCCATGGACTGTAGCCTGCCAGGCTCCCCTGTCTATGAGGATCCTCCAGGCAGAAATACTGGAGTGGGTTGCCATGCCCTCCTCCAGGGGATTTTCCCAACCCAGGGATCAAACCCAGCTCTCCCACGTAGCAGGCAGATTCTTTACCATCTGCGCCACCAGGGAAGCCATAAAACCCGAGATGCCAGCATAAATCCATTATGGCACAGTCACACACACTGAAGCTTTTGCTTCTAGTTGTGCTGCAAGGTGACAAGAGTTAGATTTACCTTTTCACCCAAACAACCAGAAAACTGAACACAGTGTGGAACAACAGTTTTCAAACACTGGATACTTAGCAGCCCTAGACTAAAATCCCTATGGAACTTCACAATGGAATGAACAGCAATGGGAATGGTTAAATATGTAAGTAAGACTTTCTCCTTCTCGTTTTGTAAATTAAGGAATAGCTGTTTTGAAGCTAAAATAATGACAACTGTGGAATTCATAGCATATTAAAAGCAAAATGTAATAATAGCAGAAAGGATAGAAGAGAAATGGAAGCATAAGAACCTTCTAACAGACATGGTATATTATCTGAATGCAGACTCTGACAAGTTAGAGGTGTAGCTCATCAGCAAACTAGGAAGATGATCGTAAAGAATCATAAAATTAAAAGCAGGCATAAAAAGGAGAAAAGCTTATCTTTGACAAAGGAGGCAGAAATATACAATGGAGAAAAGACAATCTCTAACAAGTGGTGCTGGGAAAACTGGTCAACCACCTGTAAAAGAATGAAACTAGAACACTTTCTAACACCATACACAAAAGTAAACTCAAAATGGATTAAAGATCTAAATGTAAGACCAGAAACTATAAAACTCCTAGAGGAAAACACAGGCAGAACACTCTCCAACATAAATCACAGTAAGATCCTCTATGAACCTCTTCCCAGAGTAATGGAAATAAAAGTAAAAATAAACAAATGGGACCTAATTAAACTTAAAAGCTTTTGCACATGAAGGAAAGTATAAGCAAGGTGAAAAGACAGCCTTCAGAATGGGAGAAAATAATAGCAAATGAAGCAACTGACAAAAGAATTAATCTCCAAAATATACAAGCAGCTCATGCAGCTCAATACCAGAAAAATAAGTGACCCAATCAAAAAATGGACCAAAGAATTGAACAGACATTTCTCCAAAGAAGATATACAGATGGGTAACGCATGAAAAGACACCCAACATCAGTCATTATCAGAGAAATGCAAATCAAAACCACAATGAGGTACCATCTCATGCTGGTAAGAATAGCTGCCATCAAAAAGTCTACAAACGATAAAGGCTGGAGAGGGTGTGGAGGAAAGGGAACGCTCTTACACTGTTGGTGGGAATGCAAACTAGTACAGCCACTATGGAGAACAGTGTGGAGATTCCTTAAAAAAAAAAAACAAAAAACTGGAAACAGAACTGCCATATGACCCAGTAATCCCACTGCTGGGCATACACACTGAGGAAACCAGAACTGAAAGAGACACATGTACCCCAATGTTCATCGCAGCACTGTTTATTAAAAAGAACACATCTATTATACAGAGTGAAGTAAGCCAGAAAGAAAAACACCAATACAGTATACTAACACATATATATGGAATTTAGGAAGATGGCAATGACGACCCTGTATGCAAGACAGGGAAAGAGACACAGATGTGTATAACGGACTTTTGGACTCAGAGGGAGAGGGAGAGGGTGGGATGATTTGGGAGAATGACATTCTAACATGTATACTATCATGTGAATTGAATCGCCAGTCTGTGTCTGACGCAGGATGCAGCATGCTTGGGGCTGGTGCATGGGGATGACCCAGAAAGATGTTATGGGGAGGGAGGTGGGAGGGGGGTTCGTGTTTGGGAATGCATGTAAGAATTAAAGATTGTAAAATTTAAAAATAAAAAAAAAAATAAATAATGAAAAAAAAAAAAAAAAAAAAGAACACATCTGAGTCAGTTCTAATGAGTTGCATGGAACTGGAGCCTATTATACAGAGTGAAGTAAGTCAGAAAGAAAAACACCAATACAGTATGCTGCTGCTGCTGCTGCTAAGTGGCTTCAGTCGTGTCCGACTCTGTGCGACCCTATAGATGGCAGCCCACCAGGCTCCCCCATCCCTGGGATTCTCCAGGCAAGAACACTGGAGTGGGTTGCCATTTCCTTCTCCAATGCAGGAAAGTGAAAACGCTTAGTCCTATCTGACTCTTAGCAACCCCATGGACCGCAGCCTACCAGGCTCCTCCATCCATGGGGTTTTCCAGGCTAGAGTACTGGAGTGGGGTGCCATTGCCTTCTCCAATACAGTATATTAACATATATATATGGAATTTAGAAAGATAGTAATGACGACCCTATATGCAAGACAGCAAAAGAGACACAGATTAAAAGGTAGATATTCTCAGAATGGATTAAAAAAAAGCCAAGGCATGAAAGCAACCTCAATGTCCACTGACAGAGGATTAGATAAAAGAAAATGTGGTACATATATACAATGGAATATCACTCAGCCATTAAAAAGAATGAAATAATGCTATTTGCAGCAACATGGATGCAACCAGAGATTGTCATACTGAGTGAAGCAAGTCAGAGAAAGAAATATCATATGACATCCCTTTATATGTGGAATCTAAAAAGACGTGATACAGATGAACTTACAAAACAGACTCACAGACTTTAGAGAACAAGCTTATTATGGCTGCCGGGGAAGGGATAGTTAGGGAGTTTGGGATACACATTGCTGTATTTAAAACAGATAACCAACAAGGACCTACTATATAGCACAGGGAACTCTGCCCCATATTATATGGCAGCCTGCAGGGGAGGGGAGTTTGAGGTAGAATGGATACGTGTATATACATGGCTGAATCCCTTTGCTGCTCACCTGAAACTACTACAACACTGTAGATTGGCTACACCCCAATACAGAATAAAAAATTAATAAAGCTCGAAGTCTACAGTAATACCATACTATGTAGATTTCAAAACAAGGACTATTACTAGAAAAAGAAAGGACATTTCATGATGGAGAATAAAATTCAATAAAAATTGATAAACCTCTAGACTGATCAACAAAAAGAGGAAACTATTAATATTAGGAATGAAAGGGGTAAAAGTATTGCACAAATACTAGAGTTGACAAAATAAACCAGTTCGTTGAAAGATACAAGTTGAATTTATGTAGAATAGTCAATAATAGCCAACTTTGAAAAGGAACAAAATGGGAGGACTTACACTACCTGACTTCAAGATTCATTATAAAGCCACAATATTCACTACAGGATCAGTGTAAGAACACACACAAACCAATGGAGCAGAAAACACTATCCAGAAATAGAGTCTCTCCTACACATTCTTTTTTTAAACAAACATGCCAAGTAATTCAATGGGTAAGGGATAATCTTTTCAAAAAATGATAGCTAGAGTAACTGGCTACATATACACAAAGTTCAAACCTTCATCCTTACACCACAGTAAAAAAAATTAACTCAAAATGGACCACAGATATAAGACCTAAACCTACGGAACTCTAGAAAAGTTTTATGACTTTGGCTTAGGCAAAATTTATTACATAAAGCCATAAAGAGCAGAAATTACAGAAGAAAAAGTTGATTAAACATCTTTCATGGAAAATTTAACTTTTGATCTTCAAATGATATTTTAAGAAAATGAAAAACCATAGAAACTACTGGAAGAAAATATATGTAAAATGTATTTGATGAGGGACTTTATTTAGCCTAAACAATTCTTAAAATTCAGTAGTAAAGAAATCTGATTCTTAACATGGGCAAAAAACATGAATATACTTCATCAAAGTATAGAATGACAGACAGCATATGAAAAAATGCTCAAAATCACCGGTAATCTTGGAAATGCAAACTGAAACCACAATGAGAAAGCCGCCCACCACAACGGCCAATAATGAAAAGACCGATAAACCCCAGTGTTGTTGAGGATGTGGAGCAACTACAGTTCTCCCACACTACACGTTTTCCAGCCACTCTGGCAACGGATTTGGTAGTTTCTTATAAAGCTAAACATATACTTAACCATAAACCATATGACACAGCAATCCCACTCTTAGGTCATTTATCCAAGAGAAATGAAAATGTATGTCCATACAAAAACCTGTACATAGTGTTTATAGCAGTTATTCCTAAGAGTCCCCAAAGGGAAACAATCCTAATGTCTATTATCTGGTAGATAGGTAAATAAAGCAAAGCCTGTCCATACAATGGGGAACTCCTCTGTAATAAAAAGGAGTATGCCAGTGATGTGTACAACACCTTGAGTAAATTTCAAAAGCATTATGTCAAGTGAAAGATAAAAAAGATACAAAACACTGCATACTTGTATAATTCCATTTATGTGAAATTCTAGATGAAGCAAACTGCACAGTCACAGAAACCACTGACAAGGCTAAAGGGAGAGGATCGACTCCAACAGGGCAGGAGGACTCTGGGGAGTGAAGGGAACGTTCCATGTCTCCATCATGATGGTAGATACAAGACTATATACAGTTGTTATAATTCATCAAATCATATACTTAAATTGATGAATTTTTATTACATGTAAATTGTACCTCAATAAAGAGGATTTAAAAAAATCATACAGGGGATTCCCTGGTGGCTCAGTGGTAAAGAATCTGCCTGCCAATGCAGGAGACACGGGTTCAGTCCCTCATCCAGGAAGATCCCACATGCTGTGGGCAAGTAAGCCCATGCACTACAACTAGTGGGCCTGTACTCTAGAGCATGGGAGCCACAACTACTGAGCATGGGCGGGCTCTGGAGTTAAGAGAAGCCACCGCAACGAGAAGGTCGCACACCTCAACTAGAGTAGTCCCTACTCTCTGAAACTAGACAGAAACCTATGCAGTAACGAAGACCTAGCACAGCCAAAAATAGTCACACAAATCTATAAATATTTTTGATACCATGTTACTTACCTGCAAATGTTTTCAAGGAAAACCCTCACGGAAATTATAAAGTTGGATCTTTCACACAGGCTACTTTTAGCTCTTTCAACCATTTCTTAAGAGACGTTTTATATTTGCAGGGCCTCCCCCTACAGATAACTGGAAGGAGGAAGCAGGGCAGAGCAAACTATCCTCATGGACACACATGCCTCACACTTTCCCCACAAAGTGACATCTCCCTTTTTATTGGGGTTCTGGCATATCTATGAGGAATTCTTTTAGCTGAAGTGTAAGTATGTGAAAGGTAAAAGCTAAAATAAATATACATTGTATCTCATGTTTTAGTAAAAACAGAGAACTAGTAAGGAATTTTATACATCCATCAAGTAGTCAAAAAAGATCTCAGACTCTGATACTCAGTGGCAGTAGCGGTAAAGAATCCACCTGCCAATGTAGGAGACCTAAGAGACACGGGTTCGATTCCTGGGTTGGGATGATCCCCTGGAGGAGGGCATGGCAACCCACTCCAGTATTCTTGCCTGGACAGTCCCATGAACAGAGGGGTGTGGTAGGCTATAGTCCATAGGGTTGCAGAGTCAGACATGACTGAAGCGACTTAGCATGAACACATAGCCAGTGAAGATAATGCAGGGGCTAAAGCCACCCTTTCGTAGCCAATGACTTAAGCAGAGAGTGGTTGTTCAGTTAATACTAGTTCATTTGAAACTTGGTTGAGCAACAACAGACTTAAGCATATGCAAGGTCACATGCAGCCTCTTCTGTATCATATTAACTTTCTGAGTACTCTCCATTTAAAGAAGGCAGTCTTAGGCAGAGACTTAGACTCTTAGTCCAGAGCAGAGCTAGGAGGAGCCCAGAGATCTTGCCCTTAATTCAGTGATTCTAACCCAGTGCAGAAACTGAGGAAGAACTAAAGAGCCTCTTGATGAAAGTGAAAGAGGAGAGTGAAAAAGTTGGCTTAAAGCTCAACATTTGGAAAACTAAGATGATGGCATCTAGTCCCATCACTTCATGGCAAATAGATGAGGAAACAGTGTAAATAGTGTTAGACTTTGTTTCCTTGGGCACCAAAATCACTGCAGATGGTGACAGCAGCCATGAAATTAAAAGATGCTTGTTCCCTGGGTGAAAAGCTATGACCAACCTAGAAAGCATATTAAAAAGCAGAGATATTACTTTGTCAACAAAGGTCTGTATAGTCAAAGCTATGGTTTTTCCAGTAGTCATGTATGGATGTGAGAGATTGGACTATAAAGAAAGCTGAGTGCCTAAGAATTGATGCTTCTGAACTGTGGTGTTGGAGAAGACTCTTGAGACTCCCTTGGACTCCAAGTAGATCAAACCAGTCAATCCTAAAGGAAATCAGTCCTGAATATTCACTGGAATGACTGATGCAGAAGCTGAAACTCCAATACTTTGGCCACCTGATGCGAAGAACTGACTCATTGGAAAAGACTCTGATGCTGGGAAAGATCGAAGGCAAAAGGGGACAACAGAGGATGAGATGGTTGGATGGCATCACCGACTTGATGGACATAAGTTTGAGCAAGCTCCAGGAGTTGGTGATGGACATGGAAGCCTGGTGTGCTGCAGTCCATGGGGTAGCAAAGAGTTGGACACGACTGAGCGACTGAACTGACTGAACCTAGCACATTTACTCTCCTCCCCCTGCCTCTGCTCCAAAGCTTGATATGTGTTGAACACATGGGTTGCAAGGAGTCGGACAGGACTGAAGTGACTTCACTCACATGCATGCATGAACTACTGTTGGGTATTCAGGAAAAAGTAACATCCCAAATTTTCAAGTCCTGGTTGGTAACAACCCAAAGGCAGTTTCATTAAGTATACCAACAGATTTTACATATAACATACCACATTCATATTCTAGAAAACTGTGTTCATGGGACAGGAGATTGCTGGGAGGTTTACTTACTTTAACCATTCCTTGATGGGGTCAAGAGAGGCAACAGGAATCGCATTGATCATTGTCACTTTCTTGCTGTAGTCCTTATAGACGATCACCATGTCAAAGTTCTTCAGGTGAAACTGGACTCGCTCAAAGTGAATCAGCTCCACTTCATCCAACGTTACCACAAAAGGTGGCTGTCAGGGAAGAAAGGAACTATTTTCATAAAAATACTTCCCACAAAACACTAGCATTTTCAAATGCTTTCAGGATCTAAAAACTACCACACAAAGGATAACTAAACTGTCTTTTGTTTGTTTTTGGGGGGCAAATACTAAAAGCGATAAAACATACCGAGAAGCCTGGCTTAAAGGGTCTGCAAGATCGAAAGCCTCCCTCAGGGAGAAGTCATTTAAGGAAACTATGCAAAGAAACTGTCTCTAAAAACTAAAGAGACTTCTACAGAATCTTTGTTCAATTTTTATACCTAAGGTAAATAAATATAAAAAGTTAAAATACTAAGATATAATAAGGACCTAGCTTTCAAAACATCTACTCTCTTGGTTTCTTTTCTCTAACAATTTTCTTCCTAAAAAGAGGTCAGGAACACTCACCCATTCTGTAGCATTTACCAGTGCACTACTAGTAGGCTGAAGGAGGCAGGTACTCCTATAGGGAGCACCATTAAATCTGAAAGACAGTAAGAGACTCACATAAGATGGGGTTCACTGCAAGAGAAACTGCTGCCGTCCCAACAGGCTTCTCTCCTTTCCCATTCCAAACAAAACTCCAGAACACTCGCTAGAGACTCACTTCCAGAGAGAGGGAGCCTCTCAGTCTTAGCTATTCACCCAGCCCTTGAACATTTCCAAGAGATAATGGATGTCCACAGGAAAAAGAACATGATATGTTATGCTAAGTTATTATTAAAGGAAGAATAACTAATTTTTCTGAAGGCCAAAAAGAAGATGACACATTACCCCAAGTCCCTAAAAGGCACTTCAAATTCCAGTTCCTCCTTGGTTAGAGCCTCTACTTTTTCAATGAAATTTTTAAAGGCTGTTTTCAGTTTGTGCCTCATTTCTCTTTCCATCTGTAGAAGAAATACGAATTAACTATAGTTATCACTTTACTTATTAACAGTAATCCCTTCAAAAACCATGAAGTGCTTTTGTAGTCCTTAATTCTGTTAACTATGATACTAACATGGATACTTTATTACAGGCTGCTAAAATTAATTATAGTTATGCCTACGAATAAAGTCTATTTCATAGCCAACATACTACACCATCCCAGCAGATACTTGAGAAGTTCTGCATAGTTTCTGGAGTGGTTTATAAAATATATAACAATTACTGAGCTCAGATCTGGGCTGAATCCTAGCTCATGCTCAGTCGCTTTGTGTTCAACTCTGCTTCTAAGCTTCTCTGTCCATGGGATTCTCCAGGTAAGAATACTGGAGTGGGTTGCCATGCGTTTCTCCAGGGGATCTTCCTCACCCAGGGATCGAACTCACATCTCCTGTGTCTCCTGCATTGCAGGAGGATTCCTTTACTGCTGAGACACTAGGGAAGCCTGAATCCTACCTCCCTACCCTGCAAATAAAATACCAAATTTCACCTGCTCAGCATAGAGGTCATCTCGGTCATGCATATGCTGATGTTTCCCCAAGTCTGTGGTGATCTCCCCGACTTCTGTGTAGAACTGCACATCTGTATGCCGCTTCTTCCCAAACATGATGGCATTCTGAAGACCGAAAGTAGAAAGAAGAAGAAATTTTAAGACTTATTTCGCAAAGAAGTCTACACAGGCAAAATAACAAAACAGGAGAATATTAAAATATCTACACTAGAAACCATAGCATTTATGTAAGAATAGTTAAACCACTCCACGTGTCATCATAAATAATGACATTTGGGAATATAAAAGAGTATAAATTTTTTAAAGTATTCCTACTTATTAGAATGGACTTTGGAGATTATGTTGATAATTGTCAAAGCAAAAACTTTCTATTTCAGAAACAGGAATGTGGAACAGACCTATATGTTTTGGAGATCATTATGTATCACACCAAGGAACAAACATGATTAGCACCTTTGAGATGTCAGGCGCTGGGGGCTTTACAGGCATTATTTTATTCAGTGCCCTTAATGATCTTATGTGACAGGTGATATTTTTCATCACTATTTTAAAAGAAACACTGTGATAGTAAGATCTTGCCCAAGAGCTCATAGCTAGCTGACAGAAAGATATACCTTGAGGTGAAAGTGCAAGACAATAATCATTTCCCCATCACATGGCTGGAATAAAGCATGCTTGATGTTATTGTACAAAATATCCACTTTGTCTCCTCGGACAGACGTGAAGCGAAAACCTAGGTGGGGGGAATGGAGGAAGCTGCTAAGTATCAAGGTACATCATCAGATTAGCCCAAAAGGTACTGCATCTTTTCTGGCTGATGTGAACAGGGTCAGAGGGAATGCCAACAAGGTACAGAGCTTTCCTTTCGTTCTGGCCACAGAGCATGTCAAAGTAGATTCCTCCCAGCACTTCCTACTATGTTATCTGGTCTGTCATTACTACAGATGTGCCTCCAAAGACAAAGCCCAGGCACAAGAGAGATCATCCATACCATTGACATGGGCCTCCAGTGAGCCTTGCATCCTCTTTTGGGCAATGTTTGGGCGAATGTACAGATCTTTTAGTTTGGGATTACTCCGGTTTAGATTGATCACCAGTGAATCTTGTTTCACAATGCCCTAAGCAGAATGAAAATCAACATGAATTCTCACATATCTTCCTATGTCCCCAAACCTTCATGTGTCCTTTTGCACAAAGGCACTTTGCTGTTGTTCCGGCTCACCTCCTTCTCTTTCTCTTCCGCTTCCCGAGTCTTATAACGCTTCTGCACTTCTTTTATAATTCGGAAGGCATTCTGAAGGTTCAAGGCTGGAACTGTCTGTTCTCCAGGTGCCTTCATATTTGAAGCTCGGTATGTACTACAGAAAAGGGGGAGCACTTATGTAATTTCTTCATCATGCCATCTAACCCACACCCATTACTGTGTTTTACAACTGGCTTAATACCTTTTAGGAGAAAAAGGTACCACTGAGTGCTAAAATAATGTCTGGAAAGATGAAAAAATCCTTCCTCTCTCTTAAACAGATGATGTTATAAACAGCTAATCCACTGAGTGGGGGAGTCACAGCTTTATTTCAAATCCTGCATAAACGTCCCCAAATGATCCTATTTCACTTTAAGAATAAACAGACTCCAGTGCAGCACACATCTGATATTTTATCAACAAATATGTCAAGTGAGGATAAAATATCTTTACGAGGATTTAAATTAGGTTCCAACCTCAAAACAGTACAAGGTTAGTACAGCAATCCTCCTTATCAAGGACCACTGAGGAAGGTGCCACCATTCACTAGGATGTGGGAGAACACAGCACTCTCTGGGTTTCTGAGGGTACTGCTCTGGCCAGTAGGGACTTGAGGGTGGTTGTTTCCCTGGGAACTCACATTTCCTTGACAAAAGTGGCTTCTGGGTTGGGAAAGATGTTGCCCTCATTTCTGCCCAGAGCACTGCCTGGGCAATAGAAGTTGATTCGCAAGTAAGTATAATCTCCTTCCACAGACATACTTATATTCTGTTCAAAGAAAGGAAAAGCATTAGCAAAGAAACCAAACAAATAAGATTTCTTTCCTCGATGAAGGTAAGTAGCTATAGACATGCTAAAATTAAGTTAGTAGTTACAAACTGACAGCTAAACCTAGCCTGTAATCCTTACTCTAAAACTAATAAGCTACATATTTAGCTTATTTTTTTATATGATCAAATGCTGTTTCTGAAAGAATCACTGAGTTCCTGAAGTTCTTTTCCTGTGCCATGTTTATGACAACAGGTTAAAAAGTTCTTCAAGTTCAAAGACAAACAAGCAAAGTATGGTTATAGACTAGGTCATTTAACTTTCTCCAAAGCGCAAACAGGGAAGGAAGGAAAATGACCGCAGGAGACTAGGGAGTGGGGTTGGGGAGTCAGTAACATGGGAAAGGTAGAGTCAGTAGGAGCACAGAACAGGAGAGACACGCAGTCAGGACAGCCATCTATGGTAAGCACAATTATTTGAAGGAATTATCGAATGAAGCCTGATTCAACATCAGTACCTTGATTGTGGCAATGTGAAAAGGTGTCGCAATGCCAAACACAGGCATTATTACAGTCTCGTATTTTTTATCAATATAGATCTTCATTTCCCGAATGTGTGGTTCCTTAGGCATCAAAGATGGGTTTTTATAGGACACATTAGATTTACGAGCTCTGGAGTGGGAATAAAAAAACGTTCTTGAGAAATTTCTGCAAATCACATATAACCCTAAGACAATCTCACTACTCCATGCAAAGTCTTACTTCTGAATCTGCTGTTCCCCTTTCTGTTCAGTTAATCGCCTCTTTGCTTCCTCGTTGAGCTGAGCTGCCAGTTCCTTTTGATGGGCTCTTCGCTTCTCTTCTGCAGTCATCTCATTCTAAAGAAGGGAAAACCGAAGTTATCAGGACCTGTGAACCATGACAAACAGGAAATCGAAGTAGTTTTCAAACAGTAAACTTACTCGTGTTCTTTCTGTAAGTAAAGCTGCTCTGGAACCTCTTCCCAACAGGTCCTCAGCTTCATCTTTCTCCTCTTCCTCTTCTTCCTCATCTTCATTCTATGGAGGGAAAAAAAATCATCATCAGAAACTCAAATCTTAATTATGTTAGCCATTATTATTTACTTCTTCATTGTAGCAAACTTTTCACCACTCATTTTTATCTTCTTCTTACCTTTAGAAAAATCCCTACGTTCTTCACTTTCTTCTTCACAGAAGTGAGAACAGTAGCTGGACCATCCTGGAATACAAAGAGGAAGTGAGACATCTCTAAGAGCATTTAAATGACATACTTTCACTTTGGAACCCAGTAACTAGCTGGGCCATGCTTTGAATCTTCTGGCCCTAAAAAAGTCTCTGACAACACATAAAACCAGTTATCTTCCCCAATGCACATTAGGAACTGCAATTTGGGAGGCAATAATGGGATAATGAGTAAGAATACTGGCTTGATTTGAAACCTGGCTCACTCACTTTTGAGCTCTGTGACATCTGGCAAGGTACATATACTTTTCTGTGCCTCAGTTGCTTTATCTACATATTCGGATAAGAGTATCTATTTCATAGAATTATTATAAGGATTCAATGAATTAATGTATAAATGTGTTCATATAAGAACACTGAAATATTTACTACCATTAAGAATCAACAGGGACTCTGTGACGATATAGAAGGGTGGGATGGGGAAACAGATGGGAGGGAGGTTCGGGAGGAAGGGGACAGGATGTACCTATGGCTGATTCTTGTTGATGTTTGACAGAAAACAACAAAGTTCTGTAAAGCAATTATTCTTCTATTTAAAAATAAAGTGGCAAAATAAAAATATATCAGTTCCTGCTAAGTTAGAGAAACCAGTCACAAAAAAACCCCTAAATGCTCAGAAAAGGCAAATCCTTAGAAAAAGATTCCCTCCCACTGTCTAGGCCTGGGAGGGAAATGAGGAGTGACTGCTAATGGGCACAGGGTTTCTTTCTGAGGTGATGAAAATGTTCTAAAACTAGACTATGGCGACAGTTGCATTAACTGTAAACATAATAAAAGTCACAATTGTACACGTTAATTGCATGGTATGTAAACTGTTAAAGCTATTACAAAAGAAAAAAAAAAATCAGCTCTGTCATAGAATCAGTTCCTGACAGTATCATAATCAAGGTTCAAGCCACAGTGTGATAGAGTTTGTTTAAACAATCTGTTTTCCTGGCTGTACTAGGTCAGGCTTTCATAGGCATCTCTAATTCCCCTTAGCTAGCATTTAACAAATGATAAAAAGAAAAAACACCACGTAACATAGACAAGCAATAAATAGTAAATAAGGATTTACTATGTAGCACATGGAAATATACTCAGTATCTTCTAATAACTTAAAATGGAAAATAATATGAATATATATATATATATATATATATATACATAAACTGAATCTTTCTACTGTACACCTGAAACTAACATGATATTGTAAATCAACTATTTGTTGTTGTTCAGTTCCTCAGTCACGTCCGACTCTTTGCGACCCCATGGGCTGCAGCACGCCAGGTTTCCCTGTCTTTCACCATCTCCCGGAGCTTGCTCAAACTCATGTCCATTAAGTCGGTGATGCCATCCAACCATCTCGTCCTCTGTCGTCTCCTTCTCCTCCTGCCTTCAATCTTTCCCAGCATCAGGATCTTTTCCAGTAAGTCGGATCTTTGCATCAGGTGGCCAAAGTATTGGAGCTGCAGCATCAGTCCTTCTAATGAATGTTCAGGATTGATTTCCTTTAGAATTGACTGGTTTGACCTACTTGCAGTCCAAGGGATTCTCAAGAATCTTCAACACCACAGTTTGAAAGCATCAATACTTCAGCGCTCAGCTTTTGTTATGGCCCAACTCTCACATCCATACATGACTACTGGAAAAATCAACTATACTTTCATTTAAAAAAAGGGAAGGGGAACCATAGGGTTAAAAATGCACTTCAATATTCAATTCATGAAAGAAGCAATATATACCTCATCCACAAGCACTGTGTCTCCAATGAACAGGGCATAGGTTTTCTCTTCTGGTTTCTTCCCTTCCTTGTTAGTCAAATCTGAAAATCCCAAATTGATGCTGAAAACCATCCCTAAACCAGCAAAACAGGAATCAGTGAATGACTGTGAAAGTTTGAAGTGTGATTTTATACAGAATAGAGGGAGATGAAACTAAGGTAAAGTATTTTAAAAGGCATACATTTTTCTAATGTATGCCTGTAAAACTCACCTTTCTTTAGTTTGTACTGATTTTTACTATTAATTACTAAAGAACCTTCACGGAATTCAATGCCCATTCCAAACCTAAAAAAGAAATAAGGAAACTTCAACAATAAGCTAAGAGGCCTCTAACCTGAGTCAGGTACACTATATCCTATTTTAATTTTCAAGGTAAGGCAGGCAAACAAGCTGAGTAATTTGCCACTACTGATGAGCTGTTAAAGGGCACACTATCAAGAACGTATAACAACTGGAATAAGAGATAATTTCTAATAGAATACTGATAACTGGATTTACTAAGTCTCCTAGGCCAAAACTCGGTATAGGTCAATGTATTTCCTCTTGTCCATCACAGAAATCCAGAAATAATATATCCCAACTAGCTTCATCTAAGGAGCCTGCCTAGAACTTTTGTTTCTCAAATGTCTTTGGTTCTATAGTATATTAGTAGTATATCTAGGTGTTCAATGATCAAATACACTTGAGAAACACTGGAGAAAAAAAACTTTAAGAGTTTAAATAGCGGGATATCTCAGAGTGCTTATTTTGCAAATATGAATTGAGGTGTTCTAAGAGAGGAAATATTGTATGTAATGCCTCTTCACATTTATAATTTAAGCCTGAAACATCTACAACATTGGTCTGAAAAGATCTCCATGAACTTACATACATTCTCTGATAACATAATGGGTCTGGCACACAGTTAAGTTGAATAGTCCACAAACACTGGTTGGATCATCATGACTGCCACTCATGAAAACTGACACAGTGACAATGTATATCACAGCATCTTACCCTAGGTTTTTGGTAATCTTGTTCAGCAGCTCTGGCTTCTGCTTTTTAACCACATCCATGACAGCATTATATACATCACATATCTTCACACCTAATGACAAGACGGATGGGACATTAAAGTATCTTTCAGGAAAAAACCACAAATCACATTTTAAAAATCAACATTATTTTTACTCGTTAAGTCACCTAAAGCAGGGTTTCTCAAAACACACAATAAGGAATACAGTTGCAGGGCTGGCAGGGCTTAGAAATGTGCATTTTAAGAAACAATCCACCTAGTCATTCTTTAATTACACTGAGAATCACTCCAGGGGGACTGTGGAACCCTAGTTGGTCTCAGTGAAATAATTTAAGAGTTGATAAATGGCATTACATTAAATGTACTATACATTTTGAAGAACAAGACTACTGAACAGGTAAATTGGAAGAATGCTGGACTTAATTTTTCAAGGTTTAGGATATGAATATGTATTTCAAGCCAGAGTAGTTCAAATACTATAGCCTCAGAGGAGTTTTTATTCTCACTGAACAAGGACTATGGATTGCCAGTTGGATTTCTCAAGATTGACCTGAGGTATCAGGAGGGAATGGTGTTGGGAAGCTCTGGGAAACTTTAAGTGGACTTACAAAGTTGTTTAAAGGTAGCAAACATGAAGTCCCATTTAGCCAACTGGGAGTGAGGAGTCTCAAGGCAAAAGAGGTGCCAAATGCTCTCCTTTTAAGTAGACAGTAGCTTGCTTAGCAGGGTTGCCAAGTTAGTTCTGCTCTCAAACTAAGATTCCTGGTATTCATTCAATATAGGATTAACATTACATAGTCTGTCAGGAGAGATACTACTTCTCAGAACTTTCTAAAGAAAAGTAGTAAGAGCATGGTATTTTATGAAGATCTGAACACAGAGCCCTAACCAGTCAGAGAGGTTTCTGTAAACATCAATATAGAACCACAGTAACCGTTCCTGCATAAAAGAAAAGTACATTGAAGAACTAAATGGTAGGATGATTGGAGGTTAGTAAAATCTAATTCTATTTACAGTACAAGAGCCTCAGGGATAAACAGTCCCACAAATGCTACATTTTTGTTACACAATTTCTAAACCTTATCTAAGGCACACATTACCATGTCTTAGTTCCTTTAACAGCTCCTCTTGCAGCTGAAGCAAAAAGTTGTAATTTTCTTGAACCTCCTGAGAAGGATCAACCATCAAAGTGCGAACAAGGTTGGAGCAGTAAGACTTGAAGCGAATACCCATGGCACAGGTAATGGCCCCAAAATGCATATGGTTCTTGTCACTAGAGACCACAGGGAGAAAGCATCTCATTACACAAACTTGTGAAGTCCTTACCATACCTGGCATACACATCTGTAATCACAATTTTGACCTGCTATATCCCAAAGCTGAAGTAGAAAAAAATGACCTAAACATTTTTTTTTTTAAAACCACGTCAGTTTATAAAGGCTTTGGAAAGTTGTATCCCAAATATGCAAAAATCATACTGAATTTTATGCATTATAATCTAACAGTATATTGGTAAGCCATCACCTTTCCACCAGCCCCGATGAATAGCATTCTTTACAGTATTTTTAAAAATTGGAAGGGGAATAATTATGATATATCTAGCAAGATTTTTATTTTTTAAACATGTTTTGCATTTTTTCCTGTCATTTTTAGTCATCTGGAAAATGCTTACAATCAAATACTCAAGTAAGAAATGAATAACTATGTGAAATAAATTAAACTATACACAGAATAAGACAAGAAGATAATGCAGGAGGCAGGCTAATGGTTATTCTTTTTCTTCCTATTTTTTTGAATCCCAGAATGAGTCTAAGAAAAAACAGGCCAAAGGCTGAAGTGCTCCGGTTGTTTTATATTTTGAAATTCTCATACTCACCTCACCACACTGAACTTGAGGTTATAGTTGCCACCACTCTGAATGATAGGAGGGTAACACATTTCCACAGTAGAAGGGTCTGCCCCAGCAAGGTATTTTTTCTCTTCTATGGCCTTTTCCACTGACTCAGCCAGTTTGCTGTGTCGAACTTTCTATAAAAATACCCAGAAATAAAACAATACTTACCATAGGGTGGCAGAACGGTGCTGGGTTTTTGGACATGACCATTTGAAAACAACATATATCTTGATATCATATAGGATGCCAAAGTAGTCTTATGAAGTGGTTTATGTACCAGATAACACACTGGTGTACACGCAAAAGCAAATTTAGAGAATATGTGGAATTTGCAGCTATTCAAAGAATTCTCAAGTGACATACTGGGTAGGCTCCAGAAACTACAGTGGACGTTTATAGTTATTCTCAAAGAGAGCTGGCACAATTACACACCACCAACTTTAATCTACCAAAGGAAGCTGAACACAACCTAAAAAACACTGCATAGGAGGGACTTACTTCATTATAACAGTGAAAAGACACTCCCACCCCCAATTTACCTCATCTGCATCAACTATTTCCATGACTCTTTCCTTGAAGAATTTGTTGAAGACCTCAGAGGTGATGCTAGCTGCTTTCTTCATTAGATTGAGTTCTCCATCCTCCTTTACAGCAATGGTATAGGCCACAACTGCACTGATGTCTATCTGCAGTCAAAGGGATAAACAGTTCCTAACATGCAGACACAGAACTGCTAAAGAAATCTCTCTCCCCCAGTTCAAATATTATCAGTGACTATGTCTGGTTATTTAGCAAACTATCAGCGGTTTGCAGAATATCTAAATATTCTCTTCTTGGATTGAATAAACATCTGAAAGAACGCTTTACCAGGTCATTGGTGTATTCTAAGAGGCAATGAACCAGCACATCATTTAAAGTGTAAATGTAAATGCTTCTCTTGAGATTTCTGTAAAGGCTAGAGAAGGAAGACAGAAAAGAAAAAAAGTTTTTCGGACAAGAGATTTTCCTCAATTTCCCTCCGGAGTAGCTGAACTGTCTCCTGAATGCCTCACTCCTAACTGAAAAGTGAATTGGTTAACCACTCAGCAACAGGAACTGAAAATGGAAATGTGAATGAATATGCAGCTTTCTCAAAACAAAGTCTCTGCAATATCAGCTGTGAAAGCCCCTCACAATTTTGTCTTCTCAACTCTCAATGTGCTTATTTCCAGAATATTCTTACTTTGTCAAAACCCTCTTTGTTGAGGCAGTCGTTCCAGCTCTTCATGAACTCTCCTGGAAATTTGTCTTTGCTGAACACTCCAATCTTCTTGCCATTCTTGCTTTCTTTAATGGCTTCAATCATTTTGTCAAAGCTGCTCTTGTTACTTTCATTCTGTCAGTGCCACAGGGAGAAAAAGGGGGTTTAGTTTAAGAATTAGACATCTATGTTCTACTAGTACTAGGTAGAGAATATTCTAAACTATGGAAAGAAATAAATTCTATCTCCCCTTTTCCTACCTATTTATTTAGGGAAGACTGTAGTATACCAAAAGTTTACACAAAATTTCTTTGGATATATTTATATGTTTAAGTGAAGTGCCACATAAGCTGGGAAGACTATTCTTTACTTCAGGAAGAGCTAAGAAACTGAAATACAAAGGTGAACAACATTCTGAAAAGAAATCTTTGTCAGGTGGGCAAGAAAAAAAGATTACATTTGATAAAAATTGGAAATGAGATATACCTTTCCTTAAGGATATTTAAAGATTTTTGTCCTAATTAAGATACTAAGAGAAGTATCCTCAAGCATGGATAAAGTTAGTTTTCACCATAATTTCATTACCCATTTGTGTTACTGCAAACTGATAGGATTATTGAACTCTTTTCTATCTTTCTAACAAATGACAGTTAGCTAAAATCTTCCCCTTGTATTTCTGAATTCCTAGAAGGCTTTTCTGTTTACCACTTTTAAACATTCTTTCTTATTTATGACGAATTCTTTGTCCGTTCTGACCTTTTCTCGTACGAGTAGTGTGATGGCAGGGGCTCCGTTAGCATTCTCATTGCCCTTAGTGTTGGCAATCTGTTTCAAGAACTCCACTTTTTTCTTGCTGGCCATAAAGATGATTTTGTCATCACAGAATACCATGATAGTATCAGTTAGTTCATAACCAAAGAGCCATGTCTACGGGAAAAGACAACAGTGTGAACAGATTAAAAAAAAAAAATCAATATATTTATATGTCTGAAATAAAGTATCTGGAATTAACTTCAAAATAATCTTGTAGTGT
Organism: Ovis aries; assembly: GCF_016772045.2. NCBI lineage: Eukaryota > Metazoa > Chordata > Mammalia > Artiodactyla > Bovidae > Ovis > Ovis aries. The sequence continues at coordinate 24,128,095 of NC_056060.1, read as the reverse complement.
GAGAACCTGGATATAGCTTCCAATGAAATGAGATTAGTCAGTACTGTTCACTGAACTTTTTGTGAAAGAACTATTCTACACATCCTCTGTTTATCACGATAGCCACTACAGAGTACTTGAGACTGAGGACTGAGGAGCTGAAATTTTAATGCGGCTAGTGGCTACCATACTGAACAGTAGCTGATTCAATGACTCTCAGGGCTAAACACTGCTGTAAACTTCTCACCTGTAAGGCAGTTGATTTAGCATAAACAATTTCTTCATCAACACCCACTGATACAACAATGGCATCAACGTTGGCATACTCATCTTCTCCTTTCTGAAAGGCAGAGTAGATAATTTGGTTATTTTCTTTTCATATGAGCACAACAGGAATATATCCAAGATAACACATAATTTTTTCCTAATGGAAATTCAAAGTTTAAGGTACATATATACTTGGCAACCTTACTGTAATTACTTACTCTATTTTTAAAATAGCTTTCTGAGACAAAATTCATATACAATTCACCAACTTTAAGTGTAAAATTCAGTGGTTTTCAGTGTATTCAGTTACACAACCATTACAATCTAATTTTAGAAATTTTTCTCTCTCCCCCCCAAAACCCATTAGCAATAATTATCCACCTCCTCTCAGTCCTAGCAACCACTAATCTCATTTGTCCCTAAGGATTTGTCTATCATGGACATAATATTCTTTCATGGTTCGTATGTTTTAGCAAGTGTCAATACCACATCCCATTTTATTGCTAAGTAATATTCCATTATGTGAACATACTATATTATATCCATTCAACTGTTGGATATTTGAATTGTTTCCATTTTTTGGCTATTATGAATAATGCTGCTATAAACATTAGTAAGTTCTTCTGTGCACATATTTCTCTTGAGTATATATCTAGGTGAGAAATTGCTACTTATATAGTAACTCTATATTTAACTTTCTGAGGAAACACAAGACTGTTTTCTAAAGTGCCTGCACTGTTTCACAAATTTCTTTCCCAAAAGTAATGTGTGAGGGTTCCAATTTCTCCACATGCTGACCAACACTTAACTTTATTATAGCCATCCAATGGGTATGAAGTATCTCACTGCAGTTTTGATTTGTATTTCCACAATGGTCAATGATCTTAACTGAGCTCCCAGTCACGTGATTCTGATGATTTGTATACCTATTTGGAGAAGTGTGTGTTCAGATCCTTTTCCCACTCTGGGTTATTGCTTTATTACTAAGTCGTAAGAGTTCTTTTTTATACGTAAAAGTCTCTTATCAGATACGATTTGCATTTTTTTCTCCTGTTCAATGGATTTTCCTTTTACTTTTGTATGGATGTCCTTTGAAGCACAAAAGTTTTTTATTCTGAAGAAGTCCAAATTCTTTTCTTGTGCTTTTGATGTCACATGTAAGGTGGCTTTGCCTAACCCAAGGACACGAAGATATACTTTCTTCTATAGAAGTTTTACAGTTTTAGCTCTTATATTTACATTTATGCTTCATTTTGAGTAAAGTTTGTGTTCAGTGTAAGGAAGGGGCCCAACCTCTTTTCCCGTCCCCAAATTGTCTTGGCACCACATCAAAAAAGAAATGATGTAAATGTGAAGGTTTATATCTGGATTCTCAATTTTATTCCACTGAGTTACATGACTGCCCTTACACTAGTATATTGCTTTGATTACTGCAGCTTTGTATTAAGTCCTGAAATTGAGATCTGTGAGTCCTCCAACCATTAGCTACTCCTGAACTGTTCTATAAAACCAAAGCACTGATAACTGTGAACTATAAGGTCAAATCTCTGATTTCCCTATAAAGTCAAGAAAAATATCTACAGGGAATGCCCTGGTGGTACACTGGTTAGGACTTTGAGCTTCCACTGTAGGGGGCCTTGGTTCGATCCCTGGTTGGGGAACCAAGATCATACAAGACATGTGGCATGGCCAAAACAAAACAAAACCTACATACATAATGCTATAAATCAATAATATCTCAATTTTAAAAAATTTCTTTAAGATTCTTCCATATTTTGGCATCCTGGATGCCAATCTGGATCCAAATAAAATAGCAATTGAGGGTTCTGCTGCATTTCTCTAGCAAAACAAAATATATAACCCAAAGGAGTTACTATATAGTAACCTTATACATTCCCTCACTGATTTTCACTGAGAAAATGTTTACCTTCAGGTTAGTAAGATTTTATCATTAGTTCCCACTGATGATGCAAAAACAATGGTAATTAAAACTGCTAGTGCCTTAGCATAAATCAAGGTAGTGGCACCAAGCTATGTTCATCACTACTACACACTCAATAGAAAGGAAAAAAAAAGCCAGTTTCACTTAGAAAATGTCCTTGATACAGTAAAAATGACTAATATTATAAAATCCTAATCTTTGAATATATGTCTTTTTAATAGTCTGTGTGAAGAAATGGAAAGCACATCCAAAGCACTTCTGTGTGTACACTGAAGTATGACAGCTGTCTCAAGGAAAAGCACTTGTATCAATTCAATTACTTCAGTAATAAACTAGTCACAGACTTGGATATCTAGCATACATTTTCTCAAAAATGAATGAAGTGAGTCTATCACTTCAAGGAAAATGAAAGAAATGTGTTGTTAATGATGAAATTTGAGCCTTCAAACAGAAATCAAAATTGGAAAACCTTGTACTCACCATTGTGAACTTGACAACTTCTCAACTTATTCAAGAACTTTTCTGATGATAGCAGCAGAATATTAACATACACAATTCTCCAACATTATATAATGAAGCATGTACATTTACCAGATGTATACAACTGAGGGAACAATATTTTCCAAATAACCAGCGAATGATGTTACAAAATTGTAACTTGAGTATGAAAGGTCACTGTTGTGGTTTTAAATTCCACATTACAACTAACTTTCAAGAGATAACCACTTCCAGGGAATTCCCTGGCAGTCCAGTGGTTAGGACTCAGCATTTTGACTGCCAAGGGCCCAGGTTCAAACCCTGGTCAGACAACTAAGATCCCATAAGCCGAGAGGCCAAAAAAAAAAAAAAAAAGAGAGAGCGATTAACTACTTCGAGTTTTAGTGTAGTAACAAAGACTATCCAGTTATCTGAAGAGTTTATTAAAATTTCTCCCTTTTCCAACTTTATGTATGTACGAAGCCAAATTTCTTTCTATATTTGATCAAGCCTATATAAAGAAAGGTTGTGGGGAGCGGAATAATTTAAGACTGTAAAAGGGTCCTGTTATCAGGGTTGGGGACCACTGTCCTGCGATCCCTGATGTGGCGTAACAACAACTCTGGCATCAGGTCGTCTCTCCTCCCCGCTCTGCCACGTACATTCCAGTTCTTCAGTGAACAGGGGATTCTGTGGCAACAGCATTACTAGTACCTTGATAACCCCCCAAAATTAGCAACAGTTACTCCCCTATATTTATGCGTTTTGGCTACCAATACATAAATTTTTTCCCTAAACATGTCTTCAAAAATACCACTGAAACTAACCAAAAAGTCTCTTTTAGTATTTTTTGATACTTAAAATCTTAGTCAAAATTTTTCCACAAAGAAAAGGGTATCAACATGCACAAAAATTCAAAACACACAGTAATAAATTTTTAAAAAGTTGTTGTTCAGCCACTAAGCTGTGTCTGACTCTTTACAATTCCATGGACTGCAGCATACCAGGCTCCTCTGTCTTCCACTATCTCCCAGACCTTGCTCAAGTTCATGTCCATTGAGTTAGTGATATACAAAGAATATAATTACATAATTAATCATTAATAACATAGGAAAACCATACAAAGTTATCTCAACATAACTGAAAATAGGAAGTGAGAAAAAAAGACCTATGTACTCAGATTTTTTATGAGGATATGGGAAACCAATCCACCAAATCTCAAGGATTTCCATTAATATAAAATGTCTGGTTTTCTACTGTCCATCAAAAATGTGAGAGGATGAATCCTAATCTCTCTTGGAACCCAGCTGCTCTGACCATTTCATAGAATATTTCTGACTGATTCTTTATAAACACCAGGAGAAATAAATGCAGAATATCTAAAGATAATAAATTTCAATACAGTTTTTTCTAAAAATGTGATTCAATGAAAAGGATTACAATAAAGTCAACAATTTTGACAGCAAAGCCCTGGACACTGTTTTGTATTTTCAAATCTTATAAGGCATATAAATGCAGATTAAATCTGAAAATAGTCTTCTGAAACTATGGGAGATTAATAATCCACTTGTAAAACTTCCATGATGGGAGTAGGGTGGGGGGGAGGCTCAAGGAGGGGTTATATGTATACTTGTAGCTGACTCATTCGTTGTACAGCTAAAACCAATGCAACGTTACAAAGCAATTATCCTCCAATTAAACACAAATTAAACAAAAATAATGTTACCCACAGTAACATTTTAATAAATCATATACAATACTAAAATATTTTCAGATTAATTTATGCCTGGAATTTGTTTTAAAGTACTGGAGTGGGGGACTTTCCTGGTGGTCCAGTGGGTAAGACTCCATGCTGCCACTGCAAGGAGCATGGGTTTGATTCCTGGTCATGGTACTAAGATCCCAGATGCTGCACACTGTGGCCAAAAAAATAAATGAATAAACAAACAAAAAAATGAATAACAAAAAATATTGGGGGTGTGGGGCAAAAAAAAAGCCACAAGGCTAGCTGCTGCTGCCCCAGGACCAGTTGTACAGTCAGTTCCAAGCACTGGCTATTTGAGATAGCTGGGGCTCAACTCTGCTGCTTAAACAGCCTCAGATTCCCACCTAACCTCTTCTGCTTGGGAGATCTTTAGGACTCAGGCTTGGCCCCTTGTCAAATCTGGACAAATTCCTGTGCTCCCTTTTTGAGATGAACCATTTTACAGCAGTGACTCCTGGTGTGCAGACTCTCAACATTCACCCAATCCGCTCTGTCACCAAATTCTCCCACTTTCCAGTCTGTCTGGTCCACTTAACACGCAAGTGTTGCTGAAACAGGTGTTTCAGATGGGAACAGTATTTACTGAGCAGGCACTTTCTGTACGTAACCTGTAAGCCTCATGATACAACTTCAGCTGCAGTAGGCATCATCATATTCAGAACCCCCAATCAAGACCTAGCACAATCAAAACTCCCACACAAACACATAGGCAGTTCTCACACTAATGATTTAGCTTTTAAAAAAAGAGGTGCTGAAATTCTAATTAAAATACACATATTAAGATGGATATTTTTCATTAGGATACAGGTATTATAACAGTATAAAGATATACTTTTCTACCACCTCTGTCTCTTTCAGCTAAAAGAACAGAATACTTTCACTGGGTCCTAAAGATAAAAATGAATTTCTTTGGGAAGTTCCTGATTTTTATCTACAAGGAGACCTAGAATCATTTGACTAACTTTTCTGCCTTTTATGTAGAGAGAGACAGTAAGCCTACTGGGTGAGGGCTCACTCTGAAGACAGCCTGCCTGGGCTCAAAGCCATGACCTCACCCCTTATTGTCACCCAATCTTTCTGTGTTCCAATATCCTACATCTTCACATCTCTAAGTGTTGCTGTGAGAATTAAACTAGCAAATGTATATGAAATACTTAGAATAGGGCCTAGCTCATAGTAACTACTATGTGTTTGCCATCATTATTATTAAAGACCAAAATGTAGAAGAAACACAGGCAAAATACTCTCACATAAATTATAGCAATATATTTTTTGGATCTCTCTCCTAAAGCAAAGGAAACAAAAGCAAAAACAAACAAATGAGACCTAATTAAACTAAAAGCTTTTGTACAGCAAACCACTGACAAAATGAAAAGAAAACCCTTTAAATGGGAGAAAACATTTACAAATGATATGAACTAATATATATATCCAAAATAGATAAACAGTTCACACAACTCAATATATATTTTAAAAAAAAAAGCCCTATTAGAAAATGGGCAGAAGACCATTTTTCCAAAATAGACACACATGGCCAACATGAAAAAGTTTTAACATCATTAATCACTAGAGAATTGCAAATCAAAACCACAACGAGGTATTCTCACACCAGCTAGAATGGCTATCATCAAAAAGAACACAAACAACAAATGCTGGCAAGGATGTAGAAAAAAAGGAACCCTTGTGTAATCCATTGGTGGGAATGTAAATTTGTGCAGCCACTGTACAGTATGGAGGTTCCCCAAAAACCGAAAATTAGAACTATCATATGATCAACAATTCTACTCCTGGGTATATATCTGAAGAAAATGAAAATATTTCTTTGAAAAGATATATGTGCCGCAATGTTCACTGCAGAATTATTTACAACAGCCAAGATATGGAAGCAACCTAAGTGTCCGTCAACAGATGAACAGATAAAGATGTGGGGTGTATATACACACCCCCATATACAATGAAATACTATACTCAGTCATTAAAAACAAATGAAATTTTTCCATCTCCAACAACACAGACAGACTTGGAAAGCATTATGTACTAAGGTTAGAGTTTTTTGGAAGATGCGAGAGTGGTAAATGACTAAGTGCCTGATAAGCATTCTTAGCCAGAAGATATCAATGTTAAGTGTGTGTATCTCATTAAAGCCTTTATAGGCTCAGGACTCAGGAGGCACCAAGTATTAGAGAAGAGAAAAGGGATATATCATACATGGTAAGTTCAGGGCTAACAACAGAAGTCTGGTCAGCAAGCTTAAGTCCCTAGTTCGTGAAAGTCCTGAGAAAACTCCTAACCCTCCCACAAAAACAATGCATTCTCTGAAGAAAGGGGCTCAAAAAGCTCTAGATATTAGGTCCAGCAGAAGGCAATTAATAAATGCTGAGGAATTCAATGAAAGTCTGTTCTTTTTAAAGTCAATGATTTAATTGATTTTAACATAAATTCTGTATTATCAAAATACAAATGGAGGTGGCTTCTGGTATTAAAACAGAGATAACAGCAAAATTCAAAATTATTAGGCTAGAACCTAAAATTATGTAGATATTGAGAATCATAGCAGAAATTAAGCATTATTTTAGTTCGGAGACTCCTAGGAGACAAGACCAAAATGGAACTAGTAGGTTAAATTGTTCTCTTAGTTTAATAGAAAGAATGCAATTTTATTAGCAGAAATTTTTCTTGCATTGAATCCTAAGTGGACTTTTTAAAAGTAGTTACTTTTAGAAATAAGAAGACAGAGCTTAGTTCAAACACTGTTTGGTAGAAAATAGTCAATTGTCTTTCAATTGACCATTTCTTTCCCTCACCTTAATAAATGCCAAGAGCACATTTCCTGTGTATGCATGCACAGTCGCTAAGTCCTGTCTGCTTCTCTGAGATCCCTCCAGGCTCCTCTGTTCATGGGATTTTCCAGGCAAGAAAACTGGAGTGGGTTGCCATTTCCTCCTCCAGAAAGTCTGTTTTTTTGAATGACAACTGCTCCAAAGACAAGAATTAGTGAGTTTTTCTTTGGTCACCACCAAATTCCCAGAAAATACTCGAGGATACTGCCAGTATCTGAGGGGTTCTCCAGGGAATAAGCTAATCTATTTACTCTACCATAACCTCTCTACTAGTTGAGAGACCCAATTCATGCAGAGCTTCCCACCAGTTTCTTATTACCGTAGTCTTAACACAAACGAGTAGCCAAGGCTCAATTTGATTTTTGTGAAGTGTTCAACACATAAGAGAGAAAGCAAAGAAATCCAGGGGAAACAGACATGGCAGAGGACAGAAGATAAAAATAAAACACCCCCCAAACAAGAAATAAATATAGTATATCTATGAAGCAAGAAAAAATAGGGGATAAGAAAGAACTTAGGAAAAAAAATGTGATGAAGTCAAGAAACAGCATCTGGAAGTAGACAATAAAGAGATAGAAAATGAAATGGAAAAGATAACAAATTTAAGCCAAAAGTTCTAAACTCCACTAAGCAGGAATTTCTGGGGGAGCAGGGGAGGAACAGATCACTGAGGAAATGGAGGGGAGAAAATGATCAAAGAATGCAAAATTCCAGCACTGACAGATGTGAGTCTTCAGACTAAAATGGCCCCCCACTTCCCAACTCAATGCAAAGGGTTAAAAAAAAAAAAAATTCATACCAAGGCAGTGAAATATCAAAACATGAGGAATAAAGAGATGTTTTACAGAGAACAATAGGCCATATATATTGGAACAGGAAGTAGAATCACATCACCCTTCTCAAAAGAAATACTGAATGCTTGAAGGCTGATAAATAGTTGACAAATTCTGAGCAGAATTCTCAGAGATTTTCAACCTTGAATTTTATACTAACTGAACTATTATTATTAACGAAAAGTAGAGACAAAACTTTTTAAGACACATAATGGCTCAAGAAACATCTATTCTCCGTATCCTTTCCTAAGAACCTCTTAGAGAAACGCTCTAACAAAACAAAGGAAAAAAAAAATCACAACATGGACTGCTGGATATAGGGGACACTGGAAGTTCCAAGGTTCAACAGACTGGAACGCAACCTGCACAGACAGAGCAGAATAATGTAAGGTTGAGTGGGTGGTGGTGGTTAAAAAACAAAAACAGAATAAAATATCTGTTGAGCACGAAAATTTTAGAATAAAAGACTGATGAGATTACGACAGATCTACAGGAAAAAATTAAGGCTAAGGACATTTAAAAGAGGAGAAAAACTGAAGCAATCAATGCCAGGAAAAATGAAAAAACTTAATAGTAACTTAATTATACTTTATTACCTCACCCAGCAGTGAAAATAGTTACATGAGTATAACAATGTAAACTGATTTTACTAAAAACTGGGGAAAAAAAAAAAATCACAGAGGGATGGATATGTGATAAAGGAAGTATGATAAAAATATTAACTGTATAAACTAGGTGGGGGGGGCACATGAGTTCTCACTGGAAATTTCTTTTACCTTTCTGTAGGCTTAAATATTTCATAACTATGTCAAGAAATTTACAGGAAGTATCAGGAGGAAGGGAAATTGAAATGTTATGGTGTAAGTTAAATTTAAATCCTAATTCTACCAAAACAAGGGTTAATATCTAAAACTGATAAACCAAGAAATATTGATAGCAGTATATAGATATTACTTTAAAATATAAAAGGAAGTGAAGAACTGGAAAGTGGGTGCTTCTGTGGCAGGTGACAGTTTCTTATGCTAAGGCTTTTCAAACAATTTGTTATTTTAAAACGTATGTATGTATTACATGACTAAAACGGATTTTTTTTAAATGCAAGGTAGATATCAATAATACAAGCGGTAAGGAATCAGCAAAAACTGTGACAATGGCGCCTGAATGATAAAAGTTGGGAGAATATGCAGCAGAGGAACAACTATTTTCCTTTGAAGCTAAAAGGGTATCGCATTACAAGAGGAAACAAAAATTTTTTAAGTCTCTAGTTATACCAAGGATACGAATCTAACTCATCACCCAAACAGATACAACTCTGAGAATAAAAAGGTATGCCATTAATTACACAGGGATAACAGGTAGACAGTTTCAGAAAAGGCAAGACTTATGATCACACTAAGTACAGCCTCCATAAAAATCTCTTCAAACCAAGATGGGGATGTATAAAAGCTCAAAAATCAAATTACCAGCATTTAATGAGGGCCTACTACATGCCAGGCACTGCACTTGTAATAGTGGCAAAAAAATAAACAAAAATGAGTAAGACAGAATAAACGAATCTCAACCTGCCCAGGTATTTACTTCTATCTAGCCTTCCTCTTTACTCAAGAAACCAAAGCACTATTTAAACCTTTCTCTAGTTCACTCCAGAGATAAGTGAGCAACCAAGATAGGTAGAAGCAAACTGTCATCTTGTTAAAAGCAGTATGAAAATTGCCCATATTTCAAAGAACCTTCCTAAGCCACAAAAGTCACTGCCTAGTCTTACAGAGCAATCCAGAACAAGAACTTGTCCACAACAAAAACCAGCAAAGAGCCAGAAATCACCACTCAAGAGAAACACTGACGCTATAGGTTATTAGTTTTCTCCATAGGCACAAACTTCCTCTTCAAGGCTGGGGCCACTCAGCTCCCCAGTCCTGATGGGTAGTGTAGTGCCACATGAATGAATGCAATGGATCAGCATTCCATTGGAAAACAGCTACCATTCTGATTTTTTAAATGGAATTCTTCTGGGTTAAAAGGCAGATGACTGAAGTCAAGGTTCACACACAGCCAGCATGTCCCAACAGTTAGGTCCCAAATGAGTTACAGGTATGCATGGGTACAATCTCCCCTCAGTTCTCAAAGCAGCTGGGATCCCAGGATAGTGGGTAACCTCCCCACTTGTACCCCCATGAAGTACTAATCCTATCACTTGGTTAAAAACAATCACAGTCATGAAAAGACTGGGAAGCTCTGAATAAGGACCCAGTAAGTATAAGAAGACAGGGGAGAAGCTCATGCTCACCACCCAGGGTCACTACCTAGGGGTCTCTACTGCAGAGACAGAAAGGTGCTGCAAACTCTTCCTGCTGTAGCAGTTCTCATTAAAAAAAAAAAAAAAGCCCATTATCTTATCCCTAAAATAACACTATTCACTCAGGTATAAGGTTTAAGGTTTGAAAAATTTCTACTCAAAAAAGGAAGTGTGTGATAATCCAACTCTTTTCGGGACATAATTAAACTGTAATTAAGAGATATATCTTATTTACAATAGCCTCACAAAATGTACCTTAAAATCAACTTGCAGATAAAGGAGATGAGGAAACACATTAGTTCCTACTCTTATTTTAAAAAAGAAAAAAAAATAGCCTTTACATGCTCTACAACTCTAGGTAGTTGTGTGAACAGCACTGGAGTTACAAGAAGCAACCACACCATTCTGTAAGGCTAATGCTTTAAGGGTATTTAAAACTTACAAGTGGGAACGGAGTCTAAACTAGTTTTTTAGTTAATTTTTGTCTTTGAAGATGGGAGTGGACAACACAAGTTTTGGGATTTCTATAATTAACTACAAGTTATTATTATTTCAAGGCCAATTTTCTTACTCAAAAAAGGAATAAGTGTAGAAAAGCAAATATAGCTTGCCCCTGTGTATTTCACTATTTTCCTGCTGCACCTAAGAGGATAAGCAACCAGAACTTATTCCGGAAACCACGATCTTTAGTTAAGCAGGTCGGGATAAAGTGCTGTAACCTGGAAGACTGCATAAAGCAATTCGACAGGTGGGGTCTAAGCACAGTTATTAAAACTCACAGTTATAACAAGGCAGGAAGTCTATTCAAATAAGATTTTTCATAACGACATGACAAATTTTGCCAAGTACATTTTTATACTGGCTTGTAACTTTGTAAGATCAGGATCTTATCATTTAACATGCTCCTTTCAAATGATAGAAGGGCCAAGATAAATTTTAGCATTTGAGAAACAAACAAAAAAATAGGGCCAATAACTTAACTTTCATGGATTTAAAGACTGTCATCGACATTGAGTTTACCAACGGGTCTTTAGGCCTCAAGTATTTCCCTAGTACATGCTTTGCATTTATCTACCATGTATGGGAACTTTGAGCTCTAAATTAATTTTAGCTTCAGTGAATGGTCTAGATAGGGTTATCTGATCAACTTCTGAATCACTGGGACTAGAAACAACCACTATAGCAAAGGTGTGTGAGGGGTCTATGAGTGGAAGAGCAGGCATTTGATTATTACTCACATCATAGTACTTATTAATCTTCAGGAAATATCTGGGCATTTAGAAAAGTATTTTTAATATGGATTACGTTCAAACTTTAAAAACATGACAGTGAGAGAACTTATAAAAACATCTGGTAGAAATTAACCAATAAAATTTTTAAAAGTAAATTTATTTCAGCTTTTGTCTAGCATAGTCCTTAGTTGTGCTTATAAAATGCATAAAACCCATTTTATTTTCAATCATCTAATCCATTTATGCCCAAAAGATAAAACGTGCACAGGAACCTTTAGTATGAACGGTAGGCAAATGATCAATTTTAATAGCTTAGTTTTTAGTAGATCAGTTTCAAAGGCAATTTACAATGCTGAAGTCAGAACTGATCATTTTTGTCAGGATGCTCTTCAGGTTTTAAAAAGCCCTCTTTAGCTTTATCTTCCCTGAATGACAACAGTTCAGAGGTCATACTTCAGCTGGATAGCTCAGAAGACACCACAGGATGCAATCAAATGTTTGAACTGATAAATTACCATCACAAAAATAAAATTTTAATTGCGGACTTTTCCAAGTAATCAATAATACCCAATCCTTAGACTAGAAACGGTAACAGCTCTTTTTCTAAACACGTGCCCTGGATCCTCAACCACGGAGAAAACGAATAAGGTTTTAAGCATCACATCGTTTTTCTGCATTACCAAAACCTGCAGGTTTTCAGCGTTAGATTTCTGTGTTACCCACGGCAGGGCCTAGAACAGGAGGCGGTTGCGCGTGAGCAGTATGTCTTTTTTTAACTCCAGCAAGAGCAACGCAAATGGTAAACGCCAAGAGCCCGATTCTCATCCTTCTGGCCCCTCCATCCATCCTTGACGAAATGGTTGTAATTCTGGCGGGACCTGGGGCACAACACTCTGGTTCTGGAAGGACAGAGCGAGTGCGTGGGTGTGTATGAACACTGGAGGAGGGGGCAGCAAGACGTGATCACGGAGTGGGAGGGAAGAATGATGATGCCTCTTCTAGGGCGGGAAGAAACTACGAGAGGTGGCTGTTATGCATGACGGGGGCAGGCACGCGGGGAAGATGGTGGTGGCCGCAGGGTAAGGTGATTACGGGGGGGATTCCCTGCTACAGGGTGGCGCTTGGGGTCGTCTACGGTGAATGATCCTGGAGCAACTAAATGGGCACGACCCTGAACCCGGGAATTCCTGACGGAAAGGGGAAAAAAGGCGCCGAGAAACGGGGTTATTATGGGATGGCAAAGGGGGGCTCCCTGGGGAAATTACGGGATCTATCTCACCCTCCAATTGCTGTACAGTCTCTTCACTCGTCGATAATAAGCGTCTTTGTCGAGAGTTACAGCCATAGCCACAGACGCCGCTTCTCCTCGGGTTCCGAGAATCACGCGAGGTCCCGGCTCCGCCACCCTCTCTCGGCCCCGGAATCCCGCACTCTCCCAGTGACCCGGAAGTATCGACCTCAGAGATGCCCTTTCCGCTTCCGGGTCCCGGCAGCGGTCGGAATTCTTTTTTAAAAAAATCCTTCCTCCGGAGGTTAGGGGGAGGAGAGGAAGGAAGAGTGGGAAAGCAACAAAACATGCAACGCAAAAAAAGCCCAGATTTTCGCGGGGTTTTCTTGTCAACTTAGCAACAGCCGCACGCGAGTCGACGTCATCACGTGATGCTCTGCCCCCGCCCTTACTCTGCCCGGGGCCGAAGTCTCCAGGAGCGCCGATTCCGTGTCGAGGAGGCGGCGGCGGCGGCGGCTGGACACTGAGGAGGCGGGAGTCTTGACGTGCCGGCCCCGCCCCATACAAACTGCCGCGCGCGGGTGCAATGGCCCCACCCATAGTCAAAGGAAGGGGAAACGGAGAGCGGGATCTGGGGTGGGAGTGGGAAGCCTACAGCATAACTGGATTTCTCTCGCTCCTAGAAAATGTGGGGAAGCAAAAGCCTCTGCCCCTCCAGGCCTGGTGATAGGACGCTGGGTTAGGGGCTCCAGGCAGACAGGGAGCTCAAGCCGGTAAGAGGGAGCACATCCTGCGGATAAACTGAACTTAGGCCCGCGCCACGGGGGAAGGACTTCACCTTTGAAAGGGAAATTAAATGCCCAGGCTTCATTTGAGCGCTAGGACGATTAGGGGAGGAGTCATAGGAAACAAATGCGAGCTCAAGCCGTGACAGCATCCTTCCAGCCAGCCAGTCCCCTGCCACAGTTCATGAAGTGACACCATTTTTACGCCTTCCCCGAAACAATTTCAGTTAATTCAAAACAAAATGTACGTGGGTCTTGATGGAAATTCTTCTTTCTCATCTCTTGGAGAACTTGGGGATTTTGAATCTGGGAACATTTTGCCTACTATTTTAGCTTAGATAATTTGGCAAGGTCAAAAGCCTATGCTTATGTACAAGCTTTTCACTGAGTAAGGATGACTTGTCTGCCCTATCCAAGGTAACTTCACACATTAACAGTAAGGAACTTTAAGAAAGTGGTGTTGAAATTACCCATCATGAACATCAACTGGTAATATTTATATTGGGTTTGAGCAAATATAGAACGAGGGAAGAGTGGGAAAGGATTAACTTAAATTTATTAATGCCAAGGGGAAGGAAGGTAACAGTTCCTGACCCTCCAGCTGTATCCACAGTTCGGTCAGGAACAGGCTCTGCCAGAGGCTAGTGCCAGCGCTACATAGTCTGTGGTTAATGGAGGTGTCTAGGGAGGGGTGAGCACGTTGGCTGCTCTAGTCTCCTTTCCTTCCCCAGAACCGAGGAAGTAATCATGTATTATTTTAGGAGTTCCCCTACCCACCCAATCCTCTCAAATTTGGAAGCAATCAGGTACAAGTGTTCTTTTTCCTTTTCACCTCCTGGAGTCCTGGGTCTCCCCACATCTCCCCTGCCCCTCCCACTTTTCCATAGTCCAAGGGCCAGAGTAAATGAAATACAGCAGCCACCCAAGCAATGGGGACCATGCTGGGTCTTCAGTCATCAGCATCTTCGCTGGAGTCTGAGTTGGCTGGCATCATAGGATCATCAATGAGTGAGAAGTCCCTTTCTGAGCTATCATAGCCCTGAGATAAATCATCATCATCATCTTCATCCTCATCGTCCTCATCCTCCTCAGGTTGCAGTGGTGGCAACCTCAAGGCAGTAGCAGAGGTCGTAGTGGCTGGTGAAGAAGGGTAGCCAGTGGCTCTCAGGCCTGGATGGTGATGGTGGTGATGGTGGGGGTGGGGGTGGTGGTGGTGGTGATGAAGCATGGTGCTGGAGTCTACATGAGGGGATGATGCTGCACCACCCATCACAAACGGCATAAAAGGCAAAGATGCAGAAGTGGCACTGCTGTGACCCAGAGATGACACAGATTGCAGGCCACTACTGCTGTGTTGGAAGGTATTATGCAGAGACAGGGACCCAGTGCCTCCACCCTGCATCAGGGCCATCATTTTAGAAAGGTCTGGTCGCGTCCTACGGGCCCGCTTCTTGCTGCTGTCTGGTGCAATAGGCCCTGGCAAAACCCGGTTCAACACAGTTTCAGCATGATGACCCTGGGAAGAAGGAACAGAAGATAGTAAAAGGAAGAAAAAACAAAACAGAAGTCAACAGAGTCCTAGCTTGCAAATGCTTTTTCATTGAACTACCTTTAGGAGGGGCAAAGTATAGTCCAATCAGACTTACTGGTAATGGAGACGAGGTAAAGCTGGATGTAGCAGGTTGAAACATTATGATGCTGAAGCTAAACGCAAAGATTTGACACTAACACTCATCTGAACCAGAGCTTTGATTTTTTTCCCACGACTACACTATACCTTTACTCTAGCCAACCATTTCAAAATTGCTTATTTTTGTTAATAAGAAGCCTGAGTAAGACAATGAATGAATCAGTACTTATACAGTATGCTCTCCTGATGGCAGATTGTTCACCTGATCTTACCATGTGAAAGACAGTACAACCATACTGACATAATCAATATTATCCTTCATTATGGCATCAGAATGGGGTAAACTCAAGAGAGACCAGATTAAGAGTCTAGATGTACAGAACACCAAAAAGACTACAGGATAGCTCCTTAGAAAATTTACTAAAATAATTTTTTTCCTCAATAAACTTACATATCTGCTGAATTTTGAATTGCTTCATGTAAATGAGCTCACAATAAATTCTGGTTAAATTCACGGAAGCTGGAACATTATTAGACCTAAGTACAATACTGAGTAAACTGGCATTAAACTCAGTTACAAACATCTCAATACTTAATTTTTTAGGCTTTTAAAATGTAACTATAATAACTACCAGCGTTTCCCTGGTAGCTCAAATGGTAAATAATCTGCCTGCAATGCACCCAGGTTCGATCCCCTGGGTCAGGAAAACCCCCCGGAGAAGAGAATGGCAACCCACTCCAGTATTTTTGCCTGGAAAAACCCCATGGACAGAGGAGCTTAGTGGGCTAGTCCATGGGGTCAAAGAGAGTTGGATACGACTGAACAACTAATATACTTTCACATAATAGCACCAAATCACATTAGGATGCAATAATAATACAATGCTAGATACATGATCAATTCTCCAATAAGAATATTGTACTAATCACATTATAATTTTCTGTGATTTGCTATGATCTTTTTCTTTCTTAGGGTTAACAACTGATTACAAAGAAGAGCAAAAGTACTTGAGGCAAAAATAGGTAATCCTGGAGAAAAAGCCTTCTTTACCGGCTGCTCTATAATGTTAAATTCAACACAGAGATGGTATCAGCCTTCTTGCCATCAGCCTCCCATATCAACCACTCTGCTTATCACACCCTTGGGCCCATGGAGGATAAGAGAGAAAAATAAAACATTCTTCCATGGCAACAATATTTGTATGAAACAACTTTCACCCAGTATAAAAGCAATACATCTTATAAATTCACCTCATAAATAAATATTATCTTATGGGCAAAATAACGTTTCAGAATTTGTTAAATGCAAATGATATTTTTCATTTGGAAATTTTGTTAAAAGATAAACCATGTGGTTTTATATATATATATATACACACACATACACATGTATATAGAAGATCAAAAGGGGAATGATTAGATAAAGTGAATATACAAAGTATTAATCCATTTAAATGTTTACCAAACCCTGATTTATATGTTTATATTTACACAACTATTGTCCAAAGTAAGGGAAACATAGCCAAGGGAAACTTTCGCAGTTATATTTTGATGGAAAGGATTATGGGTTCTTAATCCACCAAATCTATAACCATATAAAAGTATAAGTACACTTGCAAATCATGGAATAACATAATTACCAAAATTGTTGTTATAAACTATAGAAAATGATTTCCTGTCTTTTTCCATTACTGGCATATTATTAATGATTCTCAACATCTTCTGTGTTGAGAAGCCTATTAAAACATGGCTGTTTTAATAGGTTCCAAATCACTTCTTGAGGGAGGCTGTGCTGTGCAGCCTTGCAGGTTCCCTCATCAGGGACTGAACCCCAGGCCCTCAGCAGTGAAAGCACAGAGTCCTACCCACTGGACTGCTAGAGAATTTCCCAAATCACTTCTAAAATATAAAACTTTTAAGAGATGATCTGCTCCCAAACCTTCAATTTTTCAGGATATACAAATTTAAAAAGTTAAAAGGATTTGCCCAAAATCCCTTAGTCATAGAAAAGCAGGATAAAGCACTGAATTTTCTAACATGTCTTACTAATTCTTACATTTTAATATGCTTGAAGTGCTAAAGTTAGCTTTTAGAATTTCATGCTCTTCTAGAGATGAGGATACTACAGGACTATAAAAATATCAATAAAAACATTATGGCTTCTTTGTGAACTGAGGATAAATTTTCTCAAACATACAGGGGAAAAAAAGATAAACAACATTAAATAATTTCTCTAGTCATATCTAGCCTGGGAACAGAGTGGTAATATCTCAGTTTCACTCACCTTTTTTCCATTTCTAGAGTTAGCTGTCTGTACTGGTTCTATTCCCAAACAGTTCAATTCTGCCTTATTATTTTTTTTATACCTCTGCCATTTCTGTTTTCTGCGATCCTCCATATACTATAAGAGAAAAGTTGCAGTTATCCTAAAAGAATAAAACTTCTCTGGAGTAATTATTAAGGTACTAGTGTCTATTCTGACCATAATGCTTATTGTGTGAATAAAGGATTAATCCTAGTGGAAAACTGCCATTAAGCAGACTTCTCCAAAAAAATTAGGTGTGATTATATACTAGCTCAGTGCCTAGCATTTAGTTTAACAAGTACTGGAACATTATTTTGATCCTCATAACGACTCTGTGAAATAGGAAGACTGAATATAATTACTCTTATTTTGCCGATGCAGAAACAATGACATAATATGGCATGCTTCTTCCCTCTCACACAGCTTAAATATCAAGGGAATGACTTTAAATCTAGCTGGATGGAACTGCCACTCACCGCTAGAAATCGGGGATCGACAGCGAACTCTGGATGACCCTGTAACCACATCTCCAGTTCAGCCCGGCGAGGGGCATCCTCACCCACGAGCAAAGTACCATCCACCTTATTGATGACAGGGATCCGGGTCTCCAGGTCCACATCAAGGTGATTAGGCTCTTCCATGCACTCCACCTCCAGCTGCAAACCCAGAATCCACCCCCATGAGCACATACTCTTATGAGTAGGGAGGGAGGGGGAGCAGAGCCAATGGTAGCCAGAAATAGTATCTTCTACTCCCTCAATCCCAACTGCCTTCATCAGTTACTGGGAACAGAAAGATTTTATCTAATCATCATGTTAAAGACTTTCTCTACCGCTTACCTCAACTAGCTTCTTTCTGTTCCCTTTCTTCTTATGAAAAAGAGGATGTCCATCTCCCATTACTCCATTAGCCATCAACTTGTGCTTTTGGAATGTTAACTTCAATCCTTCCTCCTAGAAAGACACCCGACCCATCCAAGATGTCACACAGCATGTTTTTAAAACAAAGATTAACTTTAGAGGGAATTAAGTAAAGGTCATCCTCTGGTTCAATGATGGTGAGAAAAAAGGCCATCTAACTAATGGGTGCAAACTAGAAATACAATAAGACTTATATATTTTTCCTTAGAAAGACTTCATTTCTTGACTCAGTGCCCCTCAGGTTGATTTAAGAGAAGTAGAATTTATCTCAGTAACACCCAATGCAGGGAAAATTCCCCTACCTGGTGTCTCAGAATTAGCATGGCAACTCATCACAGGGGCAAAATCCTGATATTCCTGTCATGTAACTAAAACATTTTTCTTGTTGAATACTTAATAACCATCTACTAGGGTTCATTAGGGAAGAGCATCAGGAAAAATAAAATTTCCATCCATTTCCCAAACAATACTGATTTAATTTCAGTAGGAATAATTTCTTTTTATTTTTAATAAGACCCATAACACTTTAGTATCATTTTAATAGCTTTTCCATAATTTGATTTCAATTTTTAAAAACTAGGTTTCTAGGGTCTACAAGCAAGCCACTCAAAAGAACCCTTTTAATCTAGCCACTAGGAGATACAAGGGCTTCCCTGGTAGCTCAGCTGGTAAAGAATCTGCCTACAATGCAGGAGACCCTGGTTCGATTCCTGGGTTGGAAAGATCCGCTGTAGAAGGAATAGGCTACCCACTCCAGTATTCTTGGGACTTCCCTGGTGGCTCAGATGGTAAAGAATCCACCTGCAATGTGGGAGACCTGGGTTCGATCCCTGGGTTGGGAAGATCCCCTGGAGGAGGGCATGGCAACCCACTCCAGTACTCTTGCCTGGAGAATCCCCATGGACAGAGGAGCCTGGTGGGCTACAGTCTATGGGGTCACAAAGAGTCGGAGACAACTGAGTGACTAAGCATTCACAGGAGTCAACTCAAGTCAATATAAGATCCCTTCCTTTACTTTAGTGACTTTTCCTCAACGGATCTTTGTGAGCTCTAATTTCTTTTTTCTCTTCTGATTTTTAAGGTTAGCTGACCAAATGAGCTTAATATTAATGTTATGTTCATAAAACTAGTTAAGAAGAATTACAGCCTCCTTCCTCACTTCCCAGTGCCTAAATGCTCAGCTTACATCTTTGATCTGAACCGTAAACTCCTTCTCATCCATGCCTCGGCGAAGTTTGGTGAACTGAGCTGCTGCTGTGGTGACTGCAGACACTTCCTCCTCTGCCATGGAAGCTGCACTGCTACTTCGTGGTGTGGGGACTGGAGAGTCACCATATTCTCCTGGAGTCAATGAGGGACTGTCCAGCAAGTGGTTGCCTGGCCCCAAAATTCCTCCTGTTACCATTTCCTGGCTCCGGCGATTAGAAGGCCACTTCCCTGAGAGTACAGCCTGGCAGACGAGGTCAATACGGTTTATCAGGACACGATCCTGAGTGGGGGAAAAAGAAATCAATTAGTCATGTGATCCTGTGACAAGTAACTGCACCATCATTAAGATAAGTAAAAATTATATGTCGAAAATGAGGGAGGTAAGAGTAATAGAACCCAAAGTCGACAGGTAAGAGCTTCATGAAAAAACATGTACCACTAAACATAATCGAAGAGACCTAGAACCATCTACTTGTTCTCTGTATATGTCACTCTTTTTAGAATTTTATTTTTCATTGGAGGATAATTACTTTATAGTATTGTGACGGTTTCTGCCATACATCAACAAGATTAAGCCACAGGCATATGTCCCCTCCGGCTTAAACTGCCTTCCCACCTCCCTCCCCGCTCTACCCGTCTAGGTTGTCACAGAGCACTGGCTTTGTGTTTCCTGAATCATAAAGCAAATTCCCACTGGCTTTCTGTTTTACAGTAATGTACATTAACTAGTGTTTCAACACTAGTCTCTCAAGTCATCCCATTCTCTCCCTTCCTGTGACCAAAAGTCTGTTCTTCATGTCTGTGTCTTCATTGCTGCACTGCAAATTCATTAGTTCCATCTTTCTAGATTCCATATATATGTGTTAATATATGGCATTTGTCTTCCTCTCTCTGATTTAGTTCACTTTGTACAATAGGCTCTAGGTTCATCCACCTCATTAGAAATGACTGAACTCTTGTTCCTTTTTATGGATGAGTAATATTCCATTGTATATATGCAGCACAATGTCTGTATCCATTCATCTGTTGGTGGACATCTAGGTTGCTTCCATGTCCTAGCTATTGTAAATAGTGCTGCAATGAACATTAGGATACATGTGTCTTTTTTCAATTATGGTTTCCTGAGAGAATATGCCCAGTAGTGGGATTGCTGGGTCATATGGTAGTTTTAATCCTACTTTTTTAAAGAATCTCCATACTATTCTCCATAGTGGCTGTATCACACTATATTTTCAGACTCAACATGTCCAGTAATGAGGCTGTTACCTTGGGCCACTCAGAAGCTCTCTGTCTTTCTTGTAGCAGCAGAAGCTCAGGGGTCATTTGTTCTCCATCTTCATTTGGGAATCCATCTTGGGACATAGGAAGGGACAGGAGACTCTCTTCATCATAGAGCTTTGAGCGGGACTGGTCAGCAGCTAGGGATCGATCACACAGAACATGTAAGCAAAGGTGGAAGAATAAAGTTACACAGGAATGGTATTGTATAGACTTTAAATAAAGGCCCTAAGAGTAACAGATCTCTTCTGATATTCTATCAAATTAAAATCTGAATCTTAGAAAATGCATTTAGAAAAGAAGGGAAATGCAGAGAGGGGGGAATGGGGAAGACGGCCAACAGCCTGTCACATGCACTCACTCAGCTTCTCTTCCTTCTCGTCCTCACTCTCATCAGTGCTGGAGCTGGAGCTGGATGAGGATGAGGAAGAAGAGGATGATGGTGACAGCTTGCTCAAGTCCAGCTCAGAGTCTGAATCATCCTCATCCTCCAGTTTGACTGGTGGAACACTTCGGGAGACCAGAGGGGTAGTATCAGAGGGGGCTACTCGCATCTCATAGTCTTGTGGGGTTGGTCGGCTCCTGGCCACCACCTCATGCTCTAGCTTTAAAGTCAGACTCTCCAGACTGGGGACCTGGGCAGCTGTCTCCTCAGGTGGCTTTTCAACAGGAGCATCTGGGCGCAGGGGCAGTGGTGAGGCAGTGCGCGAGGTGTACTGCTGGTGGAGCAGTGGAGTAGAGCAGCGTGACAGGGATGGAGCTGGGGCTCCTGCCTGATGGTTCTGCATATAATTCATACGGGCAGCCAGGAAAGAGAAGTCTGGGTCCTGCATGATGTTGCAGTCTGTTTGGCTCACCCCGTGGCGGGCTGCCCCTCGTAGAAGCTCCCCGTCATGCCGAATGGGCTCCCACCACTTGGGCAATTCAGGACCTGGAGGCTGACATAATGCCAGCCGATCTTCCAAAAGAGGGTGGCATAAAACTTGTTCCCGTAAGCGCCGAAGCAATTCAATACGGTAGAGAGTCCGTGAGGCCCTTTCCTCAGTGATGGGCTCAATAAACAGATTAGGGTCCGGGGGTTCTGCAGGAGATAAGGGTAGAAGAAATGAACTAAGAGCTGGTTCTGTCACAATCCATGCCCACTCACTCAAGATCTTCAGTCTTGCTTACCATCTCCAGCTGCCGGGGGAAGGCGGCACACTTGGCGGCACATGGCCACAAAGCCATGGAAATATTTGGTAAGGCTTTCATCTGTTTTTTTGTCCAGTCGGGCAAAAGTACGGAAGCGATCCCAATGGAACTGCATGGTATCAGGGTCATACTCCACACCAAAGGTAGAAACCACTCGATAGAAATCAGTTTGCTCACGCCTTGTCCATCTACAAAGGGAGGACGAATAAGGCAATAGTGGTCAGAACCCAGGGACTGGTTACTTCTTAGTATGGCGTGGAATATTTGAACACACTAAAAATGAAAGTTGGCAGGGAAGGGGGGGGGGCGGGCAGGGAGTCCCCAAAGAGCAGAAGAGGTAGTTTATAACAAGGAATAATTTAAGAATTAGCAAGCTAAGGGGGAAAATGATGCAAAAAACTCAATGAGGATGACTATGTACAAGACCTTCCCAGGAGTTATGGTTAAGTATGGTTTTACAGGGGTTAAGTATGGGTTGCAGGTGTATAACAAAGGCCAAAGAAGTGGTCCCTCTGTGAAAAGTGAAAGTACTAGTTGCTCAGTCATGTCCAACTCTTTGCAACCCCATAGACTGTAGCCCTCTATGCTCCTCTGTCCATGGAATTCTCCAGACAAGAATACTGGAATGGGTAGCCATTCCCTTCTCCAGGGGATCTTCCTGACTCAGGGATCAAACCCAGGTCTCCTGCATTGTAAGCAGATTCTTTACCGTCTGAGCCAACAGGGATGCCATAATCCTTCCTAAGATGCTTTTCAATATAGGGCCCATAGTTGAAGAGAAGTTTACAGCTTAGTCCAAATTCCCAGCCACATTTTACCGTTGCTGTTTCTCCCGCCGTGCAATTTCTTTCAGCTTGAAGGCTGCCTCACAACGTCGCCTTCTCCGATCCCCACGTTCTGCAGCCTCTATCTTCATCTGTTCTCTCTTATAGCTGCGCTGATAGGCTGTTACTAGGCGCCGAAGCCTAGCTGTCAAAGCAGAGCCTGGAGGCCAGAATAGATGGCCTGGCTGTTGGGTCACCTGGGCTGTGGGAAGCAAAGTAGAATAAACAACAAGTACAGGAAAGATAGTAGAGATAATACAGGTATTTCAACCCACCCAAAGGCAAAGCTCTCAGAAATCCCAGTAAAGGAGCGAATTCGGTCAATTTCCCAATTCCACCAACCCATACAAGTTGACTTAGAAATTTACCTTCATCTCCATCTATCACTGAGATCTCCTCATCCATCATCATCAAGGGATCACCCTAGAGAAGGAGATCCACCCCGCAGGATGGAGAGGGGAGGAAAAGGGGGTAAAATTGGCACTCTCAAATCACTTGTGTGTGTGTCCTTTTATGGCATCAAGGTATCAAGATATTTTTTAATGAAAGGAACCCTCACAGAAAACTGAAAGCAATCAACTAAAAGAATAAGGAAGTATAACCTGCAAAGTTAGTTCTTATCAATGTCTTGAAGACAGTGAGACTCAGGAATTAAATAGTCCAATAATATAGTTCATTGTCCAGCTTAGGTCCCACCTCCTCCAAAAAATCATCCCTGACCTCCCCTAGCTGGTGTTACAATCCTTTCCATTAATACTTTATATTCTTGAATGGTACTTTTCATTTTTTATTATAAATTAATCAGTATACTTCATGATTCAGGGAATTGGAAAATACTGTTTAGTAATACAGAAAAGCTAGACTCAAATGAAAATTCCTCACCTCATCATCTTGGTCCTTTGGGGGTCCCTGGAGTGGTTTGTATTCTGGATCTTCACAATCTTTATCAAAGTCAACCCTAAAATTATCCAGAGGTATGAGAAAATGACAAAATTGAGTTCTAAACTGCTTGATTTTAAAATGAAACAGCACATTTCCTTTTTCTTAATAGCTTTTTATTATTTAACCCATTTTCCCCCTCTGTCCCAACTAGTATCTACTTTTATTATTTCATTGGAATGAATGATCTATGCCTGCTTATTTTTACTACTTTACTCTACTGAGCAAAAGGATATTACATGATTTGCAATAAATAAATCTAATTTCCTCTGTGGGTCCTACACTAGGCAAACTGAGGCTGTGATCACTGAAGAAAAATCTTTCAATAATAAGGGACTAGGAAGGTATTCATGAACTAAGTCAAATATTTCACATGCCCCTCAGATCTCCACATGAGAAGTTTTGTTAAACTCACTGGCACCCAAACCAGGGCAATACTGCCCTAGCTGATGGCTCAGTATTAGCATGGCAACTCATCACTGAGGCATGGACTCAGGCAAAGTAAACACCTTTATGTGTCAGCGGACACTGGAAAATGATAGACCAAGGCTAAAGTTTCCTGAGGGTCTATCACACTGGTGGTAGGAGACTGTTGCATGGCTACCATCTTTCAAGAGAAGCAGTTACCCTCTCCGCTACTGTAGCTAAAAGCACTGCACAGAAAACTGAAGAGAAGATCAAATAAGCCATTTGGGAGTAATTTTCCCCCTTAGTTGCGCTGTATGACAATGTATGGTTTCAGGCCAATTTATGGAGACCTTTCTGCTGGTCGCACTGTTTGTTAAGAATTTATCATTTGTGAGTATAACCACCATTAGGAATCCCAACGGATTCAGTCAAGGCTAGAGTTATGTCATCTCTTAGCACAAGCAACAAATATCCTTTGTAATGCAGATACAGCTTTAACAGAACTAAACATCAATGCTTACCCTTCCACTATGTCAGAAAAATTATCTAACACGCGATGCTCTGCTGCGATGGCTTTGTCATCTGGTCGGCCAGCCTTTTCCAGGAAGCATAAGGCTGGGTCTGCCCTCATAGTATTATATTTTTCATAGCCTTGAAGAGAAAGAGCCATAATTAAAGAAAATCAGACTCATTTTGCTTTTACGCTTACTTCATATGCTGCTGGAATAAAAATGTGGGCTACTCTGCTCATAGTGTAAAGTACTCTGAAAATGTTAATTTGGACAGCTGTTGGGTTATATTAAGATATTTAATATTTCCACTCCAATTCAGAGTCATAAAGAGTTTTATCACTAGTTACCAAAAATAGGAATTTAATCAGTGTGTACAGAGAATGGTGACAGATTTACATAGCCATTTAACGGGTAATTTTTTTTTTAAAACGGGTAATTTTTTATCATCATTCTTACTACATAGGTGAGGAAATTTTGAAAGTCCAATAATTTAGAGCTAGGTAATACACTTTCAAATAAAGGATAAGAAATTTGTACCTGCAAACAGGTACTCTGAATGGTGGATGAATGATGAACGTATTTCAGGATATTTGGACTCTTCTAAAGCCTCTGCACCTCACAAGTAAATCTAACACTACAAATGCTCACATTTTTTCTCATCCAATTAAACTTGTCAAAAATGTGAATTAAGTGCCATTACTTTTATTTTATAGAAGTAAACAGAAAAGTATATTAAAAAAGAAATAATCTTCCGATTCATTAAGTCACTAGGCTAGAAGTTAGCACTTACTGCTTTTTATGTGTGGAATTTGTGATTAGGGAAGATTGAAAAGGGAGTCTTCTCCCTTTTTCTACTCTACTTTAAGCCAGTTTTTTCTACTGACCTAAAAAAAAATTTTTTTTTTTAATTTTTCTTTCACTCAAGCATGGCTATTCACACCTACGTAAGAGTGAATGCTGAATATTTAGACAAACAAGATGCTATAGAAACAGAACATTTTCAGCAAGGCACAGGAAAGCTATGCAAAGTAAACATGTTTATTATTAACAAGAGTAGACATGCATCATCTCCCCCGATTGCAAACCTTAACTTAGATACCACTGCATACAGACTGGTAGTAACTGATTAATCACAGAACAGATGGAAGACACCCTACCTTGCGATTTAACTATCCATCTGGTCTTTCCTGACCATCTATTCATAGGAACAGCTCTGCTCTGTATTTCTGAGAACCAGTTTACCATTCAAACGTAATTATTGGTCTTAAGTACTTTGCAAAACATTTCATCTGTGGACAAAACTCTATAACAGGAAAAGAGCAGACTAAGAGCAGACACCTACCATGCTTAAAGACTCCAATGAGCAGGGACTTATCAGCCTCACTGTCCCACCATGTTGTTGGAACCTCCAGCTGATCCACTACTGGGAACCATATGTCAATCTCACTGAAGGTGTAAGAGGCAGAGTCAGCACAGTGATGCAGGAAATAAAAGCAAACAATCTTTGGAAAGATTATTACAAGTATCTTCCTTTCTCTATTAATTTAAATAGTCCTACATCTGCCTATTTCCTTCCACTGGTATCAAGAACAGCTGTCCCCTGGTATCTGTAAGGGATTCGTTCCACCCCAGACACCAAAATCCACTGATGTTCAAGCCCCTAAAATAAGATGGAATCATACAGTAAATTCAGCTGGCCCTTATGGATTTGATCAACTGTGGATCAAAAGGATGCAAAACCCAAGGATACAAAAGGCCAACTGCATAGCACTGAAGACCTGATATACAGATTTTAATTACCACGTATCCCAAGATAGTTAACAGTGAAATAAGTAAACCAATCTATTCTGGAATAAGGCACAGCATAAGGAAAAATAAAGCATAACTTTACCTGGCAATTGCACCCCCTAACACCTTCTCTGCCTGGTCTCCAATAACCTCCTGTCTCAGATAATATAGCATTCGTACCCGCAACAGCACCCTAGAAGGGAGAGAGGAAGAACTGGCTCAGTAATAGTGCAGAAAGCGTGAGGTGGAAAATCCTTTAGTCTGCTAAATTCCATCCTTACTTGTTACACTGATGTTTTAAGTGCTTCTTATAACTCTCATCTTGAAACAGAGTATCAGGGTTATATTTCCGGATCCAATCTGCCTTATGGATATCAAAAGTGCTTTGTGACTTTACTTTTTTCCCCTTGCGTCCACGAGGCACAGGGATAGACAGACCTGGGGAAGGGGATACATCGAAGACTTGGATTGAGAAAAACCCTTGGACCTGAAAAGGATTAGGTAACCTATAGAAAGACAAAAAGCAAAGACTTGATAATCACCTGAATGATTCTGCAATTCTTTTGTCTTGCCATTTTCAGCAGGGCTAATCAAGTCCCAAATGAAGCCTTTGATATTTTCATCCCCACGATAGTGTAAGAGACAGTACACGAGGATGGCCCGGCAAATTGTTTCCACATCTCTTTCAGTCATCCGTCGCTTGAAACGTCCATGAGACAGAATATCTCGCCATCGTCCCCAACTACAAAAAAATGCAATCATATGGATATTTTCCTAGGGACCCCAGTCCCTCAAATTCACACGTCCCAAATGGTGGGAGACAAAATGATCTTGGGAAAACATGGTAACAGAATAAATTTTTTCCCATTATCCCCTCTTTGATCATACCTTCCAATTTAAAAAGCGAACGAGATGTCTATCAGGAAGGAATGTACTACCTCTGAGGAAAGATGGGGTCTTACCCATATACCAGGAGATGCTTTTCCACCCGAAAACAGTCAGTGCGCCCATAGGTATGATGACGGTCATGTCGGCGAGAGCGTGGTCGCTCATCGTCTTCACTTTCCAAATCAGAGAATTCCACTAGGTCATCATCTTTCAGAGTGCTGAAGTGGCGGGTCTGTTTTCGTACTCTAGGTGTGTCAATCACCAAGTTATTCTATGCAGAGAACAGAAGGAGAAGTAACTCTTTTCACAATATAATTGTGGGAAAGGAATTAAAGATAACCAGACTGAAATAGCCTTGCATGTAATATCTGTAGATACTCAAAGATAGATTCTTTTTTGGACATGTAAGATAATCTACAGGGATTCAGGAAGCAAACTTAAGTGATAGTTATCTAAGTACTTTTTAGTGGCCCTCTATATAGAAAGCTTTTACAATGGCCTGTGATATACCATCATAAGCCAAGGTCAGCACTGAAGAATCAGAGCAAGGACTCCAGAAAGTAATGTGTTTCCTGCCATAGTTTTTCTTTGAAGGAAAAGGAAGCTCACCTTGCTATTGAGTAGATCCATGTCCAGGTCAGCCTTTTTGGCCCACTTTTGCCAAAAGTTTGGGTCATCCAGAGAAATATCAGTCCTATTTTCAGAAGCCACAAAGCTTGCCTAATGAGGAACAAAGAAATACTAAAGTTGACTACACCACTTTTTTGAGTAAAGAGAAATCAGTATATTTTAAAACTATATTAAAAAAAAACTATATTTTTTAAAAAATATTAAATTCTAGAGATTCCTGTCTCTCTGTGCTAAAAGCCTCTAGCACCAACAGAACATACCTTGGCAAAGGTAGAACCCTTTCCTTCAGATTCAATGGTGATGGTAGTGGTTCGTCTTAACAAGATCTGGTCAATGTCCTCTTCACAAAACTTGGAGCCCTCATCATCTTCCTCCATTATGGCTGCATACGCTCCTTTCCTTAAGAGATCTTCAATCTCCTTCTTAGAGAACTGTTGGATCTACAAAATCCAACAGAAAGGTGAAAAAAAATCAGAGAATATTATCTAACCACATCATGATATTTTATTATATTTTAAGGAATAATCATTGAGAATCCAAACAAGGGGTCAGGTTCCTATACAAAAAATAGCTTTTGCCTCCCTTCATCACCATGACCTACTACAAATATAGCTAAAAATTAAGAAGACTCACTCCAGTAATGTTGCCATCCCGACCACTCATGGACTGAAGCACAGCTTTATCCAATCCCAACTTGAGGCTAGCCTTATCAAACATCTCCCTCTCGTAAGAATTACGAGTGATGAGACGGTACACCTTCACAGCTTTGCTCTGCCCAATTCGATGACAACGTGCTTGGGCCTGGTTTTAACAAATGGAAGGAAGGGCAAAAATAACAACATTAGAAGGAGTGGGGAGGACAAGCATTCAAAATACTGATTTACATTTATAAAGCAGCCATGAGATCAACTCAACATCAGAAAGTCAATTTCAAGATGAAATTACTGCCTCATCATCCAGACCAGGTGTCAGCAAATCTTGGTCACCTATTTCTAAAGTTTCTGCTGAAACACAGCTCTACCCATTCATTTATATTTGCTTATAGATGTTTTTTGTAGTACAAGAGTAAAGGAGAACCGTTACAACAGAGACTGATTTGCACAGCCTAAAATATTAACTATCTGCCCTATACAGAAAAAGTTTGATGACCTAACTAACTAAACAATTCCAGATTCTTGAAAAGCTAAGACTTTCTAAGAGAACCTGATCCTGTTGCAAAACCTCTCAGGTTAGGTGATTAGTCCCTAAGACAATGATTTCCTCTACCTGCAGGTCATTTTGCGGATTCCAGTCCGAATCAAAGATGATGCAAGTATCAGCAGCTGTGAGATTAATGCCAAGTCCACCAGCCCGGGTGCATAGCAGGAAGACAAATCGGTCCGAGTCAGGCTTGCTAAAACGGTCAATAGCAGCTTGCCGAAGGTTGCCTCTAACTCGCCCATCAATACGCTCATATAAGTACCTGCAAGGGAATCACAGGAAAAAAGTTTAATCAGCTGAGCAGAAAAAGAGAAGAAAAAAGCAGGCTGGGATCATACCAGTACCCTTGTATTGCTAGTTCACCAAAAGTTTTATCAGAAAGTTGAGAGTGAGAGTCTTGAATACTTCTCTTAGCCCAGTCCTGGTCAACTTTATTTAAACCCAGGCCTCCCACTCTTTGCAGCTCTATAAGTACAAAGTAAACAGGCGAGGAATGACTTTTTTCTCACCTTCTCTGGATTAGATAATCCTCTAGGATATCTAGGCAGCGTACCATCTGGGAGAAGATCAGAACCTTATGGCCACCAGCTTTAAGTTTTGGAAGTAGCTTGTCAATAAGAACCAATTTGCCAGCTGAACGAACCATGGCCTGCAAGTGGAAGTCATGAGGTATGATATGGCAAGCTTCTCGAAACTCTGTTAGGATTTTTTCTTCTGCACCTGCCAAAAGAAAATCAGACCTAATGTTGAGATCCAGAGAAACCACTAAGGCTGCAGTTTATTTAACTGAGATAAGGAAGCAAAGAAAAGAAAATAACCTGACTTGATATCAATATGACTTGAAAACAGAATTTCAGCAACTCCCAAACCCTAAAATATCCTCAATTTTGTTAATACAAAATATTCCATATAAGTCAGGCTTAAGAATTATTCCACGTAAGTCAGAGTAAAATATGTAAATATGTGGAAAAGGACTAGAATATTACATGAAAACCACTATTACCACCATACTGCCATCCAAAACAGAAACAGCAACACAGAATATCAGTGGAGACAGAACAGAATTCTTAACAGCAAATCCTTTTTAACTTTGGAGATTATGCAGAGTCAAAGGGTCAGAAAGAACTAGAGGAAGATGTTCCACGTGAGAATGGTTTTAAAAAGAGAAAATTCCCTCTATTTCCAAACTAGGATGGATCAGCCAATCCATGTATTGTTTCTGAGGAACACCATTTAGTAATCAAGGTAACACAGAAATGTAGGTGTTTCAGGAGTTCTCTCACCATTGATGAGATATGGGTGGTTGCAGCATTTCCGCAACTCCATCATTGTGTTGAGTAGATTCGGCATGTTAGTATGACCTGCCCCTTTGGAAAGAAAGGAGAAGTTTTTCTCCAAAATAGCCCGGTAGTATTTTTTCTGAATGTTGGTTAGCTCTACTTCAATAATGGTCTCCTGTTTGGGTGCCAGGTTCTTTTCAACATCTTCTTTGAGTCTTCTCAGCATCATTGGTTTGAGAATGGCCTGTAGCTTTTGAACCTGTAACCAACAGAGGAAAAAATAATAACATGAGGACAAACCTTCTCACATTAGATGGAAACATGGATATCAATGACAGTAGATATCTTCCCTAGTACAAATTTTTTTATTCTGCATTAGTATCACATCAGACAACTTCCTACCTGTTCTTCTGTTTTGAGATCCCCAAAGTCTTTGAGGAATTCTGATTCTGATGGAAACTGTGACGGTTCCAAGAAATGAAGCAAGCTAAACAGTTCCTCCACAGTATTTTGCAATGGTGTTCCAGTGAGCAGCACTTTGTGCTCCTAGAAATGGAGAACACAGAAGAAAGATAAAACTCAGAAAGACTTCTGAAGTTTTCCATCAAGTATATAACTTTAGTTTCCATTTCTTTAACTGTAAAATTATGGAAATGGACCAGATTACTCTTACTTGCTGCCTCTTTTGATAAACACAAAATACTCAAGAATATTCTTGATATTATTTAACATATTAATTTAATATCATAAGGCAATAAAGAAATATTTAGAACATGTTTTTTCCAATTAAATATGCCTCTCCACACTCAAGTCCCCACAGATATCCATTAATATGTCTCCCTCTAAGAAATGTACCTGTGTAGGATTAAATATGGCCATTGATTTTTGGTAGTTCCTCCTATCAAGATTCACCACTTGAACATGGTCGTGCTTTATAACTTGCTCTGACAATGAGAATGTAGCAGAAGTGGGTACCATGTGCGTTTCAGAGCCTCAAAGGCCTTGCCTTCCACCTTTACCCTCTTGGAACACTGCTCTGACTCTACCAGGTACAGAAGCAAAGTCTGGCCCACAGAGGGGTGACAGACCACATGGAAGATGGCCTAGCCAACAACCAGTACCAACTGTCAGCTGCAGCTGTATCACTGACTCCTGGCAAGGCCACTGAAAGAATGAGATCACTCAGCCCAGCCCAAGTTGCTAAGCTAGAGAGTCATGAAAAACACAGTTGTTTTAAGTCACTAGGTTTTTGGATATTTTGCTATGCAGAAATAGGTAACTAATTTAACATCTCACCTCTTCACCCAGTTGAGAACCACTAACCCACAATCATCTTCTAACTCTAAAATTTATATGAATTTTATGACTTTCAGGCTACCATTCCCACAGGCCACACCCCCACTCAATACCAAGATTCTGATTCTTCTCTATAAAATTAATTCATATGGAATTAAGATTACTTAATTCTAGGTGTTTCTGGCCACAAGTCAGTGGGAGGAACTCACCAGGTCCATGTGCTTGAGACTATCAAGCAGTTTGCAATTACGGTTCTTTAGTCGATGGGCCTCATCAATGATGACACACCGCCATTCAATCTCACGAAGCTCAGGACAGTCTGACAAAATCATCTCAAAAGTGGTGATCAAGGCATCAAACTTGTATGCACCTGGGATGAGGCGCCCCTAAGCATGAAGGCAACAAAGTCAGAAAAGGCCTAAAATGTACTTAAATAAGAAGCTCTTCTGGACTACATATTCTGCATATTATATTTAGGCAGGCCTCATAGAAAACACAAATTGCACCACCACCCACCTCTGCCACTGTTCATATTCCTGATAAACAGTGTCAAATCACTGAATCACTGCCTCCTCAACACACTCAGCTTCTTGGGAAAATCACAGACCTTACTGAAAGAAGCTGGACATTCTTGACTTTGCTGCATGCCTACCTCATGTATTTCAGCCCTATATCTTCTGTTGGTAAACACTAAAATCCACAAATGTTGAGCACTGCTGAAACACACAAGATAAAACTAAAAGTGAAACAGCTAATGTAGTATGTGGTAATATTGGTTACTACCTAAAAATGGACAAAAGAATCCAATTATCTTAACAAAATTAAGAGCCACAAAATGACTTGAATAAACTTGGGTTTCGTAGAAATAAAAATGGGAAACTAATGGTAGGAAAAAAACTCAAAATTCAATGTTAAGAAACCCTTTCCAAACTTATACAGAAAAAAGAAATAATCTTGATGAAAACTTCAGTAGACTTAAAAAAAAAAAGGAAGAAATGTCTTATGTTCACCATTTTATGAATCAAGGAATTAAAAGTAGCTAAATGAATTTCATTCTGGAAAATTATTTTTTGATGAAAACTAATCAATCCTGGTAAAACTATTTAAAACGTATATATTCATAAATAAAGTCAGAATTTCCACTGGATCAAAATGTTCACTGGATCAAAATAGCAAAGTTGGAAAAGTGTCCTGCATAAAGTAGACAACAATACCTTACATCACAGAGAGTCTCAATAAAAGTCTTTGACTCATATAAAAGCTTCTAAAATACCAGGTACTTTGACCTACTCTCTAAGCCATAGTATTTGCATTATAGGAAACTCACCCGTGAGTCTTTGCAGTACATTTCATATTGCTGTATCATCTGCCGGCTGGCCAGGCTGCCATGGTACACAATAGTGTTCATCTCTGTCCATGTGTTGAATTCCCGCTCCCAGTTAGTAATTGTGGACAGTGGGGCAATGACTAGGAAAGGGCCATGGATGCCCACATTATATACTTCCTGCAAGAAGGCAATGGACTGAATGGTTTTGCCCAATCCCATCTCATCAGCCAGAATGCAGTTCTGCCTGCCAATTCATCACAAAAAAAAAAAAAAGAAAAGCATGTCAAAAGAGACCATCTTGTAAAAAGTACATAAAATGAACCTGTTTCTACAGAAAATAAATAAAAATAATCCCAGACTAAGCCTGTATCTTGTGGTCCTACTCTTCCTTACCTGTTATACCAATTAAAGAGCAGCCAGTTGACCCCTTCCAACTGATATTCCCGTAACTGGTTTCTGTTTTTATACTCATGTGACAACTCCAACTTCTTCCAGGCACTTGCCTGTGGACGATTCTAAAAAGTAAGGAATTTGAATAAATGGGGTGGAGGTACTAACGAAATTAGGTAAATTTACTGCTGCTAAGTCGCTTCAGTCGTGTCTGACTCTGTGCGACCCCACAGACAGCAGCCCACCAGGCTCCCCTATCCCTGGGATTCTCCAGGCAAGAACACTGGAGTGGGTTGCCATTTCCTTCTCCAATGCATGAAAGTGAAAAGTGAAAGTGAAGTCACTCAGTCATGTCTGACCCTAAGTGATCCCATGGACTATAGCCCACCAGGCTCCTCCATCCATGGGACTTTCCAGGCAAGAGTACTGGAGTGGTGTGCCAGGTAAACTTACTAGGTAGTTCTAATAGGTGAAGTCAATTCAAAGACATTATTGCTTGGACTAGACATGTTAAATATATTCAAATTCATGACTTCACAATGACATATTCACAACAAAAAAAAGAGAGAAAACCCACTGAGCCACCAAGGAAGTCCAAGAATACTGGAGTGGGTAGCCCATCCCTTTTCCAGTGGATCTTCCCAACCCAGGAATCAAACTCGGGTCTCCTGAATTGCAGGCTGATTCTTTACCAACTGAGCTATCAGGAAAGCCCAAACTCTATATGAGGAAAATTAAATCATTCCCTATATGGACTTTACACTCTAAATGCAGATGTACTTACCACCCTTTTGAGTTCTGGGTGCCTTGACTGGATGCGTTTAAATTCTCGAATCTTGCCCTCATCAACATCCTCTTTGAGCTCCCACGTACTATCCTCGTAGGGTAGAGAGCACCATTTCACCAGGTAGTAAATTACAGGCTAGGGGAGAAGAAGTCAGAGCTTTAGTGAAATGATGCCGTGTTCTCTGCTGTGATTTGAAGATTAAGAATTTAACTAAGTGTCAATACCTAAAAAGGTGCCCAAAATATCAGACTGAAAACACCAGCCATAGGCTCACCTGCAGATGCACTGTACTATTTGTGCCTTTGACCATGCTTCCAGACAACTTATCAGAATCTAAAAGAGAAATTTCTACCCAGCACTATCTAGAACACTAATCACTGAAACATTAGGCTCACCAACCAAGCAGATAAAAAAAAAAAAAAATTCTATATTGTGTTGAATTAGATTGAAATTAGAAGATATGGTAGCCCCATTCCATACTATCCTCCTGGCACCCAATATAGTAACAGTGAAAGCAAGGCTGCTTTTAGAAGTGAGAAACAGGTTAAATCCATAGGAACAAAGCAGGGCTGAAATTACTGGGCTTCTGAGTTCCTGGAGCTCTGAATGCAGGTGCTATTTCAAAGAGCAGTCACATGAAAAAAACAGCAGTCATATGGTGGGAAAAGGAGACCAGGCCTGGGTGTTCACTGGAAGGACTGATGCTGAGGCTGAAACTCCAATACTTTGGCCACCTCATTAGAAGAGTTGACTCATTGGAAAAGACCCTGATGCTGGGAGGGATTGGGGGCAGGAGGAGAAGGGGACGACAGAGGATGAGATGGCTGGATGGCATCACCGACCTGATGCCCATGAGTTTGGGTGAACTCCAGGAGTTGGTGATGGACAGGGAGGCCTGGCATGCTGCGATTCATGGCATCGCAAAGAGCTGGGACATGACTGAGCGACTGAACTGAACTGAGTATAATCATCAAGAAAGCTCTAATAATCTACTGATAAAATACTCCTTAAAATAGCCAGCAAGAAGTGTGAAGATCCAAGTGTTTAAGAGAGACAGATCATGGAAAAACTAGAATCTATGTAATTTCTCTTTTACTTTTTTCTTTATTGTAGTAACTCGGGTCACTTCCTATATAAAGACATTTGTCCAGGTCACACATTTCCAGCATCATATCTAATTTTCCAAGGACTTTAATTAATACTTATTATAATACTTATTTCCACTACTGTGTAATGTAATAAGGATGCCTAATTAAGCTCATTTTGGGACAGGGGAAATGGGCAAAGTTTTTATCCAATATTAGAAGTGTAAATTAGGGTACTAAAACACTTTCATCTGTCATGCCAGGTCTAATAACATTCCAGAGGGGCCTAGTCAAAATCTAATTACTTTTGGAAGATGAAAGTACAAGTATAGTGATAGAGAGCATAACATTTTTAAGGCTAGGAAGGCTGAGAACCTGAAAGTGATGAGAATAATATAACAATGGCTAACCTGTCCTGACTAATAACTGGTCCATTCCACTCTCACCTCCCACAAATAAACAATAAGCAATAATTCCTACCCCTAATCGCAAAAGAAGAAATATGTGATTTCTGAGGTATTCTTGTTAGGATTCAAAGACACTGCGTTCTAATGACTTTGGATAGCTAAGGTTCTATCTGAGTGACCTTGAAAGCTTATAAAACAAACTTGGGCTTTAACAGATGGAAGACTTTGACTCTTAGGTTCTATAAGGTTCTACAAGGATGACATATGGGAGCAAGTCACTTTGTGAGTAAACCCAGTCTGCCATCTAGCACTGATGTCTTAACAAGGCTCTGCTATTCCCTCCTAGTCACTATGTAAGCAGGAACTGTTTGAGTGATAAAATTTTGATGAAATGTGACCCTGTGATGTTAAACTAACAACTCAAGACTAGAAGTGAAAAGAGTTCTAACAAAGTGCTGCTTCATGGTCCAAGTAAATCTGAATAAAAGAGATCAATGTTGAATTCACTCGTGGCTTAGATCTACATAACTCTTGGTTGGAAAATGAAAAAAAGTGATTAATGAAAGAAAACATGTCACCAAACGTTTCAACATATGTAAAATCTGCTACCCAATCTAAGGAAGCTTTAGTTCTGGGGTCCCTAAACCAAGCTATGCATGAGAACCCCTCGAAGAACCAACTTAAAAATACAGATCTCTTGGTCCTCCCTTAGATGTACTAAATCTGCACTTGTGGGAGCAAGACCCCACAGTCTGTTTAAAAGTTCTGACTCAAATGTAGTATATGTTTTAGTGACAAATGGAAATGCATTTACCTGATGTTGTGCATGTGTGTGCAGTCGCTTCAGTCGTGTCTGACTCTTTGTGACCTTATCGACTGGAGCCCGCCAGGATCCTCTGTCCACTGGATTTCCCAGGCAAGAATACTGGAGTGGATTGCCATTTCCTCCTCCAGGGGATCTTCCAGACCCAGGGATAGAACCCGTGTCTCCTGTGGCTTCTGCACCGCAGGCAGATTCTTTACCACTGAGCCACTGGGGAAGCCCCAGTTCAGGAAATAAATAATTCTCAACAACTTAAAGAGAAAGCTATGAGTCTATGCAAGTATTTTTATATTCATGTTTGGAAATTGACAAAGTATTCCTTTCTCTATCCCCACCTCTCACCCTCAAGTGAATGTCAAGGGTCTCTTATATAAAACCTGAGAGAAAATGAGATCAAGGTGAATGAGTCCTTGCAAATACACCTTCCAGATATCTGACTTCAAGAGAATCTTTCTCTTTAGCCTCTCTCTGTACTCCTGTACCTTCCTAATATCATTCTGAAGTCCTCTCAGAAAAAATTCAAAAGTACCTTTTCATTCCAAGAATTTTTCAGCCAAATCTGAAAAATACAGGATGGGCAAGCAGACAGGCAGAAATCTTTAAGGCCTTTCATGTTCCTCCACGTCCCAACTCACCTCCCCATTGTCCTTGTCAATACTGTGAGACTCATCCAATATCCTATCCACCTCTACATAGTCTGGATTGAAGGGCTCTTCATCCTAGAGGAATTATGAAGCCAAACAATAAAACCAAAAAGATCATTGTCTAGGAAATTCACCCTTCCACCCAACCTTTAGTGGATATCCTTACTTCAAGATTTATTAAGAAAAAAGAAGGGAGTTCCCCATTTTCACCCTATCAAATCCTACACACTTACCTGTGTTTGTACCTATCTTCTCATGTTACCAGATCAAGTGTGACTACTCCTAACAGTGGCTACTCTCTCCATATATGCTTTGGATTTCATTCCTTCCTGCCTTCTTAGGAATCCCTCTCTAGTGCAACATTCCCAAAATATACACACATGTTCTACTAGTTCACATCTTAAAAAGACCTCTCTGACTCTACATCCCCCCACAACTATTCTTCCGTTCTGCTTCATACGTAAACTTTCCCAAGTTTTAAATACACAGTACCTCCATTTTATCACTTCTCTATTTGTCCACCCATTCTACTCTTCTACTTCCATCACATAATGAAACCACTCATCAAGGTCATTCATGATCTCCAAATTGCCAAATACAATGGAAACATTTCTGTACTCACCTTAATTTATAGCTACAAAGGATTCAACAATTCATCTTTCTCCCGAAAGCACTCTCTAGGCTTTTTTGAGACACCATATTCACTTTTGTAGCCTTATTTTGGATTCACTTTTTGTTTTGGTCAATTCTCAGTCACCTTCACTGGCTCTTTTTCTCCTAAGTCACTGGTATCTAACTTTGGGTGATAGGCCAAGATAAATAACCCAAGGCTCCAGAGAGAAATCTCAAAGAAACCTTAGGGGAAAAAAATTCTTCTTTCTTACAGCACTTTCCCATTGATTTTTGTGGCCTATCTTTTCTCTAATATTTTTCCTATCACTCTGGCATAGTCATTAAGGCTTTAATAACTATGTATATGCTGATACATTCCAAATTTTAATTGTAGCCTAAAAAATCCAGTTTTGTATATCTATCTCCTTGCTAGCCATGTTATGGAATTTTAAACTTAACATGGTCTAAACTAAAATCTTGATTTTCCCCAAACCAGTTGCTTCCAAGATCTTCCATTCTTTAATACCTGTCTATGTAAGCCATTATACCAATTGCCGTCAATTCTACTTTAAAGTAAACTCAAATTTATCCCTTCTCTCCAACAACTGAAAGCACTCTGCTATAAAGGCATGGTAATTTCTCATCTAGAAAACTTCAATGGCCTCCTTATGGCCCATCCTACTTTCATGCTTACTCTTCTCCCATCCATTCTCCAAAGTCTAGATGATCTTTTAAAGGTGAAAACTGGTTTATGTCTTTGGCCTGTTTTAAATAGTCCAATGGTTTCCCCTTTTGCACTTAGAATAAAAACAAAACTAAAAGGTCTGTGAGCACCTGCTTCTATCATATATAAATACCACTGTGCTTTCAGTTCCTCATCCTGTCTCGGGGTCTTCATATACTGCTACTTTCCATGCCAGGGGTACTATTTACAGGTGTTTATGGCCTTGCTAACTTCTATTCATAATTCAATTCTCAGTGACGCCTTCCCGGATTATCCAAAGCAGGCATTTTTTAATATCTTCCTATGCTTCTTCTTTGCTGGTACTTATCACAATTTGAATTATTTTAAAATCTCTCTCTCCCTCCCCATTAGACAGTGAGCTATATGAGAACACAGACCATGCGTGATCTGTTAACCCCAGTGACTAGCACATAAAATAATGAATAAATGAGTGATTGATTTGGCTAAATGACCTACCTATAAAGGCAAATCTGACTGGCACACAAGTCAGTTAGCAGAGCTTGGCTCAATGGCCACAAATTATATATATAGTATCAGCTGAAATGGGATTACAGTTTCACTGTACATTTCACAAATTAGGCTTTAAAAGAACATAGGCCAAAAACAATAACAACAACAACAACAACAACAAAAACCTCCACAACCCAATCATTATTTTATTTTCATATAAAAAGAAATTATAAAACCCACATGGTCCTACTTGCTCTCTCCAAGTGATGTGGAAAATAACTCACTTATTGATAAATCTGGTGATATAAAGTTAGCTTCATCAGATGTATTTGGCCACAACTGGCCTTTTTTTGCTGAAGCTATACATTATTCCTTCTTTCAGTCTTCTTATTAGACCTCTTCCTCTTTAGGTCTTAAGAAATTTTGAAAAAGAATTCTTTTTCTCAAGGCACTTAGTATTATATATTAAATACAGATTTTAAAAATCCCATTTTGGAAAAGATATATGTACAAAAAGTTTTCAAAGAAAAATGGAGTGTTAAAATACAGCTCAAGAGATTCTCACAGATGCTCCAGTACTTAACTAGTAGTAACACCGAATGTAATTAAAGTTCCTTTATCACTATTTCTAGTTATACTGGATTAGAAATTTGAGAAAATAAATGCTCCCTCTTAATGACATGGTTGCTTATGTCTACAGATACCATCAGTTGCTAAAGACTGACAATAGAGGGAGAAGAATCCCTGAAGTGGACCAGATAGTTAATCATCTGTTTTGAAAATACTTCATGACTATCAAACAACTCAATTTCAAAACATTCTATAACTTATAAAAAGACCATATTTAGACCTGGTAAAACAAAGCATAGGGCAATTAAGTAAGGAGAGTCCAAAGATCGAAATGAAACTTATATACCCATATATATATAAAGCAACTAAACTATAAGTCTTTTGACCAATCAGTCAGGGATAACCTCGGAAATTTATGCTTTTATGAAATAAATGATAAGCAATACCTATCCCTAATTACCTCATGGAAGAAGTGTCTCATCTGAGCCATTTTGGTTTTGAAGCGCTTTAGTTTTTGATGGATCCTCTTATCCTTCTCCAGCTGGGAGATGGTAGCCCATTCACAGTGCAGATAGGAGCTAAAGGAGATGGAAATCGTCAGCCATGGTATGAGAAAGTGGAACTGGTAAGCTAGTGTCTGAGATGAGGATATTAGCCAAAAGCAGACCTCAGAGTATGTTGCTTCAATGGGGAGACAGTCTTTAAGATCAGTGCCTCTTAAACTTGATTTTGTACACCAACCACTTAGTTTAGGGTTGGCTTGAAAGTTCACATTTCTTTTTTTTTAATATAAATTTATCTATTTTAATTGGAGGCTAATTACAATATTCTATTGGTTCTGCCATACATCAACATGAATCCGCCATGGGTGTACACGTGTTCCCCATCCTGAACCCCCCTCACACCTCCCAAAAGCTCACATTTCTAGCAGGCACCCAAATGATGCTAATTCTGCTGGTTGATGGATCACACTGAGTAGCAAGGTCTTAATGTCAGGAATTTTATCAGGAACCACCCTTACCCCACTTTTCTGTAGGCAAACATTAATCAGTCAATTTCTGAGCTTCTCTCTGAACAGACATTTTCCTCACTGGAAACAATTTGGGTGAGGAAAACTATTTTTTAAAAAAAGGGACACATTCCCAACCAGGACAGACTATACAGGAGAACTTATTACAACCCCGCGGAATTTGGGGTGAAAAGCTTTTTGCACAGATCACGTACTAGTTCTTGTACTTGACAAAGAATTCTTCTGCTTCAGTATACTGTCCAGAAGGAAGCTGGGAAGAAAAAAATTACAGTTATTAACAACTTATTTATCAAAGAGACTCCTTAATTTTAATACACGTGGCAGACTTCCATACCAAGAATAAAATATGTATCATCCAGGATATATCACTGACTAAAGGATTAAAGAACCTAATCTGGCATTTCAATGCTAGAAGCCTGATACCTGGAGAAAATAAGCCCTTTCTGGATTTAAGCAGGTAAGTGAAAGAAGGGGCAATAAGACAGTTCTTACTTTCCACCTAACTTTTCTCTGCTATCTCTTGTAACTACATTATAGTGATATAGACTGACATCCAAAGGTGCTCATTACATAAAGTCTGTAATTGTAGCATTATGGGCTAACATGGAAAATAGGCCTCACCTCCTTCTTCACAATCCGCATAGAAAGCACTTTGTCTACAATGGCAGCATCTTCTTCACTGGGATTTTCCTGCAGGAAAAGATGCAGTCAGTCAAACAAAGAGATTGTGAGCAGCAAGACACACATCTCAAATTGCTTAGTTCTCAGCTTACCACAAAGAACTGCATGGAAGGCAAAGTCTCGCCATCTGGTTCCTGCACTGGCTCAGGAAGGATAGGCTCAGTTTTGATTGGACCAGTTACATCCACTTCTTCTTCTTCTTCATCGTCTGTGATCTTTATATCCAGATCCTCTGTATATTTTTTCCGCTTAACTTGGCGGTTCGAGCGTCTCTTCTACAGGGGCAAAAACAGTCAAAATAACTGCTTAGGTCTCTCAAACAGAAAACCTTTAAAACTATTTGACTATAGTCATGTACTTAGATTTGACTCCAAATTCCCTAGGAAAAATCAAACCAAAAGATGGTAAGGAGCTTATTTATCAAATTGTATGATATTAAACCATGTAACTTATTCCATGTACTGAGTAAATATTAATTTCCTGAATTCCTTCATTATAGTATCAGAATTCATCTGAAAGTAACCTGGGTACTATTGGCAAGAGGCTCTGAAAAACTAAAATAGAACTCTTTAAACTCTCTACCTGCAGGGTGCAATGAACTTCACACCAGGAGCAACCTTGGAGTCCACTGGTACAAAAACATTGTTTCTAACTGTTTGTCTGTTTTAGTTCTAAAGTTTTGTTTGTTTAATAAATAGGATCATACAGCACATACTGTTCTGCTGCTTACTTGTTAACATTTTTCTTGGAGATGTTTTCCATATCAATGAATTTCAGATCTACCTCATTCTTTCAAGTGGTTGAGCAAAATTTAATTAAATAATCTCAGTAATAGGTACAGCTCATGATAAAAATTAGGAAGGATGGAGAGAAAAAATTATTTTTCAGTAATGATTATAACCCCTGGAAAATCCAAAATCAAATGAGTCATTAGAAGCAGAACTACTAAAATTGATTTCTAAATTCAATTTTAGTAGTTAGTAGTACAATTTAGTACAATCAATTGTACTAAAATTGATTTGATAAATTTGCTTGGCATAAAGTTAATTTTAAAAAATCAATGGCATTCTTACATAGACTAAGCCAGAAAATACAATAAAAGAAAAGTCTGTTTATGAAAAAAGATCATCTTTAGTATTAAATTTAGTAAGAAATAATGAAATATTTATAACCTCCCCAATCACAAAAGTTTGAAAAACAAATTTAACAAAACTTTTAAATTAGATAAGCTGATTCTAAAATTCAACAGAGAACTAAACATCTAAGTATAACCATAAAAATATGAAAAGGTATACTTGGCCTTATCCGATGTTAAAGCCAATATAAAGCTATAAGGATTAACACAGCTTGGTACCTCTCCAGGAGGAGATAAACAGATCAATGAAATAGTGTCCAAATATAGATTAAAATACTTAGGTGGATTTAGAACATGATAAAAATAGTATTTTTAATCAGTGAGGAAAAAGTGGATTATTCTATAAATGAGATTGAAAACAAACCACTAGCCAAACAAAACAAATTTGTTTCTTATATCCTCTAGATATAAGAAACAAATTTATAAAAAGACTGAATAATTTCAAAGTTTAAAAAAAGACAAAATTTCTGAATTTCTTTCTTTAAATAATCCTGGAGTAGGAAAGGTGTTTCTGATAAAGTGACTAATCAATTTGATCTTATAACTAAGAAAAAAAATCAATACAATAGAAATATGAGCAAATAACATCAATAGACAATTTTTGTAGGAAAAAACATGAATGGCTTTCAATGTAAAATGATGCTCACATTCACAATAAAATTGTTACAACTTTTTTTTTTTTTTTTTGCATCTAACCAAGAGGCAAAAATCTGAGAGTTTGATTGAATATTTGAAATAGGAACTCATACATTGCTGGTGAGAGTACACACTGGCATGAAGAAAATTTCCATATAACAAAATTTGACAATATCCATTGACCCAACAATCCCACTTCAAAGATATTATCCTACAGATAAATTTGTACATGTATACAAATCTCTGCGGGCTTCTCTGGTGGCTTAGTGGTTAAAGAACCTGCCTGCCAATGCAGGAGATGTGGGTTCAATCCCTGAGT
Source organism: Ovis aries (assembly GCF_016772045.2). Taxonomy (NCBI): domain Eukaryota; kingdom Metazoa; phylum Chordata; class Mammalia; order Artiodactyla; family Bovidae; genus Ovis; species Ovis aries. The sequence goes on along the minus strand of NC_056060.1, from coordinate 24,084,512 downwards.
TAGGAAGGTTCCCTGGAGAAGGAAACGGCAACCCACTCCCGTATTTTTGCCTGGGAAATTCATGGACAGAGGAGCCTGGCAGTCCATGGGGCCGCAAAAGTCAAACACAACTTAGCAACTAAACAACAACAACAAAGAACAGCAAATCTCTGTCAGCATTATCTGTGGTAGTAAAAGACCAGAGAAAACCTAAATGCCCACCAACAGGGGCTGGATTGGACAAATTATGCTACAGTCAAAAAATGTAACACTACAGAACTATATAAAAAGAATGGGGTAGACGGACAAGAATGAACAGTGGATGTGGAGCTGGAACTCTCACTGCTGGTCCATGTGTAAAATGACAATCACTTCAGAAGGCAGCAGATTCTTACAAGGTTAGAAAGTCAAATGTTTAACTACCCCACAGTCTATCAACTCCTGGCTATTTAGCTATGAGAAATGAAAACCTATGTCCACAAAGCATGTGTACTAAGACTGTCCACTGCATCCTTACTCAAAACAGCTCCAGACTGAAGAAACCAAATGTCTAATAGAATGAATAAACACTGTGGTATATTCCTGAAGTAAAATGTTTCTCAAGAAAAAAAAAGGAATGAACTTCTGATACATCACCATGAATAATTCTGAACACCACTATGCTGAAAAAAGTGAGACCCAAGAGTATATACTATGTGATTCCAATTACATGAAGTTTAAGAACAGGCTAAGTTTAATCTATGGTTAACAGAAATGAGCACAATTGTTTGCTTATGGGGAGATGGTGGGGAGAGGATGGTGAACTGACAGAAAAGAGGGTACCAGGGAACCTTCTGGGATGATGGAACATGGGGCTTCATTAAATAATTTCTCTACTTTGGTGTATATTTCAAATTTTTCATAATAAAAAAGAGTGTGAGGAAGAATGGGTTAGATTTATCTTTTCTAATAAAGAACTATATTCAAGATATACTGTTAGAGAAAAAAGCACAGTACAGAAGAATAGGTATGGAATATTAACATTGAGTGGAAGTGAATTATGAGGCCTCCACTGCCAAGACTGGTATTTGAGGAAACATAATTAGGTCAATTAATTGTGTTTCCTCAAGTTCTGACATGAAAATCCTAGCCCCCTAGTACCTCAGAATGTGACTGTCTGGAGACAGGGCCTTAAAGAGGTGATTAAGTTGGGGTGGGCACTACTGGATCAGGGCCCTTAAGAGGAGGGAATCTGGCCACACGCAGAGACAACAGGGACACACGCACTGAGCAAAGATCATGCGGGGGCACAGTGAGGAGGCGGCCTCTGCAAGCCACGGAGAGAGGCCTCGGAGGTAACCAGACCTCCTGATCTTGCACTTCTAGCCTTCAGACCTGTAAGAAAATAAATTTCTGTTGTTTAAACTATCTAGTCCGTGGTATTTTGTTATGGTAACCCTAGCAAATTAATATACCACTTTTTAAATTTTATTAATTCTTGCATTTCTTGTATTACAAAGATTTGCCTGTAGTTTGTGTTTTAATTTTATTTTTAATTGGAGGATAATTACTTTACAATGCTGTGATAGTTTCTGCCATACTCACTTGGTGTTTTGATTATATAACACTTTATTTAACTCTGTTTATTTAACAAACATATATAACTCTTACTGTGCTCTCTTACCTAAACACTCTTCTATGTGGTTTGCAAACATTTACATTTAATCCTAACAACTCTACTTAGTAGATATTACTATCTGTACTTTAGAGATGAAGAAATTGAGACACCACAAGGTCAAGTAAACTTGCCTTAAGTGACAATATTAGTAAATACTAGAGTTAACATGAGAACCCAAGAAATGGTCTTGGTCTTAAACACTATGCTATTTAGAGCATTTTTCGTTGTTGCTACATATACATAGTTTTTATATGGTAAATATATCAATCTCTCCCTTTATGACTTGGAAATTTTAATACCCTCCTTAACTCAGTCACGTTTGATAAAGGTCCATGATTTCAATTTTTACATTTTTACCTTTGATTAAACTAGAATTTGTTTTTCTTAAAGAGTAATGCAAGAAATCCAGTTTTATTTCTTCCTAAATGAGTAGTCATCCTAACATAATGTGTTAAATAATCTTTCTTTCCATTGATTTTATAATCTTTTTCCTTTCTTTTTTTTTTTTGGCTGCACCATCCTTGGTGGCTTGCAGTATCCTAATTCCCTGACCAGGGATTGAGCCCCGGGCCCTCAGCAATCAAAGTGCGGAGTTCTAACCACTGGACCACCACGCAATTCTCTCCACTGATTTTAAATGGCCTTTTAACTCACATCTTAATGTCTCAAAATTATCTGGATCTGTTTCTAGACTGTTATTTTTCACTCTGCTATTTCTTCTTTAAACTCTTGGTAACTATAATTTCATAATATATTTTAATGTCTGTTAAATCTAGCTTTTGCTTCACTCTCCATTTCAAAAATGTCTGTCCTATCCTCACGTTAATATCCCCCAGAAAAACCCAAGTCTCAGTTTGTCAGTGCAGTGAATATATATTAAAGAAGAGGGGAGACATTTATAAAGTATTGATAGCTAGTGAGGCACCTGAGGTTTGTTTAGTCCAAACCTCCACTTTCAGATAAGGAATTTAGATATAGCTAAGTAAACTAGCCAGACCCATTAGAGCTACTCAGAAGTACTATGGGTATCCTGAATCATTAATAGCTTCTTCTTTCCATGGTTGGAAACTAAAGGCAAAGATGGTACCATAAGGCAACAGAGACAGAGGACTAAAGTTCTTTTGATCCAGCTTTTTTTATTCTCTTCCCAATGTTTCTCATCTTTAAAAGGTAGCAAAAACACTGTGCCTTAAGCTTCCCAGTTCAGAGAGTCAAAACCCTAAAGTGTAAGTAATGCACAAGGGACAGCTGGACTGTTCTAAGAAAGACCAAAGTACTAGCATACCCAGAACAACAACTGCAGCATAATTGCATATCTGCTTAGTCTCTGAAACACTGGAATTTGAGAAAATGACTACTGTAGAGTAATATGCATTTTTAGAGTAATACACGTTTTGCCTAAAAAACATAAATAAGTAAAATTTAAGCCACGACCATGACCAGGTTTTGCCTCTTTTACTTTTTAGGCCTACCTCTGGTTTAGAAAAGCTGTTGAAATATGCATAGTCTTATGGTCTCTCACTATCTATTCCTGGTCTGCCTGTCAGAAGTAAACAGGATCTTTTCATGAAGTTTTTTAGGGATTCTTTTACCTGAATGCTGCTTTCTTCATCTTCCCGGGGTGATTGTGCGGGCATGACTTCTACATCTGAATTATCAGATGAGGTATTACGTTTTCTCTTCTTACCCACCACAGGAGTGATGGTGCTAAAAAGGAAAAACCAGATTAAGTTACAGCAAAGGCAAGGAAAATTTAGGAATAGAAAATACAATTAATCTAACCTATCACATATGAAACCTCCAGGCATGCTGCTGCTGCTGCTAAGTTGCTTCAGTCGTGTCCAACTCTGTGCGACCCCTTAGACGGCAGCCCACCAGGCTCCCCGTCCCTGGGATTCTCCAGGCAAGAACACTGGAGTGGGTTGCCATTTCCTTCTCCAATGCTCTAGATATTCAGTCTGGGGACTCATAACTATTGAGTAGGGTGTTTGAAAAAATAGAAGATATTGGGGTTTCTAAACTACCAGCTGGCTTTTACACCAGATTTGACAAATTTTTGCTACCACTGTATTCACGAATACCTGAATGAAGGCAGCATAACACAGCAGAACCAATTCCTGACTAACAGTTACAAGGCCTCATTTCAGTTCCAGTTCTCACTAGCTCGGCGTTAGTCTTCTAACTAGCAAACACTGATGATAAAACCTAGCGTGATAGCTGTTGAAGATCAAGTAAAATAACAGACATGAAACTTGCTTTTTTAAGCTAAAAAACCCTGTACAAATATAAAGTATTATTATAATTACACCACAAAGCCTGAAGCATCTCAGGGAGTAGAAACTAGCAAGAAAGGAGTGAAGCTACAAGACATGGAAGGAAGAGAGCACACTCAATTGTGGCAAGAGTTATGTGGCAAGCCGTGGTTCTGTCAAGACTGCTTAAGGCTGTCAGTGGCTGCTGAAATCTTCTCCAGTTCACATATGAAATGCAAGAACAGGGCAGCTATGTCTGCAGCAGCTCTTTTACCAGCATGGGTTGTAGGGGGCTAGGGAGAAGACTTTCACACTACAGTGATACAAAATCAAGAAGAATACAGCTTTTACACAAAACCCCTAACTCAAGACTGGCTGTCTTTCCCAGGCCTTGATGTTCACTTGGGACAGAGAAGAGAAAGGACTTATTATTTTCTATGACACATCCCCTTGAACTCTGAAGCTGCTATATACAGCATGAATTTAAAAACAGGAATTTAAACATGTATGCACTCTCCCCAAAGACCCCAACACAACAGCAAAGGGTGGCACTCACTTTAGCTTACTCTTGCCCTTGGTTTTGGAGGTACCAGATGTTTTGCTCTTCTTCGGCTTTTCTTCCTTGAGCCTCTCCCCACTGCTCTTCTTCCTGCGTTTCTTCTCCCCTTCCTCCTCAGGCCGGACGCTGGGCAGCTCATCCTCATTCAGGACTCGAGGTATGTTCTGTTCGCCCCGAGCACGGGCCCTCGCAATGGCCTCTGCTACAATCCGGTTTGCTTTCTCTTGCTTCTTTTGGTGTTCCAGCCTACGGTTTTCCTCAATTCCTGTCTTGCCCCCAGTATGGGGAGCAGAACTTGCTGGTGAGGACAGAGCTGCCACTTCACTGGCACTGAGAACTTTAACTACGGAGAGCCCAGAGGAGGCCCCTTGGGAAGAGCCGGCCTATAGAAATAAAGACACTACAATTTCAACATGCTTATGGCTAAACGACCTGAATAAACAGCCCTAAAGCACACAGGCTGGAAACGTTAGTTCTCTTAATCCCTTAAGAATAAGACTCATCAAGTCTTACTGAACCTAGAGGCATGCTTTTTTTTTTTTTAAATAATTTTTTGGTGGGATGGGGATGAGGAAAGGCAATTGTGCCAAATTAACCTTCTATACGCTTTAGCCATGCTTCTAATGTCAATACTCATCTCCACAATGCCATACAACTTCCAAACAATACAGACAACACTAGTGTCTAGGCCAGTAAGAAAATTCCAATGCCATTCTTGTCCTACCTTTATCTTCCTGGGGGTGGTGGGGGGTGGGGTGAGGGTAGGGGAAAGAATGATAGATAAGCACTTGACCTCTTCCAAGACTATTTATCTTTCAGATGAGGAGTATTTTCAGTCATTTTCATTTCACAGGGATATCAGCGAAGATTATAAATAAAACAATTTAAAGACAAATACTAAACAAATCATCTCTTATCCCAAACCCAACAATAACCCTCAAATCTTTTCATGATATAATTAAAATAAGGTTCCCGTGGGTGAAAGAAAGAAAAGCCTGCATCTCACTTCAGAGACATGAATCTAGACTGGCCCCACATTCAGCAGTGAGTGGTTGCTGAGGATAACGTCAGGGGACTAAGAGCGTGTTTGCCTTCTTAGCTCAACATGTTGAGTCTCACCTGTGGCTGAAGTACCACCTTGAGGGGTACTGAAAGTCTCTGTCCTGGGGCCTGTCCTGGTCCCATTATCTGAGCCTGCTGCACAGAGGAGAGAGTCACTGGCTGGGTGGAGGGCGGCTGTTGGGGTTGTGGCTGTGATGATGGAGGCTGTGGTACGATCTGGATTTTCTGTTGTGGTTGCTGCACCTGCAGCTGTATGGTTACTACTTTGGCAGGCTGCCCCTGGGCATTCTTGGCTTGAGTCAGGGCTGCTAGCTGGTTGCCCTGTAACACTATCTTGCCTGGTAGACTCCCTAGCACGACATGCCGGTGTCCTTGGGGACCTCCAGACTGTGGCTGCTGGAGGACCAGTGTGATGCGTTTCGATTCACCCTAGAGTGAAGAGAGGAAATTGCAAGAGAGGTAGGACATTAAAGAAGGGTAGACCCCTTAGTATTTACACCAGTTTTCCTCATCCTGGAATTATAAAAACTGAGGGTCAGAAAAGACAGTACAATCCCCTCTGTTCATCTTCCTATCTGTCCTGATAAATCTTTTCTATAACCTCTGCCCAGTGGGTACCAAGTCTATTCTTGAAAAACTGCTGAAAGGTTTGCTATTTTCTAAGGCAGTCATTCCATTTTTTGGAAACCTATTAGGATAAAAGTCTTTACAATGAACTAAAATCCACCTCCTCAGAGCTTCTCTTCACCAGCCCTACTTATCTGAACACTGTCTTCCCCTCCTCCAAATTCTTCTGGCCCTTGATTCAGAGGCTAGAGTCTTTATTTTCTTATAAAAGAAACAAGTCTTTTCACTGGGCAAAGCTGGAGGAGGACAATCTTAATAAGAAGAACAGTAAAGATACACATAGTTTCTGTAAGTCTTGCAAATATAAATACACATATTTGTCAAAAATGATTCTTTGTTCCCATTGCATCCTACAGTACTCGTATAACTTTGTATCATCCACCACTGTGAGTTCTTGCTTAAGGTCTGTATTTCCTGGCAGATGGTGAGCTCTGTAAGGACAGGGACTGTGTCTATCTTGTTCAGCGCCAGCTAGGCACAGTGTAAATATGCAGTAAGAGCTCAAAAAATGCATTAACACTAACTGCTTTCACCTTGTAAGTAACAAATAATGTGGCTATCAACACTAACTGATAAAAAGTAAAGACGGAATTTAAGCAGAATTCCTAGAGACAGCTCTCATGTGCTTGCTCTCACACAGTTGCTGGGCCCGCTACTAAACCAAAATTCACCTCCCCCTTTCACTCAAGTCACCTGGGTGGGTGTAGAGGTCAGTGTAACTGCAGGCTTCAGTGGGGGCCCTGTGGCCCCAGGGTTTCCAGCAGGAGCTGAACCCTTAACTGGCTGTAGGACCAGCTGCTTTACTGGTCGGCTGGGCTGGACAATGCGCTGAACAGTAGCCTGGTTCCCAGGGACCTTGGCGGCCAACACTGTATTACCAGAGACAATGGAAACACCAGGTCGAAGGGGAGTGCCGGTTAGCACTTTGGTAAAAGTGACTTTTCCACCATTGGCTGTGCCAGCCACAAGGGGCTGAGCTGTGCTGGTGATACCTTGGGCCTGAATTTGTGCCACATGGGCACCAGTGACTGAGGAGCTTGGTGGGGCTTTAAGGATAACAATCTTAGGGGCGGACTGAGGTGGTTGTCCTCCAGCACTACTGGAGGAGACAGCTGTGGCAGAGACACCCATGAAAGGATTCCCTTGGCTCAGGATCTCCTGGCTCTTGGAGACCTGCAAAAGTCCTGATGTTGGTGTTGATGTCTGTAAGACAGGTTGGGCTGGCTGCTCTTGGCTGACGGGCTGAGTGGTATAATCATGCAAGGTTAAAGATTCTGGAGCTGGAGCTGTTGATTCTTTGGGAAGTTCTGTGGGGGCTGTTTCCTCTGGTGGGGGGACCAAGTCATTTGCTGATGAATTCGCCACATCGCCACCTCCACCATCCTGGTTCATCTGATCCAAGGAGTCCAGAGAGCTTGGCAGTCCAAGGGCTTCTTCAATAGGGTCTTGTGTGACCGGATTGAAGCTGTCATCAGTCAGAGAGTCCAGGCCAAATAAATTCGGGTCATCAAACAGATCCATGATGGGGTCTGCCATCTTGGGAAAGCAATGGGGGTTACTTCCCCAAGGTTTAAGGAGGGAAGGGGAGGGGGGGTACTGGCTCTCCCCTCCCCTCCCCTATTAAGAAAAAAATGTACACAATAGAAGAGGACTACTCTTCAGGTAAAGAGGCAAGAAACAAGTGCATGTCAGACTGTCCTGACCTTCATGGAGCAAGATGGCTAGGTCTTCAGAGGAAGATGATGGAACTCCTGTTGTAGAAAGACAAATGACAAGTAAGCAAAGGAGGTGACCTCAGGGAAAATTTCTGCCCGTAACATCAAATAGCATCAAAATAGTAAGAGAAGAAGGAAATGTGAGGTAAGCTGAGGACAGAGACACAGCAGAAAGAACATCCACACTTCTGCTTTGAAACCAAAAGAGAAAAAAAGAAATAAGCCAACCCCTTTTTGGGGCTCTTACACCTACACACTTTGAAGCTTCTGTCTGTCAAGATAATTCCACTGTCTCTGTCCATTTCTTTTCACAATTATCATTCTTAGGTACAGAACAGGAAATGCAACATTCATTCACTTTCTATTTCAGATTCTTAAGTTGACAGCAATGAACAATATATCAGCAATACTTCAGTGAATACAGATAGAGGCTTCTGGATATACTGGATTTTGTAACTTTTCCTTGTAATTCCGATACTTCTACTTACTACTAGCAAAAATAAACACCTTTAACCAAGCTTACTGGGTAATCTCGCTAAGTTTATAGTATAATTTTACTCAGGAAGACTCACAGACTTTAGTTCACCCATCAGTGAACCTATACATTGTGCTTCTGTTATTAAGTCCCCTCCCCGCTTTCTCATATTTAAGATCAAAACCTTCTCTGGGAAAAGAGTCAAAGAATTCTACAATTTCGTTCCAGTTTATGTTTCCAACTTTCACTCTCATCATTTCCTGTATGCTCATCACTTCCTATATATACCCTAGATTTCAGTCCAAACAGATAATCCAGTTCCCTTAATGACATTCCTATCTGCATGACTTTGCCTATTTTGCTCTATTTTCTGCCTGGAACATCTTTACCACCCTCCCCACAAACATCTCTTCCAGCTAAAATCTTTAACATCCTCAAAGGTCTTCTACTCAGTAAGGCGAGCCCTGCACCTCCATAAGGTGAGCAATTTGTGATGACCCAGTCCCTTCATCTTCTTTGTTGTTGTTGTTTAATCACTAAGTCATGTCTGACCCTTTTGCAACCCCATGGACTACAGCCCACCAGGCTTCTCCATCCATGGGATTTCCCAGGCAAGAATACTGGAGTTGGTTCCCCACCCAGGAATTGAACCCACATCTCCTGCATTGATGGGCAGATTCTTTACTGATGAGCCACCAAGGAAACTCTCATCTTCTTTAAATACCCACAACATTGCCTGTACCTTATTTAAAGCACTTATATTTAACATTTTATTAAAATGATAAGTCTCTTGTCCATTTCCTCTAAAGGACCAAAAGGTTCCTTTGTGCAAATTATAAAAAGCTGCCTGCTCAAGATGCTTGTCTGCCATCTGCTGGAAAATTATCATATTAAGCATATTATCTGTGATGATGATGAACATGTGCAACGCACACCCTGCACAACCCTGCATGGTGGCCCAGCTCCTCTTTCTTCAAGACAGAAGAGCTCCTGAATGGTGGGGACCACATCTTATTCATCTGTGGATCTCTAAATTGCCAGATCAATATCACATACACAGTAGCTACTCAAAAAAATTTAAATGAATTAAGTGCCTGTGGTATCTGAAATTAACTATTCTGTTCTTAGAGAAATTAACTGGTATTCTCTGATTCTAAGATGAGACAGTAGAAAACTTCCTATCTTGAAAAACTGTCCTACAAATAACTGAAACTATGTTTTCAAAATCCACATATGGGGCTTTTAAGTACATAAAATGTTGGAAAAAGGAAAAACCAAGACAAGGAGTTTTAAGTATATCACCCTGTAACTGTTTGAAAATGTAGTATTTGCTTTCTGTATACGATTCCAATATGTGTCAATCCAGGAAAGCATCGGTAACACCATTTCTCCTACTTTTAGAAGAAACCAGAAAAGAAATTTGTCAGTGACACAGAACAGACTAGACTGAAGACTTTTTCACACAAACCCCAAGCTTTTTTCCCTCCTCCTCAACTCATTCCAGTTATCCCTGCAAAATTAATATAATGTGGGTAAGTAGCCCAGAAACTGAGACACAGATAAGAGAACAGACTCATCAGTAGTTGGCACAGCAGTTTTTCAAAATTACAAACCATACAGAGCATCTCCACCAATGTTAAACAAGATCTTTCGAGCTTCAGTAACTGTATCCCTTCACATCTCAAGCAAGGTCCGCATCATTTCCCATTCCTGGCTAAAGTATTCCACAAGCTCATCCCAGCCTCTCCTATCTAATGCCTGCCCCAAAACTACTCAAAATGGTGATCAGAAGACTTATAAATATTTCTTAATTTAATAAAAATCTACTCAATAATTTTATAAATTTTTTCAATACTTCTATCATCTTTTCCTAGTTATGCCCTACTTTGCTACATATTATCTTTTCACCTCCTATTCACTGTCAGAGAAACTACACTAAATATCTAACAGTCAGCTGTCACACAAAAAATACAGTGAAAGTTCCCACTAACTAGAAGTTTACACTGTTAATAGTTTATAACCTTCCTTTCTTCCATGGAGAATTCTGTCCTTTCCAGGACTCCTTGCTATTTATTCACCCAAATGCTCTTTCTTCCCTCCGCAAAAGCCCAGTCTCAGAGAAAGAGAGAGAGAGAGAGAGAGAGAGAGAGAGATCTCATTTTTTAATGGGAAAAACCAGGTTAACAGCTTCTCAAATATTTCCTTACTTCCATATGACTCAAGCATTAAGCTCTTAAAGGTCAATGTACTTATTTATCTCCCTTTCCAATTTTGGGACCAAATTCCTGCTTCTCCTGGTTCAGTCAAGGCCCCCCAGTTTAAAAAATCTCACCACCGACAATGCCACACATCAAATCTCACTACTTCTCAGTTCCATTCCATCAACTCACCCCTACCTGACCTAATTCATTGTATATGAATTTTTTAATCCTAGCCTACAGCTTCTTTTTTAACTCACATCTTTAAATCTGTCCTTGACTCTCAAAAGAATAAGCCTTCTCCAAATGTACCGCCAACTTTCTTACTCCCTCCTATTCTTACTTATGGGTCATCCTAGCTATACCCATATCTGGCCTATTCTACCAAGTTCATCTACCTCATGAATTCTCTTTCCATAATTCAAATCCTGGTAACAAAAATAAATAAATGTTAAGCAGTCAAATATATGAAACCCTTAAGATAACCTTAAGTAAAGCTACTCCCTAGATAAAGAAATCATAGCAGACTTTTATCATATTGAGAATGAAAAGCCAGCCTTCACCTTCCATTGACCCAAAGAGAAACATATGCATATGTTCAAAAGACAGTTTGATGGCTGTACTTAAACATTTTCCATAATTCCAAACTAACAAGTAGACTAATGACAGAAAACTTGTGGGGTGGGGGGGAGGGTGTGGGATATGAGGGAAGTAGAACCAACTAGTCAGTTGAGATTAAAATTCAAAGCTATCCATCTACAACTTCGAGATAACAAGCCGTAGAGATTCTTTATATAACAGCCCTTCATCTCACCTTCTTTTTTAAGGAGAAACTACTCCTTCCCCTCGAAATAAATAAATACTGATGTTGGCAGCTTTACCACCTTTAATATAGTTCTTCTGGGTTTTCTTAGAAATCTAGAGTCCCAGCTCTCCTGTTTTTATTTTATGTGCCTCCTGGTACCCTTGCCCATTTCAAAAACAACTTGTCTGTCCAATCATAAAGGACTAAGTTTTAATTCCATGCTATACTTTTCAATCTCAATCTCCCCAAATCTTTCAACAAAGCAGTGATTCTCAACTGGGAGATGGAAGGTATGTGAAGTTTGAAAATGTACCTTTAATGTTATAACTTTACATTTGTCAAATGGAAACAATCTCACTGTTTACATTATTTATATTCAATAAAACTGAACCATATCTCTTGGCCTGTGAGGGTATGTAAAAGACAACATGGTGGGGGTGGGGGTTGGGGGGCGGTGTAGCGCAGGCAGGTGTGGACAGAGAAAGAAGCATGCCTGGTTTGGAAAGATTATCGACATTTATGTGATGGGATAGGATTTCTTATGGCCTCTCAAAAGGAAGTTCATCATTTTGTTTATGATAGATGAGAAATACTGCAAGAAAAATTAGCCCAGTTGTCTAATACATAAACTGACCTTCAGACATCCATTCTCCATTTACAGATTTCTCTACACTGCCCATCCTCTTAGAAGATAACAGATGAATGGCATAATGACAACAAATGACCTTTTGGGGGAGGGGAAGGCTGCATCTTTACAAAGTACCAGCCATGACCACTTAACCTCTAACTGCTCAAAGAACAAACTATTTTACTTCAAAGTATTAATCTTGTTATTGGAAACTGTATCCTTTCAAGATCAGTGGCAGGCAGGCAGACATAAACATTCTATGGAAACAAAAGATAGAAGCAATCTGAAGAAATCTCTTGAAAATAAAATAAATCAGAAGGCTTAAAATGAAGATAGTCAATATAATTTTTAAAAGAGAAGGACTTAAAAACTGCACCATGGAGACATCTGTGAGACCCAAAGGGTCTTAAGTCTTATAAAGAAACAGGAAATAAACATCCTATGGGAATGGAATCACAACTTAGGGTCAGCAAAGGATCAGGATGGAAGGACACAGACCATAAGAAATGGAGCTATTTAACTTGAAGCCACTCAGGAGATTTCCTCAAGAATATCAAGATCCTAGGCCATTTTCTCTATCTTCACCATTCTCACTGCCAAATGTGTGGCTGCTCTTTTTTGTTTGTTTTCCCAGTTACTGAAGGAAAAAGCACTCACACCTCAATCAGGAGTATGGACATTTGGGGCAAACATGGCTGGTAAAGTGAGTCCTTCTGAATAAACAGGGAAAGCAAAATAGGCAAGTATGAACGCTAAAACCATGTACATACGTTCAAGGGGTAAAGGAAAAAGTACAGAAATTTTGTGCTCCTGTGGAAGAAGGGAAAGAGCAAGGTAAGGAAGTATGGGATTGATGGAGAGGAAAACGCGACTGGAGGCGGGGGTGGCGGGGACCCGGGTACATTACCTGCTCATACTGCCAGTGTTGGTGCCAGTAAGGCCCACACAGCAGAGGCGGGAGATTTCTGGCAACTGGAGCCCCCAAAATGGAGATGAAGTACATGCACTTGAGGGAGTGAGCCAGTGGGGTGCCCTCCAGGGTGCGGATGGTCAAGACGGGAAGATGCGGGGTGGGGGGGTGTGGATGCCCGGGGTGGGGGGGGGGGCGAGCAATGTTAGGGCGGAAGCTACAGGCGGGAAGGTCCGACAAGCCCTGAAGGAGAAAAGGAGCTGTGTCTCACCCCAGCAGGGTAATAGAGGTGCCTTTACCTGCAGCGGCCGTGGGGGGCCGGTTCGCCCCTCTCGCTGTCTCTCCAGCACCAGTTCCCCCTCCTCCTGCGCAACCTAACTTGATGCTCCTGCCCGCCCCACGTCCTTATTCGCTCCACTCCGCTGCCACTCACCACAGGCGCAAGGACGCAAACCAGCGCAAAGGGTGGGACTAAACAGAGCTTCCCCCTCCCCCGCCACCGCGGGGTTAGGTTGAGAGCGCACGGAGAGGCCTATCCGGTTTCCAGGGCCGAGGCGAAGCCTGCAGCTTGCTTGAAAAAAAAAAAAAAGGAGCCTGGCCAAAGGAATGGTCTCAAGCTGAGGGAAACTAGTCCTGGAGATTCAATTCCCCCACCTCCAACACTCTTTTCTGCACACCAAAGAGCGTAAACTCGGGAGAGAGGGTTCCACACTAGGCCAACTCCGCCTCCCTCTGAATCCCCTGCCTCTTAGTCCTGTCAGCGCCTCTGCTGTGGTGACTACCCCTTATCCCACGACCCATTAAAAGGGGCCACATCTTCCATCCATCAGAGGAGTGAGTCAGCCCAACTGCTGGAACACGGGGCCCTCTTCTCTTCAAAGATGAAGCGCTCTCTCTGCTGCAACCCAAATTGCATTCTTGATAGTCTAACCCTTAAGCATCAGTATCACTTTCTAGAAAGTAATCTCAGGTACTCACGACCAATTCCCAAGCACTCCACCTCCAAAATGCACACCTACTCCTAACCCTCAAACCTGGGCTCTGGCCCTCACCTCGCTGCTCTTGAAACTCAGCCCCTCTGATATATGGGTCAGGGTCCAGTTTGCAGTGCCACTTCAGACCACTCTAATTCCCAGGGTTGGCAACCCCAGAATGATGGTACAAGCTTAAATCCCTCAAAGTAAACTGTTAATAAAAACAGCTGCTTACCTCCTGACCACTAATTTCCCCTGAAATGTAAACACTCTCAACACTGAAATCCTACTTTCTGTGCTCTATGATACAAACTAGGAAGATCAACTTGGCCTTAGATCTCCTATTTTTAAAGATCTTCGCCTTACCACTAATGCTAGGGACACCCAATCCCCACTCCAGTAAACAGCAATACTGTTCTCCCATTCACTCAGGCTCCAAACTTCAAAGTCGCATCTGAAACTTCCTCTTGTATCCATTTTTCAACCATTTGCCCAGTCCCATTGGCTCTCCTGAAAATGTATCACAGATAGTGGAGCTGGCCAGCTTCCCAATCACATCAAGTCAGTTCTCTTGTTGCACAGATGAGAAAACCGAGGCTTACAGCTGAGTGATACAACCATGAAACCAAGTGGCAAAGTTAGGACTCAACTTTCTCACTTTATTTCTGCTGCCACTTCATTTATGCAGCTCCTATAACAGAAAGAAGCCTCTCCCCCTACTAATTCTGCTATCAGATTAGTTTCCTAAAACATAGGATAGCTAAATCAGTCACCTGCTTAAAAACTTATAAAGATTCCCTGTTACTTAAGATATAATCCCTAAAAGACCACACTTTGCCTTTCTAGTCTTTTTTTTTTTTAGCCATACCCCATGGACTGCAGGCTCTTAGTTCCCCAATCATGGATTGAACCCAGAGCCAAGGCAGTGGCAGAGCTGAATCCTAACCATTGGACCACCAGGAAACTCCCTGCCTTTCTAGTCTTATTTCCCACTATTCTACATATACATTTATATGCTGGCCAAAACAGACAATATTGTCAATATATTTTTTTCTCATCTGGGCCTAAGTAGTACACTTGCCTTCAAATTATGTTACTCTTATTCCATTTCTTTGTTTTCTCAAAATCTTACTTATCCTTTAGGACCCACATCAAATACCTCTTCATTATCTGAACATTTACTGAGCATACAATATACAGAGTAATATGGTAGCATTAGAGAACCAAAGATGAATCAGACAATCTCCACCCTCAAAGAGGCTTCCCTGATAGCTCAGTTGGTAAAGAATCCATCTGCAATGCAGGAGACACTGGTTTGATTCCTGGGTCGGGACTATCTGCTGGAGGATGGACAGGCTATCCACTCCAGTATTCTTGGGCTTCCCTTGTGGCTCAGCTGGTAAAGAATCCGCCTGCAATGCGGGAGACCTGGGTTCAATCCCTGGGTCGGGAAGATCCCCTGGAGAAAGGAAAGGCTACCCACTCTAGTATTCTTGGGCTTCCCTTGTGGCTCAGCTGGTAAAGAATCCACCTGCAATGCGGGAGACCTGGGTTCAGTCCCTGGGTCGGGAAGATCCCCTGGAGACGGGAAAGGCTACTCACTCCAGTAGCTGGATGAGACTTTCACTCACTTCACCCTCAAAGAACCTAAGACAGGAAGGAGTACATTTGTGTACACATGTGGGGAGACAGGAAGAGTAGGGACTATGCCAGCAGTGACAAATGTCCAATGGAATACACGCCCTTCAGGTCAAAGGGACTTAATAAATTAGGAGAAAAGGTATTAAGGAAGTAGTCTCTTAAAGGATGAGGAGTTAACTTGGGAAGGGAAGGTGAGCTACAAGAAAGGGGTGTTCAGGCAACAGGGACAGTAAGAGGAAAAGCAAAAGAAAGCAGGGCAGTGAAAAGCAGTATGAGATATATAGAGGAAGGTCCAAGTAGTTCAGAAGTTCAGTCTTGCCTAAGTGTAAATCACAAAGAAGAAATCAGAAGGAGACAAAAATTGAAGGGGGAGGTAAGGGGCAGATCTTTCAAGGAAAAAGCCTTGAATGCCACATTGAAGCATTTTCTTACAGGTGTCTAAGGAGCCACTGAAAGATGGAATCATACAATCAAATATGCATTTTAGTTAGCTAGCTCTGGCTGCTGGATAGAGAACAGATTTGGGGGATGAGGGAACAGAGGACACAGAAGCAGCTAGGAGGCTGCTATGGTAGTCCAGAAAAGAGTTGTAATGTGGATGCTTATTGATTTTTTTTTTCCTGCACCCCTGCCTTCCTATATTGGAGACTAACTCAAGGTAAAATCTTCAAGAAGAAGACTGGAAGACTGGATCTTAAGTCCCATTACAGAGCTGGAGTGGGTGGGTGGGGGGTACTGAAATGAGGGGTGAGGTTCTACTTCCCCTTCCAGTTGGGGAAGAAGTATACATACACATAACTTTGCCCAGTTTAAGTGGACACTCCTGTGGAAAACCTTGATTTTGCAGTGGCAATACAAAAAATATTGTCTAACCAGCCAGTTAGACAATATTCAGCAATGGGAGACACTCGAATTCTGCAGCATCATAAACAGACTGTCAGTGCTATGATCCTGCCCACATTCTCCATGTCTCCAACTTCCCTTGGTTCCAGATCAATTTCTAAATCAGATTCTCTAGCATTCCCATGTGAGCCACACAACATCCTTTGAATATGTCCCTTTCAGCTTAAGTTAGTCAAAAGATGATTTCTGTGGTTTGCAACCAGGAATTCTTGCAAGATGCTGCTGCTGCTGCTGCTAAGTCGCTTCAGTCGTGTCCAACTCTAATGATGAGAACCCAAATCATAGCAATGTGGTTCCAAAGGTAATGAAGGGAAGGAAGGGAGAGAGTTTAGTAAAACTTAGCAGATAAAAACTGGTAGAACCTAGAGTTTACAGGGAAAGAGGAGTTCAGCCACTGTAGTCTGAGTTGCCTATAGCATGTCAAGTACTGACATTCAATGGGAGGTTGGATGTATAAATCTAAAAGTTGCCTTGGTGACAGATTTGGAATTATCAGTATCAAAACAGTAGTTTTATGAGTGGGAAGAACTCAGAATATGAAGAGCAGAGCAAGTATATACAACACCGCACCAATGCTGTTGGGAAGACAACAGAGAATGCTGGGGGTCTGGGAAGAACTGAATGTCCACTCCAAAGAAAGCAGCTGCTGTTCAGCTCTTAGTTAAGTGTTGCCATATGGAAACACAAATCTGAGGTTGAGAGAGAACTTTAGGTTTTCCAAAAGCCAGAAATACAGGGCTTTATGTAAGTCTTCCAGGTTTTAAACAAAGATAACTAATTTTTAAAAACGTTTTAAACACTTGGCAGGCTAAACAAAACACTTAGCAGGAAACCCCCAAATTTGAGATTTTGGGTGTGGAGTGAGAAAAGCTACAGAGGAACCCAGGAGAACATCAGTATTTAAGAGTCAGAATAAGCCACACCTATTAAGCAGGTAGACAAGGCAAAGCTAGAGAAGCAGAAAGTGCAATGCAACCGAAGCAGAGAGAGGAGAGAGTTGCAGGGGGAAAGAGTGATCAGCTGCATCCAACAAAGCACAAATGTCCACTAATACAAGAACTTTAAAATGCGTCCATTGGATTTAACACATCTCTGCTTTTCTCTGTCAAGCTAAGAGTAGTCAGTTCCATATGAGTTTTCATAGCATTTTTGTTAAGTACTTTTTTGGGATAATTATCTTCTAATTCCTATTTTAGTTACATTTGTATGTGGAAGCCTCAGGGGCTTAAAGTCACAGGGATGTGGGTTCAAATTCCTGTTCACAAAGTAAATAAACCTTTCTGAGTCTAGTCCATTCCTTTGTACAAAGGCAGATCAAAGTGGTGGTGGTGTTCAGTGGCTAAGTCATGTCCAACTCTTCGTAACCCTGTGGACTGGAGCATACCAGGCTTTCCTGTCCTTCACTATCTCCTGGAGTACAAAGGGGGATCAAATTATAGGGCCATTAATGAGGATTAATGAAACATCTCACATACTTCTAATAAATATTGATATATAACCACTATTTCTAGGAGGTACTAAACCAATGTTCCTGGA
The DNA here is from genome assembly GCF_016772045.2 of Ovis aries. NCBI lineage: Eukaryota > Metazoa > Chordata > Mammalia > Artiodactyla > Bovidae > Ovis > Ovis aries. Next base: position 24,066,591 of record NC_056060.1, on the reverse strand, counting down.
TAACAGTTGGGAAAAAAATTGTTTTTACCAGTGTCTCTACCTAATTTGGGAGATGCCAGTCAGCCTTAGAGGGTGTAGAGTGATTAATGGCCTTCAAAATAATTCATTAATTTCAGCAGGTTAATATCTATGAGCATGAATATGCACTGCAGCCATTGCTTCCTCTATATTAGATCTAATTTACAGCAAACAGGAATAACTACAGTTTAGATTCTAGAGTCTGGGGATCATATTTAACTAACTGGCTTCAGTCAGCCTAAACCTGCTATAGATGTTCTAAGTCACTAGCATCTGACTTTTGGGTACTTAGAGACCTAAATTAAAACTCTCAGGGATCCAAGGAAGGATGATAAAGATTTCAAAAACACCCCCTCATCCCATCCCTCCAAGCACTTTTTTCCAGAACATCACACTTCTCTGATTTACCTTCTACTTCTCTGGCCAATTCTCCTTTGCTACTCTTCTCCTCCACCAGCATTTAGTTCACCAAGCTTTGGTCCTAGGCCTTCCTTTTTTCTCATTCTGTACCTTCAAGGATGTCCAGTTCATATACAGGGTCTCAATTCATTATTTTCCTCAACAAACTACTTATATACTTGTCTCTCATTTGTATCTCTGGGCAAGATGTCTGAACTCCAGGCCTGTTTATTGACTTGCTTACTCAACAGCTCTTCCTGGTTGTCTCTACAGTCTCCCTGGCTGACCTTCCTCCCTAGAAGAGGCTTCTTACCTCAAGGAGACTTGATTTCTTGGTGGTATCCTCCATACTCACTTACATGTGCACTCACAGAAGGTAATCACCCTCTAGCATCTCCTATTCAGCTGTGGCTGAAGATACCAGAAACTCTTTTCCTTACCACTCCTATCCAATATTTCAGAATCCTACCTTCATCCCCTAAACATCCCTCAAATCCACCCACTTCTGCCTCTACTACCATTCTGGGTCAAATGACCATCCCCACTCCCCTCGACTACTGGAACTGCCTTCCAACTTGTTCCCCATCTGTTCAGCCTGTTTAATTGTTTGCTGTTGTTTAGTCTGAGTCATGCCTGACTTGTGATCCTATGGATAGCTCCTCTGTCCATGGGATTTCCCAGGCAAGAATACTAGAGTGAGTTGCCATTTCTTTCTCCAGGGGGATCTTTCCAACCCAGGGATCGAACTTGTGTCTCCTGCATTTCCAGGCCGATTCTTTACCACTGAACCAACAGGGAAGCCCATTTAATTCTTATTTATCCTTCAAATCTCAACACCATCATTTCAAACAAAAGCTTTCCCTGACTTCCCAGACAAAGAAATTGCCAAACTTTTTAATGTACATTACACACTTAGCCCTGTTTTAAACAATGAAAATGTATTAGCAGACTGAACTTGAAATAACTGCATTTTTACAGATGAGGAAACTGAGGCACAAATCATAAGCAATTAACTCAACATTCCAGGGTTAATGGAATGTGGGGCCGGATTCAAACTTAGGTAGTATAGCTTCCAAAGTCACATTCTTAACAACCCAACTATATTATGGTGTAGATTATATGCCTTTATTGTAAATTCTCTGTAACATCCATAATTTCTCTTTCGTAGTAAACTGACTATAAATTGTTTGCTATCCAGCCTTCCTCACCCCCATATTAGAATGCAAGTTACACAAGGGCAAGGTCTGTGTACAGCTTATTACAATATTTCCTTTGCTTATCAGGTGGTAATGGGCACCCTGTGTACTTTTGTTGAAGGAATGCATTTTCAACTTCTAGTCAAAGATGTGTGGGAGTGGGGATTGGGGAGGGGGTGGTGCTGCGTAATACAAAGGTATTTCACCAAAACCACACACTTCTCAGGCTGCTGAGAGCACACAGGCAGCAGCATAGTTCCAGAGACATTCAAAAGAGGAACCAAAAGACCCTAAGCATCTTTACTCTTCAGGACCTGTAGCAGACACAGCTTTCACATGGAGCAAGGGAGGCTGCATTTAACACACATAACAGACTACTTTCTGTAGTGTGGCAATCACTATTGAAAGCCGTGAAATTTTAGTTATTTCCTTTAGGCTTGGGACCCTAAAATCCTCAGTGGTGGGTAATTTAAAGCTGTGGTAAAACGTGAATGGATGAAACCATACTCACATGCCTCAAAAATGGGGCATGGATTCAGCCTCATTGCAGATTTTATTCCAGTGAAACCCTAGAGTTTTGGTCTAAGTCTGAAGAGAGAAAATAAGAGCCTAACCTTTAAGGATGCCCTGAAATCAAGTTAGACTGGACCTGGAGAAGTTCCTCTTCACTGGTGCGTGTTCAACACGATGAAAGTAATATTCTAGGTTCTAAATTAAGGAATATATAACTGGATCAATATATCACCTTGAATGACACCACTTTTGGACATCCAGCTTAAGCAATAATATATGCAATTTCTTTTTACTGAGGCAATACCAATTTATAACATTTATAAGTTTCAGGCGTACAGTTTTTTTCCTACCTCTGTATACACTACAGCATGTTCACCACCAAAAAGTTACTTTGCATTTATTACCATATAGTTGATCCCCTTTGCTCACTTCACCTTCTCCCCCATAGTATATATAATTTAGGTAACAGAGTCATGGTCCTCTTTATGCCCTCCCACACCACCCCTGCATGCCCTACTTTAACTGGCCCAGGTATATATATACTGTTTCAGCCTAACAGAGAAATATAAATATTTACTTAATTTATTTATTTATCTTTTGGCTGTACTGCACAGCTTGTGTGATGTTCCCCAACCAGGGACTGAACCCAGGCTGTGGCAGTGAAAGCCAGGAATCCTAACCAGTAGGCCAACAGGGAACTCCTACTCAATTATTTATGAGGGACTGTTTTCATTGCAACATTTATGCTAAAAAAGTATGTGTGGCAGGGGAGGAGAAACACTGCTATTACCTCACTTATGCCTCTAGGCACAAAAAATGATCCAGTGACATGGGATGATGAAGTCAGTGAGTTAGTTTCACTTGCACTGGCTAAAAAATGAAGTTGTCTGTGACTGACCAAGTGATTTTCCTCCGTAGAGCTTAAAGTATTTCACATAATCTTATCTTCAAAATAACTAAGTCAAATAAAAGAAACTATTATTCTTTTTTTTTCTTTTTGACAAAAATACAAAAAGAAATTTTACATTCTCAAGGCCCTACAACTGCTAAAGGTATAGCTTTAATAAGCTATGGAATGCCTACTTGTCTAATACTGTGGTCAAACACAGTTGTCCAGAGGTCTACAACGAATTTCTAACTGGGGGGAGATGATAACAAATGAGGCTTTGAAGTCCCATAGACCAGAGTCCTACTCCTGGTTAAGTTATCAAACCTCACTAAGTCTTATTTTTTTCTCTTCTGTAAAATGAAAGTAACATCACACACATTTTCAGGGTTATTCTGAAGATTAAAAGATTATGTACAATGTTTGGCACACAGTAGGCAAATAAAAAGGAGTTTATTATACCCTGTCTAATAATTTAAAAGACTACCACTAAAGGTTTCTCTCAAAGCAAAATTACTCCTTAGAGACTTGGCTGAGCTGATCTGCTAAGCAGAATGGTGGGATACTCAAGTAGACGCAAAAGTTTCGTAATCAGAATAGCTGGACTGCTGGGCAGGATAAAAAGACCCGCACTACTGTGCTGAGAAAGCAGGATAACACTTTAACCTCAAAACCTCGGAACAGACTTCAACCAGCATGGGTGGCTAGGGCAACATGCAGGTAATTCAGTTAATCATTTTCTGTGTTTATAGAAATGATGCTGGTATCTATCTGAGTACCTTGCTTACTTCACAATGTTGCCTGTGGGAACTTATCAGTTCTGCAACTGACTAGGCTGTTCCTCAGGAGCTCACATGCCCCTAGTCCCAGGTGCCTCAAATTTTAACTCCCATGACTTTCAGGAGAGCAGAGAGGGAAGTGAGCATTACCCACATACATACTTAAGACCTCATGGAAAAGGTGCCCCCACCAAGAGGTACACCCAAAAAATAGGCAAAAGCACTACATGTTTAGGAGATTTAATGTGTAAATAAACAAAGAATGACCTGGAGCTGAACGAAAGCAATGAAGAATAAAACACCGAAAGTTCAGTGTTTATGCAACTTGGCAGCCCCTATTCAAAAATTCTGAAAAATCGTGCCTGTCATTAAGTTTACTTGAATGGATGAGTATCTGATACACATCTGATATCTGTAATAGGACATGAAAAATCACAGAATAAGTGAAATATGAATTCACGTTCCATTACAAAACACTATTATGACTTGGTTCTAAGTCGGCTGCCAAATTACCTAAATCACTGTTTTTTTCCCTAGAACCAATCAAAAATAAATTCCTGTATCACTAATGGGACCATGTACCTCTGAATATCCATGTGACTTAAGAATAATTCCCAAAGATATGTTGTATCCCCAAATCATGTAGTGGAAGAGAAAATGGAGGTGGGATATTCCAAAGGTTTTTATAAAGACCATGAGAGACAATTTGAGAAATCTGAAAGACTTTACAGCTCTTGAATATACTTCCTCTCAGATGAAGTTAAGAATTCAACTAATATATATTCTTCTAAGGAAAGTTACTGACATAATTTAAGGAGAATTACAAAACAAAACAAAAAGGTGTTAGTACTGGAATATTGGGATATTTATTACCAAACAAATCAGAACTATCAGATTTAGGGTGCTGACATACATACGGAGAAAAAAGCAGTTCTATTACTATCTAGTAATTTGGTTATTATCTAGTAATTTTAAAAGTCTGTCATTTAATTACCTTTTTAACATTTAAAAAACATAAAAAGCCCAGAAATACCAAATAAAAATAAGCCATACACAGTAACTTTCTCTGGAAATGTACTGAGGGAATAAAATCAGGAATGTTTCACTCTTTCAATGACAAAGCCAATCTTTTAAAAATTACGCATAAAGGTGGTCTTCCCTAGTGGCTCAGACAATAAAGAATCTGACTGCAATGCAGGAGACCCGGGTTCAATCCCTGGGTTGGGAAGATTCCACTAGAGACAGAAATGGCAACCCAATCCAGTATTCTTGCCTGGAAAATCCCACGGGCAGAGGAGCCTGGCAGGCTACAGTCCACAGGATTGCAGTCAGACAGGACTGAAGCAACTTAGCACATGCATGCGTGCACACACACACAAAGACATGTAATATTTAAAATCTTTGGTTTGGTTTTGCAACTTTTTGTACTTTTACTTGACTATGTTCTGAAAACTCTTTTCAAACAAACTAGTAAGACTATGGCACCCCACTCCAGTACTGTTGCCTGGAAAATCCCATGGACGGAGGAGCCTGGTGGGCTGCAGTCCATGGAGTCGCTAAGAGTCTGACACGACTTCACTTTCACTTTTCACTTTCATGCATTGGAGAAGGAAATGGCAACCCACTCATGTTCTTGCCTGGAGAATCCTAGGGATGGGGGAGCCTGGTGGGCTGCCGTCTATGGGGTCGCACAGAGTCGGACACAACTGAAGCGACTTAGCAGCAGCAGCACGACTATACTTGAAAAGTCTGAATAGGAAGGGGCTCGAATGTCATCTATGCTCCGGAGCCTACACTGTCCCATTGCTTGGAATACATTCCTGAATTCATCCCTGCTAAAGGTGCATGAAAAGTAACTATCTATGCCAGTCTTTCTGCTAGATTTTTCATTATCATGTAACATATAGAAGAATAAATAATACATGTTACATTATGTAACATATACAGAAATGAAGTGCTTTATTTTTTAAAAAAAACTTCTGCAGGATCTGATCTCCTGCAACAATTAGATACTTTAAAGTTAACCTACAGGACTTCCCAGGCGGTGCAGTGGTAACAAATCCATCTGCAATGCAGGAGATGTGGGTTGGATCCCTGGGTTGGGAAGATCCCCTGGAGGAGGAAATGGCAACCCATTCCAGTAATCTTGCCTGGAGAATACCATGGACAGAGGAGCCTGGCGGGGGGACAGTGCACGGGGTCGCAAAGAGTTGGACACGACTGAGCACACATGCAAAGTACAGCAGAGCGGACTATTTTGCTTCATGTGAGATTCAATAGCCAAGAGTTTAGTGAAGGATAGAAAGTGATGTGTAATAAAACGGCAAAAGAAATTGTTACCGCCTGAACAGCTTAATGAGAAATCTCAGACAGTAACATACTCTGTAGTTTAAATTTAAAATATCCAATAACTACAAAGAGGTGGACTTATTTTGCAATATAGAGAAACAATGAAAAATTTAAAGGCAATATGAATTAGTCAGAAAAAGCAAAACAAAGAAAAAAAGCTAAACTACAACTTCATGTAAGAACCAACACAAAACAAAACAGAGGTTAAGGTTGGGAGAAGGGGATCCAGGATAATTCAAAATTTAATAAATGGTTAAACAAAGCTTTAGGCAATAGTAAACAGTTCACACACCAGCGATGCTACATAGCAATACAACTGTTACTTGGGTGCCATGCTGTGCTTAGTTACTCAGTCCTGTCCAACTCTTTGTGACTTTATGGACTATAGCCCACCATGCTCCTCTGTCTAGGGGTTTTCTCCAGGCAAGAATACTGGAGTGGGTTGCCATGCCCTCCTCCAGGGGATCTTCCCAACCCAGGGACTGAACCCAGGTCTCCCGCAGGTGGATTATTTACCGTCTGAGCCAGGGAAGCCCATGAATACTGGAGTGGGTAGTCTATCCCTTCCCCAGGGGATCTTCCCGACCCAGGGATCAAACCAGTGTCTTCTGTATTGCAGGGGGATTCTTTACCAGCTGAGCTACCAGGGAAGCCAAGTTATTTGGGTACCAGGCACCAAAGGAACCCCTCTTGAAAATTAGGGTCTCTTTGCATTCTTAAATGGTCTCAAGACAGATGGGAAAAGGGACAATGTCAGTGAGTCAAAATAAAAGGCAAAGTGGACAAAATTATAATGGAAGGATAAAAGGAAGACCACCTGCTCTGTGAGAAAAAGAACAATTAATTAAAAAGGAGATGAGTAGGTTCTGAAATGATAGTTTACCAATGAATCGAATGCTAAAAGTAAAATAGTAAATACTAAGTTGGTTATAGTAGGTGCAAGGGTAGGTCAAGCAAAGACCTGCGGATCAGGGACTGGTTCAAATACAACTCCAGAAGTGGAGTCACTTCTGAGGCTGAGGGTGGAGGGTCCAGAACAATATTGTCTTGTTTATCCTTCAGTTATTAGGCTAAACGTAAGCTCAAAGATAGCTTAACCCTTGCAGGACTGTAGACAAACAGTATCTTCAAAGCATTTAGCATTCATCTGAATGAGTATTAAATCTTATTCTTTCAGAAAGCAAGTACAGAGCTTGAAACCCACAAATTAATAAACTGTTAGTTTTGCCCATAAACACCTCACTCTTTTCAAAGGAGACATGTACAAGGGTTTCTTTTAAAGATCAATTCCCTTCACCATCCTACCTTACCTACCAGAAACTTGACCCTTCTAATAATAAGTGGCAAATTTTTCCTGTTACAACTAAAACTCTGCAGCGGTGGTTACCACAATGCCAAGATTCTTTCACCCCATCACCCAGCAGGTGCTGCAGAGAAGACTGTCCCGGGAAATACAAGATCTGTGTTTCCTGGTGATTCACAACCAGCTCAGCAGCTTTCTATTTCTATCATTTCTATCCATGTCTAAATGGATTTTGTCATTTTGGGAACTGACATACTCAAAAAGCCAGAGGCACAGGATAGATCAAACATGAGGAAAGCAAGAACTGTGTCACTAACGATGCACTGTGTCATCAAACCTCTTATCCTAATCCATAACTCCTTTACTACTGCAGTTTTAAACCTTCCCCGAAGCCTGTCTTTACACACAGGTACCTTCTCTTTGGCCAACGTCCTTCATTTTGCCTTGCAGACCCACTGGCATACTACTCTTATTACCTGTCTCTTTAAATGAAAAAAGTTGTTTTCCTTATCATAACTCTTCTTTTCCTTTAAGGGGTGGGATAATCCAAAATATTTGGAATGAGAAACTTCCCATGTTCTCGCCCTAAGAGGTGGACCACAGTTTGTTCTGAAACCTATTTGTTGATCAATACAAAAGAAATTCCTAAGCAGAAAACAGAGCTAATGGACTACCAAGAGAATATTATTCAAATCACAAACTCACCTTCTAGTACCTAACGTGCCCCACAGTGGATAGGACCTCACCTGATGCTAAGGATAACAGGCAGAGAATCTCCGGCTGAACTAATAGGTTCAGAACAACATGAAGAGTAAACAAGCTGTGGATGTTAGGGCGATGGTAGGGTGCAGCAGACAGAAAACGCAGCTCCTCCGGTGTTTGGGGCATTCCACTATGTCTATTCTTTAAAAGAAAAAGACATCAAGTTCTAAGTCTTCCACTTCTGGCTCACGGTTCTCAGTCACCGAAAAGAGATTGGTCCACCAAACATCTATATACCACAATTCACCTCTTCCTTGAAGACCTTAATCATTTAGGACTGCCCCTTAAAAGGTAGGAGCTGCTGCATTTGCACAGCTGCCGCAAAGGCAGGGAAATTTCCTGCGACACTGGAGACAGGTAAATAAAGAAACTGCTTTCGCTCCGAGGAAGGGGGAGGGGTCTTCTGCCACTGAAGAGTTTACATAATGCAACAGAAAACCAGCGAGCTCTGCGGACCTGTCAATGGAGATGCAAAGCTAGACCTCCTATCTTCCAACCACCTCTAAACACTGTCCAAAAGCCTGCTCCGCTCTCCCAAAGATCCACAGAAATTACACCTAATAATGTAAAACAATCGCACATGCTCACCTCATGCTCTCCTAACCACCTTTACTGCTAAAATACACACATACAAAAAAAACCCCAAACCCCAAACTCCCACTTGAGTCCAAAGTATGGAGTAACCAAACGGAGCCGCGGAGTTTTCCCTCTGAAGGGGCAAAGAGAAAACGGATCTGCCTCAAATCTACACGATGCCCAGTAATCCAATGACAAGGCCTAAAAACTTCACAGGCGCCGGGGCAGCCGCGTTCGCAGCTCAGCCCGGCTCGGGCCCCGCGCCGGCAGCCGCCCTCACCCCCGGCCTCTCACAAAGGAGAATGGTTCAGTCCGGAGCATCACCCAGCACCTGATCCCGCACAACTGGGGGAAGGACAGAGGGCGGGGGAGCGAGGAGGAGGATGAGTTAAGAAAACCAATCTAAGAGCCGCAGCTTTTGCAAAGACTCTCGGACCAGCACTGAGCAGCGGGCGTGTGCTGAAAGCCTACCTGAACAAGTCCCGGCGCTTCCTTTCCAGCTAGCGTTTCAACTCACCCTTTCGGAGAACAAGGCGCCTTCCGGCGGAGCATGGCCAGCCCTCGCCTCAATCTAGCTTGCTAGTAGTCCATGCTCCCTTGCTCCGCCCACCTACGCTCCCACCCGCCAATGGCAGGGCCGACGCCCCGCCTCTTCCAGCAGGGTAATGTGAGCTCCATCCAGGAAGTCTCTTGAGGATGGGAGGTCCTAAAAGGCTGAGGCAACCACACATATGCCTGATTGAAAATAAAATCTGGCGGTACCTTGTGTCTGACCGCTTTCGGTTCACGAGCTTTAGGATCTCTCCGTATCTTTCTTTTCTTGACCCCCGCCGTTGGGGGCGCTCTAAACTAAAACATTTAGTTACCTGTTTCTGGGAAGCCATCTTGGATCGGGCTGGTGCTTTTCTGGCCGGGAGGAGGAAGGAGTGCTTAAGGAATCTAGAGCCCTTTTCGGCGTCCTGTCCGATTGCTTAGGTACAGCCCCAACGTACCCTCCTTTACGTAATCAGACTACCCCTCAGTCACGATGGGGAGTAAACCTGGAATAATGCTGAGTGTGCCTGGAGGCAACCCCCACCCTCTCTCATACAAGTGAAGCGATCTTAACCAAATCAAAGAAACAAAAATTAATTCTTGAAGTGAGTGGATTTTCTGAGTTCCTGGGATAATCCTTTAGAGATTTCTCAATCTTCAGGATATCAGCATAACATCAGCATAGGTTATGCATCTATTCTAGATGCTTCTAATTCTTATGTTTCGCTCACAAGTTTTCCAGTGTTCTGACTTTGACAGTACAGATTACTGCTAGTAAGTTGGAAATGAACAAAATTCAGGAAAGAATTTCAACTTAAAAAAAAAAGTGTTCTTCCATGGCAAGAACACTGGAGTGGGTTGCCATTTCCTTCTCCAATGCAGGAAACTTAAAAGTGAAAGTGAAGTCACTCTTAGCGACCCCATGGACTGCAGCCCATCAGGCTCCTCTGTCCATGGGATTTTCCAGGCAAGAGTACTGGAGTGGGGTGCCATTGCCTTCTCTGCTGCCATATGCAATGACCTATAAATAGTAATGACTTATGATTTCCAACTGTCCTGGGCTTCAAAAATCAACCAACTCTCATATTATAAACAGTATTCTTCACATGGGGGTGGGAGATGCATTTTCTGTAACTCCTCATGACCATTTCATTCAGAACATCAGCAGTAATCAACAAAGGTCATGAATTTGCCCAGATACTTTCATTTCTTATGCTTAAAACTGATGAAATACCTGAGTATAGAAGGTTATGAGTGGTTTTTGGATAATATGGGATTATCAGTTCAAGAGATACCCCATTTGAGTTGTTCACCATGTTAAAAAAAAAAAACCAAAACACTCCAAAAGCAACAGCTCTAGACAGAATGCTATGTCTGATCAATGTTCTGATTCACCCTGATCACTAAAGGTTTCTTTGACTGATAGAGGAAAACTCTTGTACAGAAACCATAAAGTTTTATTTACTTATAATTCTGTCTCTGGTGTGAGCGGACTAGCCAAATTCAACAGCCTTAATCCTTTTCAGAATGAAGTAGGAGTTTTCAAAAACAAAACAAAACCAAACCTTAATCAAAGCAGTACTCCATATGCCTTCCAACTTCCTGTGATACAGTGTGAACTAATACTACTGCTACTGGGGGCAGAATCCAGTATAAAATGAATGTATCTCAAGAAGGCTTCTTCCAATACCTTTGATACAATTCCCTAGAAGAAGAGTATCTACTTATGTTTGAGATACAATCAAAAATGACACATGAAATGTGAGCAGCTTGGATACATGCATATATTTAATAATGAAACAATTTATCGACAACCAAAAAAAAAAAAAGAGAAAAAAATTCACAAGACCGCAGTGCTGTGGAAGAAAATGAGACATCAGTATAGCAACTGACCCAGAAGGCTGCATGATAAGTACAGCAAAGACAGACTTGACTAGGATAGTATTGTATGCTCTTCAAATGGAGAAGTATCCACTTATTTGACTGCTTGGAAACAGGCAGCTTTATTGTATGCTGCATGGAATGGAGGCAAAGAGCCAGGGAAAGGACAGAGAGGAGAAGAAGAGCAATAAAGAATTCAGGGTAAGCAGATGGAAGGGACTGAGATAGAATTACAAAGAGATGACTGTAAGGCTTTTGTTTCTTCTGCAGCCTAAAATAAACCTGTTCCAAGTCTTTGTCAGTCAAATTCAGTGATCACACAAGTAGCACTAGGCACTGTGAAGGAATGGTGAAGGAACTGGTTTACAAAAGTCAAAGGATACCAGGGGTTCCTGCTCTCAAAGAGCTTACAACCTATATGAGGAGACAGGTTCCACACACAAAGCTACTATAAAACATATTTACAAAGTAACATAAATACAAATAAATATACATATGAATAAACAATATATGAAAGCTAAAAGGTACTGTGTCAATAATTGTTCAGAAGACCCTAGGTCAAAGAAGGCTTTCCGAAGGAAAAAAATGTGGACTTTGAGTATAACAGTAGTGTATAGTAGGGCATGTGCAAAGGCATAGAGTGGAAGCAAATATGTCGTGTACAGTAGGCAGATTAGCTTGATAGAAAGTCTAAATAGGTCTCCTTAAGAAGTGAGTGGGATAAAACAGTAAGAGTCTATTTGGTGAAAGATACTGACTTACCAATGTTAGGTCTGGTCCCTAAAACAAAACAAACAGGGAAAGATGTTTTCTTTAGGTAATGATAGGAAGTGGCTACAAGGCCAGGACCAACTCTACTACTCTCAAAAGTTTTGTAGTTACTCTCAAACAGAGAAACTAGAAATGGGATGGTGGAGAAGTATTCATAATCCTTGAGCAGTTCAATTAGAAGAACTGCCTTCTGCAACAATTCTTATGTAGTGGCAAGTGAAAAACCTCAATGAAATCCCTAAACTGAGGACCTAAAACCCAAAGGGCAGCCAGATCCCAGTCACCTCAACGGCTCAAGCAGAACGCCCTAGACCTTGTTACTAATTCTTGGTGGGGAGTAGATTGTGTCTGCTTATAGAAGAATTTATTTTTGAACTACCATGACAATCAGCTTTGATCCTAACATTTTACAAATTAAAACAGGAGGATGAGAAGAGCCCTAATCTATAGGGAATGCTCACGTCCCTGAAGAAGGACAGGTCAATAAGGGCCCAAATTCTCCCCTGGTCTTTAAGTGGAGAGGCAAAACATCACACCTTAAAAAGAGGCTTTTCCCAGCCAAAGACCTCTTTCTTTAAGCCTACTGATCTGAAGCTGTTCCAGGAAGGAAAAAAAAAAGAGTCCAGGCCAGTTGTTCAGCAGCAGCCAGAGTCAGCCCCCATGTCATGAGAGCCCCGCTGGGAGGCACTGGGTCCCACTGGGGTTGAAATACACTGCTGGGGTCCAATCTTGATGCCATTTGCCTGTAAGAGAAAAGAGGCAATAGTTCCCACCTCAGTGTGAAAGTAAGTGGGAGAAAGGAGAGGGATAAAAGGAGAAATCATTAATTACAATTTCTAGAAGCAGGTATGGCCTTGGCAGGTAACCATGCGCCTTAGCCAGACTGCTGTGGAACAATAATCTGTGATGGTGAAGATAAAGTCACCAGCTGTGGTATTATAGATCACTGGAAGTGGCTTCTGTGCCCATTTTTAAAGTGACTGTTAAGTTACTTAAGTTTCATAGCTATGTGCAGAATCAGGATGTGATTGGTAAGAGTAGGTAAAACAGAAGTGGCAGCATATTAGCATATAATTCATTACCCCCCCCTGCCCCCCAAATGTGCTTTAAGGAAATGACAAGCTAAGCAATTAAGAACCACACCTCCCCCATGCTTTGGAATAGTAAAAACCTGAGGTTGAGAGAAAAACCTCCCATAATGTATAAACCTTTTAGACCAGTAATTAATAATCTCTTTAAGTAGTCTTGGAGAAGGAAATGGCAACCCACTCCAGTACTCTTGCCTGGAAAATCCCATGGACAGAGGAGCCCGGTAGGCTACAGTCCATGAGGTCACAAAGAGTTGGATATGCCTGAGTCACTTACTTCACTTCACTTCACTTTAAGCAGTCTGGGTCTCAGACTTGAGAAAAAAACAGACAAGCTATGCCAGTTCATATAGCTTCATATAGTATCATGTTAGACAGGAAGTGCTTATATTCTAGGAAGCATCCTGTCCTGTTTAAAACAAAGCAAATTTAACTGTCAGCCCCTTACCCTATCTTACCTCATTGTGGACATCAAATAAACCCTGCTGGATCTTCCTATATATTTCTTTGGCTGTGTTAATGAAGGCCTGAAGGAGACATAAATCATAGTATTAGGCTCAAGTTTAGGTAGAGAAATTAGGAAAAGAGAATACAAATATTATGCCGATTTGGATTTCAAAAGTGAATTGGGAACCATTAGGAGAACTGAGTAAAAATATACAAGGTCCTCCAAAGACCCTGTAAAACCCATTCCAAACAATTTCAAATAGAAAAAAGAGACTCTATGGTATTTTGGTATTGACACAAGATGTACCTAGGGTTCCCAGATTGGCACACTCTGCAAATAAAGCAAATATGCTCTCTTCTGAGTCAGTTACTTAAGACAGATTCAATACCAGACTTAGGAATGACTAAGATGGAATTCATTAGTTCCTCCAACTAAGATGATTTACAAATAACAGTAGTGTCAATCCACACTACCAATTAATGTTACTTAATATAAAAGTAAAGCCTTAGGAACAAGGAAAAACAAATGGAACAATTCCCTTAGAGGGAGAGACATGGTCACTATGACCCCTGTTACCCATGTTTTAACAGGGGAGGAGAATTCTGAAGGGAAAAAAAAGGCAGGGACAAAGATACGGTGTAATCTCTGAAAAGCTTTCCCTACTTTTTCCGAAATAGTACCTCCTCAACATTGCAGGCTGTTTTGGCTGAAGTTTCCATGAATATAAGTCCATGCTCCCGAGCAAAGGCTTCTCCTTCTTCTCTCTTCACATCCCTACGAGACTCTAAGTCACTGCAAGAGATTAATCATTAATTGGGGAGAAAACTAAAAAAAGATCCAAGTGAAAGAAGAAATTTATTCTAAAAGAATCCCACAGCTGTTTCAACTGCCAGTTAATCCATAAAGAATGCAGATCCTGAATGGTGTCCTTTTGTACAGGGTCGCTGATTTCTGTAGCCTCTGGGAAAATATTCTTCAGATCAGATTCTTGACAGCTGCTACACAGTTGAGGATAATGCCTTATCTCTTATTACAGAGAAAAGGGTTTATAAAAGGTTAGGCAAGCCCCATAGTTTCTCAAGGTCTATGCTGTAGTCTTCTTTTTTGAAGGAGATCCAGTTAAACCAAAGGAAAGAAGAGGAAAGGGAAATTCCAGTTACTGGGAAGTAGAAAAGTCATGGATGTCACATCGCATAGTGATAAGTGTCTTCCTCATTACTGGAATCAAGCCACAAGAGGAGACAGCAAGGAATAAGGAAAACCCAGTTGCCTTAACTCACTAGTATCATTATTAACATGTATAATAAACAGCAGCTTGCCACCAGGGAAATGAAGGATTCAGAGAAAATGATATGGGTAAAATTAGGTGATACTAAGAACAGAGCCGAGGATTGAGGAAGAATAAAGTGGCATGGAAAAGACTTTATGAAACACAGGATTAAAGGATGCAGAATAAGATTATGGTGAACTGTCCAATTTTCATTTTTCAAACTGGAAATTTTCATTTGGGAGGATTCCAGTTTTTCACCATGAAAAGAAAAAATCCAGGAGTAAGTCCACTAGAGAAAAAAAATCTGCAAAACGTATACTTATTTTTCATGAGCTGTGTGAAGACCAAGGAAGAACTAACCCAAAATGGCAACAGAGCTAAATCTGAGCATCTAGCCCAGACATACCTCTGAGTTCCAGATCTGTTTGTCCATTTGCCTGTTCATTTCTACTCATGTGTAAAAGGCATCTCAGATGTACATCAAAATGAAACATCATCTTTTCCCCGCAACCCAACTCTGTCCCACATTTCCACATGGCACAAGCCAAAAACCAAGGCTATTATTAACATTTTTTCCTTCTTCACACCAAATACCCAATTCACCCCAAAGCGAAGTGTTTCCAAAATGTACCCTATAATCATCCTTTTTCTCTCTCTCCAGTGTCACTGACCTAGTCCAATCCACCACTTTCTCACTTGGACTGCTGCAGCTGAGAACCACATCAACCCTTGTTCCCCTCCAGATCTTTTAAAATCTGATCAAGCTACTTCTCTGCTTAAAACTCTTAAATGCTTCCTACTGTGTTTAGAATAAAATCCAGACTCCTCACTCAGGTCTGTAAGTGCCACAAGATCTGGCTCCTGCCTTCTTTTCCAACCTCGTCTTGTACCATTCCCCTCTGATTTAGTCTAACCACACCAGGTTTCTTTCAACATTATAAACTTATCATCAAGCTTCTTCCCAGTTTAAAGCTTTCACAGAGTTTCTTACCCCTATCTGACGCCTTTTCAAAAACTCTTTGCCCAGTGAACTCTTGCCCATCCTTCAGATTTCAGTTTAAATGACAACTCTAAATCAAAAATAAGTACCCTGGGGCTTCCCTGGTGGTCCAGTGGTCCAACACAGGGGACACTGGTTTGATCCTTGGTCTGGGAAGATCACACATGCCTCAGAGCAGAGCAGCTAAGCCAGTGTGCCACCTGAGTTCATTTGCCACAACTACTGAAGCCTGCATGCCTTAGAGCCCGTGCTCCACAACAAGAGAAGCCACAAAATCAAGAAGCCTGCACACTGCAACTAGTGAGGAGCTCCCGCTTTCCAAAATTAGAGAAAGCCCACAAGCAGCAACTAAGACCCCAGACTCCTTTGTTCATGGGATTCTCTAAGCAAGAACACTGGAGTGGGTAGCCATTCCCTTCAGGGGATCTTCCTAACCCCGGGATCAAACCCTGGCCTTCTGCATCCCAGGCGGATTCTTTACCATCTGAGTCACCAGGGAAACCCAAATAAAATTATAAAAAATAAATAAGTATCCTGGTACTCTTTTTTATAGTGCCCTTTTTTTCCCCTTCACTGCATTTATCGTAATTTGTAAACAGATACAAATCATTTTATGCTTAATATCTATGTCTCCACTAGTCTGTGAGCTCCGTGGGAATGAGGGCAGGATTTTGTTTTCACCTTGCCCACTCAGGGTCTACCACAGTATCTAGGATGTAGTTAAGGTTTTTCACAAATTGGCTGAACCAATGAGTATAATCAGTCTGTGGTGGCTGAACCAATGAGTATAATCAGTCTGTGGCCACAGTTCTAGGTGCCACAGATTATTTGAAATACTCAAGGGGAACACAGTAACACTCAACATCAGAACACCACATAAATTGCTGTTGTTCAGTCGCTAAGTCATATTTGACCCTTTTGTGACCCCATGGACTGTAGCCTGCCAGGCTCCTCTATTCATGGGATTCCCCAGGCAAGAACAATGGAGGGGGTTGCCATTTCCTTCTCCGGGGGATCTTCCCAACCCAGGGATAGAACCTGTGTCTCCTGCACTGGAAGGCGGATTCTTTACCATTGAGCCACCAGAGAAGCCCCCACATAAATACAAGCTTAATATAATTGGCAGTGTCAAAATCAGATCATGATAGATTCAACATTTGCACTTCTTTTTGAGGCTGCATTCTTGGCAGCTGCTGTGACAAAAAAGCAAACACTGCACAAAAATCAATTTGCAACAGAAAAAAGTGTGGTAGTGTCCAATGTTAACTCCAAGGTTCGACAAGCTGTGCTATTCCTGATAGGCCTACACAGGTCATTAGCAAGTAATTACAGTGACTTAAGAATGAAATAAGAAATTCTTTTCCTTTTAATTCACGTTTTTTGTTTTTCAAAGTTACTCAGTTGCTATGACAAAAATACCTGCTATTTTGTTGAGACCTAACTATTTAATAACAAAACTATCAAGTATGTCTTGTGGCCTATGGGTGCCTTAGAAAATTCATTGAGAATAACAGATGTTACTAAGGATGGGGAGAACCTGGAATGCTTGTGCACTGAGAGCAGTAATGCTAAGTAGTGCAGCCACTATGGAAAACAGTACAGCAGTACCTCCAAAAATTAAACAGAATTTCCATAAGATCCAGCAGTTCCACTTCTGGGCATATATCCTAAAGAACTGAAAGCAGGGCCCCAAGCAGATCTCGGTACACCCATGCTGACCAGCAGTACTATTCACAACAGTCAAAAGTAAGAAGCAACCAAAGCGTACATCAATGGATAATAAAGAAAATGTGGTGAATACATCCAATGGATTACTATCTAACCTTAAAACAGAAGAAAATTCTGACACATGCTACAATATAGATAAACCTTGAGGATGTTATGCTAAACAAAAGCCAGGAACAAGAGGACAAATATTGTAAGTTTCCTAAAGTAGGCAGAAGAGACAGAAAGTAGAATGGTTACTGCTAGGGGCTAGTGGGATGGGATCTTCCCTGATGGCTCAGCGGTGAAGAATCCACCCGCAATGCAGGAGACGCGGTTTCAGTCCCTGGGTTGGGAAGATCCCCTGGAGAAGGGGACAGCAACCCACTCCGGTATTCTTGTCTGGGAAATCCTACAGACAGAGGAGTCTGGTGGACCACAGTCCACAGAGTCACAAAAGAGATACAACCTGGTGACTAAACAGCAATAGCGGGATGGGGAAGGTGAAATTAGTGTTTATGGGAACAGAGTTTCAGTTGAGGAAGATAAAAAAGTTCCGGAGATAAATGGTGGTGATGGTTGTATAACAATGTAAATGTACTTAATGCCACAGAACTGTACACTTAAAAATGGTTAAAATGGTAAGTTTTATGTTATATATATTTTACTGCAATAAAAAAGCTTTTTTAAATTGAGATACTAACGAACCTAAACTAAAAAAGTTTAGGTCCCAAATAATTCAATATCCAAAGAGTACCTAGACGACGTCTAGTACTTGTTATTTATACAAATAAAAATTTACCTCTTATTCCCAATCAGCATGATAACCATGTTGGAACTAGAGTGCTGCCGGGCATCCTCTAACCAGGAGGTCAGGTGGTTGAAGGTTTCACGCCTACAGCAGAAAAATTTCAAACGTGTGTCAGAGGCCCATTTCAAAATGTCAAAGCATTTCCAAATGCACAGGAAAAGGGGGAAACTTATATGTATAAAGAAAAATATAAAACAGGCAATTCCTCTTTAGCATTCTTACTAGATTCAATGGATTAAAAAGATTTTAAGAACAGAAGAAAGAGTCTCCCTCTCACTCAGCAGGTGTGACTCACCTTGTAATGTCATACACCAGCAGTGCGCCGGCTGCTCCCCTGTAGTAGGAACGGGTGATAGAACGGAAGGATTCTTGTCCAGCCTTTTCCATCAACATAGCAACAACAAAAAAAAATCCCAACAAAACCAGGTTATTTGCAGAGAAGTTACTTGATCAGATGCCACTCTAACACAAAGGAGTTAATTTTACAAAAGAACTTCTATTAAGAAAAGAGAATTGGCGAAAAGAAAACCTGAATGCCCAGGAAGAAGTCCAGGTGGGAAATCAGTATCTTTCAGTGGGAGTACAGTTGGTATTTTGGGGGTGGGTCAATTCTTCCTGTGAGACTGTCCATTTAATTGCTGAATGTTTAGCATCCCTGGCTCCCTGTCACTGAATGTATTTACCCTATAATCAGTGTGACAAAGACATTTCCACACAATATCCCCTAGGAGAGACTGGAAATACACTAGAAATTCAGAGTATTTTTCAGTCCCATATGATGTTGAACGTATCACCTTTGTTTTTTTGTTTCTATTTTTGTTTCCACTCCTTTGTCTTAGAAAATTATCTTAGAATGCCAATGCTCTATATAATAGAAATTTCATTTCAATGGATCAAAGTAGAAAATTAGATACAAAGCACTATACTAACTGACCTTTAGTGACTGATAAAGGCAGGACGGGGCTTCCCAGATGGTGCTAATGGTAAAGAACCCTTCTGCCACTGCAGGAGACTTAGAGACGCGGGTTTGATCCCTGAATGGGAAGATCCCCTGAAGGAGGACATGGCAACCCACTCCAGTATTCTTGCCTGGAGAATCCGATGGACAGAGGAGCCTGGTGGGCTACAGTCCATAGGGTCACAAAGCGCTGGACACGACTGAAGTGACTTAGCATACACATACGCAAAGGCAGGACTACCAAGATGTCCCTTACTGGGATCCTGTCACAGCAAACAGGAATAATGACTAGGGAAAGCAGTCCAGGGCCCAGGACAGCGCTGTCCTAAAACAAATTCAAGTTTATTCTCTACTTGCATTTCCAATGGGGGCCAAGATATTAAGATTTATTTATAATTGAGCAATTTACTAATGCCCCATATACAGGATACTTTTGCTTTCTTGATGGAATAGGTTTTTGGGGAGGACAAGTTTCATCAAAGGAAGCAAAATCATCTAAATATGAATTCCCTGGGCATTGACTCTATTCTATCAGAAAAGTTTTCACATTCTTGAAATTGCTTATCCTTCTGTCCCTACATAAAGGTTAGGATGGGAGACTTTAAGATTGTTCTTAAAGATAGGGAAACTAAGATCTGGACATGGGAAAATAAATAGCTTTTATACAATATACCAACAATAACATTCATGATACTAATAATTAACAAAAATGTGAAAAATTAGGCTCAAAGGTCAGTTCAGTAACTGGCCAAAAGTTAAAAATTCTAAAAACACCAAATCCATAATTTAAATGTAGGAGCTTAGTATAATACTCCATAGCAAAAAAGTCTGTTTTCTTAAACATTATGTCACATAATCTAAAGCCAGGTTTAAGGTCAGAAGACTGTTCTGGTACACTAGTTCTAGGTTACATTTCCAACAGTACAAGAATCTCTTACTACAACAATCTTATTGCATACCTGATAGAACATTAAAATCCAAAAGTAATTCTAAAGAACTTTGTTGGTAATATTAACCACACTTTAAGATCTAAAACATATTTTTTCCCTCCAAGAGCTCACTTAAATTTTATTTTTTTCCCTAATAGCTTTATGTCTTAAAGCATTTGATTCCTGGTTGGCTTCTAACTTACACTTTTTCCTCCTCTGCTATGATTGAAAGCCCTCTCCTTCTTCAAGTCCTTCCAAGAGCTAAAAGGGAAGTCTGAGGGAGGCCTGTGTGATGGTTGAATCAATAGAAGCATTTAACTTTTGCAAATGAAAATACTTTCAGTGTGCTATCACAAATGATTTTTGAAATCAAATCACTTTACTTCTTAATCTCAATCAATTTCCTGAACCAAAGTTTGCTAGGCAATAAGTTAGAAAGAGACTTCTCTGGTGGTCCAGTGGCTAAGACTCTGAGCTCCCAATGCAGGGGGCCAGAGTTTGATCCCTGACCAGGGAACTAGATCCCACATACTACAACTAAAGATCCTGCGGCTGTAACTAAGAGCCAGTGCAGTCAAATAAATGAATAAAAATAAATATTTTTTAAAAAAAGCTAGAAAGAGTGAGCCATTCAATTTGAGATGATCTGCATCAGTCTGAGGTATCTTTGTCCATCTCCTGTTTAACAGAAAAAATCCGAAGCAGCAAAGAATTAAGATGGAGATAAAGAGAATTAAGTTTTCTCATTTCCCCCAAATGGAAGCATCACATTATATATAATTTCAAGATATATAAAGTATCCATTTCTACAAAATCAGACAGGCTTATTTCTTAAGAATCAAAATGCATTCTAAAGTAAGATGCAAATGAATCTTGGACTTTTTTTTTTTTTTTGGCCGTGCTGCATGACTTGTGGGATAGTAGTTCCTTGACCAGGGATCAAACCTTTATGCTGCCCTTGCAGTAAAAGCTCCAAGTCCTAACCACTGGACTGCTAGGAAATTCCTGAATTTGGGATTATTTAATCAATATATTTACCAAAGCAAACTCATATATACTTGGATTATTTGAAACAAAAAGACATGGTATTCAGAATCTGTAACTGTAACAGATGGAAGTGAAAGCTTTCCTGTCTCTTTGATTTCACTAGACCTCCTCTGACCTCTGTATGCAGGTCAAAAAGGAACAGTTAAAACCAGACATGGAACGACGGACTGGTTCCAGTTTGGGCAAGAAGTATGTCAAGGCTGTATATTCCCATTTTATTTAACTTATATGCAGAGTACATCATGCGAAATGCCAGGCTGGATGAAGCACAAGCTAGAATCAAGATTGCCGGGAGAAATATCAATAACCTTAGATATGCAGACAACACCATTCTGATGGCAGAAGAGCGAAGAAGAACTAAAGAGTCTCTTGATGAAAGTCAAAGAGGACAGTGAAAAAGCTGGCTTAAAACTCAACATTCAAAAACTAAGATCATGGCATCCAGTCCCATCATTTCATGGCAAGTAGATGGGGATACAATGGAAACAGTGACAGACTTTATTTTCTTGGGCTTCAAAATCACTGCTTATGCAGTTTTTAATGACTGACTGCAGCCATGAAATTAAAAGACGCTTGCTCCTTGCAAGAAAAGCTATGACCAACCTAGAAAGCATGTTAAAAAGCAGAGATATTACTTTGCCAATAAAAGTCCATCTAGTCAGAGCTTTGGTTTTTCCAGTAGTCATGTATGGATGTGAGAGTTGGACTATAAAGAAAGCTAAGTGCTGAAGAATTAATACTTTTGAACTGTGGTGTTGGAGAAGACTCTTGAGAGTCCCTTGGATTGCAAGGAGATCCAACCAGTCCATCCTAAAGGAAATCAGTCCTGAATATTCATTGCAAGGACTGATGCTGAAGCTGAAGCTCCAATACTTTTGTCACCTGATGCGAAGAACTAACTCACTGGAAAAGACCCTGATGCTGGGAAAAATGCAAGAGGAGAAGGGGATGACAGAGGATGAGATAGTTGGATGGCATTACTGACTCGATGGACATGAGTTTGAGCAGGTTCCAGTTATTGGTGATGGACAGGGAAGCCTGACATGCTGCAGTCCATGGCGTCGCAAAGAGTTGGACATGACTGAGTGACTGAACTGAACTGAACTCTGACCTCCATCCTTAGCTCCTCCGTCATAGCCCTTTATCCCTGCATCAGCCTTTACTGTTATATTTGGGACTAAAGTATTTTTGTTTTCTCTTACCGTATCCCAGATTTGCAGTTTGATTTGTTTTCCATCAATGTTGACCATACGGGCCCCAAACTCCACACCTGTCAGTGAAAACCGAAAGAATGTGATTCTCACGAACAACCATGGTGACAAGAGGTTCATGCTTGTCCTCATTGTGCTAACGACTCATCCTCCGCACTTGGTGCTACTAAGCCCATTACAGTTCCCTATTTGCTCCAATTAATTTTTTGCTCCTTAAAGTTTTATCTTCTAGAATTAAAAACTGTGTTCCAGGTGACAACCACCTCAGGAATATAACTGAAAAGCACATATGGGGATAAAAATTAATTAAGAAATCAAATAGAAAAAGTGAATGAATTTTTAGAATTATTGTTTAATGCTTAAATTTGATTAAGAAATGGTTAATTTGTAACTAAAAAACTTCTAAATTTTTTGAAAATATTTCTTAATATTTTCCCAAAGTCACTCTCTAGTCCTCTATATGAAACAATAAATACTTGCTTTTTGCAATTTTAGATTTTTTTTTTAGAAAAGCACCTATCTAAGAATAGGTTCTCAAGAATGAAACATTTCAGATCTCCAATAATTCCAAGAGTTCATCAGAAAAACAGCATGCCTCACAGGGGTTTGGAAACAGATAGTCCGAATAAAGGTTTTAGTTTACCTGCATTCAACTTCTATCAAGGTAATGTCAGGTCAAAACTTAAAAATCGAAGATCACTTACATTAAAAATACTTGATTGTAAGTCAAACAATTTGCCCTATTTTCTATCTTTACACAGTACTTTACTCCAGGAATTCTGATCTGCAGGTAAGAAACAGCACTAATCTAGCTTCTGCTATTCAGGGGCCCCAGGCACAATATATCCAGAATCTCTCTCAACTCTATAAAGTTTTACAGTCAATAAGCAGATTTAAAAAATTGTTTCTTACTACTCTAGACTGCATCATCAAGAATAATGATAGTTACTAAGAAAAAAAAAGTCACTAATTTTGTTTTCTTCCTGGACAAGAGGAATGGAGTTTCAATGGTGAAGAATTAAAAAATACAACTTCTGTCCCCTTTTATGCAACTTCCTCTAATTATGAAAAAATCTTCATATTTTGTGCACATTTTATAGCCAACTGCCTTGTTTATCCTGGTATAGAAGACTGAATTCAGAAAGAAACAGGGCATATGTTGGACTCTGGGAAAACTTGATCACTTCATTTTGCTACTTTGAAACCTGTCACTTGCTCATTACCTTTAGGTGTGTCAAAACTCATCTCTCCCCTTCCCCACCCCAGATGTTCTCTACTCTTACTTCTTGTCACTCTTCTCTTTAAATTCCATGGTCAAGCCATATTAAATTACTTTCAGTTTTCCAGATTAGCCTGAACTTTGTTATTCCTGAGCCTTTGCACCTGTTTTTCCCTCTTGGCCTGATCACTTTTCTCTCACCTTCCACAACCCCTTCGCTTGGCTAGTTCCTTCTCATGCTTCCATTTTCAGCTTTTCCTGATAGATGTGGCAGCCTCTTATCCCCTTTTGCAATAGTAATTTATTCATTGGTATCTGCCCCCAGCCTCACCTCACCTCCTACACTGGAGCTTTCAATGTAGGCATGTTTGCCTTGTTAAGCACTGTATCACTTAGCACCTAGCACATTGTGGTTGTACACAATAGTCATTTACAAAAGTATTTTCCTGTTGATACTAAATCCTTTTCTAACCACATTAGTTATTTGGCTCTGAATAAGTACTGTGGGATCAGTAGTAGCTTCAGATTTCCATAATGTGGGACTTGGAAGTGGCAATATAGTAAGAATGGGAGCTAGGGATTTTACTCTGAAACTGCACCTGCATGGCAAGAAGGCTAGTTTTATGTATATAATCTTTATTTGGGTTGGGGTTATGGAGATTATGGGGAATGGGTTGTTAAAACTCAGCAGGTCGTCCCATATCACAAATTTGTGGAAGATGTTCACATTTCCCACGCTTACCAGAGAGTTCTTGAAACTCATGATTATCATATCTTTTCTTTAAAACAAAACTTACCAGTTTCATGTACCTTTTATTCTAGGTCTGGGATGGCTCTTCCATTTGCTTCCTCCTCTCCAACACACACACAAAATCTATACTGTAGTGATTACTTTGAAAAAGTAATGAGGTTCACACTACTTTACCGCAGAGTAAGGCGAGTTTTTGAATTAACAGTACGTTTTCATAGGATTTTACATAAACATACAAACTACATTTGTTAAAAAAAAAAAAAAAATCCTGAGGCAACTAATCCATACCTCATGGTCATCTCTAAATCTAGTCACCCTTCAATTACCTACTCCCCATTACACTACTGCCCATTTCTCAGCATTTAGTCATTCTTCACTTAACATAACTTTGGACTAACCCCAAAATAGGAAGACGTAACTTTTCTACTTCGAACACTAAAGCTGCTAACTTTCTATTTTAGTCAGATTTCATAATCTATTCTACGAGAGGTATATGCGCTTACCTATTGTGAGGTCGTGGACAGGTTGGAATCGCTTGTCTGTAAACTGCAGGAGGAGACATGACTTCCCCACACCTGAAAGAAGACGCGTGCGTTAGGAGTTAGGCAGCGAGAACAGACCAGTGTCGGGGCGTCCAGGACTGGGGAAGGGGAGCCCCGAGCCCCGCCCCCGGCGGCCCGCCCCGCCCCCCGCTTCACTTAATCGCCCAGCCCACTAAATGAGCCCCGCCCCCAAGCCCCGACTTGGGTGTTTCGGATCCCCGCCCCAGCTTGAGGATTGTCGCCCGCGGGTTACCTGTGTCTCCGATGATGATGTACTTGAAGAGATAAGCATAAGTCATGGTCCCTTTTCCTCTGGATTCCGGGTCCGCCCGACTTCTACAGCCACTTACCTCCGGCCTCTCTAGCCGCTCAATCTATCGACCTCCGGCCCCTCTAGCCCAGTTAACGTCTCTATTGCTCTCCCTCGAAATCCCGTTTCGGTCGGAGCGACGGTAATACCCAGATACCACCTCCGAGGACGCCTCCAACACTCCTACATGCCATTATCCCACCAAGCTCCAGGAGGCGATAGCTAGCCTGTCAGTCCGCTCGGCCTTCCCGGGCCTGACTCGCAGCAGCCCCAAGGCGCTCCTTCCAATCAGCGGAGAGCGACGCACGACGTTGGGGAAGTGACGGCAGTTCCGTGTCCTGTGTGGGGGCGGTGGGAGTGATGAGTTCACTGAGACCGTGATAGCCGTTGTGTGAAGATGGAGGTAGGCTCCTGAGCGTTGAGAAGCCTGGCGAGAGAGCGCGGCTGACGGGGTTGAAGCAGAAGCGGGAAGCGGCAGATGGGAGGGGAGAGAGAGCGGGGTTTGGGAGGTGTTGTCATAATGTCTGGGTCAGAAAACGTCGCTCCGATCTAACTCTCTGCTTCCCCTAACTTATCCCCGCGGCTTTCTTTTGGTTTCCAGTTTCCCGGAGGAAATGACAATTACCTGACGATCACAGGGCCCTCGCACCCCTTCCTGTCAGGGGCCGAGGTGAGCATGAGTTGCCGACGCTGCGCGGAGAGGGTGGGAGGCAGCGGTGGGGTAGGATGATGGGGAGGAGAGCGCGGACGCCAGGGCCCGGGTTGGGAACCGGAGGCTGAGATCGATATCTGGAGAAAAGTGGCAGCTGCCTTCAGAGCCTATGAGGACTACGCGGAAGGCCAGGAAAGCTGCTGTCATCAGAAAAGCAGGACTCTGGAAAAAGCGAACCTATTTTAGAGCGATTCTGTATTGGAGTATAGAATGAAATTGTCTCCTTTCGTGGAGGAGAAACAAGTACAATAATGGGAGATCGCAGGAGGGAGAGAATGTTTCAGCCAAAGAAATTTGGGAAGGGGCAGGAGTTTACCTAACACGTCAACTGTGGAATGTGTTCATTCTTAAACCGTACTCTATTGAAGGGGTATGTGTTTCGTTGAAACTTCCTACCTAGCAATTTTTTGAAAAGTTAATGGTTATGTTTACTTACAGAGTGTTAGCTTGTTGTGCTAGTGAGAGAATGAAAGGGAATATTTGCGAGAAAACATGGAGTTGAGTAGAGCACGCGTTTCTGTTTGCCAGTGCCTCAGAGTTTGGGTAGGTTCCTTCACCCTTATGTGTCAGTTTCCCTAGCTGTCAAAGGATTGTAATAATAGTTTATTACGATGTTGTGAAGTGGAAGTAATGATCATGGTGATGTCCTTTAGTGTTCTTGGAAAAGGTTTAATTGAAATGTTGTCATAAATATGTATGATTTGTTTAGACAAGGCAAAAGAAAAGGGTGGAACAAAAATAAATTCAGTCTTTGAGAAACGGAAATTTTGAACTTTCTGTCTTTTGAGAATTTTTAATTGTTTTCAAACTTGGCATAAACCATTTGATCACTTTTTTTGTATCAAGAATTCTCAATTGCTGTTGAATGAACTTATCCATAGGGTGGCAAAGAGTTGGACACGACTGAAGCGACTTGGCATGCATTCATGAACTTATCCTGTAACAAACCTTAATAGAGTTTCTTGCAAGGAAAAGAAATGTCCACAAAAATAACTTATCATAAAAAAGTTGAAAAAATTCGACTTCTTTGAAATATAAAGTGTTTTGGGTTTGTGTGGTTTTTTTTTGTTTTTTTTTTTTTGGCCATGCTGTGCAGCTCTCTAGGTTGTAGTTCCCCAACCAGGGACTGAGCCCAGGCCCAAACAGTTGAGAGTGCCAAGTCCTGACCACTAGAGCAACAGGGAATTTCCAAAATTTAAGAACTTTTCATCAGTAGACATCATTAAGAAATTAAATAGGCACTTCACAGACTGGGAGAAGATATTTTATTACATATATCTGGCTTAGATTCAGAGTATATTCAGGTACTTCTGCAGAGTGAAATAATCCACTTTTTAAATGGACAAAAGATTTAAACTTGCATATCAGAAGAGAGGGTATCCAAATTGTCACTAGGCATATGAAAAAGTATCATCATTACTTATCAGGGAAATGCCAATTAACAATGAGGTACCATTTTATACCCATCATAATGGTGAAAATTTAAAAAACTGATCATTCCAGGAGTTAATAAGCATGTAGATAACTCTTAATCATTGCTGGTGAGACTGTAAATCGATTCAGCCTCTTTGGAAAACTAGTAGTATCTACGACACATGAAATATAGTTATCCTGTGACCTGGTAATTCCACTCCTTGATGTATACATAAGAGAAATGAATGCATATACTAAACAAAAACATGTATGTCCACAGAAACTTGATTTATATAGCTAAACAGTGGAAACAAATGTCTATAAACTGATAGGTTTGTTAAAGGGAATACTACACAGCAATAAAAAATAATGAACTACTAATGCAACCTGAGTGATCTCAAAAATATACTATTGGATAAAAGAAGCCAAATAAAAAAGAGTAGACACTCTATGGGTTTATTTTTAAATTAAGATGAAGAATAGACAGCACTAAACTATGCTGACAGAAATCAGAATAGTGGTACCCACTGTGGAAGGGAGGGAGTACTGACTAGAGAGGAGCATGAGAAGATTTTTTAGAGTGATGGAAATGTTCTGTATCTTTATCTGGGCAGTAGATAATTGGGTGTTAAGGTATGTAAAAATTCATTGAGCTATATACTTAAAATTTGTGTGCTTTACATTACTTATACCTCAATAAAATAAGAAATAATAATTTTTAAAGATGAAGTGTCCAGAGAGGCAGGCTTAGCATTTATAATAGCATTGTTTGAGCTAGGAGAGCTCTGTAGTCTGAAGGGAGTTTAATCTTTCTGTTTATCTTGTTTAGGTTGGCACTTAAATAATGATATTGTACTTTGAGCACTCTGGGGAAATTAGTCATAAGGATGCATGCTTGCATGTTAAGTCGCTTCAGTCCTGTCCGATTTTTTGTCTCCTCTGTCCATGGGATTCTCCAGGCAAGAATACTAGAATGAGTTGCCATTCCCTTCTCTAGGAGATCTTCCTGATCCAGGGATCAAACTGACCTCTCTTGCATCTCCTACATTGACAGGCAGGTTCTTTACACTAGCGCCATCTGGGAAGCCCCAGTCATAAAGATACCTGTCCTTAATTTTCCTAATTTTCTAAGTAATCATTAGAACCAGTTAATGATTTCAGGCTGAATAGTTAAATTTTCATTACTATATCAATTTTTAAGAACAATTAAACTATTTTAATAATCCATAGGACCAATGTATTGTTGAATAAATCAGTGTTTGATTAAAAGAACTTTTCCTTAAGATGAATAATCTACACAAGAAATTACTTAAATACTGGATTGTGTGTTTTGGTATGGAGGAATGTGAAAAGGTAGTAAAAATGGTATTTAAAATTTTTTTAGTTCTCTAAATAGCTAAACCTTTATAATCCTTGCTTATAAACTATAATTCCCAAACTGCTTTCTTCTTCATAAAGCCCCAGGAATTTAACAGAAGGAAATGAAAGTTGAGTTGAAAAGGGAGAAGAATCATGTTTCTTTTTCCTCTTTCTGTGTCCACGTCATTTAGTTTTACTTTAATATTTGTTTGCTACAGTTTTATCTTTTTATATTTGGCAAGCTAGAGTTTATGATTTAGTTATATAGTGAATCCACTGAAATAAAAGATCTTTAGATGTTCATTATCTAATAATCTTACCAATAGCTTGTGGTAGTAGAAGCTTTAGAGTAGATCTCTATTCTAACACGTGGTTTCCCCTTCTGTATTCTTGATCATTGCAGTTATTTTACTCTTCCTTTTTAAAGGAAGAAACAACGTAACAAAAAACAAAACAGGAGTAAAGCCATAGATGCAGAATAACAAAGCTGTTTCCATTCCAGTAGGTGGTACATAGAAAGAATGCCTTGTTAATTCGATACAGTGAAATCTCTGCTTCCTTGGTGTTTAGTGTAGCTCATGAGAATACTCAGGATGGTTTATGAAGGCTAGTCCTTTGTAGAACACTGGTCTTTTGTATGAATTTTTATTCTTTTTTCAGTTCTCATTAACAAATAGTATCATTTTCATATCAGCAGAGTTACTTTTTTTATTTGTTGTGGTAAGCAGAAAAGGATAGTCATCTATTGCTTTACCAAAGCAACCTGTATCTTCTTAAAAAATTGTAAACTACTATTTTACAACTGTTGATCTAATACAATAAATGTTTCTCCAGATCCTTCCTGTCACTGTAACTTTTGTTTGTTTACATCAGAATTTGGTAAAAATCTTTGTACTGTTTTTCCTGAAAAAAGCTCACATGAACTTGAACTGAAATCTCAGAGTCATGGACTGAAGTTAAGAACTTCCACATAATAAGAAAAATTATGATTTGTGTACTGAGGAAAGTTCAGTTCTTAGGGAGAGTTCTAGTTTTTCCTCAATTGTATGCTCCTGTGCTCTTTATGCTCCCCTCGTGTTAATATCGCAAATGTTTACCATGCTAAATAGTAAGGCTCTTGGAAGAGGAAAATATAGAAATGAAGCAATATACATGTCTTTTTGTCTTCTAGGAAACTTTTTTTCTGTTTTCCAGTGTGATTTCAGAGAAATTTCACAGACATACTCTCTCCCTAGTTTTAATAGTTGGAAATATTCTATCAAAATTAAAAATGGTGATATTGGTGAGATCCTTTGTAGGTCTGGAAATACCTTGAGGAATTCTTACAGAATGTTGTTGTTATTATTCAGTTGCTCAGTTGTGTCCACTTTTTGTGACCCCGTGGACTGCAGCATGCCAGGTTTCCCTTTCCTTCACCATCTCCTGGAGCTTGCTCTAACTCATGTCCACTGAGTCGTTGATGCCATTCAACCATCTCATCCTCTGTCATCCCCTTCTCCTTGTGCCTTCAATCTTTCCCACCATCAGGGTTTTTTTCCAGTGAGTCGGCTTTTCGCATCAGGTGGTCAAAGTATTGAAGCTTTAGCTTCAGCATCAGTCCTTGCAATGAATATTCAGGATTGATTTCCTTTAGAATTGACTGGTTTGATCTCCTAGGAGTCCAAGAGACTCTCAAGAGTCTTCTCCAACACCACAGTTCAAAAGCATCAACTTGTTGGTGCTTAGCCTTCTTTATGGTCCAACTTTCACATCCATACATGACTACAGGAAAAACCGTAACTTTGACTAGATGGACCTTTGTCAGCAAAGTGATGTCTCTGCTTTTTAATATGCTGTCTAGGTTGGTCGTAGCTTTTCTTGCAAGGAGCAAGCTTCTTTTAATTTCATGGCTGCAGTCACCATCTGCAGTGATTCAGGAGCCCAAGAAAATAAAGTCTGTCTCTGTTCCCATTGTTTCCCCATCCATTTGCCATGAAGTGATGGGACTAGATGCCATGATCTTTGTTATTTGAATGTTGAGTTTTAAGCCAGCTTTTTCTCTCTCGTCTTTCATGTTCATTGAGAGGCTCTTTAGTTCCTCTTCACTTTCTGCCATAAGGGTAGTGTCTTCTGAATATCTGAGGTTATTGATATTTCTCTCAGCAGTCTTGTTTCCAGCTTATGCTTCATCCAGCCCGGCATTTTGCATGATATACTCTGCATATAAGTTAAATAAGCAGAGTGACAATATACAGCCTTGACGTACTCCTTTCCCAATTTGGAACCAGTCCATTGTTCCATGTCCAGTTTTAACTGTTGCTTCTTGACCTGCCTACAGGTTTCTCAGGAGGCAGGTCAGGTGGTCTGGTGGTGTCTTTTTCAGAATTTCCCACAGTTTGTTGTGATACACACAGTCAAAGGCTTTATTGTAGTCAGTGAAGCAGAAATAGATGTTTTTCTGAAATTCTCTTGCTTTTTCTGTGATCCAGTGGATGTTAGCAATTTGATCTCTGATTCATCTGCCTTTTTAAAATCCTGCTTGAGATACGTTACTTAATTATGAAAAAGAAAAAAAAATACCTGTGGGTATCTACTGAATTTCATCTGAATCAGTTAATATTTATTGTGCCATATGACAAATTGATAAAATTTAAAGTTTCTAAAATTCCAACAATCTGTGATAATTGGTTGGGGTAGGTAACAAGCTAACAATTAGGATATTAATGTTATCACTAAGTAAGTGTATATATATCAGGGCCATGTGACAAACCTTTCTGTAGTAAATCCCATTAGTTCTCCTAATGACCATATAAGGAGATTACAAGTCTGATTTTATAAATGAGGAAAACTCATTTGAGGTCATATAGTAAGTGGCAGAGAAGGGACTTGAACCCAGATCTCTGTGACACAAAAGTCTCTTGCTTTTAATGCTCTATTGCTGTTGTTACTAATGCTCTGTTGCTGCAGATGCTGCCATTTTTAGTTTTTTAGTGTCAAAAGAAACCATAGCATTTAATGTATTTTGAATGAGACATTGATCTGTTACCTCCATGAATGGTGGCCTCATTCAGAGTGCATACCTGCACGCTCACTCAGTTCTGACTACTTGTGACCCATGGACTGTAGCCCGCCAGGCTCCTCTGCCTGGGACTTCCCAGGCAAGAACACTGGAGTGAGTTGCCATTTCCTTCTCTGGGGGATCTTCCCAACCCAGAAATCGAACCTGAGTCTCCTGTGTCTCCTGCATTAGCAGGCAGGTTCTTTACTACTGAGTAGAAAGACTATATTATTATTGTAGTTGGATTCAGAGGAAGTGATTGGGTCTTCCAGCTGGAGTAATCTTTCTCTTCCTCTTTTGCAGAAAGGCTCGTTCAGAGCAAGACAGGAATGTGTTCGGGAACTCTTAGAGAACCAGTTTGCCCTCTGGCTATATCTCTTATGAAGGTTTTTCTCCTCACTGTTATCCTTATTTTGGTTGGCATTGTTGGGTTTTCTGAAAATCCTATACATATAGGAATTTTGTACAAATCATGATTTCTAAAACAGAAAAGAGGTAGGAAACTCTCAAGTGCATATATTTTAGAAGTGCATAAGGTCCCCGTGACAGTTCCTTTTAGGATTTGCTTCAGAGGACCCTAAAACAACAAAGTCTAATTGTCTGGTTGACGGTGAATTTCTGTGGTCTAACAGTTCAGGTGTAGTAATTATGAAATAATTGCTGTATCCTAGAATCTTCAGACAGATTTTAAGCATCATAACAAAATAGGTTATAAAGGTTGAGTCATTATTAATGGTGCTGAAAGAATCATTCATTAGACCAACAGGCAAAATAGTTTAGGACAACCAAGATGATAAAGGCAGAAGAGAGATACGTGAATTGAAAACTGTGATTTTGATATTGGCAGCTTTGTACATGACATACGGCCAAAGATATGAGGAAGAAGAGACTTATTTTTAAAATTAAATAAGTCCTAAGATATTGATAACAAAAATGGGATCCAGGCTGAAAAGAAGTACACTAAGAATGTCTAGTACTCAGGCACGTTCTTCTAGCAGTATGCAACTCCTCCTCTTTCCACTAAATCTTTTTCCTTTTTTCCCTCCCTACAGACGTTCCACACACCAAGCCTGGGTGATGAGGAATTTGAAATCCCACCTATCTCCTTGGATTCTGATCCCTCATTGGCTGTCTCAGATGTGGTTGGCCACTTTGATGACCTGGCAGACCCTTCCTCCTCTCAGGATGGCAGCTTTTCAGCCCAGTATGGGGTCCAGACGTTGGACATGCCTGTGGGCATGACCCATGGCTTAATGGAGCAGGGCGGGGGGCTCCTGAGTGGGGGCTTGACCATGGTAAGGGGCAAGACATTATCAGGCTTACCCAACCTCATGGGCATGGTGTTAGGGGAGATACAAGTGACTCTGTATGCCCTACCTAATTCCCTTGGGTATTATTTTTCATTCTTCTGACTAAAGGCTAATAAAGACCTCACTTCCCTTGAATAAGTGAGATTTATCATTTGAATCAATTTTTTTAAAAAACATGTTTTAAAACTGTAAAATGTCCAGTGTTAACCCTGAAATGAAAATTATTTATTGGATTTTTGAAAGAAAAGTTTTTTCCCTATTACATTATGGCTTTCACATTCTACAGTTCAAATGAGTATGATTGTTGGTATGTTGAGGGGTGTATTCAAAACCTGTCTGAACCATGAGTGGATTAAGAGGATTAATATGTGTTTCAGTGTATTGGGCTTCTAGCACATCTCATCAGCACGTCGACACACACTACACTTGATGCCAGACATCTCTTCTAACATTGGCTTTACTCTGATTTGCCTGTGCATCGAACTTTACCCAGCCATTATTTAAGAGGGTACAGGGATAAAGTTTTTCTTTCCCCTGTGTGTCATCACTATCTCCAGATTACTGAATGATTTACTTGCTCTGAACTTGCCCCAAATTAAGACTTCTTTGGCTGTTTTTAGTTATTTTGGAATAGGCCTTTAAGTACAAATAAGTGACTTAGTACACAACCTGTAATTTCTCTACTTATTAAAAAGCTTAGTATGTTTTATATGTAGATAAATTATTTGATGTTAGTTTAAATGATGATGCATTCTGGGTAAGCAGAGGGTTTATAAACTGTCCTGAATTCAGGTGCAGGGACGGGAAAGGTGGTGTTTTTTATATTTACTGTTTAATTTGTCCTTCTGCTTCTCTCAGGACTTGGATCATTCTATAGGAACTCAGTATAGTGCCAACCCACCGGTTACAATTGATGTACCAATGACAGACATGACATCTGGCTTGATGGGGCATAGCCAGTTGACCACCATTGATCAGTCAGAACTGAGTTCTCAACTTGGTCTGAGCTTAGGGGGTGGCACCATCCTGCCACCTGCCCAGTCACCTGAGGATCGTCTTTCAACCACCCCTTCACCTACAGGTTCACTTCATGAGGATGGTGTTGAGGAATTCCGGAGGGTAAGGCATTCTCTGCCAAAATCAAATCTGCCATGTTACACTGGGATAAAACCCTTGACATATAGATCCAACTAAGTTTTCTCTCCTACTGCCCTGCCATCTTCTCTGCTCTTTTCTGGTTATGGGGTCCTGCCTCTATTACAGTTTATAATGCTTTTTCCAACCCCCATACTTATCAGTCTTCACATACTTTACTAAAGCCTTAATCTTCTTGCCTCTGTTTTTATTTAGCATTTCTGAAAATTCCATTCATATGACTAGTTTACCCCATCTAAAAGTCCTTTTCTGTCAGTTCTCCAGATGTGATACTTCCCTCATAATTCTGTCTCTTTTCTCCTCACAGCAACCTCCCAGCCAGAAGACAGTTGTGGTGGAAGCAGGGAAAAAGCAGAAGGCTCCAAAGAAGAGAAAAAAGAAAGATCCTAATGAACCTCAAAAACCAGTTTCAGCATATGCTTTATTCTTTCGTGACACACAGGCTGCCATCAAGGGACAGAATCCCAATGCCACTTTTGGAGAGGTTTCAAAAATTGTTGCTTCTATGTGGGACAGTCTTGGAGAAGAGCAAAAACAGGTGAGCAAATAACGAGGAACAATGTTATAGAAGTTCTTAAGAATAAGGGGGATAGGGACTTCCATGCTGGTCCAGTGGCTAAGACTCCACGCTTCAGATGCAGTGGACCCAGGTTCAATCCCTGGTCAGGGAACTA
Source organism: Ovis aries (assembly GCF_016772045.2). Lineage (NCBI taxonomy): Eukaryota > Metazoa > Chordata > Mammalia > Artiodactyla > Bovidae > Ovis > Ovis aries. Next base: position 24,031,676 of record NC_056060.1, on the reverse strand, counting down.
GGCCCCACATGCCGCTACTAAGACCTGGTGCAGCAAAATAACTTTTTAAAAATTGGTTAAAAAAAAAAGGCAAGGGGATTAAACCTAAGCTTTAACTTTCTCAGATGTTATTTAATACCAACTCTTTGTTAATGGGATTCAAGATCATCTGTCTTAAAACTTCACTTTCATGCATTGGAGAAGCAAATGGCAACCCACTCCAGTGTTCTTGCCTGGAGAATCCAAGGGACGGAGGAGCCTGGTGGGCTGCTGTCTGTGGGGTTGCACAGAGTCAGACACGACTGAAGTGACTTAGCAGCAGCCTTAAAAATTGCAGCCATACCCTGAATCCAGAATACCTACATAAAAATTATTATAAAAAACACTGAATCCACAGCCAAGTTTGGAGTTTTTCATTGGCCTCATATAAACTTGAGAACTATAGTTAACCTCCCTAAATTTAACCTGAATTAAACAGATGAAAATTGTGTTACTACATAAATATACAATTGAAATGAAAGATGAATGTAATTATCATTACCCTAGCCTCAACAGGTGTTATATCAAAGTAAGTCTGCTACTTAATCATTAAAACAAAAACTGAATATATTACAGGTAATTTATATCAGTTATGTGTTGCTCAGTAAACCACCACAAATTTAGTAGCTTAAGACAGAAGTAATTTATTACTTATTATGATTCTGTAAATTGGTTAGGTGGTTTTCCTGGTGTTCTTACCTGGGTTTATTCCTGCAGTTGTACTCACAAACAACAGCCTGATATGGCTGCTCAAGATGACCTTGCTACCATCTCTGGCAGTTGGTGCTACCTGTTGGCTTAAACGCCTTGGTTCTCTTTCGCATGGTCTCTCATCCTCCAAATAGGCTAGACTGACTTCTTTACACTGGCAGGCTTAGAGCAGTGTTCCAAGAGAACAAAAACAGGTGCCCCCAAATTCTTAATTCAGCCACATTCTAATGGTTAAAGCAACTCACAGAGCTAGCCCAAATTCAAAGGAAAGGGAAATAGGTTTCATTTGTTAATGGAAGACTAGGTACACAGAACAGGAAGAATTGTGGCCATCGTTACAGTTTATCACATTCCTTAAGAGGGAGAGTATACTGACTGGGTAGACATGATCCCAGACTAAGCAGACTACTGATTTATCATGTAGTTAGGGGGTCAGGATTTGTGTTGGTTACAGAAGTGTGGGCAGTGGTTGCTATTAGCTTCAGAAGTGTAGTTATTCTGCAAGCCTACTCTTGATCGGCTGGCTTTCATATACAAGTCTGCCATGGAGGCTGTCTTGAGTACTAGTTTTCAGAAGTGTATTCACCGAAGAAGGGTTGTCAATATTTACACTAAGATGAATTGTCTTTCATTGATGAATAATACAGGATTATTAGTCTTTTCTATGAGTATGTGGACTTTTTAAGCAGCCTCTTTCATGCAGGTATATAAGAGGAAAACTGAAGCTGCCAAGAAAGAGTATCTGAAGGCTCTGGCTGCTTATAAAGACAATCAAGAGTGTCAGGTAAGAGGACTGGGATAGATGTATATTTAAACCATAAACAAATTTTTGAGCTGCTTATTAGCATTTATAAGAAGTAAATACCACCAAAAATCTGTGGAATCTATTAATACTATGTAGTATTAAAGCTTAAAAGTATATAGCAAGTTTCCCATCTGTTTCTATCATAATACTCTCCGAACAGTCTGTCTTTGAGTTTGATATTCTCATTGTTTACTTTAGCCAAGTAGCACACATGGCTGCCCATTTTTCTTTCTTTCTTTACCCACCACGTTCACCCCCTGACCCCCACCCCATCTGTATTTTTTTCTTGGAAGGTGGTTAGGGTGAACATACCCTGGGGAAGAGGATAAATCTCCTGATTTTTTTTTTCATCTTCTTTTAGGCCACTGTGGAAACTGTGGACATGGACCCAGCGCCACCATCACAGACTCCTTCTCCACCTCCTGTGGCTGCTGCTGACCCAGCGTCTCCAGCACCAGCCTCAACAGAGCCCCCTGCCCTGTCTCCTTCCATTGTTGTCAATTCCACTCTTTCATCCTATGTGGCAAACCAGGCATCTTCTGGGGCTGGAGGTCAGCCCAATATTACCAAGTTGATTATTACCAAACAGATGTTGCCCTCTTCTATTACTATGTCTCAAGGAGGGATGGTTACTGTTATCCCAGCCACAGTGGTGACCTCTCGGGGTCTCCAACTTGGCCAAACCAGTACAGCTACTATCCAGCCCAGTCAACAAGCCCAGATTGTCACTCGATCGGTGTTGCAGGCAGCAGCAGCAGCAGCAGCTTCTATGCAACTACCTCCACCACGACTACAGCCCCCTCCACTACAGCAGATGCCTCAACCCCCAACTCAGCAGCAAGTAACCATTCTCCAACAGCCTCCCCCACTCCAGGCCATGCAACAGCCTCCACCTCAGAAATTTCGAATCAACCTACAGCAACAGCCGCCTCCACTGCAAGTCAAGATTGTGCCTCCACCCACTCTGAAAATGCAGACTACCTTAGTTCCACCACCTGTAGAAAGTAGTCCAGAGCAGCCTGTGAACAACAGCCCTGAGACCCACACAGTGGAGGAGACCACTCCTGAGACAATCTGTGAAATGATCACAGATGTAGTGTCTGAGGTGAGACTGTTTTCAGGTATTTGCTCTAGACCAGTGAAAGCATTTTGGTTGATACAGTAAAAGCAGGAGTTGCTAGTAGCATTTAATGCCTGACGAGGATACAAAATATCCTATAGAGAAGGTTTGCTTACAACTGAATTATCCCACCGGAGATACTCTGTAGTGTTCTTGAGAAGAAACATGAAGAGGGCCTCCTGCCCTAGATTACTCCTTAACTCAGCAGAAGTAATACAGTAGTTCAAGTAAAGATACAGCCTAAGCATAGTTACTTTTCAAGTGTCTACCCCAGGATCCAAAGCTTGAGAGACAAATTCTTCCATTTCTCCCAAACCTTGACTGCTTGGCTTATGTTTTAAGTAAAGGGATGGGTAGGGGATATAGGTAAAAAAATTCAGTTAGTTTGTATCGATGAGTCTTTCCAAAGAGACAGATGCCAATTTACCCTGGTTTTAACTTGAAATTTAGTATATTTGTGATGTTAGCTTCGTAACTAATGAAACAATGTTTTTTTGATGTGGGCCCTATTTTTTTTAATTGGAGAACTGCTTTACAATACTGTGTTGGTTTCTGCCATACATCAACATGAGAAACAATTATTTTGGGGGGGGGGGGGGAACCCACCCTGCAAAATCAGGAACTATGGATCTTGAAAGTTTATCTTCTCTTAGTCCCTCTGATCTTAGTGACCCAACCTCTATTCACATTCTACTTTTGAATTGATATTTTCAGAGGAATATTATTTAAGTGTAGAATAAAGTTAGTGATAGGTTAAGATTAAACACTACCATTATGACCAGCATTCCCCTGATGGGAAGCATCATGTCAGTCTGGATGACAAAATTCTAAAGCTGGATTTGGAGTGAGATCAAGAATTCACGTTTCTTTGGAACTTTACCCCTACCTGTGAGGGACTGTAACATGTGTTGCTCCACTGGATCACAGAGTTAATTTGACTAGCTGGCTGGCTGGCTAGGTAGAAATCTAGTCCATCTTGATGCTCTCTTCCTCTCATAGGTTGAGTCTCCTTCTCAAATGGATGTTGAATTGGTGACTGGGTCTCCCGTGACACTTTCACCCCAGCCTCGATGTGTGAGGTCTGGCTGTGAAAACCCTCCCGTTGTGAGTAAGGACTGGGACAATGAGTACTGCAGCAATGAGTGCGTGGTGAAGCACTGCAGGTGAGCTTACAGTTCCCTTCTTATAATTAATGTATGGCTAAATTAACTCTTGGAATAACATGGTATCTGAGCATATAATCAGTATCACCTTACCTTAGGTAGAATAGGTTGCTATGTATGTCTGATTACAGAAGCTACTAGAAAAGTTTCCCTCCTTAAAAAGAGCTTACATTTGCCATATAGACAAAGATGACATAATTAGCAGTTCACACTTTTCAGTTACCATGTTAGCTCTACGTGTTCATTTTGAAACTATGACACATCAAGCTGTTGGTGTCTATGAATATCAGTATAGTTTATCTCCTTAGTGCAAACCAGACCACTTAGGTAATGAATTAGAATTTGAGGATGGATAGGTGGTTAAGTAGCACAATAAAATGCTAAGTATAGGGCAAAGGGAAGAAGTTCTGAAGATTCTGCCCATTTCCCCAGTTTTCCTGAGATTGACCTACATTCATGAAATAAGGCATTGGTATTTCCTATCTGAAATCCTTTAAATTAGGACTGCCTATACTTCTGACTTCTAGGCCTACTGCCCTTATATTCCTATTTAGGTGATATCTATCAACCTATTTGTTTAAGACTGAGTTTTAAAAAAACATACCTAGGCTGTAATTCTAAGTTTGTGTGTATCTTTTTCTTTCTTAGGGATGTCTTCTTGGCCTGGGTAGCCTCTAGAAACTCAAACACAGTGGTGTTTGTGAAATAGTACATCTGTTCTCCAAGCCAGTGAAGACTTACTGATGGGAACATGTCCACCGAGCCTATTTTAAAAAGACAAGCGAGGCTTCTGGTAGTGCCTGATCTCAACCCATGATGATCCTTTATGTCTTTCACCTTTCTCCCCTTCTGTCGCTCTTCTACAGAGCTATGGAGCAGGGCCACTGGGTTTGCTGCAATCTGGAATTGCTTTTTACTTTCAAGTACAAGCAGATATATCAGTGATAATAACAGGAAAGGGTGAAGGGAATATAAACAAGTAGAACATAGGGGTGATGGATGGGTGGGGGATTGTTTGAGGAAACTTGTTGGTATAATTGTCGTAGGATTTACCTAAAAGATTATTAAAATGATAGAGTACTCAGCTTTGAGTCTAGGAAAAAAACATCACTGTGTGCATCCCTTCTAAAGGGGCTAAAAGGTTGCATTAAAGGTTACCTCTTAGAGAACTATTACTGTCACATCTGTACATTCATTATTAGTTTGAGAACAAAGGTTTTCAACACAGTAATAATAAGCACACTGGACTGTAGAGAAAATAACATCACCTAGGAGCTTCTTATTTCTCTGCCATTATATTTCTGTACTCAACTTTCTGATTGTATCACAGTTTGAGTGTAAAAGGGAGAACTCGACATCCTTAATATAAGAGGTTTCACCTAAGAGGTTTCACCAAAGTTTAAAGAAAGTGTGTTCACTTGTGTTTGATGAAATATCTTTTAAAAAAATAGGCCGAAGTGTTCTCACTTATACAGGCTAATTCTCTGCATACCCTAGGCACTTATTTAATGTAAGATGTGCTTATTTCATTTTTCTTGGAATTAAATGAATGAAAAACTAACAAAGCCACAGTTGTAACAGAATAAGCAACTATTTAAAACGTGACAGCTCTAGTGATGATAATCTTAAGTGATACTCAGATCTTACCTTGAGAAATGTCCCAGAGAACCCTTTCTTATCATGTTTATAATACTTAACTGCTGATCAAATCAACATTTTAATGCTTTCCACACATTCATTTAGTTTGAAGCTTTATAGCAACCCAATAAGGCAGGTAACATTTCCCAGTTACCTAACATTCCCAGTTACGTTCCCAGTTTACATTTATAAGCAATCATACTAAGTTGAGTTACACAAGATCACACACTCTTAAGTGGCAGAGCCAGAACTTGACCTCGAAATCCCAACTACAATACAAACTTTTATTTAAATAAGGGGGGAAAAAAGCTATTGTACAAACATTACTCTTCAGGTACAGCCTGTAGAGCCATGGCTATGGATGCTTAGGTTCAGAAGTACTTCTATAGATTCTTAGGTTTAGAGATGATACCATCTGGATATCTTTGCTTGAACCGGGCAACCACATCTGGGTCTAGTAGGTGGATCCCATCCAATTGGTTTCCAAGGGTGATCCTGAAGCAAGGGGAAAGACGGGGCAAGCCAAAAATCCTGGAATTTAAAGGCTTAATATTGTTAAAAGATGTGTTCTTTTCATTAAGTCTGCCTATCATCTCAATAGGCATCTGAATATCTGTGCCAGTTCTTTTATAAAGATAGTACATGGTACTAAGGCTGGTAAGAAATTGGGCAGATTCCGATGTTAAAAGAGGCTGGATCTGTACTAATTAAGGGTTAATAATTTACAGCTAACCAGGCCTACATCACAAAGCTATGCTGCCAGTGACTACTCTGGATGAGTGACATGCTAGCAGCATATCTTTTAAAGTTCTACCTACAGGATGAAAGACTAAAATTGTTGACAGATTAAATAGGTTCTCAGTAACCACCAGGGGGCAGATTCAGTACATCCAGTAGAATAATGAAGAGCTTTAGGGGTGGAGACCTTAAGAGCAGTGTTTAAATCTTAAAAACCTGTTGGTTTTCCAGTGAATGTTGGTTGCTTAAGAATCCTCTGAAGCCCATTTACAGACTAGTGGAAGTGAGGTGACGCTCTACTAACTTATATATTTGACCATAAACAGTTGTGCCCTTGGGGGCTAGCATGTTCTCTGGTCTCCTTACCAGTTGGGTTGCACATTGTGTGGTCGTCCAAATAACTCAATCTTGCGAGTGCCAGGGGACAGTCTTTCAATCATGCCATAGATTTCATCTGGTTTATGACTAGTGGAACGAACCTAGGAAATAAAAGCTCTAGCTACTTTTAAGTTACCCAAGATCACAATTCTAGCCCTTTCCACTTATGTTTATGATCCCAATGAGAAAACCTGGGATAAGAATATAGAATAACTGATTTAAAATGTGGCTCTTTGGATGCCTGGGGAAAGCACATACCTCAGCTACGATCACATCACAATCCAGACCCTGGTTGAAGCCTTGGGGATTTCCTTTGACACCAACCTGCTCACCAGAGAACAGAATGATGAAAAATTTATGAAAGTTTTATGAAACCCCAGTATTTGAACTGTTTCTCAATAAGAAATCAAACAATTCCTGTTTTTGCTCCATCTAATGTATTGGGCCCCACTACTGCTCACCAAGCAGTGTTCCTTCCCATGGTTCAACCAGTGACCTGTGCGGCCTGTTCGAATGATGCGCTGCAGTTGATTTGTCTTCACCCAGATAATTTCATCTACCCGTTCATAACTGTGGGATATAAGAAAAAGAATCAGAACTTTAATCAGGCTTTCACAGTTTAAGGATGATACCATCTACTCTACAGAGGCAAGAAATCACAGTATACTCTGGAAGAAAGAAACCCTATCAACTACATATTTCCCTCAGAAGAAAACAACAGTGATGGCTACTTACCCCCAGAGGTTCAGACATTCTCTGCCCAACTCCATGGCCCTGGAAAGAAATAAGGGTTAAACAGCTACTTCCATGCCAGTATTTTTTCTCCCTTCAAGATATATGTGTTGTTTTCAATAGACATTCAGTGAACATTTACATGCAAGACACCATTGGGGCAAGAGGATGGATCTAAGAATGAAAAGGCAAAACACAGAATCTATTCTCAATGGTCTTACCTTTCACAAGAAACAAATGTAAACAGAATTCATGGTATCATTTGTGTTATAAACAGGCATCAGATCTCAGTAGGTAAGAAAGGCTGACTGAGTCATAAGTTTAATAGAGCTAGAAAAACCCAAGATTTTATCCCCACCCAGTACTCACTCTGTACTATATCTGCCCATACCTACATATCTTTGAACTGCATTACCTGCCTGTGACCCAGAGGAAGAGAAAGCCATCATCCTGCAGTACTGGTATGTTGAGCCTGCGCATCTCATCATCTGTCAGGGTCCCATAGGGCAGCTCCATGTGAATATCCCAGGGTGGGTCAGCCATCACAACTGCAAACTTGCCCAAGATACTGACGTCCAGGTAGCGGATATCACAACAGATCCACTGCATGAGGTGGTATTTGGTCATCTTCCCTTCCTTCACTCTCCGATTCATGGCCCCAGTCCCTCTTTTTCCATTGGATTTTCCTGTTCCCTCATATGCTATATATCCCGCTCCATTCCCAATCAGCAAGGGAGATTGCTGATTATGCCTTGCTTTCCTACATGTATGGCTGCTCTACTGAGATAAAGGTCCTTAAGTTGAGGTTAAGTTTTCTGAGCAGACAGGTACCTGAGGTGGGAAGAGTCGATCTGCATTGGAGTCACCTCCAACGCTCTGTGTAAGGGCAAGCTCTTGGCTTGGTGTATGGTCTTTGCTTCCAGGAGCCTCAGAATCCATGCAAGCATCAATTTCATAGTGAACATATTTGCAGGTATCCATGTGGAAACATGTGTTAAGGAAAGAGCAGTCTCCTAATGACTCATCAGTGTGTTTATTGATGATCCGTCTGGGGAAATAGTAAGGGACAGTTGGAATCAACATGGTATTCCAGTTAGATCCCCCAGTTGCAAAAAAAACTGTTGCAAAATTTGCAGATCTTTCACTATCATCAGAGCTTCCTCTAAGAGTTTTCAGATAAGGAAAGCAGGTGATATTAAAATCTGTAATTTACAATAAAGAAATGTTTTTTAATTCCTCTCTGAGCAAAAACTTAACTTCCTTATGACAGGAATAAAGCTCTGACCTAAGAGGCCAGGTTCTTGTTTCTCCGAAGACTGTCCTTCCAGAGAACTTTAACTTTCACTGGGGATCAAAGACAGAGATATCCTGCTATTGCAAGAAAAGAGCAATTTTTTTTTTTTAATCTCCTATCTTTTGGAGAATGCAGCCTGTATTCCCTCCCATAGAACACTACTTCTGAAAGTGTACCTTCAGAATCTCGAAGTCTTAGACAAACCATATTAAAAGCACTTAATAACAGCATTAAAGACAAACCCAATGAGTGGAAGGACCGTGCTTAAAAAATGACTGCTTCTAGGAGACCCAGCCAACCCTCTTCCCCTCAAAAGACCTGAAGTGCAGCTTTCGACAGGGCCGGTCAGCATCACTGGCTTTCATACACTCCTCCTTGGTTCCATAGTCACAGAACTCTTGAACTTGAGCCCGACCTCGTGAGCGAAACTTTTCAACAATGGATTGTTCCTTGGCTGTTGTAGTATTTAGTAACTCTAGGATCTCCTGACTAACCTGGGTGATAGAAGAAACCTTTGTCTGGAAAGGGTTTGTAGATAAAATTCGCCCTTAAACCACCTCTGCAAATTCTACTTGACATCAATGTCCTATGAGGGGTCAATAAACTACATTAATATGAGAAAACCCAGAAGAGATTTTTCATGGATTTAGTCCTTTCTCACAAATCTGCACTTGGGATGAAATTAAAATATATGCAGACCAGTTCCTGCTGCTAAGCATTAAGCTAAACTCCCCTCCCCAAGAAAGCATTCTTTCCAGCCAAAACCACTTATATTTAATACGTACTGAAGCCAAGACACAGTGCTGATAAGCACTTTACTGTTTGGTTCAGAGCCTAGGCAACAATTCTACATGGTGGGTGGGTGGTGGGGACAGGTGAGAGGCGGTACTCTAATTAGTCTCACAAATGAGAAGACTAAGCATCAAGAGAAGTTAACTATTCAAATTTATACAGCTAGAAATAGGAAATGGCTAATTCATGTGGGTCCAAAATATTCTTCCACACAGAACCAGTGAAAAAGGTTTTCTAAATCAGAGTTCTCAGCATTTGGTGCACTGATGTTTTTGGCCAGATAATTCTTTGTGGGTTATCCTACTAAGATTGTAGGATGCTGTGCAGCATCCCTTGCCTCTCTACCCAATAGGTGACTGTAGTACTCCTGTGTTGTGACAACCAAAAACGTCTCCAGACTTTGCAAAACATCCCCTGGGCGTTAGGAGGGAGGGTAATATCATCCTCTATTGAGAACCACTGCTCTAAACCCTCAATTCTAAGAACTGCTCTTTGCCCCTAGGGGTAAATTCTTCTCAACCAATGCTAAAATTCAAAGTGTAAGTGTGAAATCACTTCTATCTACCCCTACCTTCTTGCTCTGTTGTTCCTTAGTAGATTGTTGGTTAAGAAGGCTCTCTATCTCCAGATCAACATCTGAGGCAGCATGTTTTCTTGATTTCTTTGGCTCCTTGGCTACTTCTGATGTGGAAGAGGCCAGACCAGAGGCCAAAGAGCTAGTAAAGGCAGCTGCTGTGGTGGAGTCCTGCTCTGCACGCCGCTTCTGCCCTGCAATAGTCCCTGCTACCTCCCCAGGGCCCTTCTTTTCTGCCACAGCACCCATCATGGCGGAGAGCTTGGAATGATCAGCATAGGTCACAAGAGTGGGATGTGCATCGTCTTGTAGGAGACTTCGCTTTACTTCGATCAACTCCTGAGCGGCAAACTTCTGTAGGAGGCTTTCTACCCCATCCTGAGTGGCAGGGGCATCTGGCTAAGGAAGGAAGGCAGGAGGGAAAGTGTTAAGACCCTGACCACGAACTGATGAAAAACAGTGGCAGTTCTCAACCTTGTCTTATCATTCATTACCGTGGAGATGGCAAGACGGATAGACACAGCATCAGTGGGCAATGTTAGTGACAGATCAGAGAGGTGGTGTAGCAACTTCTTCTCTAATTCAGGGTCTGTAGCTAGTTCAGGAACTGCTGAAGCTGTACTGGGCTTGGGGCCACCAGAAGTGGGTGCAGCAGGTACTGGGCTGTCGCTACGGAAGGTTGGAGACAGTGCTGCCTCTGGATTCCGAAGATCTAGGAGTGAAGAGATGTGAAAATGAAAAAAGGCAACCACTGTCAATCTACACATTCCTCAGGAGTTAAGATTTCCAGCATTTACAACACAGTCCTTTCATTTCATGCAGAAAATTCTCTGACCAGATTTGGCACTAAATACCCTTTATTAAATCACACCCAAGCATTCACTGCTTTGCCAAGGTAAATTTTCTGGGATCTGCTTACCCCTTCTATGTTGGGTGAGAAGTATTTCCTAATTTCATTCCTTTCTCTGCTTCACAGGAAATAAATTAGCATCTTGGTAGATTTAAATGTCCATACCACCTCCCTTCAGTCACGCTAAATGACAACTGATATAATCAACTTGAATTTATAAGCCAAGAATATTTTCACCAACCTAAACTGTGATGAGATCTTTTTGAAGAACTGAGTTTGAGTTTTAATGAATTAAGGCCGCTGGACATCAGAGAGTATAAAAAATGACAGTGTTGGGGGTTATAACTCAAACACAAAAATTTTATAGAACTGCTCAAGCCCTGGTCACCAATGATAGTTCCTGACTATATTCTTATAACCTACTCTAGTACGTCACAAGCTGGGTAGCCATCATAACCTTAATAAGATTTAAGAAACTCAAATTAGGACAAAATATTACCTTTGGGAAAGCCTAATATCTGTGATTATTTATTTAAAATACAAGTGAAATATTAAACATTCAGGATCTATACTGGAATTCTGTTAAATACTATCTAAGTGGCCACTAGTTTACATTTAGAGATATTTTGGTTACTTAGAAATTTCCACTCATAGAACTGACTTCAAAAAATTTAGCTCAGAATTCCAAGGAAAATGAAGTCAAACTATACCAAACACCTTACCAAAACAGTTACATTTTAGGAAAATAAGTTATACCCTATGTGTGAGACTCCATAATTTCATACTAGCTGAAAACGTTAAATGACAGAATTTTTTTCACCTTGCTCACTGATGATTCTTTTATGTTGTGCTGAATCTCAGACTAGAACAAGTTCCTTGTTTTGGTTTTGGCAAGGAGGTATTGTACACATAGAAATCATGGAAGCACTTTGAAGGTCTGGATGGGCAAGTCTGAAAGCAAGCAATCTAAGCTAAAGATAACATAAGAAATTTAAGCAACAATTACTATTTAGCTTATCTGGAAGACTACAGGCACAATTGTTACACTGAATAGGACTGAACTGGTAACTACTCAAGTCCCTTGCAACTGAAAGATTCTAATAAATCTAAGCTAAAAATACCCCAATTATAATTTACACTAGTTTCAAACTCTGAGTATTTAAATAGATCAGTCAAATTTAAAATTTCTTTAGAAGAAACCAAAAATTTCATTAAGTAACCTAACCTAGCACAATTAATGATGAACCTATAGCAGAAAAAATACAAAGTGTTTTAAAATTAGGATTTCAGGCATTACATGCACAGTTTTATACATTATGTACTGGCCATTTTAACTCATGATATATGCTAAAGGGAGCAAATTATATAAGGTATTAAAGAGTTTGAGGGACTTCCACGGTGCTCCAGCAGCTAAGACTCCATGCTAACAATGCAGGGGGCCTCGGTTCCGTCCTTGGTCAGGAAACTATATCCCACATCCTGCAACTAAGAGTTTGCATGCCACAACTAAAGATCCCACATATTACAACACGCCGCATGGAAGAAAGAAAATACCAAGTGCCATAACTAAGACCCAGCAGCACAGCCAAATAAATAATTTGATAAAAGAAAGAGCTGTGTAGTATTAAAATTTTAATATTTCAGATAAACTATATAAATTATCTATATCCCCCCTTTATATTTAAACATTATTTGCCAGGCACCTATTAATATTCTTTTGCCATTAATATGAGTTTTATTTTGTTAATAAAGACCTAAGCACCTTATAGACAATCTCTATTATGTCTTTTTTTAACCACTTAATTATGATTAGTATGTAAAAAGTTGTATATATTTAACAGATACAACTCAGTGAGTTTGGAGACAGTATATATTCATTAAATCATCACCACCACCACCAAGGCCATAACCATATCTATCATTCCCCAAAAGTTTCTTTCTGCTGCCTTTTTTATTATTTTTGTGTATCTGATAAGACAAACTTAACACAGGATCTACCCCCTTAGAAAATGTTAAGTATACAACACAGTGCTGTTAACCATAGGCACTATACACTGTGTAAGAGATCTCCAGAACTTATTTATCTTGCATAACTGAGATTCTGTACCTGCTGTATCACCTCTCCATTTTTCCGCTTCCCTAGGCCTTGGCAGTCACCACTCTATTTCTATGACTTTGACTATTTTAGATTCCACATGTCAAATACAATCTAAGTGAGACCATACAGTATTTGCATCTGAATTAGTTCACTTATCATAATGTCCTCCAGATCCACTCATGCTGTCACAAATGGCAGGATTTCCTCCTTCTTTTGGCTATAAAATATCCCATTGCATATATATTTCATGTTTTCTTTATCCATTTATCCATCAATGGATGTTTAGGTTGCTTCCCTATCTTGGCTGTATGTGAATATAAATAATGCTACAATGAGCGTGGATGTGCAGGTATCTCCTTGAAATCCTTATTCCAAATCCTTTGAATTCCTAAAAGTGAAACTGCTGGATCATATGGTAATTCTATTTTTTTACTTACTGAGGAACGTCCATACTGTTTTCCATAGTGGCTATGCCAGGTTACATTCCCACTATCGGTGAATCAGAATTCCCTTTTCTTGCTAACACTTGTTCTCTTTTTTTTAATAACAAGTTTGAGGTGATATCTTATTATGGTTATGATTTGCATTCCCCTGATGATTAGTGATGTTGAACAAGTTTTCAAACACCTGTTGGTCATTTGCATGTCTTCTTTGGAGACCTATTAGGCTTCCCTGGTGGCTCAGAGGTTAAAGTGTCTGCCTGCAATGTGGGAGACCCGGGTTCGATCCCTGGGTTGGGAAGATCCTCTGGAGAAGGAAATGGCAGCCTACTCCAGTATTCTTGCCTGGAGAATCCCACGGATGAAGGAGCCTGGTAGGCTACAGTCCACGGGGTCGCAAAGAGTTGGACACGACTGAGCGACTTCACTTCACTTTGGAGACCTATTACCTCTTAAATTGGTGTATTTTGCCCTTCTGTTTCTTGCCCTTCTGACTTAAAAGAAGGTAAGTGTTGTCACTGATTAAAGTAAATAGTACCATTTTCGATAATTTCAACATTTCAATCAGTGTTTCATTCTTGTTAATATAATCTAACCCAAATTCTGTTCAGGAACACACTTATTCACTGTCACATTACTTTCCTTTTTGCCACAATGGTTCTTGAGATGCTTGGCTTAAATATGCAATAATACCACATTATTTCCATGATAAACATTTTGTTGATTGAATTTATTTTAAATGAAGTCCAAAATCTAACAGTTCAAAGAATCTACTTGACATTATTACATCTCCTATTATCATACTTACAATAACAATGTATAAATTTGGTTAGATGTTAATGCTGGTTAGATGTTTGGCTAGATGTTCATTTTCTACCAACTAGTTTATCAAACTTTTCATGCAAATATTACCTGCTATTTCTAAAATATACTACATGTTTTTTCATGTAAACTTTCAACACCTAGCAGACATTATCTGTGAGGAAAAGCACTGACTGTGTTCTGATGTTAATGTCATTAAGTTGAAAATGTACTTTTTATAATTCACCTACTGATACTATGAAAACTGTAATATAAACATTTCTTCTTACAATTTTTGCTTTGGTAACTAAATTTATACGTTCTTTGAATTATGTTTAATGACCTTTTCTTACAGCAAGAACTCTACGATAAAGAACCACTTTAACATATATTTTCAATCCCTAGAATTGGATACAAACTTTTTTTTCTTTTTGATAATCTGACCAATACTTAAGTTTTAATACAGTTCTGTGATTCTGGTTATGAATCCTTATGTTAGTAACAACTCGTGGGAGTATTCTTTTCATCACATTCAGGACATGGAGCTGAAAATATCTCTTTTAAGGTTACTTGGAGGAGGCGGCTCACATTTAATATTTGGAACAAAATTAACAGCTGATTAATGTAACTGTTATTTATAGATGGGCTTGAGCCATTCTGAATTCCCTTAAGTCAAACACAAATTTGTGCACAGATACACAAATCTGGGGGAAAGACTCCAACCCTTTATCATTCTTAAAATGGGTTATGGGCAGAAAACAATTAGGAATCCCTGAGTTCCAACTCCTTCAGAAAGTATTCGTTATTAATTCAGTACATTTATTGAGCACTTCCATTATGCTGGTAACTATGTTGATTCTCCGCTTCTAATCTAATGAAAAATGTAATGTGTTGGGCTCAGCAAAGGAATACTTAATACTTGAGTTTTAGGAGCTCAGTTAAAGATAAACAAAATACTAGCTTGAAGACATAAAAATGTGGCCAGACTCTGAACTTGCTGACCTCTAAAATACGTCAATATCCATATTCACATCTTCAATTCCATTGATGAAATACATTGAGCAGTTCACATATTCACTATGTGCTAAGCTACACCATGTATGGATGTGAGAGCTAGACTGTGAAGAATTGATGCTTTTGAACTGCGGTGTTGGAGAAGACTCCCTTGGACTGTAAGGAGATCCAACTAGTCCATTCTAAAGGAGATCAGTCCTGGGTGTTCTTTGGAAGGACTGATGCTAAAGCTGAAACTCCAATACTTTGGCCACCTCATGCGAAGGGTTGACTCATTGGAAAAGACTCTGATGCTGGGAGGGATTGGGGGGCAGGAGAAGGGGACGACTGAGGATGAGATGGCTGGATGGCATCACCGACTCGATGGACATGAGTTTGGGTGAACGCTGGGAGTTGGTGATGGATAGGGAGGCCTGGCGTGCTGCAATTCATGGGGTCACAAAGAGTCGGACACGACTGAGTGACTGAACTGAACTGAACTGAAGCTGCACCAAGTTTATTTTGTTTCAATTAATGAAATAAACATTTACTGAAAGTAATAATCTTCATTTCCGAAATCTACTTTATTCTATGGAAAACAGTGCGACAGTTCCTAAGCAAATTGAAAATAGAATTACCATATGCTCCAGCAATTCCACTTCTGTTATATGTCCAAAAAAGTTGAAAACATAATCTTGAAGCAATAACCTGTTACACCCGTGTTCACAGCAGCATTATTCACAATAGCCAAAATGTGGAAGCAACCCTCAAGTATCCACCAATGGATAAATGGATCAAGAAAATGTGGTATATACATACAATGGAATATTATTCAGCTTTAAAAAAGAAGGAAATTATGACACGTGCTACAACATGGATGAACCTTGAGGATGTGCTAAAGGAAATCAGTCAAATACTTCATGATTCCATTTTCACAAGGTATCTAGAGTCGTCAAACACAGAAACAAGGTAGAATGGTGGTTGCCAGGGCCTGGGATGAAGGGAGAATAGTGAGTTTTGGTTTTGCAAGACAAAAGAATTTCGGAGACTGGTTGCCCAATAATGTGAATATACATCTCACTATCAACTGTACATTTTTAAATGGTTAGATTGTATTTTATGGTATGTGTACTTTTGCCACAATTTTTTTTAAAGTTATACCTTAAAAATGCCAAGCTAAAAAAAAAAAAAATGCCAAGCTAAAAAAAAAAAAATGCCAAGCTAACAAAGGTCTCCCAGTGATTCTTTGTTCATAATATTTTGCATTTATTAATGACATGGATACATTTTAGTTTATTTAAATATCCTTGTCTTTTAATATTGAGCTCAACAGTAAATAATTAAGTATCAGATTTGGGTAACCCTATAAAAATATAGATGTGGTAAGAACATTTTTATTTCCTGTGAGAAAAGAACTAAATGATGTGAATTTTCATGTAGCCTTTGGTTATATTTTCCATGACAAATTGGTTAAGAGAGTGTTTCACAATGTTTTCCTAAGAATCCTAACCCTTAAGGAAACATATTCTTTTGAATAACCAAAATAACTGAATGGAAGAACAGTGATAGGCTGGCTGACTTAATTTGTGTGTTTCATCTCTACTTATCCCCTAAAGACCAAATAGGCCCGTCAAAGCTCTGGGCTAGAAGGTAATATATGTTTAATCACAAACTCAAAAACAATTTTACAGGAATCTTAACTATATCAACTGGCTATACTAAAAGTCTTACCCATATTTTATTAAGTGGATATACAAATCAAGAGATATTTATACCCCAAAAAGAATATTTATGTTCAAGGGAGAACAGATCTTGCTTTCAAAATTATTACACATGCTCAGCAAGGACCCTGATGAAGTATCCAGACTCTAGTGGCTGGATTTGCATACAGCACAAAGTTTGGTTAATACCAAAGTGTGGTTAATACCATGGAAAAGTGAAGTGGAATTTCTATTAATTAATACTCGATACTATGACTTGCACTTCTTCCTCTACTTGCTCTGCCCTCTTACCATCTCTTTAGTTATTTAAGTCCTATATAGCCGCTGAGACCAAATTCCAAGTGTCAACTCTTCCATGATGTCTTCACTGACTAGACTGACTCTTGTTAGTTCTACCTTCACTGTGCTCATTGTGGAATTAATTCATTTGGCATTTTACATATATTATCGTGTATTTCTGACTTTTTCTTTATTCCCAACTACATTTTAAACTCCTTGAGGGCAGGGACGTGCTCTAATTTTTGTCTAACTAGACTCATGTAGATACTAGATAGATGTGCACTTATTACGGTGCAAGAGTCCTGGCAAGACATCTTTTAGTTTCAAGGGCCAGAATACAAGTGCAGAGACCTAATATACTTCAACACAAGATTTAGAAATGGACTCGAGTATACTGATAAACAGTGCAAGCTGCCACAAGAGTGGTATGTATTCATTATCCTTGCAGATCTTTAATTGATTTGCCTTAGATAATTCAGGGCTTGTGTAGGGGATGTGGTATGAGTAGAAAATCTTTTGAGGTTCCTTCAAGTTTTAAGACTGTGACACGGGTCAATAGGAGGGGAGAAAAAGTTTCAAAACAAATGTTTTCAGATTCCTGCTCGGTGTGTAAATGGCTAAACCAACGCTACTTCCTCTACTCATTTAGCAACATTGAATGCCAACTCTGTGAGGACCACTGAACTGGGCACTGTGGAGATAAAGGCTCAGTACTTGTTCTCACGGCGCCCAGAATCGCAAAGAAATGAGCAATACAAAGCAATTGCTATAACCAAGGGAAGAACAAAGCGCTATGGGAGTTAACCATAAAAAGGGACTTGCTGCTTCAAGGGACAGCGGCTAAAAGGCCTAGCAAACGGGACGCTCCCGTAGACTTCAGAAAAGTCAACGAGATGGGGGGACGCGGAGATGCGAAGGGAGCTTCCGACCTGGGAAAGAGAACTGGAGGAATCAGAGCCCAGGCTGAGAAACCGCTACTACCTGCAGGAAGATGAAGCATCTGTGCTGCTGAGGGGGAAGAGAACCGGAACCAATGTATGAAGCGTTAAAGAAACACGTTTGAGGAAAGGCACCAACTCGGGAGCTTTTTTTCTCCAGGGTTCCCTTCAGCCCTCTCTAGCTAATCATCGGCCCCAACAACCCCGCGCCTCACCCAAGTGCCCCGAGTCCTGCTTCCGCCTCCGCTGCAGCCTCTCCCGCAGTGAGTCCAGCTGCTTTTTGTGGGCCTGGATAGAGCTCCACGTGTCCGACATTTCAGTCTCGTGGCTCGGCCACGTCTCCAACTAGGCACGGTGGACTAGCGCTTCCCAGCTCTGGTTTCAAGAAATTGCCTAACTCTCACGCGGACACCCCAAGGCTAGCCGGAAAGAGATCCCAGCAGATGCTATGGAGGGAAAGTCACTTCCGGTTTTTCTCTCCCTTTGAAGCTGAAATGAGAGCCACCATAAGTGTTGGCAGAATAGCGGATATGTTTTTTACAGGAGCTCTTTCGCGCTTCCGGGTGCGTTGAGGCTGTGGTTGCCGTGTTGGTGTCTGGCAAAGCTGCCATGTTGCTTATAGCCGCGCATGCGGCCATGTTAAGTATTAGGAAATGAGTCCGAGTGCGTTAAGGCGGCGCTGTAGGGCCGCATGTGTAATCCCGGTTTTTGAAATGAAGGATCACTAATTCCTTTGGACAGTTTGACACTAACATACTTTTGCCACTAAAGATGTAAGTTCATGTTTCCGTGCACTTGTTTACAAAAATACACCACTACGTATGCTTTTAGGGAAGAGGACTGATGGAACAGAGATACTATGAAGAGATTCAGTTCAGTCGCTCAGTCGTGTCCGGCTCTGCGACCCCATGAACGGCAGCACGCCAGGCCTCCCTGTCCATCACCAACTCCCGGAGTCCACCCAAACCCTTGTCCATAGAGTCGATGATGCCATCCAACCATCTCATCCTCTGTCGTCCCCTTCTCCTCCTGCCCTCAATCTTTCCCAGCATCAGGGTATTTTCCAGTGAGTCAGCTCTTTGCATCAGGTGGCCAAAGTATTGGAGTTTCAGCGTCAACATCAGTCCTTCCAGTGAACACCCAGGACTGATCTCCTTTAGGATGGACTGTTTGGATAAAGAGATTACATATACATATTCTCACTATTATACCAAATCTACAAGTATATGTAACACGTTAAAGTAGAGCCTTCAGGGAACTCTCAGGCTGTTCAGTGGTTAGGAGTTCACACTTTCACTGCCCAGTACCCTGTTTGATCTCTGGTGGGGTGACTTAAGATCCCACAAGTTGGGGAAGGTGGGGGCTAGGTGGGGGGAGGCTAAATTAATAAATAAAATAAGATCAACTCCTCAGAGGGGGTACTAGGGGGCTTCTGGGGTTCTGGTTGTGCTGTGTTTCTTATTGTGGGCATGAACACGTTGTTTAAGAAAATCATCGGAGCCAAACAGTTTGGTATGTGAAATTCTCTGTATAGTAAACTTAAAAACTTTTTTTTTTTAAATGGGATCCTCTGAATGGAAGTATTTGGGAACCATTGTTTTATCAACTCCACAGAATGCCAAACACTGCCAGAAAGAACATCTTCAGAAGGCATGGCCCCTGTTTTCAGAGTCTCTGGTCTGGTAAAGGAGCCAAACCCCACTCCCTTTACTGATATTGAACCATATTTGCAACATAAGGCAGCATGAACATAGGCTTAAAAAACAAACGTGACTGCAAAGAAGGGAGGACACTCCAAGCCCAGATGATCCAAGATGGCATTGGAAAGAGGGTGACATCAAGATTCAGGCTTGAAATGACAGATAGGACTTAAGTAGGTGAAGTGTAAGAAAGAATTCCAGACTAAGAACATGATAAAAGCAAAGGTCTAGACTCGATGTAGCAAAGCTTGGTGCATACCATGTTGAACCAGATTAATTTTGCTAGAACACAGAAAATTATGTTTGGGAATTTGGGAGAATATTTGTTTCCATATTTGAAGCTAGATTGCAAAAGGTACATGTTACCTTGCAATTTATTCAGAATACAACAGGGGACATTTTAAAAGTTGCATATAAAAAAAATTAAAATAAAAATAAAAGTTGCATATAGGGAATATTTTAGGGGAGCTGATATTTTGGTTGAATTGAGATGGGGAAAAAAGTTTAGAGATAGGGGAAATGATTAGTAGCCTATGGTAACAGTTTCACCATAGAATCTTTAAGTCAGAAGCCATCTATGGATAGTAATGGAAAGGAAGGGATGAAAATGAAGAGGGACTACTAACAAGAAAGATGTATATATATTGGAATGTGGTGGTTTCATTCATTTATTCAGCAAATATTTACTGAGTGACCACTATGTGCTAGGTACTGTGCAGATTTAGTAGTGATCAAAATATTCATCTCCATCTCATTTTCTGAATCTAATTTGCCTTGTGTTCCTTTAAGCATTGAAAATGCAGGACACGGAAATGAATATGGGCTCATATGAGCATCTCTGGACATTTAATTTTCAGGATTATACTTAATTAGAAGGAAAAATGGGATTTCCATGACAGCCATGGTTAAGAATTGGCCTTCCAATGCAGGGGACACAGGTTTGATCCCTGGTTAGTGAACTAAGATCCCACATACTGTGGGCAACCAAACCCACATGCGGCAACTAGAGTGCCTGCATGCTGCAACCAAGACTCAGTGCAGCCTTGAAAAAAAAAGAAGAAAAAATGCTATCTTACTCAGCAGAAATACTCTTGGTGAAGTTGGCTGATCAGTACTTCTGAGGGACTGCTTAGCAGTCCCTACTTCTAAGGGACTGCTCTACCTAAGGGGTTTTGCTTTCTTTAATAAACCTGATTCTAACAATGACCCTCAAGAAAGTTGATAAAAAATGCTTTTGCACTCTCATTTAGGATATATTCTGTGTGACCCTATGTTTAGACGCATGTATTATTACTAAAGTAAGATAATCCCATTATTGCTATATTAGAGAACTGTTAGAGTTAATTGTTCACAAATCTGAATCCCTCACTTACTGTAAGATCATTGTTTCTTTCAAGGTCCTGAACACATAGAAATTAAATATATAGTAACTTTATAGCAGTAAAATGAAATAGTCCTGGGGGAGAAAGACAGTATAGGATATAGCTTTGCAGAAGTTGAAGAGAGTTGATTCATCTCAAAGACAGATTTCCACAGGTCATCCCTTAAACTTATAAGCATTTTTGTCTAAGAAAGGAAGAATTTGTTTAGTGGAAGAGATTCAGGCTCTGGTAGAATTCAGGATACGCATGACCTGAATTGCCTCCACTCACCTACAGAGGAAGCCAAAGTGGCAGTACAGGTACTCCTGAAAGTCAGCCAAATTAAGGGGAGCTCCCAGAAGTTTTTGCTTTAACATTCACTTTTTAAACTATTACAGTAATAAACCAGGCAAATTTTAGGAGCACAAGAGGACCACTTAGCATGATCTGCTTATAGAGGGATTTTCTTCTAGAGGCCTCAGGACCAGTTTTCAGCTCAAAAGAAAACCACTGCTTTCTTATCTGGGCCCCCTTATAGCCAGTCTGCATACAACTGTGAGCAGTAAAGAGAGGAGGACTGACTCTCACCCAGACCTCTTTTAGTCCAAAGACTGAAAGCCTAGTTGTGAGCAGATGATTGCTGCGTGCACTACATCTCCTAACTTTCTGGTAATCTCCTAATCTGCGTAGAGTGTTCAGAGTGAGCCACAACAGTAATGGCTCCCATCCCACATACGCTTATGAAGTGTGACTCCACTGTCACTCTTCCCAATGAGGTAAAGCTTGTTTCCTCTCTTGAATCTGAACTGGCCTTCTGACTAGCTTTGGCCAAGAGAAAGTGGCAGAGATGGTATTCTTTGAGCTTCAGATTCTAGCCCTTAAGAAGCCTTGCAGCTTCTGCTTTTGTCATCTTAGAGACCTAGGCCTTTATGCAAGTCCATTTATCCTAATAGCTAAACCACTTGAAGAGAGAGGGAGAAGGAAAGGGAGAAGAGAGGGAAAAAAAGAGAGAGAGAAATTCTAGAGATTGAAAGATGTCAAAAAGAGATCTTGGAGAATGAGACTCTAAGGAGAGAGGTTCCAGCATTCCAGTCATTCAGCTGAGGGGCCAGAAGTGAGTGAGGCCATCTTGGATCCTCCGGCCTAAATTGAAGCTGCTGAGTGAGCTCAGCCCTCACCACCTGGAACACAAACAAGCCATCCTAGTTGAAGCCTGTTCAGACCCATGGACTCACAAGCTAATACATAATTATTTGTAAGACCCTAAGTTTTGGATGGTTTGTTACATAGCAACGGATTACTGAATCATCCACAGTACTGACCGAATAGTACACTTCTTAACTGGTTCTTTGGTCAAATGTTTTCTTTCTTCAGTTTCGTCCTTACTCAGATTTTAAAATTATATAATCAAAAGCACAATGTCCATTGGGGTTAGTAAATCTGTTGTTAAACATTAAGAAAAACAAGAAAATGTAAAAGGAAGTCAAAGTTGGGTCTGAGGGAAAGTCATGTGAGTG
Organism: Ovis aries; assembly: GCF_016772045.2. Lineage (NCBI taxonomy): Eukaryota > Metazoa > Chordata > Mammalia > Artiodactyla > Bovidae > Ovis > Ovis aries. Next base: position 24,009,015 of record NC_056060.1, on the reverse strand, counting down.
AGGTCTCTTCTGGGAATCAGGAGATAGATGTTTACTAAGAAGTTCCAGGGACAGTAAACCAGAATCCTAGGAGTGGAAAATGTGCCAATAGAATTGAGACCTTTTTGAGGGGTGACACAGGTTGAAATCTGGGAGAAGCTGATACTGAGACAAAGTCAGGAGTGCAAAAGTTTTATTGGGAAGTAATACTTGTTAAAAAAAAAAAAGAAGAAGAAGTGGGGAGGAGAGGTGAAGAAAGTGGAATTGGGTTGGGAGAGCTGTCCAAAGCTATCAATGCTGCAGCTGTGATAGTTGCTGACAGACCATTGGGGAGTTTCATGGGAAGAACTGTTCATTAGTCCCATGTTCCCTGGCAATGGCTAAGGCCTATACCACCCACCACCTTGCTTAGTCTTTGACCAGGGGCTGGAGAGGAGGACAACTGGAGGCTGTCCAGGCTCCTTTTTTTGGTCACTCCATGAAGCTTGTGGGATTTTAGTTCCTTCAACCAGGTATCAAACCTGGCCCTTGGCAGAGAGCACAGAGTCCTAACCAGTGGACTGCCATGGAATTCTCTAACCAGGTTTCTTGGAGCTAGGTAGCCAGTTCTTTCTTGAAGGGACATCTTGGAAGTAGCACATATCTGTTTCTGCCAAAGGGGACTTGATGTACCTTATATAGGTTTTTACATGGTAACTCCATTTGTCCTTAGGTCATCGTATAGATTCGGTTAATTTCTTTCAGCATGGTTATTACAAAAGCTCAGTTTAAGAGAACTGTATGTCCCCTCCCCTTTCTATATCTTTGTGTCATTAGTCAGTCATTTCCCTTTATGGAATCCCACAGGCCATTGTGTCTTAGCACAGTATTTGCTACCACCATATAAAAATATGCTTACATTTTTCCTCTTTGACTGAGCTCGCTTTGGGACAGAAGTATGTCTTCTTTACCTTTGTACCTACCTAGCACTTGGTCTCTGAAACAAATCCTCAAAATTGAACTGAATGAATGAGCTAAGAAACTGTCTCTTGCTTCTTATAATAGTCATCCGTTTATCCATCTAGTTCGAACTGAATCCATGATCCCTATTTCAGGTAAAGTGTTTTGCAAGCTGCATTTATTTACATATTCACTGCAGCAGGTTAGAGTTAATTCATTTTCCAAAGAAATGATCAAATGAGAAGTAATTGAGAGTAAGAAAGGATGGGGTTGAAGATGGGGATTGGAGTGGGCTTTGAGGAGGCTCTAAGAGAATAAGATAGAAAAGAAATAAAAGCTGTCAGGGGTCAATGAAAGAAGAAAAAGCCGGGGAGGGAAAGAATGAAAAGTAGATAGAAGGAAAAACAAAGTAGAGCTATGAAGGACGAGGGTAGGGAATCAGGCTCAGGGCTGACCTGCCCAAGGAAGTATCCATTAGTAGAAGCCTCACTGACAGCTGTTATTATAATGAGAACTGGCATCTAAAGAGAGGGCAAGTCTAGTTTAATTAGTTAAATGGCATTATCTATGTCCAGTGAGGGTGGGGAGGTAAGGGAATAGAAGGATTGGTGACCCACCTCCTTCCATTGGCTGAAAGGAAAAACAGATTTATAAAGCTTTGGTAGGGAATTAGGGAGACAGGAGCTGTTTCTTCCCCAAGACTGTCATGTCCTATTCACTAGTACCTTTAAAGGGGAATGGGTACGGCTCCAGGAGGCCATTGTAATTAAACCTCTGTTTAGGAACAGGTTTACTCACGTCTTCCCTTCAGTCTTCCTGCCAGCCTCACTTTAGGAGTCCCGTGATGGAACCAGAAGCAAGTACCACCCCTGAAGGTAGTAGCAGTGAAACTGAGTTTCTGCTGACCTGGGTTCTTAATCCCCTTCTGCAACTGATTGGCTACATGTCTTCAGGCAAATCATTTTACCAGTCCTATCCCTTTAGCACATGGTTTCAGTGATATCTTACAAAAGCAAAAATTAAAAAAAATTCCAGAGGATGTTTTCTTTAGGAAAGCAAGGTCTAAGAGTCTGAACCTTACCATATTGTGGGGACAAAACAAAAAAGAAAAAAAAAAAATATATATATATATATATATATATACACACACACACACAGACACAGCCACCCGCAATGTACTTCCTCTGCTAAAAATTCTCCTTTATATTACTTTGTTGGTAGAAATTATTAGGGTTGAATTATTTTTTCTAATAGTTTGTAACATTAGACCAAGGATCATAAAGATGAATTCACCTTCCTTCTGCAGGTTAACTGATGTCAGCTAGGCTGGCTTAGGTTTCAGGAAGGACTGATAGCATTCAAACTCCAAACAAAACAAAAAACAAAAAAAAAATTCAAAAGCCTGGTGGTGGAAGCATCTAGGCAAAGAGAAAACCTGGACAAACGCTGTAAACAGTGAGCAAATCCTCTACCTTTTGAGAACACAAACACCATTTCAACAAAGAAATTACATTCAGTGGAGGTTGTTTTAGGACAAGGCTGAGCAAATTAAATACTTCACCACCATATGTTCAGCTTTGGCAGGAGATGTAGGTGGTAAGGGAATCTCAATGTTAGGGAATGCCCATATCACACCCCAGCTGGCTATTTAGTCATGAAATAAGGAGAAACACACAAATATTTGGTTAAGACACCTTTAATGAAAAGGGAAAGACACTAGTATCTCCCTTGTCTGCTCTTCACATTTTACTATGTTAGGAAACTCTGGAGCCTACACCTTTGGAGGAGCCATCACGTCAGTCAATAGCAGAAGCTTCACCCCCTCCCCCTCAGAACTCCTGTTCCAGATGATCCTATGTTAAGAGTAAATACTACATCTCATTACAAGACAGAGAGGCAGGGAGGACAGCACCTGGGGCTCCTCTCCCAAAGTCTGGGACTCTATGAACCAGACAGTGACAAAGACACAAACCCAGGTCCATGGACAGGCAAAATGGGGAGGAAGTGGACCTTGAGAGAGGAAGGTGAGGAAAATACAAGGGGCTAGGGAATAAAGGAGGGAGTTATCTAAAACTAGAAGCACACTAGTGCTAGGAAACCCCCCTGACCCACGGTGCACTGTGGCACACTTAAGTCACCTTGAGTCCAAAAGAACATTCATGAGACCCATCGACCTATCCAAATAAGAATGTGAGGTCTCCTCCTTTACATCTCGCCCCTTTATTAATCACATAGGTTTGCACCAAGCCTTACGCTTTACAACACTCAACTCTCCATTAGTCCTTCAACTACCCTCAAGAACAATGCTTGCTAAAGATGTGAACTTCACATTTCCCTCCCCCAAAGAGCCATCCCATGGGAGACCTCGCAGCAAGAATTCCACTTGTTTGCTAACTGTGAGAGGCAAAGATGAAGGATATGAGAAGCTCAAAGTATCTTGGCATATTAACCGGCCAACACTTTTACCTTAATGTGACTAAGACACGAGTGCCTTACTAGCAGGAAGAGTGTCCTGTGCCTTTCATTTCTCCCTACCCCCTGGGGCTGGGCCACGAGACAGATAATTGTTGCATTTTCACTGTTGGCACGTGGAAGGAGAAGGAAGGTACAATCTGCTACTTCTCTTTATGATGGGCTTTCCAGGCACTGTCTTGGATGCAAGAGGTCAAAAGAGGAAAAGGGGAGCTCTCTTCTCCTTGGCTTCTCTGGATCCCACTGCTAGAGGCAACTTCCCGGCCTCAGTTCCTGGGCCAAACAGCACTGGTCGTGCAGGACCTGAAGTGGTAGTGGAGATGGAGATGGAACTGGAAGTTTGGGGCTTGGTGGGCAGGTCACTTGACAGGAAGGTTGTGTCCTGGTTCCAAAGAGACAGCGGGCCCACCCTCACCAGCTGGGAAGGAATGCCCTGGGACAAGAAGCCATGCAGGTTGACCTGGTCACCAGAGAGGAGTGGCCCTAGGCCCTCCAGGGACAGGTGCTGCCCCCTTCGGGGTGGCTGTAATTCCATATGTGGGTGCTCAGGTGCACCTGCCAAAGGGAAGGGAGAGGAGAGGGAAGAAGGGTCATTCTCAGAGAAGCTAGAAAGGGTTCTTCTCGGGAATGTAAAAGCTGTAGCAAGTCTATTTTCCTCAGGTACAATGGATGAAGAGGGAAGAAAAGTTTCTCAGGGGGCAATTGCCGTGAGCTCAGCCATTTTGAAGCTCAAGGATTAGAGAAAAGTCATTAGGGACATCTAAGAACTCAGAGAAACAGACAAATAAAGGCTCAGATCTGGGAGGTCCTTCTATAGAGCTCTCACTTCCTGCTCCTTGGGTCAAGGGGCAGCAGGTACAGAAAAACTGGCTCATGGAATGGTGGGGTCATCTTTTCGGGGAAAGGGAGAGAGCCCTGGGGAAGTGATAGAGGGTGAGCAGCCTGGGACCAAGGAAAGAGCAGCAATATTCTGAGGGCCATGGGGGGCAAAGGGCTGTACCTGGTGGTGGGCCAGCAGCATGTGCTTCTTGAGGGTAGCCCGCTCAAGAAAGCCCTGCCTGCAGAAAACACAAGTGAAGAGCAGCCCCTCCTTGGGGTGGGTTTTCTGATGCTCCTCCAGAGCTGCTTGGGTGGGAAAGGTCTGGCCACACACCTCACAGGCCTTTCGGCCACTGCTCTCCCCGGGCTCCTTTCTCATCACTTCCTGCAGGCTCAGCTCCTCCACCAAGGGGGTGCTGCTGCCTTCCCCTTCAAGGGCCAGCGCTGACCCTGGGCTGGAGCTCCTCTCCGGTTTTGCCCCCTCTTCCGTGCCTCCGGCAGCATCACTGCCTCCCTGCTCCTTTGGCTGTGTCTGATCCAGGGTGTCAGCTGGTGGCGGCGGCAGCAGACACGGCTGCTGAATGGTCTTCTCATTAGTGTCCATCTCCTTCCCAGCTGTGGTCACCGCTGCCACAGTCCCCACTTCCTCCTCAGTGCCAGAGGCCTCTTCTGAATCACCTCGCACGGATATGGCCTTCTCCCCTCCACTTTCAGAGCCTCTTCCGGCCAGGGAATCTTCATCAGTCACATCTTCTTCCTCTTCTTCATCCTCTTCCTCTTCTTCAGACAACTCCTCCTCTGGGGATGGCTGCTGGGATGGCTGCTGGGGGAAGCCCCCCGCTCCGGAGACTGTCGATTGCTCAGAGCCGTTCTCCTGGGCAGCTCCCCCCGCTTCCGGGAGTGCAGTGCCACCATTGGGGATCTGGCCCCCCAGGTGCATCCGAACATGCTGCTGCAGAGTAACAGCGTTGGTGAACTTCTTCTGGCAAATGGGGCAGGAGTTCTGGGCCCGGGCAGCTGGACTAGCCTTATGGCCCACGAAATGTGCACGCAGATTGCCTCGGGTAGAGAAAGCTCTGCCACACACTTTGCATTTGAAGGGCCGCTCACCTCCATGCTGACCGTAATGCAGGCGCAGTGCCCGAGGACAGCTCAGCACCCGGAGACAAATGACACACTGGTTGGGTCCAGATGAGGCTGATGATGAAGCTGCAGGGGCAGAGGTTGTGGGGGCACCCGAGGCAGTAGAGGCCACTGCCACAGCTCCTTGACGGTCAATCTTTTCTACCAGCTGCTGAAGCTTGGAGGTCTCGGAGGGTGAAGCCCCCAAGGGCTCCAGCACATAAGGGAAGGGGAAGCTACCAGTGGACTTCAAGTGGTTGGTAAGCAGGGCCCAGCTGGGTAGCGATGTCACCAGCTTACTTAGCTGCATGCGGGTTGCTGCACCACTTTCTGCCACCCCGGCGATGGCTGAGCCCTCACTCCCCGGCGGGGTGTTTTCATCCGCTTTATTCTTTGGCTCTACTGCTTTCATGAGCACAAACTTATTGAAAGCAGGAAGCGCAGGGGCCGTAGTGGTGCCTGCACCGGTGGAGAGCAGCGTGAGGCTCTCTGTGGCACTGAGGGCGGCGGTGGAGGCCACCAGAGGCTTGCGTTCCACACCTCCACCCGGCACAGCTGCCTCCTCCTCAGCCTTCTCTGGCGGCACCGACATACCATAGGGCAGGCCGCTGCTGGTGATAACATAGTCGAGATGCTCTGGAACCGGGTGAGGGTTCATCTGCACATGTGGGTACTTCTCCCGATGCCGGTGGAAATGCACTTTGAGGTTGCCTCGCGTGGTAAAGCGGTTGCCACACACATTACACTTATAGGGTCTCTCGCCTGTGTGGGAACGCAGGTGGATCTGCAGGGCACTGTCACTACCAAATACTTTGGCGCAGAAGCGGCACTTGTGCCTCCCACCGGGCTTCTCCAAGGGGCCCATCACTTCCCCATAACCCAACTCTCCACCTCCATTCTTTGGCTTCAGGAGCCCTGGGGAAGCAGCAGCCTCGAGGCCCCGGGCTGCCCCAAGACACTGCGCTGCCAGGAGTCCTGTAGTGCCTGGGAATGCCAGGTGAGGCGAGGCAATCAGCTGATCCGTGCTGCCCGACAGGGCCGGGGAGGCTGCAGGGGTGGGTTTGTGGCTTCGCCCGACCACACCAGCAGAAAAAGGGTGCTGTGACCCCAAGGGGTGGTAAAGGTGGAAGAAAGCCTGCTTGGGTGCTTCTGCCCCTGAGGAGGAGGTGGAGGAAGGTGCCAGTGTTTTGCCAGTTTGGACAGGCTTGATGGGACTGAAGAGAGGCAGCAGGGGCTTGGTGGAGGAGGCAGTCCCTGTCCCAGGTAGCTCCGAGGGACTGGAAGGGGTGCCCACTGTCTGGCCTAAGGAGCCTAGCAGCAGCACCTGCCGGCAGATTTGCTCAGTCATCTGCATCTGATGAATCTGGCGCTGCTGCAGCACCCGGAGTTCTTCCAAGATCAGAGGGATGTTCAAGTGGCCACTGCCTACCCCTGAGGGGGGAGGAGGAGGCGGAGGAGGAGGGGGTGCAGGGGTGGACTCCGGCGGTAATGGAGTCGCTCCCAGCTTGGGGCTGGCCAAGATCAGGCCCCCACCTCCCCCAGCTGCTGTACCTGTGGCAGCAATGAGGAAGTGCCCGGAAGACTCCTCTCCCCTCCGCTCGGGGCCCCAGGTGGGATCTGTGGGTACAGAGGACGCGCAGTCCGAGGGGTTGCTTTGCTCGGCCTCCATGGCCTGCGGACTACTGTGGCCCTCAGGCCGAGGCTCGCAAGAGGTCGAAGAGTTGTTGGGGTTCTCCTGGCCCCCAATTATCACCATTACAGGGGGATCAGTAGAACATGCATTCTGGTGGGCGAGGAATTCAGCTGGGTCAGTGAATTGTGCGCAGCACTTGGCACAGACTTGGGGGTGGTCGTCCTCGCTCACATCACCTGGGGAAGAACACAAGGAGAGAGCGTGGGTGGTGCGGTTGGGATGGATATACACAGGCTGTAATTAACAAGGAGCCCAGTAACCGCTAGTGGGGGTGGGGAGATGAGCTCACCATCAGGCCGTGCAGAAGGCTAGAGCTCAGGGCTGACCCGCCTGGACACGACACGCCAGCACTGGGGGCCAGGAAGGAGAGGAGCGGGCATGCACAAGCTACTGTCCCCCTTCTATCCCCTCGCACCCCGGGTCACCGGCGGGCGGAAGGACAAGCTGGGAGGACCGGGTCCTGGGCAGAGAATCGTCCGTTTTATCTCGTCCACCGAAAGTCCTTTCCCCCTCGCCCAGCGCACCCCCTCCACCCCTACCCCTGCAGGGCCCTACCGCACCTCCAAGCTCCGCCGGCTCCCCGCAGGGCCCCCCGAGACGAGCGCTCCTCCCGGCTTCGTGCGCCATGGTTGTGCGGGAGGTGCAGGGCCGGGTGGAGTGGGAGACAATGGGTATCCGGATTGGGGGAGGCGGCACTGGCCGCCCGGGCTGCAGCAGCCTCTGCACCCAGCGGCCCGGACTGCAGAGATGGAGATCGCGGCGGGGGCAGGGCGCAGCGGAGGAGGGGGAGGGGAGCGAGGAGACGCGGAGGAGGGGAGGAGCTGGAGCCAGAAAGCTGGGAGAGGGGAGATGGGGGAGGAGCTGCTGGGAAGGGGAGTCTGTGGGGAGGAGTTGCTGGGGAGGGAGGCGGGAGCTGGGGAAGAAGAGAGGGGGCGGGGGACGGGTGTACGGGGGCGGGAGCCCAGAGCACAGGAGGGTTTCCGGTAGGCTCAGTGACAGGTGCTGTGGGGCCTGGTGGGGGTCCACCTATCCTTGCCCTCTGCTAGCTCCCCCATCTCCAGATGTCTTTGCCCAGACCGGCCCGCCCACCTCCCCAGCAAGCTCAAGGGGGCGCAGTAGGAAACACAGCCTTGCTCAATAGAGCAGAGCGATAGGCTTCTCTTATTTTCCTTCGGATAAAGGATCCGCTGAGCCTGGAAAACGTGGACTCCAGAGAGGGTGGTCTGAGGGCCAGAGCGAGAGGGGGGGGGGTCCCAGAAAATCCACCCCTTATCTACACACATTCACACCGCCCCTGCAAATGCCCCAAGTTTTGTCCTGTTTTCTTCACCTCCATTCCCACCCTACCCCCACACCCCCTCTACAAAAGAAGCTTCTCAGGGTGGGAGGCTGAGAGGTAGAATTTCCAAGGAAGTCGATTCAGGACTCTTCTCTGCGGAACACTAAGCCCCTTTACTCCCCGCCCCTCCTCCCCCAGAATAATAGCTGAATGCAAGTTATTCCACGGATCACCCAGCCCACACCTCATTTACAGAGTTCATGCTTATTAAAGGAGTCATCTCCTATTTAGTTTCCTCTTCTCTACCCTTCTTCCTCCGTTGTCCTTCTCTAGCAACGCAGACACTATTACGGATGTGCTGTTTGGGGGTGATGCTAGTTTGCAGAGGCCCACCTAGCTTTAACCTGGGGGGAAGGGAACTCCTCCCGAAACAATGGGGAAAATGCAGTAGGAGGGAGCTACCAGGCAGCCTCTCGGGGCCTAAAGTCCCTCTTAGCCCCAGGCTGGGTTGAATGCCTAGAAATAACACCTGCTCACTGCACAGAGGTGGCCTCCTATTAGGAGAGAGGATTAAGGGCGTAAAATGCCTCCTGGACCAGGTACTCTGCATTCCCTTCCTATCTTGAAATGAGCCTTAATGGCTTTCCAACTTCCTTAAAAGAGCTTATCTTTCTTACAGGAGGTGATAAGTCCTTAGTTCAGTGTTTTGCCTGGGCATCAGTAAATCCACCTTGTTCTAATCCCAGTTCCGTTCTTGCCTGGCTGGTAAATTGAGGCGTGGTGGGCAGTCACACCATGACTGCACTGCCATTTCCTTTTTTGTAAAGTGGTAATATTGTAGCTATGTTGGCTTCATCAGAGAAATATAGTGGGGATAAAATAATCTATATATATAGGACTTCAAATTTTGGGAGGAGTCCTAAATATTATGAATTAAAGAACTTATATTTAAGTGGCAAAAAAAAAACCAAAATAAGCTAAAATACATATATATTCAAATTAGGTCTGTTTTCATGTTGCCTATTAATTTATTTTAATTTATTTATTTTTGGCCAAGCTGTACGGCTTACTCAGGATCTTAGTTCCCTGAACCCAGGTCCTTGGTAGCATAAGCGTGGCATCCTAACCACTGGACTGCCAGGGAATTAGCAATCTTATTCATTTCTGAGGCTAATATCATTGGCATATGTTAAGAGTAGGAAGTCTTTTGGGGTGGGAGCTGTAATAGCCATTTCCTTCTCCAAATATTAATGTTAGTATAATGTAATATTAATATTAGGCTTTCCAGGTGGCGCTAGTGGTAAAGAATCCATCTGCCAATGCAGGAGAGGCAAGAGACATGGGTTTGATTCTTGGGTTGGAACGATTCCCTGGAGTAGGAAAAGGCAATCCACTCCATTATTCTTGCCTGGAAAATTCCATGGACAGAGGAGCCTGGCAGGCTACAGTCCATGGGGTTGCAAAGAGTCAGACATGACTGAACACACACACTGAGTTGTATATAATATAGACATAGTTGAATGTTAATATTAGTATAATATTAATAATGTCCACTTTCATTGAAAACATTGTACTGAATTGTTTTGAAACTTCAGATAAACACAAGGGTCTTGATACTGTAGACAATGGCTCTGAAACAGAGGAGCTCCAGGCTTCCAGACCTGACCAGGGAGGGAGAGAGGATTCTGTGTCAATTATGGTAAGTCACAGGTTAACTGCAATGTTGTTTATTTTTATAGATAAGGAAGTTGAAGCTTGGAGAGGTTAAGTGACTTTTCCAAGTTCACACAGTAATTCAGTGCAGCAAACATTCAGAGTTTTGACTCCTGTCCAATACTTTCCCAAGCACATCAACATTGTGTAGCTTCCCTAAGCTAGAGAAAGGGCCTTGTGTGGTTCCTACCTGCCATTTGCTCTGCAGCCTCAGTGAGAGAGAAGGAATCAGATGGACTCTTTCTACTGAGCATTTGTTAATTAGCATTGAATGTTTGATATCAAGTTGCTGTTTTGTCAAGTCTTCCAACAAGAAAAGAAATCCTTTTCTTTTCATCTTCTCCTGGGAAACACTGTCCCCTTTCTAGCTCTTTAATGAAACTTGCTTTCTGATGTGTAATTTGATCTGCACTCTTCTTAAAGGTAAATTCAGTCCCTGTTGAAAGGTGATGGATCAACAGCCACCTGTAAGAGGAGCCCTCTTTTTCTTAGCACTTTGCACTCACTGCCTATCCTGAAAAGGGGGGTGGGATTCTTAGGCAGACACGAATGAAATCATAAACACAGGACTAAACAAACCTGGTAATGGTGTCCCTAGATAGCAGATAAGGTGAAGTAAGCTACCCTGGGTCACATGCAAAGTCTGGGATGGACACAGGACTGAGACCTGGATATGCTGGTTTAAATTTATAAAGAGCTGAAATACAAGGAAAAATGAAATCAGGTGACTCTCTAAATCTGGTGGCTCATCAAACTTAGGAAAGGATGGCTCGGAAAACAGAAAAATCGGTGTGTAGCAGGTAGACTTGAACACAGGTTCTCAAACTTTGCTGCCCATTAGAATTACTGGAAGAGCTTTTAAAAATTGCAGTGGCCAGGCTGTGTGTGCGTGCATGCTAAGTCTGATGCTTTGTGAAGATATGAACTGTAGCCTGCCAGGCTCCTCTGTCTGTGTGATTCTCCAAGCAACAATACAGGGTAGCCATTTCCTCCTCCAAGGAATTTTCCGGACCCAGGGATTGAATCTGCATCTCTTAGGTCTCCTACGTTGGCTGGTGGGATCTTTACCACTAGAGCCACCTGGGAAGCCTGGCCAGGGTGGGTCTAGGCATCAATGTTTGTAATGTTCCTCAAGTGATTCCAATGTACAGCCAAGGAGGAGAACCATAGTGTGTATCAGAGGAGTGCCTTTCCCAGCAAACCTTCCACCCTGCTTCTCACAAATCTTCAAAGTGGAAAAGTAGAAAGTGCTGTAATGTCTGACTCTTTTGTGACCCCATAGACTGTAGCCTGCCAGGCTCCTCTATTCATGAGATTTCACAGGCAAGAATACTGGAGTGGGTTGCCATTTCCTTCTTTAGGGGATCTTCCCGACCCAGGGATCAGATCCGTTTCTCCTGCATTGCTGGAGAATTCTTTACTGCTGAGCCACCAGGGAAGGTCACAAATCTTACCTGTGTTCAACTTTACAAAAATCAGGACATAAGTAAAATGAGTTGCTCAGTGCAAAATAAAATCTGCCTGTTGGGTTCTCTCTCTACTCTGACCACAGGTACATTTTGACTCTCTTGTGCCGTGCTTCCATGAACAGAAATTGACATGATATACACTCGACTAAGAGTTTAGGTGACTGTATGTGCATCTTGAGCCATACTTCTAATTGTAAAATGAAAGGCTTTGTTCTACACAGAGTTCAGGCACCATCCATCCAACCACTAAAGAAAGGAGCATACTATGTAAGCCCTGCCTAAACTTACTGTTAATGTTGGACCAACACCAATTGATAGTATCCCCAATTATGAGTTGATCCTATAACTGCTGCTACAGAGGACTTCTAAGGGAGAATAAATGATCTCTTCCTCACTCCTCTCTCCTAAATGCATCCACATACTCCTCTGTCGCTCACACCTAGTAAGTGTACCCTTGACCTGTGCAACACAGTGGACAAATAGGCACAGGTACATCTGGTGCAAAGTGAGAAAAATATATGTTTCCAGAATAAGAATATCTTAGATCAAACACACAAAAAAAGGTTGGTTTGTTTTTTTTTTTTTTTTTAAAAACAGGCATTTTTCTGTTATCAAAGGACTCGGCACTTAACATGGAATTCATACTGTTTTGAAGCTGGAAGTGACTTTAGAGATCTGACCTCTCACTGAGCGCAGTGATTGAGAATGTCAGCTCTGAATCAGGCCTCAGTTAAAGTGCCAGCACTTTCTAATCTTTGTGACCTTGGGAAAAGTTTCTTAATTTCCCCAAGGCTTGGATTTCTTTTTAAAATGGGGGTATAGCAACAAAAAGGCATGAAATTCTTATACAGTGCCGCAACATAGATGAGACTTGAAAACACTGCGCTGAGTGAAATAAGCCAGATGGAAATAAGCCACTCAAATGGACACATATTGTATGGTTTCATTATGGGAGATCCCTAGAATTGGTAAGTTCACAGAGACAGAAAGTCGAATGGTGATTTCCTGGGGCCGGTGGGTTGGGTGAAGCAAATGGGGAGTTATTATTTAATGGGTATACAGTTTCAGTTTTGCAAGATGAAAGAGCTCTGAGATGGCTGGTAGTGATGTCACACAGAATTGTGAATATACTTAATGCCACTGAATTGTATGCTTAAAAATGAAAAATTTTGTATCACCATAAATTAAAGTCATTTTAATGGAGGTAATAATAATAGCAGAGAAATAAACAAAAGGAAATCTATAAACGGCATAGCATAGTACCTGACAAATAGTAAATGCTGGGCAAATATTAGTAATGAGTATTATTCTGTAAAGACTAAAAGCTGAAGCCCTGGGAGAAGGCTGGACTTGTCTAAGGTCACAAAACTTCCAAGTCCAAGCTGGACTGAAAACCAGGTTTTGGGCTTCCTTATCCAGTGCTCTATTGTACCCTGCCTGAGTACTTTCTATCTACTCAGAAATGTTTTCTTTTTGACCCAGGAGTGCCTAGGGCTTAAAGGCTCAGGGATCAATACTCCAAGAGAGGATGCTGTAAAGAGAACAGGACCCTCACAACTCTATTTTTGCCTTCTTTCCCCTTTTGCTGCTCTTGATATCTGCCAACTGCCATTTCTCCCCCTAGATCTGTTTGGCTGTTGTCCTGGTTTCTGCTTCTCACTAAATATCTGGGTTTCTGATGGTTTCCTTTATTTCCCAGATGCACTAGTTTACATTCTCCCTATTCACATCCCTTATGTTCTCTATTCCAGACTTCTAGACTCTGTAGGGAAGAGAGGAATTTTTTTTCTCTCCAGAGTTTTTAAGTAAATAGACTATTTCCTTCTCATCACTTATGTGCAATTACTATTCTGTTAGGTTTTTGGTGTTCTGGTCAGGGAAGCTGAACAAAAAGAGGACTGGAAAACAGGTTTTTCAGACTGTGTCTTGGTGATATCTTAGGTCACTGCAGAGATGAGGCTTTTAAAATGTGCAACAAAGGCTCAGCATTTGCTTGTCACATAGGGCAAACATTGCTTAAAGGAAGGCAAAGACTCCTGAAAGCTTTAGTGGCATCCTAGCCTACTAAATAAATGTCTGTTGATGGTCATGATGATGCCCATAGCTCCACAGGTACACCTGTAAAATAAGAGCCCTCCCTACCTAATTTGGGGGCGTGCAGAACAAAAAAAAATGTCCCTGGGGTAGAAGGAAAACTCAGGAGCCCGAAGATCATGTGAGTGAATAGAAACCCTATCTGTATATCTTATAAAAGCACTAAGGAATTTTAGATTTGATCAAATATTAGCCACCTCATCTTACATATGAGACCCCATTACACCCCAGGTCATGGTAGTAGCGCAAGGATCTTTCACTCTCAGGAGAATTCTGAACAGAAAACCCATCGGCTTTCTTAAGATTAACTACTGCTTTCTTGCTCCTGACATTTGTGTTTTTAACTTTTATGGCTCAAAGGCAAAATTTCAACTGCAATTCTTTGCTGCCATTGAGTTCAGGCCTGTACTGTTTCCATGGGGACGGCTTTGCAGCAGCATTCCGCGCCCCCAGGTGTTCACAGCCACAAGTGGGAGCTACAGCTCAAGGGGCTGGAGAATCCTCTCAGGGCGGTAGGGAAAGAATTTGTAGCTTCCTCCCAGACTTTTCCTCAGCAGTGGTGTAGGGAATGGGTGAGCTGAGGAAGTGGGGAGAGAGGGGAGAGAGGAGGAAAGGAGGACGCCTCTGGGGGGGATTCAGTATTGTTCCGCAATCCAACCAGCAGGGGAGCAGGACTGTAAGGCAACTCCGAGGCTCTGGGGGAAGTCTCCTGTAGAGCAGCGGGAGGAAACATCCGGCCTACAGCCGCATTAAGGCGGGGGCTAATGTGTCCCAGGAGGGAAGGATGCCACCAGCATGAACCTCTTAATACTGGCACAGTGGGATCCCAGTAAAGCACTGACTTGAAGGGGATGTGTTCTCTACACAAAAGCCAATATGTCTGTAGCATGTGGCACACTGACTTGATCTCAAGTCTTTTTTTTTTTTTTTACAGCAGGTGAGAACATAAATTTAATCCATGCTTTAGTTTTAGCCACTCCAAATACATTATCCTAGAGGTTTCCATGACACATATCTCATAAAGAAATGCTGAAGTTCACCAAGAGTTCCCAGAGCTTTGGTCTTATTTCAGAATTTGCAGGAAGTGCCACTGCACTCACATATAACAATAATACTCACATATTAAGTACTTATTTATGCTAGGCACTGTACCACATGTATTAAGCACTTATTTATGCTAGTTATTTTTATAAGTGTACTAAAACATGTATTAACTCAATAACCCAATGAGATAGTAATCAGTATATTCATCCCCATTTTACAGATGAAGAAACTGAGACATAGAAAAGCAAAGTAAATCCACAAAGGCTGCACAGCTAACCAAGAGGTAGAGCCAGGATTTGAATCTTGAAATTCTGCCTTCAGAATCCTTGTGTTTATTCCTATATTACATTGTTGAGTGAATCAGCTGTTTGCTAAATAAATAGCTTATCCCTGAGTCAGTGTGAAATACATAGCCATACCAGATTATCCAAAACTTCCTCATTCCTAAGAAGTACCTGGATATTTGCAAAGATACAGATTCCCAGACTCTAGCCCACATCTACCCACAACCAAGCAAGCTTGGAAAACCCTAATTTAGGTGGAGTGTGTACTACTAGCTCTGATTATCATGAAAACAAGGTTTCTGTCCTGATTATGCCTGTTTTTGAGACTGAGCAATGTCACTGCTCAGTATCTTAGTTACTCTGTTGGCTGCCTCTTACTTACTGGAATGTTATAAGAATACATGAAAATTTCCCCCCTCATAAAGAAAATGTTACATAAATGATAATATCCTCATAAAATGATATGCATGTATTAAAATGCATGTATGTTAACGCATACAGTTTTTTTAGCTTGGCTTTACTTGAAGCATCCACCTAAGGCCCTCATCCAGACCTTTCCTCTAGCCTCTACCCTAGGTGACACAGATACACACTCCAAACTAGGCTGCATCTGACCGACATTAGCTCTCTCCCTCTGGGAGCTCTGATCTGTTCTCTGCGCAGCCCAACAATAAGAAACTTTTTTCTCCTCTCCCTCAGGGGAACCTTCACGTTCATCCAATTCATTCTCTTGCAACCCAACTCTCCAGAAAGAAAAGGGGGGCGGGAATCCCACCCCTAAGAGACGGGTCTTCAGGTCTGAGAAGGTTACTTAGCAACGGGCACAAAGACCAGTGAGCAAAGGGGGACCTGGGGAGAAAACTCTTGGGTGGGGAGACAGAGCCAGTTTGAAAACTCCATTTCATCCAAAGAAAAGCAACATGGAAAACAAACAGAATCAACCCTGAGAAAAGCCAAGCGGGGCTCCACTCCAGCGCAGGTCATCATCTCCTTACTCCCTGCGACTCAACTCTTTCAACCCCCTAGTGACCAAGTCCTCCCCCTGGTTTCGCCCATGGCCCGGGTGCCCTCCCCTTGCCCTGGCCTGACCCACACAGGCTTGGACTCGGCCCCCACCCCCACCCCTCCCCGGCACCCACCGTTCTCAGACGCGCTGGGACCTTCGCAGTCCGAGATTAACTGTTGGGGTTTCCGCTGCTTTCGCCGAGACATTCCCGGGTAGAGAGAGGTGGGACAGGGAGGGACAACGCTCACTTAGTCTGAATCGGGGTGACCTGGTCAGGTCTTCCCCCTAGGTCTGAAGCCAACTGATGCCTCTCCCCCAGTGCCAATCACTGTGAAGCAGAGATGTTCTCGCTTCCCAGGGACAGACAGACAGACACGCGCGCGCTCTGATTCTCAGTCTCTGACTCTCTCTCAATCTCTGCAAGTCTTTAAAGGGGAGACGCCCCCTTTTTTTTTCTTCAGCTTCTTCCCTACGCTTCTGCAGCTCCCATTGTAAAAGCAAAAATCCTAATCTTTCCGCACACTCTTTTCTTTTGTACTGCAGAGGAAAGGATTTAACCCTCTCCTCCCTGCCTGGGTTCCGGGCCTCTCGCTCTGCTGTCTGTTCAGAAAATGTCCCTCCGTCGTTTTTCTGACTCTTCCTCTAAGCTCTTCGCAGTGCTTTCTGGTTATTTCATGATTCTGTGCCACCTTGTTGGAAGATGTGACTGCTTCTGGGGTATAAGCGGAAATGAAAACTTTCTGGTATATCCTGATTATAAGGCCAAGAACTCAGTTACTCGCAAGTCAAAAATGAGAAAGGCTGACCAAAAAATTAAGTAAAAATGATCATTATATATATGTAGATCTCTTTAAAATTTATAAGATATTTTCATGTATGGGGCATAGTTTGAGAAATACATCTTTGAGGTTAGCACACCCAGTTTTACTACTCCTATTTATAGATGATCCTCTTTATAGCTGAACCAAAAGGCTCAGGGAGGTTAAGTAACTTGTCCAAGATTGCACAGCTGTGATGTAAGAGAAACAGCCCTGGCACCCAGGTGGATCTGACAGTAGTCTAGTTCTTTTTTTTTTTTCTTTTCCTCTATAGTGTTAAAACGTACAATATGCCACCAAACTCCTAGCATGTAAAATGAAAATGATTGATCTTAAGGAATCTCATTTAAAATACCCACAGGGTCAGGGGCTCTTCTGTGTCTCCCACTTCTTTCCAGCTCCCAGAGCGGAAGGGATGCCACCTTTGCTAAAATCATACAGAAGAGTTCCGTGGTACTCCAGAGGAGACATTGGCTTCCCTGGCGGCTCAAGTGGTAAAGAACCCGCCTGCCAATGCAGGAGACGCAGGTAGGATCCCTGTGTCAGGAGGATCCCCTGGAAGAGGAAATGGCAACCTGCTCCAATATTCTTACCAGGACAATTCCGTGGACAGAGGAGCCTGGTGGGCTTCAGTCCGTGGGGTCGCAAAGAGTCTGGCACGACTGAAATGACTGAGCATTCATGCACCACCAGAACAGAAGTTACAAGGAGGCACCTTCAGCTCAGTATAAAGGAACTTTATAAAGTGTGATGGCTTCTCCTGTAAATTTATGAGCTCTTTGCGACATGCTCTCACAGAGACAGAAAACAGTTGTCAAGGATTCTGTGGAAAGAATTTCTTTGTGGATATTAAATTTGATCTTTAAGAACATCATTTGGTGTACTTGCCCAGTGGTCCAGTGGTTTAAGACTCTGCACTTTCAATGCAGGGGATGTGGGTTTGATCCCTGGTCAAGAAACTAAGATGTGGTATGGCCAAACAACAATAACAAAAAAACCATCGTTGGCAATGAGCCAACCGAGTCTCTCCGGTTTAGATTGCACATTTAAGGGTGATTGATTTATTGTTCTTTAACTTCTGATGTTGCTGCTCCTCCCTGAATTTGAGGTGAATGTTGCTACTTTGCATAGACTATCCAGATATGCCCTATCTTCTAGCTATAATGCCTAGGTCCTCTCTTTTAAACTTATTTATCTTTTACTCTACTGGCTAAGATAAGAGAGCATCAGAAACACCATCTGTTAGGAAAGTGGGAATTATTTTCCCTTTGGAGTTGAGTGATGTAAATCTTATGGCTGTGTCTTCAGAGAAAGTGTTGGGTGCACACTTGGAGTTTCCTTCATTTCTTGCCTTACACAAGTGCAGCTTAGTTTGGCAGTAATAAGAAAGGGAGAGAGAAAGACAGATGGTAGGAGGGTTGCTGGTGATAAAAGAGGCAGTTACCCCCATCAAAAGAGATTTGGGGAGTACTCTGATCTTTGCTTTGGAGTTCATGGAGTCTCCATTATTTCCCAGATTTTTGGGGTCAGGACCTTGAGTGGCTCCCTTGTAGGCAATCCTCAGAACTCTTGCTAACATTGTGTTATTCATCCTGTTAACCTCCTTGTGGTAGACAGGTGCAGTCATCACTAGGCTATTGTGGAGGAAATGGGAACACAGAGGCCAGGAAAGTTCCAACTTCTCAGTGGAATAGACTGGGTTTGGTCACAGTATAATTCCACCGTTTCCATCAGGTAATTCCTCTTTGAGGAAAAGAAATGAGAGAAGGAACATAGCATTCTGCTTTCCTTAGGAGTCTGGAGATCTCCAAGGGCACATCTTGGGGCCCAGTATTCATCTCTTTGCTGAGTCTTGTCTGTCTGGTCTTTCCCTACTTTGGTCCACCCTCTTTCTTGCTGTCCTTATTGTGAAAGGAAGGGCTCTTTCCCCTCCTCTCCTTTCTTCCGCCCTCCCCCATTTACCATTTTTTCCTTTTACCTCTCCACAGTGGCCTCTTGACCTCCCCACAGAGTTACAAAAGTAAAATCCTTGAAGAGATGCTGCTGTGGGAATGTTAATGAGCCTTCCCCACAAAGGGGCAAAGACTTTACTTCACTGAGTTGGAAAAAAGCCCCTTTGAAAAGGGGTTTCTGTGTGTGGTGAAGTGGAGAGGGGAGGGGGAGGTGAGAGGGAGGGAGAGGGAGAAAAGAAGGGAGGGAGAGAAAGAGCAAGAGAATGAAAGGAGGGAGAAATGAGAGAGAGATTGAGAGAAACTTAGTAGAAGAATAGAATATGAAAACAGCACGTTTCCTTCTGTAATTGGTGATTTAATTGTTGGAAAATGTTCCATAGTCATTTGACCTTGTAAATGAAGCATTTAAGTTCCCAAAAAGCTCAAGAGGCACTCTCGGAATTGAAGATAATGAAGGATGAGAAAAAAGGACTTACCCTAGCACCCTACCCCCAGTTCCTTCCCCTGTGTGGAAGCCTGAGAGGCTTTGGGGGTGGGGAGGGTGGGAGGATATTTTGGGCAGGAAGTAGTTGGTGGTGAAGATGGACTCTTTATTCTGGCTTTGTGGTTCCTTTTTATGATATTTGCTAATTTTACCAATATTTTCTATTTTGGCTTCCCTATTAACTTAAAATTTTTCCTCTCTTAAGGGATAAAATACTGTTGGCTGTTTACATCATGGAGCCAAATCAGGACTTTGCTCAGGACTCCTACTTTTCAAGCAGGACACTGTATCCTTCCTTTGTGAGCACAGGTTGCCTCTGAATTAGTTTAAACAGATGTTAGGGTACTCTTATTATCAAAAAATATGTCCTTAAAAAGCAAAGATATGTTGTTGCTTTTGGAAAAAATTGAAGTATAGTTAAATGTTATTGCTCTTTAAAGAAAGCCAGTTATTATGTTTGACTCGAAGAGATTTTCCTGAACATTGTTTTGTGATATCAGCACAATAGTGCAGTCAAAGAAGCCCAGAACTGTGAGAAACAAAGAGAAGGTGATGGGAATGAGATCCTCCGAGGAAGAGAAAGAAGAGGGCCCAGTCAGGGATGCTAATTCCCAGAGCTCTGTAACTCCTCTGGATGCTCTGTAATCACAGGTAATCACATGGGGAATTTACGGAGAATTCACATTCCTAGCCTCTACCCCTGATCTCCTTAATCAGTCTCTGAGTCTGAAGCCTAAGATTTAAAAATAAACTCTTAAATGATTCTTTTGCAGTTTGAGACAATTGAGCTTGACTGTTGCTTTTGAAACCAGGTTGTAGATACCTAGAGGATTACAAGGCAATCCATGCACACATGAAGTGAGTCCAGTCTGTGGTCCCAGTAAACAATATGCCTCCCAAATGTGTGTACTACTGTTGGCCAAATGTTTTTGGTGATGTGGTTGAGAGTAATACACTTTGAAGTCTCTGAAAAGCGTTTCTAAACTCAGAGTGGCTTTTGCTCTAAAAATACAACCTCAGTCGAATGGGGGTCCAGGAAATTCTTTGGCATTTCATTCAAGGCCTCTTCTCTCTGGACAATACTCTGCTGTTAGCATTCCTCTTTTTCTAGTTTGTAGAAGAGGAGGCATTGTGGAAGCACTTTCTGTACCTTCCCAGGAGTTGGAATCCCATGAGGAATTTGATTTTAATTGCAAGAGAACAAAACTAGGAATCTAGAAACCTTTCTATGATATGACATGTAACCTTTCTATGATAGCCATAACCATAGCTAAATCATAGCTAAGGTGCATTCTGCACCTTTGATTGTATCACACTCCTTTAATCCTTTAAATAACTTTGCAAGGGAACAGTATATAATCCCCATTTTAGGCAAGCAGAACACCCTATTTTGCAGTAAAGAAACTGAGGCACAAGAGACAAAGTAGCATTCTTGTTCAAGGTCTGATAGCTGATAAGTGGCAGAGTGAAATTTGCCCAAGCAATGCCTGACTTGACAGCCCGTGTTTTTCACCACAGTGTGACCATTTATTGCCATCCCCCTGATTTCTGTCTGTTACAGGCCTCACTTTCTGGGTGCAGACCAGTAGTGTGACTTGAACTTTTAACTTGCAAGGAAAATTTGAAGACCCACAAGTAAATATCTACAAATTATGATTCCTTTAATTACATATATTACCACATGTTCCAATAGTCTTGCATTAAGGAGTAAGGCAATGAAAAGTAAGGGAAGAGTGCCCTTTGTAGAACTTTATAGAATAAGAAAGCATGGCAAGCGATCCCTGGTCTTATCAGATGATTTCTGCTTGGCCTCTTTCAGGTGACAGTTGCCATGGTGTTTTAGGGGCAGAGGGAGGGAGTGAAGATCAAGGAGGTCATTCAGATTGAGTCTTATCTGGGGTTTCTTTTGGAGTTCATTTGGCAAAAGATGGCAGGGATTTAAACATTCATAAGAGAAAGGAGAGAAATTATTCTTTTTGCTTTCCGTGGTTTCTCAATGTTACTCTTGTTAAACAAAGGGGAAATGGAGTTTGTGAAGAGGTCAAGGTTGTGGAACAGGAGCAGGAGGTTGTGGGGGAAGGGCATGAGCCTAGCAGGCAAGGGGAGAAGCCTAGGGTCCGGGTTGGGGGGTAGTATATGTGCCTGTGTTTTGAAGGAAAAAATTATAGGAACAATTTGCTAAAGTTCCATAGAGCCTAAGGTTGGTTGTTTAAAAGAAAATAAGCAAATCAACCAATGAGGTACAAACAGTAAGGGGCAAAGGTGGGGTGGGGAGAATGATGACAAAGGCAAACAAACCAAGCCATGAGAAGGAACAGTTCAGAGTGCTGGGAAAGAGTCAAGTCACAGATGAAAATCTTTGGCGGGATAGGAAAAAAGGGATTGAAATTATGTCAGAAAACGTGAATAACTGACAGCTATCATAGAAACATGGTCAGAGCCTTCAGAAGGCAACTTTAA
Source organism: Ovis aries (assembly GCF_016772045.2). Lineage (NCBI taxonomy): Eukaryota > Metazoa > Chordata > Mammalia > Artiodactyla > Bovidae > Ovis > Ovis aries. The sequence continues at coordinate 23,987,388 of NC_056060.1, read as the reverse complement.
GAACAAGTGGGTTCTCAAGGACTTTGGAGCTAGATGGGGCCCTAGATGGGGGCCATAGGGATCATTTCCAAATCTCTTGCTATTCAGATAAAGAAACTAAGACCAAGAGAGGTTAAAAGACTTTTCAAAAGGTTCTCCAAAACCAGATCTTATCTCAAGGAATTGCCCTTTGCACTATGTAAAGAATAAATGGCTAGAAGCAAGAATGAGAGAGAACCCAAGCAGAAGTAAAACTTTAAAAGATAGCTCTTAATTTCTCCATCTTCTCTAGAATTTATGAACTTTTTTTCTTGTGGGGACCAACGTATTTTAGAAGCCAATTCCATTCTGATAACTTCATACCCTAAGCTATTCAATTAAATAATAATCTATTTCCCACATTGGAGATTATTCCCAGGAATGGGATCCCCCAGTGACTAATTCTAGTATTTAAAAAAGTGTTGATTATGTCTAATTGATTCCTAATCATATTTTAATTGTAAATCCTTTATATCGTCCCTTATTCATTCACACTCATTTATTCAACAGATTTTTTTTTAAAGTATCTGTTTGCACTAAGTACCTACTATACAACAGAAAATAAAACAAATACTTTCCAGTTTATTATTATGCAGCTATTTTGTAATGGTTTGGACTTTAATCTTTTGGTGACAGGTCTTTATTTGTTTTGGACATTATTTCCAGTTCCAAACTATGCCACTGCTTTATCCCTCATCCATAATTCTATAAGTCCATAAGGCACCCAAGATTCAGAGGGGCTTCTGATGTGGTTCCTCATTTATCCTGGAACTGCTTTTATGGCCGTGAAATGAGCCGGGACACATGGTTCTCATGGAGTTGATTAGAGCCAGTTTATACAGAAGATAGTTCAAAGTGAGGAGAGCTGATGGGGCAAATCAAAGCCAGAATACTTGAGGAGAACCAGAAGAGCTGAAGATCCTGAAGGCAACCAGTTAGTCCAAAGGGACTGGGATAGGAAATGAGTTAACAGAGAGCAAAGTGAAGAACTGGAAGAGTTGCTGTAAATATTGACTTTACTGAACTTGTAGGTTTGAGGTGAATAGCGACTGGCTTAAACATGGAAGTTAAGGATACATAGTGTACCTAGAAGAGAACATAGGCGAAACATTCTGGTATGTAAATCTTAGCAATGTGTTCTTAAGTCAGTCTTCAAGGCAATAGAGATAAAAGCAAAAATAAACAAATGGGACCTAATCTGATTTATAGGCTATTGCACAGCAAAGGAAACCATAAGCAAAAATAAACAGACAACCTATGGAATGGGAGAAAATATTTGCAAATGGTAAGACTGACAAGGGCATAATTTCCAAAGCTCATATAGTGAAGTGAAGTCGTTCAGTCTTGTCTGACTCTTTGCTACCCCGGGGAGTATAGCCCACGAGGCTCTTCTGTCCATGGGATTTTCCAGGCAAGAATACTGGAGTGGGTTGCCATTTCTTTCTCTGGGGGATCTTCCCAACCCAGGGATCGAACCCAGCTCTCCCGCATTGCAGGCAGATGCTTTACCCTCTGAGCTACCAGGGAAGCCCACAGCTCATATAACTCAGTAATAAAAACCAAACAAACTAGCTGACAAATGGGATAAGACCTAGACATTTCTCCAAAGAAGTCATACAGATGGCCAGCGGGCACATGAAAAGATACCCAATACCCAACATTGCTAATTATTAGATAAATGCAAGTCAAAACTACAATGAGGAATCACCTACTCTGGTCAAAATGGCCATCACTAAAAAGTTTACAAATAATAATGCTGGAAAAGGTATGGAGAAAAGGGAACACTCCTATCCTGTTGGTGGTAATCTGAATTGGTACAGCTACTATGGAAAATGGGCTTCCCTTGTAGCTCAGTCAGTAAAGAATCTGCCTGCAGTGCAGGAAACCTGGGTTTGATCCCCAGGTCAGGAAGATCCCCTGGAGAAGGAAATGGCAACTCACTCTAGTATTCTTGCCTGGAAAATGCTATGGATAGAGGAGCCTGGTGAGCTACAGTCCATGGAGTCACAAGAGTCGGACATGACTTAGCAAGTAAACCACCACTTTGGAAAATAGTATGAAGTTAACTTGAAAAACTAGAAATAGAGTTACCGTGTGATCCAGCAATCCCACTCCAGGGTATATAACCAGAAAAGATGAAAACTCTAATTTAAAAAGACACATGCACCCCAATGTTTATAGAAACACTATGTACAGTAGCCAAGACATGGAAGTCACCTAAGTTTCCATCAACAGATGAATGGATAAAGAAGATATGGTATATATACAAAATGGAATATTATTCAGCCAAAAAAAGAGTGAAATAATGCCATTTGTAGCAAAGTGGGTGGGCTTAGAGATTATCATATTAAGATTATCATATCAGAAAGAGGATGATAAATATATGATACTGTTTATATGTGGAATCTAAAATATGATGCAACTGAACTTACTTACAAAACTGCAGTAGACTTACAGACAAGGGAACAAATTTAAGATTACCAAAGGGGGAAGGGGGTGGAGGAGGGATGCATTAGGAGTCTAGGGTTAGCAGATACAAACTACTATATATAAAATAAACAAATATGTTGTTCTCTACAGTATAGAGTACTATATTAAATATCTTTTCATAAACCATAATAGAAAAGAATATGAAGATACATACATATATATATCTGAATCATTTTGCTGTACAACAGAAACTAACACAGCATTGTAAATCAACTAGACTTTTAAAAAATAAAAATATTCATGATGTACATTTTGGACAATTCTGTGCCTCCTTGCAGTCAAGCATTTTTATGAGACTGGATGACTTATATTATAAGATAGTACTTATATTATTTAATAATTATATACTGTTTGATTCTCTGGTCTTTCTTCCTCTTAAAGTGCATTGTACATATATTGACCATTGTACATTTCTTGTATAGCTGGACTTAGAAAAGGCAGAAGAACCAGAGATCAAATTGCCAACATCCATTGGATTACAAAAAAAAGCAAGAGAACTCCATAAAACATCTACTTCTGTTTCACTGACTATGCTAAAGCCTTTTGACTGTGTGGATCACAACAAACTGTGGAAAATTCTTAAAGAGATGGGAATAACAAACTACGTTACCTGCCTCCTGAGAAATCCATATGCAGGTCAAGAAGCAACAGTTAGAACCAGACATGGAACAATGGACTGGTTCAAAATTGTGAAAGGAGTATGTCAAGGATATATATGGTGATCCTGCTTATTTAACTTATAGGCAGAGTACATCATGCAAAATACCTGGCTGAATGAAGCACAAGCTAGAATCAAGATTGCCGGGAAAAATATCAATACCCTTAGATATGCAGATGACACCATCCTTATGGGAGAAAGCAAACAGGAACTGAAGAGCCTCTTGATGAAAGTGAAAGAGGAGAGTGAAAAAGTTGACTTAAGACTCAACATTCAGAAAACTAAGATCATGGCATCCGGTCCCATCACTTCATGGCAAATAGATGGGGAGACAATGCGAATAGTGACACTTTATTTTTAGGGGCTCCAGAATTACTGTAGATGGTGACTGCAGCCATGAATTTAAAAGATACTTGCTCCTTGGAAGAAAAGTCATGACCAACCTAGACAGCATGTTAAAAAGCAGTATGTACTCCTTTGCCAACAAAGGTCCATCTAGTCAAATCTATGGTATTTCCAGTAGTCATATATGGATGGGAGAGTTGGACTATAAAGAAAGCTGAACGCCGAAGAATTGATGCTTTTGAACTATGGTGTTGGAGAAGACTCTTGAGAGTCCCTTGGACTGCAAGGAGATCCATCCAGTCCATTCTGAAGGAGATCAGCCCTGGGATTTCTTTGGAAGGAATGATGCTAAAGCTGAAACTCCAGTACTTCGGCCACCTCATGCGAAGAGTTGACTCATTGGAAAAGACCCTGATGCTGGGAAAGATTGAAGGCAGGAGGAGAAGTGGATGACAGAGGATGAGATGGTTGGATGGCATCATCAACTTGGTGGACATGAGTCTGAGTAAGCTCCGGGAGTTGGTGATGGCAGGGAAGCCTGCTGTGCTGTAGTCCATGGGGTTGCAAAGAGTCAGACATGACTGAGCGACTGAACTGAACTGAACTGATATATATACACAGAAAGAGGTATAAAGGTATATGTCTTTTAAAATGCATATATAAAGATGAGGAAAGGGGATCAGGGGGTTTGGAGCAGGAATTGGAGATGAGGGAGGATAAACTTAATGACCTAATTCTACTCAATGAGGTTTAGATCTTTCCTTGCACCATCTGGTTCACTGACCTCTGGTTCCATCCTTTGGTCAAAGGATAAATGTCACCAGGATATGTGTATGTTTCCAAAAAATGAAAGTCTGAGAGAAAAGAGAGAGTAGAAAGGGAGGATTGGGAGAAACAAGCTTGTTATTCAAGGGGAGTTGTACTTTCCATTACCTACCCCCATCCTTATACTACAAACCTCCTCATCCTTCCATGCACACCATTTCTAAGCTGTCCATCTTTATTCACGCAACTTGGAATCCAAGTATTAACTTTTTTCTTGAAATCAAAGAAGGAACACTCTCCTACCCCCACAAGATACTTGAAAATAACCTTAGAAAATAAACTCAATAAAATCACATTACATATTTTAAAATCTTAGAAAACAAATGAAAAAGTATCATACCATAAGAGTAAGATGAAATCTCTTCTAAACTTAATATCTGTTTAAAATAAGAGTATTAAAATATTTAATTTTCAAAATAAGAAGCACATTTAGGGAATCCCCTGGAGGTTCAGCGGTTAGGATTTTGCATATTCACTGCTGGGGCCCTGGTTTGATCCCTGGTCAGGGCACTAAGATCCTGCAAGCTGCAATGCAATGGCAGGAAAAAAAGGCACCTTTATGTGAAATCATAATTTGGCCATTCTTTGAAACCCATTCTATGCTAGCTGGGCATGATGTATATGACTATAACCTCATGTCCTTTCCAACTCCCAGGAGCTTATACTGACATATGACATACTGAATGGAATGCTAGAGTGGAGTGGTCTGCATGCAGACTATTATACATTCATTAAGTTGTTTCCCCTCTTCTTTCACAGAGCTTAATGTAATTAAAATGGAATTTGCATATTAAAATTTAATTTTAAATTAAGTTAAAATATTAAAATGAGTCAATAATTTTTAGGCGTGCCTATCTTTGTGACCTCCAGAAGTATGTCCAGTCAAAAACCAAAGTAGCTTACAGGTTCATGATTCTGTAGCTCCAGATGGCAGAGTCACCTCAGTATGTAAATCCCACCCAAGCCACAGAAATCTTTTCTTTCTTTTGTGACATAAGGACCAAGTGAGGCCTCCCAACTAGTTTTACTCTCAGCAAACATTTATCAAGTTCATTTAATATTTCACTTACCAGACCTGCATTTAGGGAGCAAGTAGAGTTAAAATATATATATACTTCTCAACATAGAAGAGGGGAAATGTTAAAACAAGAAAATAAAAACAGAGAATTCCCTGGTGGGTAGGACTTGGCACTTTCACTGCTGTGGCCTGGGTTCAATCCCTGATCAGGAAATTATCATCTATAAGTGTGGTATGTAAAAAAAAAAAAAAAAGAATATATATATATATATAAAATACAGTATACATATACACATATATAATACAATGTGAGGAATTTCATAGAGGATGTGTAAAGTTCTAGGGGAAGAAGAAGGGAGATTTGACTTAGATTGTCACCAGCAATAAATTATCCATTCATTCATCCATTCATTCATTCCTTCCTCTCTCCCTCGCTCTCCCATCCCAATATTAAACAGATATTCATGGTGTTTAGTTGCTATGTATAAAACACTGTGCTAGATGTCACAAAATGCAAAGAGAATAAAAGCATCTTTCTGAAAGGATTGTTAACTTGGTATGGGAGACAAAACAGGTGAACAGGTAATGCTTACTTTATGAGCATTATGAGCAGCTACTCTTTATGGGCCACTTTTTGGTGACAAGGTCATGTGATGCTTTGTCCTGCAGTGATCTTGTGAGGTAGATATGATTATCCCCATTTTACCAACCAGGAAATTGAGGTTTAGAGAGGTTAGTAAATTGCTAGGGCCATGCAGCTGTGAATTATGGAGCTGAAACTCTAACACAGTTACTTATAACACAGACTGTATTCTAAAGACTATATGGATTCCAGAGTGATTTTTTGGGTTTAAATTGTCTTTACCATTTATCAGCTGCATGATTTGGGGCATTTTACTTAACTTCTCTGAGCCTCAGTTTCCTCACACAAAAATGAGGTTAAGGGAATTCCTTGGTAGTCCAAGGAATTCTTGGTAGTCCTTGGTAGTGTTAATCTGCCTGCAATGTACAGACCTGGGTTCGATCTCTGGGTTGCGAAGCCCCCTGGAGAAGAGCGTGGCAACACACTCCAGTATTCTTGCCTGGAGAATCCCTGTGGACAGAGGAGCCTGGCGGGCTGCAGTCCATGGGGTCAAAAAGAATCAGACACGACTGAGCGACTAGGTGACTAATCACCAGCGCTTTCACTGCCAAGAGACCAGGTTCAATCCCTGGCGGGGAAACTAAGATTCTGCAAGCCATACAACACCACCAAAATAAAATAAAAATGAGGTTAATAATATCAATTTCAGAGGATTGTGGTGGAGATTTAACAAAATAAGGAATTTGGCCCAGTGCCTGGCCAATCTTTCAAGATCACTACATTTGATGACAATTATTATTATGCTGACCTGCATAGGCAGCAAGTGGTGAGTGTGCTAGGAAATGCAGATCAAATGTGTGCTCATTCAGAGGAAGGAAAGGTCACTTCCAATTGAAGGGCAAGAGGGTGAATAGATTAAAGAATTGTGAAGAATTCACTTAAAATGGAATTTTTTCAAAAAAGGTTCGACTTGAGCACTTAGACTCTAAAATTTAGACTCCAAGGCTCTGTGAGGAAAGCAGCAAGGATCTTGTCACCTGTGGGAGGTGACAAGCAATAAAAATGCAAGTAAATAAATTAGATAATTATAGAGAGTGGTAATTAAACAAGACAGTGAGAGAGAAAGCGAAATGGAAAGGTGGGGCTGGAAGGTAAGCCATTAGGAAAGAAAACTTGATTAGCAGAGAAAACCAAGTAGAGAGCTGTTCATATGTAGATCAACTGCTATCTGTGAATGGATACTGAATAATAGCCCAAACTGACGGAAATGCAAATACTCCCAGAAACAGGGGCTATTAGTAAGACACTTTCCTTATTTCTGATTAAGCAGAAAACAGCACCCCCCACCCCACAACTGGTCTTTGAATGAACATATTCACATCCTCATGATTTTGATGAAAAGACATTTTTCCTTTGTCTTTAGTTTGCCCTGAAGCTAGAGGTAAGTAAAATTAATTAAAACTAAAGCTATCACATTCAAAAAAGAATTTTTTTTTTTTTTTTGCTGTCCTGTGGCTTGGATTTTAGTTCCCCGACCAGAGATGGAACCCAGGCCCTTGATAATGAGAGCATGGAGTCCTAAACCCTGGGACCACCAGGGAATTCCCAAAGCTGCCCTGTTCTTATTGCTCACTTATTTATTCATCCATTCAGCAAATATTTTACCGAGAGCTTTCCATGTGCCAGGCACTACACTGTACCTGGGGAATACAGTGGATGGTCTTTCCTTGGAGTGCTCTTCTCTTGCTCCAGAGTGCTTTCGGAACAAGACACATAAGCACCTCAGGCAGGTTCTGACACAGGTCTGCTGATATTTTTGGATAGGGGTAGGAGAGGACTTAGTATTATAAGGGGCCCGGAGTGTGTCCTGAAATAGTCTATGGTGAGAAGACAATTGAAGAATTTTGGAAAAGATTTTAATGTCCCCAGATTTTATTTGAACTGAAACATTATTTGCCTTTTACATTCCTCTGTGCACCCCATTCCAAGTTCCACCCCGTCACTCCTTCTTCTATACCTGTCCTCATCTTTTGCTGTCCAAAGTTAGCAAATAAATCTCCTCCTTTCCACCCATTCCAGCGCCTGCTATTCTTCACAGCCAGTCTCTGGGCTCAGCCCCAAGCCTTGAGGGGCAGTAAATGGATTCAGAGTTGCTGCTTAAACACAGATCCCCATGGAAACCGAAGGACTAAGAAAACAAAAAGAGAGGAAGAGGCAGCCACTGCCTGACCTTTTACGCTCACTCTCCAAATTCTTTTCGCTCTTGGGTGTGAAGGCAAGTGCTTATTTGTGTAACTAATGGAACCAAAGAACCTGACCCCTTGTCCCCACCCCCAAATGTCTTAAGAATGTCTTTGATAATAAGTGAAGAGCAGTGTGACACCTCCACCTGGTGGTAGCAGTATGAAATTGCCGCCAAGATGAGCGAGAAATGAGTGAGAGCCTGCAAAGCAGGCTTAGTTGCAAAAGAAAGAGGATGCAAAGATGCAACATGCAGAGGCCACTCCTAGAAAAGTGTTTAGCATTTCGTATTTGCTCAGAGGTTAAAGCGTCTGCCTACGATGCGGGAGACCCGGGTTCTACCCCTGGGTCGGGAAGATCCCATGGAGAAGGAAATGGCAACATACTCCAGGATTCTTGCCTGGAGAATCCCATGGACGGAGGAGCCTGGTGGTCCACGGGGTCCCAAAGAGTTGGACACGACTGAGCGACTTCACTCACATATATTTAAAAACTACTGATATCATCTTTATGTTGATGAGTCAGGTTTTTGTGTGTTTTTTTTTTTGCATCTGATCCAAATATGGGTACACGAGGTCTAGTCTCACATCTCACAGCTCCACAGTCGGTATTTCCTACCTGAATGTTTTGTCACCACAAATGCAGCATCTTCCCAAAGCTGGATGGTGCTTTTCTCTTCCTTTCCTTTCCCTTCTACGGGGCAGCCTTTGCTAGTTTACAAAAGGAAGCCAAAAGGTGCTTCTTCCACTGTCTTTGATATATCTTCTCTGGTTGCTCATGGGATGTGATTCTTTCTGCTGCCACTAGAGACAGTCTGTGCCCCCTGTCCGCTCCCACCCACCCAAGGTTGTCTCTCTCTCTTCAGGAGCTAGGAGGGAATAGGGATGGGCAGATCCATCTCCTTCCTCTTGTTTCTTGATTCCCTAAGACTTCCCAGGACAAATACAGCAGAAGACCTGTGATGTTCTTAACTGGAAAGTTAGAGCAGTTTCAGAAGGGCATTACAACGTAAGAGAGATAGAAACTGAAGTTATAGCTAGCCTGGATTTTCCCTTTCACTATGCAAGGGAAGGTATCTCAAGACTAGGATCCCTACAGGGGTGTCCCCAAGGGTTCTCCCTTCATTCCTGACCTGCTAGTTTAGTTTTCAGTTTCTGGATTCTTCAAGTCCAATCCTGAGTTCTTTAAATCCAATCTTCCTACCAGTGAGAGCCATGAGCTTGCTGATTCCTATACAGCTTGACTTGTTAAGTCAGCCCATCTCTGTGGGTCTTTCACTATTACCATTATTAATTAGTTAAGTCAACACGCTCTGAATCTATACTAAAGATACCCTACTTTCTTTTTAGCAAAGCTGTGGTCTCTGCCTTGCATTGAGGATTATATGAGCCTTTTTTACTCTTTTGGGAGGGCCTGGTGATATTGTATAAATGCTTTATTCTTTGTTTCCTAGCCCCCCTTTTTTTTGTTTGGCTTGCATTTCCTGATGCTGGGAAAGATTGAGGGCAAGAGGAGAAGGAGGAAACAGAGGATGAGATGGTTGGATGACTTCACGGACTCAATGAACATAAGTTTGAGCAAACTCCAGGAGATGGTGAAGGACAGGGAAGCCTGGCTTGCTGCAGTCCGTGGGGTTGCAAAGAGTCAGGCATGACTTAGTAACTGAACAACAAACAACAAAACCAGGAATCAAACTTGGGCCCCCTGCAGCGGAAGTAAGGAGTTCTAATCGCTGGACTACCAGGGAATTCCTGGGTTTCAGTTTTATTTAGGGAATTAGTGAGGATACAACCTAGGAGACAGCCTTTCAGGCAGCTCTGAGGAACTGCTGCAAAGAGGTAAGGAGGGTCAGTGTGTCTGTGATCCTGGAGAACGGGGTGGGTACCTGCAATCAGGCACACATCTTGGTAGAGGGCACAGATATCTTAGTTCATGATTTCAGTGCTTTCCAAGTATGGAAAGATATAAGCAGTTGGGTTCATAAAATTTTCTCTTGAAAATATCTAATAATCTGAAGGATATACTGCCAGTTTCCCCAGAGGATAGAGTGCCTCCTTCCTGAGCTCCATCCTGAACTCCTTTTGGGCTGTGTTGAAGGTCAGCTACTGCAGTGGCTAACTCAGTCCTTGTAGAACTGGGTGGCAAGCAACCATTTTTATTTGGCACTTAAAAAAAAAAAAGGTCTTTCTTGAGTTTGTTACAATATTGCTTCTTTTCTATGTTTTGGTGTTTTGGCTGTGAGCATGTGGGATCCCAGCTCCCTGACCAGGGTTTGAACCTGCACACCCTGCACTGGAAGGCGAAATCATAACCGCTGGACTGCCAAGAAAGGTCCTTTTTGGTCCTTTTAGTATCTGATTCTCAGTCATAATAGGTGTTGCTGCTGCTGCTGCTAAGCCGCTTCAGTCGTGTCCAACTATGCACGAACCCATAGACGACAGCCCACCAGGCTCCCCGGTCCCTGGGATTCTCCAGGCAAGAACACTGGAGTGGGTTGCCATTGCCTTCTCCAATGCAGGAAAGTGAAAAGTGAAAGTGAAGTCACTCAGTTGTGTCCGACTCCTGGCGACCCCATGGACTGCAGCCTACTAGGCTCCTCCGTCCATGGGATTTTCCAGGCAAGAGTACTGGAGTGGGGTGCCATTGCCTAGGCTTGACAAAAGTCTTTTGACAACGAGTCCCTAGGATCGGAAGGGGTGAGAGATGGAAGTGGGAGAGTGAGCCGAGATTCCCTCCCACCACAACAGCATATACTTTGTTTTTGTTTTGTTTAGTTGCTAAGTTGTGTTGGTCCTCTTTGAGACCCCATGGACTGTAGCCCACCAGGCTCTTCTGTCCATGGGATTCTCCACTGAAGTGGGTTACCATTTCCTTCTCCAGGGAACCTTCCCAACTGAGGGATGAAACCTGTGTCTCCTTCTTTGCAGGTGGATTATTTACCACTGAGTCACCTGGGAAGGCACATCAGCATATCTAAACCACAAGTAAACCATATATAAACCACTGCTTCTCCCTTAAAGCAGTTTTGCCTCCCGACTTAACCTTTGTAGAAGGCATTTGTTTCAATTAATTAATCAGAATTTTTTTCCACTTTCCTTCTTCCTTAAAAACCTAAACAAAACCAGAAACCTGGAAAAAAACAAAACAACAACAACAGATCTATCCTTTTATTAATACTTCTCATAGTCGTGTCTCATAAAATACTGATGAAATAGTCTCTGTGTCCACAGGCGCTTCCTAGTCCAGATCATCAACACTTCCCCATCAAGAATCACCTCTAATCTTCCCACCCTTATTTTCTCACTTCCCGGCTACCCCATCACAACCACCTTCCTGGTTTACTCCATCCTACAAATTGTTGGTTAAATATCACATGCACAGGTCCCTTGTCTGTCCCAAATCTTTCATTGTCTCTGAGATTTGCTACTACGTGCAGTATAGTTCTCCTAGTGCCTGAGGACTCATCCTTACTGTCCTGCCTCTTCCTCTCGCTTTTGCAGTTTGGTCAGGCTAACTTTTGGCCCCTCAGTCGCTTCCACCATTGTTCTGCCTCTTGTCCCAGAGCCCTCTTGCCCTCCCTGACTGCTCCAGCTTCCATGGGTCTCCATCTCTTCTGGAAGGCTGCAGTACTTTTAGTATCCCACAGTCTAACATGGAACATTGTTTGCTGCTTTTCATAATGTATATTAGCTTTGTCACTCCAACTTAATAGTCAGTCGACATCAGAGAGGAAGTCAGGGCTTTTATGCACCTTCTATAACGCCACAGTTCTGGGCATAGCCTGAGAATACTGTAAGTTCTCATCAAAGTTTCTGCTTGTATGTGAGTCACCTGTGACCTTTCCTTTCTTCATAATAGCATAGCACATTGTTTATACCTTGATTATATCACTTACCAGAGTTTACCTTTTATCAAAGGTGGAGCCCATACTTGTTTCTTTGGCTGCTCTGGGAGTTCCTTAGGCCTAGAGACCATATTGTATTCATTCTGCCTGGTTCACAATATTTCGTAGAGTGCTAGAGTAAGAAGAAGCTCAACAATGTTTTTTTCCAGCATAAATACTTTTATATAACTGAGGGAAAAGAAGTCACATATTTGGAAGACAGATCCATTGAGAGGATAATAGTAAACTAAAAAAATAGATTTCTATAACCAATTAAGTATTCCATTTATATTAAAACACTTATAATTGTAGTTTAGAATTTTATTTTTAAATTTTATGTACAAGGAACTAATGTTTCTTCCAGTGGGTTGATGTTTTAGATAATCTATTTAAGGAAAATCATTTAGTCTAACTTGATGAATCCTCTTTCCTTCTTCTATTGTTATAAACACTGGCTGCATATATTGAGGCCGTATTTTTGGATCAGGCTATCCCAGTCTGAGCACATTTGGCAAAAGTGAGAACCATGGGTGAATTTCTAAAGGTGGTTTCCATAGAGTTGCTGGTGATCCATCTCACTGTCAGGGGTGCAGTGTGGCAAAAGGTCAATTGCTTTTTTTGAAATTTTTGTTTTATACTGGACTTTAGTTGATTCATATATATGGTTGTGTTAATTTCAGGTATAAAGCAAAGTGATTCAGTTATACATAGTGGTGGTTTAGTCACTAAGTCGTGTCTGACTCTCTCCAACCCTATGGACTGTAGCCCGCCAGGCTCCTCTGTCCATGGGATTTCCCAGGCAAGAATACTGGAGTGGACTGCTATGCCCTCCTCCAGGGGATCTTCCCAACCCAAGGATCAAACATGTGTCTCTTCTGTCTCCCGCATTGGCACGTGGGCTTTTTACCACTCGCGTCACCTGGGAAGCCCTGAGTTATACATGTATTTATTCTGTTTAAAATTGTTTTCTCATTTAGGTCATTGCAGAATATTGAGCAGAGCTCCCTGTGTTGTATAGTAAGTCCTTGTTGTTATCTGTTTTAAATGTAGTAGTGTATATATGTCAATACCAAACTCCCAGTTTATCCCTCCCTGACACCTTTCCCCTTTGATAACCATAAGTTTGATTTCTAAGTCTGTGAGTTTGTTTCTTTTTCTGTAAGTAAGTTGATCTGTATCCTTTTAAAAAATATTCCACATATAAGCAATATCATATGATATTTGTCTCTCTCTGACATTTCTTTTAGTATAATTTCCAGGTCCATCCATGTTGCTGGAAATGGTATTATTTCATTCCTTTTTATGGCTGAGTAGTATTCCATTGTGTGTATGTACCATATCTTCTTTATCTATTCATCTGTTGATGGATATTTAGGTTGCTTCCATGTCTTGGTTATCCTAAACAGTGCTACTATAAACAATCGGGGTGCACGGATCTTTTAGAATTAGAGTTTTCTTCAGTTTTATAGCTAAGAATAGGATTGTTAGATCATATGACAACTCTATGTTTTTAGTTTTTTAGGGAAACTCCATACTGTTTTCTGTAGTAAGTGCACCAATTTACATTCCTACCCACATTATAGGAAGGTTCCCTTTTCTCCACACCCTCTCCAGCATTTATTATTTACAGACTTTTAAATGATGGCCATTCTGACTGGTGTGAGGTAACACCTCATTGTAGCTTTGATTTGCATTCCCCTAAGGCTATGGTTTTTCCTGTGGTCATGTATGGATGTGAGAGTTGGACTGTGAAGAAGGCTGAGTGCTGAAGAATTGATGCTTTTGAAGTGTGGTGTTGGAAAAGACTCTTAAGAGTCCCTTGGACTGCAAGAAGATCCAACCAGTCCATTCTGAAGGAGATCAGCCCTGGGATTTCTTTGGAAGGAATGATGCTAAAGCTGAAACTCCAGTACTTTGGCCACCTCACGCGAAGAGTTGACTCATTGGAAAAGACTCTGATGCTGGGAGGGATTGGGGGCAGGAGGAGAAGAGGACGACAGAGGATGAGATAGCTGCATGGCATCACTGACTCGATGGACGTGAGTCTGAGTGAACTCTGGGAGTTGATGATGGACAGAAAGGCCTGGTGTGCTGTGATTCATGGGGTCGCAAAGAGTTGGACACGACTGAATTGAACTGAACTGAACTGAATAATTAGCAATGTTGAGCATCTTTTTATGTGCCTCTTGGCCATCTGTATGTCTTTTTTCCCCCTTGCTGCACAGCTTGCTGGATCTTAGTTCCTTGATGAAGGACTGAACCTGTGCCCTTGGCAGTGGAAGTGCGGAGTCCTAACCACTGAACCACCAGAGAATTTACTGTATGTCTTCTTAATAAGGTCTGTTTTTAAAAGAGAAAGAAATTGCACCTTTAATCTAAAAGGGATTAATTTCTACTATGACTGTTGTATGTATTCTTTTTTAAACAAATATTTTGTGTTTTTTAAAAATAATTTTGTTTATTTATTCATTTTTGGCTGCGGTAGGTCTCTGTTGCTGAATGAACTTTTCTCTAGCTGCAGTTAGCTGGGGCTACTCTCTAGTTGCGGTGTGCAGGCTTCTCATTGGGGTGACTTCTCTTGTTGCAGAGCACAGGCTCAGTAGTTGTGGTGCCTGGGCTTCACTGCTCCACGGCATGTAGGATCTTCCTGGACCAGGGACTGAACCCACGTCTCCTCTTACTGACAGGTGGGTTCTTTACTACTGAGCCACCACCAAAGCCCATATGTGTTCTTGTTAGATAAGCATTGTTGTTGTTTTGTCGATAAGTTGTGTCCTATCCTTTTGTAACTGGATGGACTGTAGCCTGTCAGGCTCCTCTGTCCATGGGATTTCCCAGGCAAGAATACGGAGTAGTCATTGTTGAAAGTAAATGTACTCTTTAGGGTGTAGATACTAATGTTTCAGTAAGCATGAAATTATATTAAGGTGGTAGTGGCAGGGAGATAATCTTGATTCCATTGGGGATCTTAGGTTTTTGAAAAT
Organism: Ovis aries; assembly: GCF_016772045.2. NCBI lineage: Eukaryota > Metazoa > Chordata > Mammalia > Artiodactyla > Bovidae > Ovis > Ovis aries. Next base: position 23,972,343 of record NC_056060.1, on the reverse strand, counting down.
TTATTGGGAAAATAGTTTTTCCTGTACTGCTGACATTTCTTTTTGGTAAACAGTATCCTTCTAAGAGAAAATCATGAAGGAGAAACTGAGGTGTGTACATTTCCTCAAATGACCAGCATTTTATTTGTGAGGACTGTGTGTCTTGCAGTGAACAATGTGGAAGTTGTTCATTTTCAACCTGAAGTAAAATACTTTCAAGAATTAAAAAAAAATGCTGGAGTGGGCTGCCATTTCCTTCTCCAGAGGAATCTTCCTTATGAGAGGGAAATAAGATGCATTAAATCAAAATGAATTAAATATGAATGTCCTTCCTGGTAGAGATCGTTTGTGAGCTAACTGATAACAAAGAACTTGCATGGACTACCCTGGAGGTACAATGGATAAAGAATCTGCCTGCCATGCAGGGGATATGGATTCAGTCCCTGGTCCAGGAAGATTCAACATGCTGTGGAGCCACTAAGTCCATGAGCCACAACTACTGAAGCCCTTGCACCTAAAGCCTATGCTCCGCAACAAGAGAGGCCATGCATTGAGAGGCCTGTGCCCTGCAACTAGAGAGCAGCCCCCACTAGCCATGAGTAGAGAAAACCCAGGCATAGCTGCAGAGACCCAGTGCAGCTAAACCTAAATAAGTAAAATAAAATCTCTCCTCCACTAAAAAGAAAAAAAAAAAAAAAAAAAAGAACTTGCATGAAAGTTTAACTGTATTCTAAATTTATGAATAGGTAAGAAAATGGCAGTTATATAAAACTGCTGGTTGTAAGCACAACTTTAACGCTGAAAATGCTTGAAGAAAACGTTGTTTAGTGAAACTCATCCCAAAGTTGTTCAAGTCAATAAGGTTATTAAATTCATTGTTGTTTCTTTTTCTTCAAAACTTGAACCTAGTGAAGGAGACAAATACATCTTCAAAATTCACTGCTTTGAACTTAATCCAGGTTGTTATTACCCCTTATGCAGGTCAAGAAGCAACAGTTAGAACTGGACATGGAACAACAGACTGGTTCCAAATTGGGAAAGGAGTACGTCAAGGCTGCTTATTTAACTTATAAGCAGAGTACATCATGAGAAATGCCAGACTGGATGAAGCACAGCTAGAATCAAGATTGCTGGGAGAAATATCAATAACCTCAGATATGTGCAGATGATACCACACTTATTGCCAAAAGCAAAGAACAAGGAGCCTCTTGATGAAAGTGAAAGAGGAGAGTGAAAAAAGTTGGCTTAAAACTCAACATTCAGAAAACTAAGATCATGGCATTCGGTCCCATCACTTCATGGCAAATAGATGGGGAAACAAAGGAAACAGTGACAGACTATTTTGGGGGGCTCCAAAATCACTACAGATGGTGATTGCAGCCATGAAATTAAAAGATGCTTACTCCTTGGAAAAGCTATGACCAACCTAGACAGCATATTAAAAAGCAGAGACATTACTTTGCCAACAACGGTCTGTTTAGCCAAAGCTATGGTTTTTCCAGTAATCACGTATGGATGTGAGAGTTAGTTAGACTATAAAAAAAGCTGAGCGCTGAAGAATTGATGCTTTTGAATTGTGGTGTTGGAGAAGACTCTTGAGAGTCCCTTGGACTGCAAGGAGATCCAACCAGTCTATCCTAAAGGAAATCAGTCCTGAATATTCACTGGAAGTACTGATGTCAAAGCTGAAACTCCAATACTTTGGCCACCTGATGCCAAGAACTAATTGGAAAAGACCCTGATGCTGGGAGAGATTGAAGGCAGGAGGAGAAGGGGACGACAGAGGATGAGATGGTTGAATGGCATCACCGACACAATGGACATGAGTTTGAGTAAGCTCTGGGAGTTGGTGATGGACAGGGAAACCTGGCGTGCTGCAGTCCCTGGGGTTGCAAAGAGTCGGACACAACTGAGCGACTGAACTGACTGATCACCCCTTAACTGGTTACTGTGTTTTGCCCTCTACAATCCATTCACTATGTAGCAGCAACAACGACAGTATTTAAATACAAGTTGGATCATGTAGGTGTAAAGCTCTGATTCAGGCTTTGGCATTTGATTAGAATGAAATCCATAGTCCTTACAAAGATCTAAATGATCTGGACTCACGCTATTTGTCCTATCTTTTCCTATATTCCTGACCATCACTCTCATTAACCGTGCTCTTCTTGCTTAATTCTTTCACTTTCTTCAAGTCTCCGATTGAAAGCCATGCTTTCACAAAAACCTGTGCATGAATGCTCATAGCTGCATTATTCACGATAGCCAAAATTTACAAACAACCCAAATAATCATCAAATGATGAATGGATAAAGAAAATGTAGTCTAGTGATACAATGGAATATTATTCAGTCTTAAAAAAAGGCATGATATTCTGAAACATGCGAGAACACAGATGGACCGAAAGACATTCTTTAAAATGGAAAGCACTTAGAACAAATATTGTAGGATTCCACTTATTTGACATACCTAGAATAGGCATACTGATTATATGGTACAATTCTACATATTTCAAATCTTCATTCTACTCTACTACCCACATACCTTTTCATTGCTAGGTAAATATCTCTTTACTGCAGTGTTCTATATCCTGTGGTCTGGGAATAATGGTTCCTGTGCATTAGCATGTGGAAGGTCAGGTGAGGCCTGAATCACACGCAAAGTTCTGGAGCACAGAGGGAGGCCTAGAAGGACTGAGTGGTCAGGCTGAAAGAATTAACAGGCAGAGAAACAAATGCAATGAGCTACCCCGGAGGGTGACAAAAGCTGCAGAGGTCAGGCAAAGGTCAGGCTGCCAAGGCATTGGAGAGCTGGTTTAGTGTGGTTCCAGGGCAAACATGTGGAGAACAGAGCCCTAGCTGTGGGTGGAGAGAAGAGAGATCCTTGGATGTCTGGATCTTAAGTCCTAGTAGCTAAGAGGGTGTTAAAGAGAGTAGTTGTCAACGTCACCAGCTTCCTGTTTCTTCTGTCGGACCTTAGGCCCCGCCATTCTCTTCCACAGTTTGTCAGCTCCTCCTCACTTCTTTTCTTACTGCCTTCTCCTCTCTGGAAAACCGTAAATGTTATTATCCCGAGAACCCTTGATTGCAGATTCTCTAGTCTGAGAGCCTCAAGGCTACTCAGGGGATTTAGGGTTTGGGGGAAAGAGAGGTGATAGAGGCTGGCTTGTTGCTTGTGCTGGGCCCAGATTGGCTAAGGAGCTCTGCTGTTGTAGTTTCTTGCCTTCAAGAGCTGCCTAGCTTCTCCACAGAGGGAACAGGGACCCATTCACTGTATAACTTGTGGCAAAGATAGGACCGGAGAGTGGAGACGAAGGCCAAGAGGCCAGGCTCCTTGCCTTTGCTTCTCTTCACACTTCAGGCTGTGTGAGGTCATCTAATCCCAGAGAAACCCTGCTCCCAATGTTTGGACTCATTAAATGGAGCGTAGAATGAGGCATGATTTGGGTATCAGGCCAGAAATTTTCAGCATCTTGTAGCGTCAGAAAGTGATGGGTCAGTACCCGGGTTACTCAGCCTCACCCCTTGCAGCCTCCAGCCCCTACAGCGGTGTGCTCTAATAACAGAAGCCAAGAGGAGAGAGGCTCAGAAACCGTTCCAGCCAAGGAATCTCCAGTACCTAACTCTCTAGGAGCATCAACCGGGATCAAGTAAAGGAGCACACACAGGATTGAGACTGGGTATGTGTAGCTGTAGTGATCCTTCTTTGGTCGCAGAGAGAGGAGTGGGAAAATAGGAATGTGTAAGGGGCCAAGTGAGGTTCTTATAAGTAGAGAGAATGAGCATGAGAGCAAGGTTGTTCAAGGTTGTTGTTTAAGGTTGTTCAGCAAGCAAAGTTGTTGAAGCTTTTCTCTTAGGTAGGTATGAAGTAGGTTTTCAATGGAAGTGCTTTGTATTTGTAGGTAATGCAGTGGTCTACTGGATTAATCCAAATTAGAACAGAACAGCGAATTTTCCTTGGCCCTAGAGGTTCTAAGATTTGTGTTCAGCTTCATGATTTTGTATGACTTTGGACAATTCATTCAACTGTTCTGAAAGTCAGTTACTAAAAATGGGTCACTATAATACCTATCTTACCTTGCAGAGAGGGTGATGACCAATGTATACGAGAGTTCTTTGTAAACTCTAAATTCTAAAGCCTTGTTATTTAAAGGGTGACCCACAGATAAAAATCATTTGGCAGCTAGTTAGAAATGAAAATCTCAGGTTCCATCCCAAATCTACTGAGTCAGAACCTATATAACAAGGTCCCCAGATAATTGCACATAAAAAATTTACACTTGTTCTTAGTCAAAAGGCCGAGAATTGACGCACATAAAAAGTTGAAGAGCATCATTGTAAAGAACTTCATAAATTAGTGTTACTGCTTGTTTCAAGATCAAGGATCACCTGAGCTTCAGTTTTGCTCTCTTAAGACCATTAAGGGGTGTAAGCTGCCCACCTCTCTGAATGATGGATCCCTCTAGCCCAATTTCTTTAATGAGTATAGTCTTCAGGAAGATGATTGAGACTATACTGGGCTGTGGCTGTGGGATGAGAGGAAATGAGGGAAGGAAGCCTTGAAAAGAAGGGAGGGAAGATGGATGTTGGAAGGAAGAAAGACTACAGAGGTTTTCTGGAAGGAGTTCAAGAAAGCAGTGTTATTAGAGACAAGTGGAGAGCACTTGTAATCCTGGGAGGTGGGGGGTGGACTTTAAGCACACAAATATCTAGTGTTCTGAGATAAGAGAAACAATTCTCCTTTTTGCTTCCTTTCTCCATTTTTCTAACAGAAAACATGCTTCTGACATGGACTCTCCTCTTGTTCTTCCTAATGGACCAGCCTTCCTTCTCTGAGGCCCAAGACCTCCTCCGTCACCAAACTGACAGGCCCAGAACGAAGATCTCTGCCAACCACAAATATTACTGTGACATGATGATGAAGGCTCGAGGGCTGGCCACTGACAAGGGCTGTAAGAAGAACAAGATCTTTGTCCACAGTGTGTCACCCAGCACTCGTGGCCTTTGCGAGAGTCCAGCTGTGACGTGTATGAAGTCGTCTGAGTTTTACAGCTGCCACCTCATCACCTTCAAAGTTACTCAGTGTAATCTCTACCCAGAGGCTGTGCCCCCGCACTGTCACTATAAAGGTGTCACTTTCCAGATGGATGTGAAAATAGTCTGTGCGGGCAAACGTCCAATTCGTTTGGAAGAATAGCCTCTGTAGTCACTCACCATGGCTGTCTGCTGCTCTGCTTCACCCCATCTCATTCCCTCTGTGGTGTCCTGCTCAACCCCAGCTGGTGTGGTTTCCTGCAGAGTCTGGGCTCCCACCGTTCCCTGAGTCCTAGCCCCAACGCCTGCTCTCTCACTGTCAGTCCTGTGGATTTGTGTTAGAGAGATGGTGGAGGCAGAGGGCAGGTGGGCTTGTCATCAGCACCCTTTGGGACTTTTGGTTCTTGTCCTGTTTAATTGCTTTGTCCTGGCTGCAGAGGGAGAGAAAGCTAACGCTAAATTCTTTCCTGGGGCTCGGTCCCTCAATCCCTAGGGTGGAAGAGAAAGTCAGAGCGAGTTGTGGGCAGTTATGCCCCAGGGATCTGCTGAGCCCATTTGCCCCTAAACCTGCTGCTTTAATAAAACTCTCAAGGGCATTGACGATGAATTGTTCTGTGTGTTTGAGTTTCCAGTCCCCTCTCATCCAAGGGGGTGGGTGATGGAAAGGGATTTGGAGGGAAAACCTCCTGTGCAGAAACAAACTCCAGAAGTGTTAAACACCAGCAGTGGGTAGGTGAAAGTGTGAAAATGGGCATGCATTTACACATATACATATTATATTATATATTATAATATATGATTATATTCAACACAATGAATTAGGAACATGACTTGGTACAAACTTTTGGGGAGGTAACATAGTAGTATCTATTAGTATTAAAACTATGTAACAATATTTTATAATTATCAAACTTGCTAAGAGACTGTATCTTAATTATTTCAATCACTAAAAAGAAAGGATAATTATGTGACATGAAAGAGGTGCAGATTATCAATACAATGAAAATCATTATAATATATAAATGTATCAAATCAACATATTGTATACCTTAAATTTACAAATGTTATATGTCAAATAACATTTTAACAAAAAACTCACAAAACCTCATATGTATGAAGGATGCTTATATGAGTGTTCTGTGCACTTACTTTAATAAGAATGTTCCTTCAGGGACTGGACATATTAATAATAGCTCTTCTCTAATGGATTTAAAGACCATTTAATAAAGATTTATAAATAAATAAAAACTATATATCCCCTTTGATATTAAAAAACAAACTTTCAAATCTATCCTTGAATTTCCCTGGTGGCACAGTGGCTAATAATCCACCTGCCAATGCAGGAGACATGGGTTGGATCCCTGGTACGGGAAGATCCCATATACCACAGAGCAACTAAGCCTGTGTACCACAAATTATCGAGCCCTCACTCTGGAGCCTGGGAACCGCAACTACTGAGCCCATGTGCCACAACTACTGAAGTCGGTGCATCCTAGAACCCATGCTCTGCACCAAGAGAAGCCACTGCAATGAGCATCCACGCACTACAACTAGAGAGTCAGTTCAGTTCAGTTGCTCAGTCGTGTCCCACTCCCTGCAACCCCATGGATTGCAGGCTTCTCTGTCCATCACCAACTCCTGGAGCTTACTCAAACTCATGTCCATCGAGTCGGTGATGCCATCCAACCATCTCATCCTCTGTCGTTCCCTTCTCCACCTGCCTTCAATCTTTCCCAGCATCAGGGTCTTTTCCAATGAGTCATTTCTTTACATCAGGTGGCCAAAGTACTGGAGTTTCACCTGCAGCATCAGTCCTTCCAGTGATTATTCAGGACTGATTTCCTTTAGGATGAACTGGTTGGATCTCCTTGCAGTCCAAGGGACTCTCAGGAATCTTCCCCAACATCACTGTTCAAAAGCATCAATTCTTCAGTGCTCAACTTTCTTTATAGTCCAACTTTCACATCCATACATGACTAACAGAAAAACCACAGCTTTGACTGGACGGACATTTGTTGGCAAAGTAATGTCTCTGCTTTTAATATGCTGCCTAGGTTGGTCATAACTTTTCTTCCAAGGAGTGAGCGTCTTTTAATTTAATGGCTGCAGTCACCATCTGCAGTGATTTTGGAGCCTCTCCAAAATAGTCTGTTACTCTTTCCATTGTTTCCCCATCTATTTGCCATGCAGTGATGGGACTGGAAGCCATGATTGTTGTTTTCTGAATGTTGAGTTTTAAGAATATGCCACAGTTTGTTGTGATCCACACAGCCAAAGGCTTTGGCATAGTTAACAAAGCAAAAGTAGATGTTTTCCTGGAACTCTCTTGCTTTTTCGATGATCCAGTGGATGTTGGTATTGGTCTCTGGTTCCTCTGTCTTTTCTAAATCCAAGTTGAACATCTGGAATTTCATGGTTCATGTCTTGTTGAAGGCTGGCTTGGAGAATTTTGAGCATTACTTTACTAGTGTGAATTTAACTCAGATGACCATTATATCTACTACTGTGGGCAAGAATCTCTTAGAAGAAATGGAGTAGACATCAGAGTCAACAAAAGAGTCCAAAATGCAGTACTTGAATGTAATCTCAAAAATGACAGAATAATCTCTGCTTGTTTCCAAGGCAAACCATTCAATATCACAGTAATCCAAGTCTATGTCCCGACCAGTAATCTGAAGAAGCTGAACGTGAACAGTTCTATGAAGACCTACAAGACCTCCTAGAACTAACACCAAAAAAGAAGTCCTCTTCATTATAGGGGACTGGAATGCAAAAGTAGGAAGTCAAGAGCTACCTGGAGTAACAGGCAAATTTGGCCTTGGAGTACAAAACAAAGCTGGTTAAAGGCTAACAGTTTTACCAAGAGAATGCACTGGACATAGCAAACACCCTCTTCCGACCACACAAGAGAAGACTCTACACATGAATATCATTAGATGGTCAACACTGAAATCAGATTGATTATATTCTTTGCAGCCAAAGATAGAGAAGTTCTATACAGTCAGCAAAAATAAGACCGAGAGCTGACTGTGGGTCAGATCATGAACTCCTTATTGCCAAATTCAAACTTAAATTGAAGAAAGTAGGGAAAACCACTAGACCATCCAAGTGAAAGTGAAAGTGAAGTCACTCAGTCATGTCTGACTCTTTGTGACCCCATGGACTGTAGCCTACCAGGCTCCTCCATCCATAGGATTTTCCAGGCAAGAGTACTGGAGTGGGTTGCGTTTTACAGTGGAAGTGACAAATAGATTGAAGGGATTAGATCTAACAGACAGAGTGCCTGAAGAACTATGGACAGAGGTTTGTGATATTGTATAGGAGGCAGGGATCAAGACCATCCCTAAGGAAAAGAAATGCAAAAAGGCAAAATGGTTGTATGACGAGGCCTTACAAATAGCCGAGAAAAGAAGAAAAGCAAAAGGCAAAGGAGAAAAGGAAAGATATACCCATTAGAATGCAGAGTTCCAAAGAATAGCAAGGAGAGATAAGAAAGACTTCCTCAGTGATCAGTGCAAAGAAATAGAGGAAAATGATAGAATGGGAAAGACTAGAGATCTCTACAAGAAAATCAGAGATACCAAGGGAACATGTCATGCAAAGATGGGCAGAAATGGTATGGACTTAACAGAAGCAGAAGATATTAAGAAAGGTGACAAGAATACACAGAAGAACTATACAAAAAAAGATCTTCACGACCCAGATAACCACGATGGTACAATCACTCACCTAGAGCCAGACATCCTGGAATGGGAAGTCAAGTGGGCCTTAAGAAGCATCACTATGAACAAAGCTAGTGGAGGTGATGGAATTCCAGTGGAGCTCTTTCAAATCCTGAAAGATGATGCTGTAAAGGTGCTGCACTTAATATGCCAGCAAATCTGGAAAACTCAGCAGTGGCCACAGGACTGGAAAAGGTCAGTTTTCTTTCCAATCCCAAAGAAAGACAATGCCAAAGAATGTTCAAACTACTGCACAATTGCACTCATCTCACAACTAGAGAGAGTTGTGCTATTACAGGAAAGCCTGCGCAGTGAGGAAGACCCAGTCTAGCCAAAAATAAATAAAACCTGTCCGTACTAAAAGTAATAATATTGTAAGTGTATTTTTAGATGTATTTAGATGTTTATTTCAGGTTTGTTCATAGTGACAAAAACTCAAAACACTCTAATATTCACAAAGATGAATGATTAAATAAATTATGAAAATCATCCTGAGTAATATTGTACAGCTATTCAGAAAGAATGAGTTAGAACCATATGTACTGACCTGAAGGAATGAACATTATATTTTATAATGTGGAGGAAAGGAAAGAGAGCTGTCATTCAACAGTTGGTTGCTCAAAGAAGTGAAGTGTTAGTTGTTCGGTCATGTCTGACTCTTCAAGACCTCATGGACTGTAGCCCGCCAGGCTCCTCTGTCCGTGGAATTCTCTGTCAAGAATACTGGAATGGGTCGCCATTTCCTTCTCCAGGAGACTTCCCAGCCCAGGGATTGAACTTGGATGTCCTGTATTACAGGCAGATTTTTTTTTTTTACCATCTGAGCTACCAGGGAAGCCTATAATGTGTGTGTGTGGGATAGCAAATTGTAGAAAAATGTATATAATAATGTATATAAAATACAAAATATTAAAGTCACTAGAGGGAATTGCCTGGTTGCCCAGTGGTTAGAACTTTCCATTTTAGGGGGCATGGGCCCAATTCCTGGCTGGGGTACTAAGGAAGGGAAAGCCGCTCAGTCGTGTCCGACTCTTTGCGACTCCATGGACTGTAGCCTATCAGGCTTCTCAGTCCATGGGATTTTCCAGGCAAGAGTGCTGGAGTGGGTTGCCATTTCCTTCTCCAGGGGATCTTCCCAAACCAGGGATCGAACCCGGGTCTCCCGCATTGTAGGCATATGCTTTACCCACTGAGCCGCACTATGATGCCAAACTGGAGGGCAGAGGTCCTCTGGGGACAAAAAGAGAATCCTTTAGATGATATAATGACTGAAAATTTGTAAAAACTCAAGGAGAGAGGCATGAGCAAGAGAATAAGGAAGATAACCAATTACGATGTGTAGTCCCAGCATTCTTAACTGACCATATGAGCAGTATTTACACAGTCATAATGTAATACCCTTTTCATACTGTTCATGGGGTCCTCAAGGCAAGAATACTGAAGTGGTTTGCCATTCCCTTCTCAGTGGACTGCATTTTGTCAGAACTCTCTACCATGACCCGTCCAACTTCGGTGGCCCTACACGGCATGGCTCATAGTTGCATTGAGTTAGACAAGGCTGTGGTCCATATGATCACATTGGTTAGTTTTCTGGGACTGTGGTTTTCAGTCTGTCTACTCTCTGATGAAGGATAAGAGGCTTATGGAAGCTTCCTGATGGGAGAGACTGACTGAGGGGGAAACTGGGTCTTATTCAGATGGGTGAGGACATGCTCAGTAAATCTTTAATCCAACTTTCTGTTGATGGGTGGGGGTGTGTTCCCTCCCTATTATTAACCTGGGGCCAAACTATGGTGGAGGTAATGAAGATAATGGCAACCTCCTTCAAAAGGTCCCAGCACACACTGCTACCACTCAGTGCCCCCAACCCTGCAGCAGGCCATCACTTCATGGCAAATAGATGGGGAAACAATGGAAACAGTGACAAACTTTATTTTTCTGGGCTCCAAAATCACTGCAGATGGTGACTGCAGCCATGAAATTAAAAGATGCTTGCTCCTTGGAAGAAAAGTTGTGACCAACCTAGACAACATTAAAAAGCAGAGACATTACATTTCCAACAAAGGACCGTCTAGTCAAAGCTATGGTTTTTCCAGTGGTCATGTGTGGATGTGAGATTTGGACTATAATGAAAGCTGAGCACCAAAGACTTGATGCTTTCGAACAGTGGTGTTGGAGAAGACTCTTGAGAGTCTCTTGGTTAGCAAGGAAATCCAACCAGTCCATCCTAAAGGAAATCAGTCCTGAATATTCATTGCAACAACTGATGCTGAAGCTGAAACTCCAATACTTTGGCCATCTGATGCGAAGAACTGACTCATTTGAAAAGACCTTGATGCTGGGAAAGACTGAAGGCGGGAGGAGAAGGGGACGACAGAGGATGAGATAGTTGGATGGCATCATTGACACGATGGACATGAGTTTGAGTAAACTCTGGGAGTTGGTGATGGACAGGGAGGCCTGGCATGCTGAAGTCCATGGGGTCGCAAAGAGTCAGACACAACTGAGCGACTGAACAGAACTGAATGAACAGAACTTTAGGTAAATTGTTTTTAGTGGTTTTATATATTTGGAATTATCATAAACAGAGTAATGAAGGTCTACTGGTGGTTATGGAATGGAATAAAAATATTATCAACTTTGGCAATTAAAAAACACAGATGCCAGAAATCTGGAGGTGAAGATAGAGAGATGGAGGGAAGGATGGGAGAGGTAATAAGTATTCTTTTATAAAGTGAAGGGACAAGATATTTAATTATATTTATTCACTAATTAGACAAACTTATTAAGCATCTGCTATGTTCTAAGCATTCTTCTTCCCATTAAAAATTCAGTGGTGAACAAAACAGATACAGATCTCTGCCTACTCACCAAGGTGGACAATAGAAGAGTTACAGTTGCAGCCACAGTTTATGTCAACAATGGATGGTAAATTGCTCCACAACACATTCCAAAATTGTAGAAGTGGGTACATCCTCCGTGTGGCAGTCATGGAGGTGTCACTGGGATCTCCTTTCAAGAAAGAAATAAGCTAGTATATACATCCCAGTGAGAAAATATACTTTTACCGTTCAAGAGAGGGAAGATGACATTGAGGTTTCCACTTGGTATTATTTATTTCCATCTTTCTATATTGTCAGGTATTTTAATTCAAGTTCTCTAGGAAGCTGACTGTTAAGAGTCAGAATAGCAGACCTAGAGGGATAAGGAAGCAAGGCTGGGTAGGAAGAGCCTCAGACTGCCATGCAGTTCTGGGAAAGTCTCAGGCAGCCCAATGAGAGCTGTGGGGCAGAGGCTGCTTAAAGTAGAGTTGGGCAGAAACAGCTTGACCCTAGGTGGCCTCACTGCACTTTCACTGGCTGGGGACAGTGCCCTTCCAATGCTGCAGTATCCCCAAAGATGCCACAGCTGGAGGTAGGTAATTATGCCTCTTGCAGCTGATTTCTAGCAAATCACCCATTTTATCCAGTACGAAAATTGAGAAAGCTGAGAAGCTTTTAAGTACCTGGCTAAGATGACCTCCAAGATTTTTGCCCTCTGGTATGTATACTCTCTCCCAGTTATTCAATCAAACACAATCAAAATTTCTTCTAGGTGTTGATGTGAAGGGAGTTTGCAGAGGTAATTAAGGCTCCAAATGAGTTGATCTTAAAATAGGAAGATTATCACCTTTGGACCTGACTTAATCAGGTAAGCCTTCAGGCAATCAGGACTGCATTCTTCGTGGAGAGAGAGACTCAAAGCATGAGAGGGATTCCAAGTGAGGGTGAGTCTCCATTGTTGGCCTTGAAGATGGAGAGGGCCTTGTGGCAAGGAATTTGGGCAGGGGGCTGAGAATGCCCTAGAGGCTGAGAATGTCCTTTATCTGAAAGACAACAAGGAGACAGGGACCCAGGTCTTATAGTTGCCAGGAACTGACATGTGAGCTAGGATGACAACCAGGAACTCCACTCAGGCACTCCTTGATTTTAGCCCTGTGACATCCTAAGTAGAGAACCATGCTTCTCTTCTATGCTTTGGATTTGTGACCTATAAAACCATGAGCTAATAAATGGGCTTTGTTTTAAGCTGCTGATGAATTAAATCCAGACTTCCTACATAGTTTCCAAGGCTTTACATGAGCTGACCCTTGTGTAATCATGTACTCTGTCCCCCCAGGAACTACAGTTCAACAACATTTGCTTTCCTTTCAAACATGCCAAACTCTTTTCTATCCTGGAGGCTTGTACTAGCTTTCCCCTCAGTTTGGAAACCTTCTTCCTGAGATTTTCAGGACTATGGCTTAAAAAACTTTTATTATGAGGATTTCCAAACACACATGACCAACCTAGATGTCATATTCAAAAGCAGAGACATTACTTTGCCAACAAAGGTCTGTCTAGTCAAAGCTATGATTTTTTCAGTAGTCATGGATGGATGTGAGAGTTGGAGTGTAAATAAAGCTGAGCACTGAAGAACTGATGCTTTTGAACAGTGGTGTTGAAGAAGACTCTTGAGAGTCCCTTGGAATGCAAGGTGATCAAACAGTCAATCCTGAAGGAAATCAGTCCTGAATATTCATTGGAAGGACTGATGCTAAAGCTGAAACTCCAATACTTTGGCCACCTGACGCATTGGAAAAAACCCTGATGCTGGGAAACACTGAAGGCAGGAGAAAGGGACAGCAGAGGAAGACATTGTTGGATGGGGTCACTGACTTGATGGACTTGAGTTTGAGCAGGCTCCAGGAGTTGGTGATGGACAAGGAAGCCTGGTGTGCTGCAGTCCACGGAGTTGCAGAGTCGGACATGACTGAGTGAGTGAACTGAAACACACGTGAATAAATAGAATTAATTCCTACTCAGCTAGCTTCAATGGACATATGGCCTTTCTCATCTATATTCCTCTTTCCCTCTCTTCTTGCCCTTTCCTTAAAAGATTTTACATTTTATTTTTAATTGTAAAATACAGATAAAATTTACCAGCTTCCATTTTTAAGTGTTTAGTTCAGTAGTGTTAAGTATATTTACCTTGTACAACCAATCTCTAGAACTCCTTGCATCTTGCAAAACTGAAATTTTGTTAGCTCTCCATTTCCTCTACCTTCAGGCCCTGGCAACCACCATTCTACTTCTGTCTACATGGATTTGACTTCTTTAGGGATCTCATATAAGAGGAATTTGTATAGACTCATATAAGAGTCTTTTTGTCACAGGCTTGTTTTACTTAGCATAATGCCTTAAAGATTCGTCCATGTTGTAACACGTTTCATAATTTCCTTTTTAAAAAAAGGCTGAATAATATTCCACAGTGTGTGTATATCATGTTTTGCTTATCCAAACAAAATCTGTTCAGGGACACAAGGGTTGTTTGTATGTTTTGGTGATTGTGAATAATATTGTTACGAACATGGGTGTACAAATATCTTTGAAGTCCTACTTTCAACTCGTTTAGATATATACCCAGAAATGGGATCACTGGATCATATGGTAATTCTAGTTTTAATGATTTTAGTAACTGCCAAACTGTTTTACAAAATGACTGCCCCATTGCACAGTCCAATGTACAATGGTCAAGTAGCCGACAGTAACCTTAAACTGACTCTTGGCCCCTCACGTGACTATATACTCTATAGATAGGAGCCCTCAGAGTCACAACCAAATTGAAGTTCCTGGTATGACTCCCCCAGCACCCTAATGATCAACCAGCTGTCTTGCCTCTAGCACTTTCCCCTTATGCGCCCTTTAAATGAGAACCACATGTGGCTTCCCAAAACTCTGCCCTTTTGGTTTGAATTTATTAATCTGGCCTTAGCCTGGAACCTCAAACACTCTACACACCAAGCTGAATAAAGGCATATGCCCTAGGTCGTGTTGTTCTTTATCTGCATTCTGCCTTGCCCTCCCCATAGGGCCCCTTGAGTCTTGCTGGATACTGTCTCCAGGACCTGTGAGTAATAATAAACTTCTCTATTTCAAGCCCTGTGTGTTCTGTTGTTGAACCATGGTTTTTAATCTGGCACCTTGTGGTCCACTTAATAAGTGTTAATTTAACAAATTCATAACAGTGCCCAATCTACTTTTTAAACAAATGTTTGCTTCAGTATTAGTTCGTGTTGATCAGTATTTTTGTTATACATTTACAGATCACTTTAATGTTATTTTGTTAATTGTTAAGACAACAGCTATGATAGCAATTGTGGTAAGCACCTGGAAAAACAGGAACAAGATGTATAATAGCCTTGGGAAATTTTTTTAGTTCCTGAGCTACAGATTTAAGCTTATTTTTGTGATGCACATTTCAACCACTTTATTTGTTAATTATTTTTGAGGATTAAGATATTTCACAAAAAATATTCTAATTTGAGGGAATTGACCTCAAATTTTCTGAACAGAATATTAGGAAATTGTGTGGATCAGCTTCATCCAATGGATAACAGTTAGTGTTCTGTCTCCTATATGAAGTAGATGAATTTGTGAGTCCTTGGAGATAAACATTAACATGACCAAACTGTTGACTCTGTGCTATGACCAAGAGAGTTTGCTTTATATTGATAGATAGCATGATTTCATCACATGGATAAAGAAATCATTCAATACAAAAAGCTGCACAATAAGGCAGAAGCATAATAAGTTAAGGAGATGCTAAGTGATTGAAACCAGAGATACTGCACACAGTTTGCCCACATTGCTTCAGTTCAGTTCAGTTCAGTCGCTCAGTCGTGTCTGACTCTTTGCAACCCCATAAATCGCAGCACGTCAGGCCTCCCTCTCCATCACCAACTCCTGGAGTTCACTCAGACTCGCGTCCATCGAGTCAGTGATGCCATCCAGCCATCTCATCCTCTGTCGTCCCCTTCTCCTCCTGCCCCCAATCCCTCCCAGCATCAGAGTCTTTTCTAATGAGTCAGCTCTTCGCATGAGGTGGCCAAAGTACTGGAGTTTCAGCTTTAGCATCATTCCTTCCAAAGAAATCCCAGGGCTGATCTCCTTCAGAATGGACTGGTTGGATCTCCTTGCAGTCCAAGGGACTCTCAAGAGTCTTCTCCAACACCACAGTTCAAAAGCATCAATTCTTTGGCGCTCAGCCTTCTTCACAGTCCAACTCTCACATCCATACATGACCACTGGAAAAACCATAGCCTTGACTAGACAGACCTTAGTCAGCAAAGTAATTTCTCTGCTTTTGAATATGCTATCTAGGTTGGTCATAACTTTTCTTCCAAGGAGTAAGCGTCTTTTAATTTCATGGCTGCAGTCACCATCTGCAGTGATTTTGGAGCCCCCCAAAATAAAGTCTGACACTGTTTCCACTGTTTCCCCATCTGTTTCCCATGAAGTGATGGGACCAGATGTCAACTCCAGGAAATCTTGTCAACCTCATGAATCTAATTTTGATATGGAATATGGATTTGGATACATTATCATGCTGTCCTAATTAATTGTACTATTTTCTTTTAAAAGGAAATTTCATATTGAGCTTTATTTTTTGATGTTGGGTAATAAGCCTTTGACTGTGTGGATCACAACAAACTGTGGAAAATTCTGAAAGAGATGTGAATACCAGACCACCTGACCTGTCTCTTGAGAAAACTATATGCAGGTCAGGAAGCAACAGTTTGAACTGGACATGGAACAACAGACTGGTTCCAAATAGGAAAAGGAGTACGTCAAGGCTGTATATTGTCACCCTGCTTATTTAACTTATAAGCAGAGTACATCATAAGAAATGCTGGACTGGAAGAAGCACAAGCTGGGATCAAGACTGCCAGGAGAAGTATCAATAACCTCAGATATGCAGATGACACCACCCTTATGGCAGAAAGTGAAGAGGAACTAAAAAGCCTCTTGATGAAAGTGAAAGAGGAGAGTGAAAAAGTTGGCTTAAAGCTCTACATTCAGAAAACGAAGATCATGGCATCTGGTCCCATCACTTCATGGGGAATAGATGGGGAAACAGTGGAAGCAGTGTAGGACTTTACTTTTTTGGGATCCAAAATCACTGCAGATGGTGACTGCAGCCATGAAATTAAAAGACGCTTACTCCTTGGAAGGAATCTTATGACCAGACTAGATAGCATATTAAAAAGCAGAGATATTACTTTGCCAACAAAGGTCCATCTAGTCAAGGCTATGGTTTTCCAGTGGTCATGTATGGATGTGAGAGTTGGACTGTGAAGAAAGCTGAGTGCTGAAGAATTAATGATTTTGAACTGTGGTGTTGGAGAAGACTCTTGAGAGTCCCCTGGACTGCAAGGAGATCCAACCAGTCCATCCTAAAGGAGACCAGTCCTGGTGTTCATTGGAAGGACTGATGCTGATGCTGAAACTCCAATACTTTGGCCACCTCATGTGAAGAGCTGACTCACTGGAAAAGACCATGATGCTGGGAGGGATTGGGCGCAGGAGGAGAAGGGGACGACCGAGGATGAGATGGCTGGATGGCATCACCGACTCGATGCACCTGACTTTGGGTGAACTCCGGGAGTTGGTGATGGACAGGGAGGCCTGGTGTGCTGTGGTTTATGGGGTCTCAAAGAGTTGGACATGATTGAGTGACTGAACTGAGCTGAATATTTGAGTCATTTAGAAAGACTTAATTGTATTCTTGTTTTTGGATTTTTAATTTGCTTTGGATTGTGAAAGTACCAGTTTAAGAGGAGGTTTATTTCTTCAGCAGGCAAGGCGAGCTAAATACTTTAGCTCCTCTTCACATTCCATTGGGGCGTCAGTATGTCCTCAAAGTCAGGCCTGTAAAGATGCACACGTCAAGGAATCTACAGCTTCTTTTTATTTTTTGGTGGCCATATGTGGAATCTTAGTTCCCTGACCAGGGATCGAACCACACCCCTTGTTTAACCACTGGACCACCAAGAAATCCCTACAGTTTTTTCCCTAGCACTAGCTCCTAAGATATATATATATATATATATATATATAGGTGGAACAGAACTGAAGAACATTCTCCTATTAAAAGAACTATGATTCCTCTTATGAGGGGGTAAGCAATGTGCTTATGGGTCAAAAGGCCCATTGGATGCTTTCCGTATGCCAATCCTCTGGATGTGTGAATGTGCCAAGCTACCTTCTAATGGCCTTAGCCTCACTCCCCACTGATGGAGCAGCTGAAGATTGTTTATCTGAAAGACACTAAGGAACTGCCACAAAGTATTTTACTTTTAACTGTATTTAATCCTGTTGTACTGGTGTTATGTGGCTACATGCAAGAGAAAAAGGAAAAAAAAAAACCTCACTGAAATCTAAACATTAGACTCAATTGTAAATGTGAAGGGTCATCCAGTGGGGGACTGATCCTTTCAAACCTCACTCTTAGTCCCTGGGCCGCCTATTAGTCTCTTCAGGGCCAGCTTCACCTCTTGGTTCCGCAGAGTGTAGATGAGGGGGTTGAGGAAAGGAGTGATGGCTGTGGGGAAGAGGGCAGCTGCCCCATCCAGGGGGCTGCCGGTTTCAGGCCTCAGGTAGATGAAGGCACAGGGTACATAGTACACAGTTACTATGGTTACATGGGCTCCACAGGTTGAAAAGGCGCGGCGCCGCCCATCAGCTGTACGGATTCTCAGGATGGCCTGAACGATCTGTATGTAGGAGAGGAGGATCAGCGAGAAGCAACTGGCAACTACCACCCCAATGTCCACAAAGGTCACAAGCTCATTGACTGATGTATCAGCACAGGCCAGTCTCAGAACTGCAGGGATGTCACAGAAGAAGTAATCTACCTGGTTGGGCCCACAGTAGGGCAGACGGAAGGTTAGGATGGCCTGGAGAGCCCCATGCATGGATCCTGCCACCCAAGCTCCAGCCACAAGCAAGGTACTCAGCTTAGCATTCATGAGCATGGGGTAGCGCAGGGGCCGGCATATTGCCAGATACCGATCGTAGGCCATCAAGGTGTAGAGGAAGCACTGGGTGGAGCCCAGAAAGTGATAGAAATAGAGTTGGGCGATGCAGCCACCAAATGGGATAGGTTTGAGGCCTAAAGTGAAGTTCATCATGAGGCGAGGGACAATGATAGAGGAGATGCCCATGTCAATGATGGAGAGAACACCAAGAAAGATGTACATGGGACGAGCATGGAGCTGCCGGTCTACACAGACAGTGATTAGAATGAGCAGGTTTCCCAGATGAGTCAGGATGTAGATCAGCAGGAAGAACCCAAAGAGAAACGTCCTTAGCTGAGGTGGGTAGGGAATTCCTGTCAGAATGAACTCAGTCAACAATGTGCTATTGATTCTTTCCATCCTCTGCAGAGATCTTACCTAGAGAATGGACAAAATAGGAGTTAGAATGCACAAAACAGGAGTTATCATGGAGGTAAGAGGGAAGTGAGGAGGAATAAGAGAAAGAAATGATAAAAATACAGCACAGTGGCACAGAAGTTTCTCTCATGTGGAGAGATGACAAACAGGGAGAAGTTCTACGGCACTGGTTGGCGTGTTTTGTAAGTAAAGTTTCTTTGGAGCTCAGCCATGCTCACTTACTTACGTTATTGTCTGTAGCTGCTTTGGTGCTATGATGACAGAGTTGAGTAGATGTGTTTGGACTGCAAAGCCTAAAGTATTTACTCTCTGGAGCTTTACAGAAAGAGTTTGCTTGTAGGTGCTTGCATCTGGAACTCTTTGGTCAAAGATTAAGGGTTAACTGAAAACAACGCATGTGGGAAAGGATATTTGTTTTGTTGGATGGTCTGCCAGTTCAGAAACTTCCAGAAGCCATGGGTTCATTCTTATCTCTTCCAGGACAGAAACTTACATAGACTGGGGAGGAGGTAGGCAGGAAATGAGAAGATTCCTTTTTCCTTTTGTAGGAGAGACAATAGAATAGATTGATTAAATGGCTAGTTGAGTGTGACAGTGCTGGATATTACACAAGTCTACTCTCTAAGTTGTTTTCGATTAAAGGAAAAGAATGCTTGTGAGGCTGTAAGCATATGAGAAACGGTGTGGTTGGTTCTTGGTCCTATGTATTTCAGTCTCCTTGTATATTATACTTTTGCTTTGGCATGCTGTAAAGGAAGGGAAGAGAGCAAGAAACAAAGAGGCATGGCTGTAGTGAGACATCAGATTAAAGAAAAAGTGAGGATGACAAGCAAAATGAGAGGAGCAGGATGAGAGCGCAACGGCTAGAACAGAAAAAATGATCCTCATTGTGGAAGAGTTATTTCAAGTTTTCAGTCCAACCCCTTGATTGACATTTCCCCACCTGAAGAAAAGGGTTGGATTAGTAAGTTTTGGTTTGCAGGGCAGGGATAGAGACACAGAGTTTGAGGACAGACTTGTGGACACAGCAGGGGAAGGAAAGGGTGGGCCGAACTGAGAGAGTAGCACTGAAACTTATACATTACCATATGTGAAATAGACAGCCAGTGGGAAGTTGTTGGATAACACAGGGAGCTCAGCCTAGAGGGGTGGGGCAGCGTAGGGGGTGGGAGGGAGTTTCAAGAGGGAGGGGACATATGTATATTTAAGACGACTCCTGCTGTTATATGGCAGAAACCAACACAATATTGTAAAGCAATTATCCTCTCAGTTCAGTTCAGTTCATTTCAGTCGCTCAGTCGTATCTGACTCTTTGCCACCCCGTGAGCCGCAGCACTCCAGGCCTCCCTGTCCAGCATCAACTCCCAGAGTCCACCCAAACCCATGTCCATTGAGTCGGTGATGCCTTCTAATTAAAAATTTAAAAAAATTAAAAGAAAACCTCTCCATAGTTGTATGATTCTCTTGTAATCTAAACTCATGGGTTGAGGTTAGATGTCAAAGAAATTGAAGTGAGGGACTTTTCTGGCAGTCCAGTGGTTAAGATTGCACTCCGAATGCAGGGGCACAGGTTCAATCCTTGGTTGAGGAATTAAGATCCTGCGTGCCTCATGGAGTAACAAAAAAAAAAGAAAGAAAGAAAGAAAGAAAGAAATGGAAATGAGTTGGTTGATTTTAATCTGCAGCAATAGAAAGGGAGTTTGATTAACAGGTAATGTCAGGAGCTCTCTGATTAACAGTCCCCTGACCTTCACACCTGTGCTCCAATTCATGTGAATACAAAGAGCTGAGAAGTGGCAACGCTTGAATAAGACACCATGGACAGATAGTCCTGCTGCTGAAAGAAAATCCTGAAAGTGAATACAGTATTATAATGCATCTGGGTCATCAGTTTACCTCTTGGTTTTGAGCATGTTTGATTGCTCCTCTATGTTTTCATTTCCCTATTGAAGCTACTAAGATGGGGAGTGAAACTCAAGATCCAATTCTGACAATGACAAATAATAGGTAGTTATACTCAAAAATCTTTACAATGAATGCTTGACCTTAAACCTGTTGTATCTATGCTCTATCAAAGGTTAACCCTCATTATTTAACCTTTCTTATAGAACTTAAGAAAAGAAGCAGGAAATCCTTCTACCCCATTTTCCCCAAGTGACTGGAAGAGCAGTTGTGGCTTTTAAAATATTTTAGTTGCAGGAAAGCAGTGATGATTGAACTTCAAAAAGTCAACCACAGAACTCTTCCAGATGCCAAGGTTACAGTTATGGCCCCTCTTCCCAATTCCCAACTTCAGAAGGTGCAGAAAGTTTAAGTTACTAGTGACATCCTTGAAAAATTCACGACTGTGCCCAACGGTAGTCTTGGTCTGAATAAGCTCGGAAGGGAAATCAAAGAATCAGTTTGTTAGTTTATAATAGGAGATCTCACTCCCATGACTGAAATGGTTTTCCTACCAATCAGAGTGACTGCTTACTAATACCAAGGCCTCTGGAAACCAAGTTAGGAATCAAATGTACAGTATATTTCTAAGTTTTGAATCAGAGCAAGAAGAATTTGATGGAGCATACTTATCCTGCAATAGGTCTCACTGAATTACACCTGGTAAATTACATAGTCCCTTTACCTAAGGGAATGCTTTAATCTTTTCTTCAGACACAACAGTTTTTTCTTCTGGGCAGTAGTGAGGATACATCAAGAAAGTTTTACTCTAATTATTCTCTTCCTGAGTCTGTATCTCTTTTAGATTGCCTTTATTATTTCCAATGGCTCCCTTCTTTTCAACACATTTTCCTAACTTAGAGTTCCCAGTCATTTTTTCCTCATTTGTTTTCTATATCATTTTCCTGTTTGCATTAGGGAACATTATCTGTTCTCTGAATTATTCTCTAGGAACTGTTATTTCTTTGGGGATTTCCTGCAGATAGGGAATTCCAGTCCACACACACTGTGACGATTCTTGTTTTACTGAACTAGAAAGAATCATATTTCCTAATCTTACCCTTAGATTTTAGGGCCATTTTAATGGGAGGGATGAGGGGAACGGATGTAGCCCTGTTTGTAATAAATGTGATTTCATTCCAGTTGCAACTAAGCTTTGCTCTTTGATTCTCTACCACTTTTTCTTTTGCATTTAGGCACAAAGATGAACAGGAAAGCTTCCTTTTGCCTCTGGTATGTCATGACCTTCTTCCCTGTGCCACTGCCAGTTACCATAGGTCTCCAAGCGTGAACTTGGTGTCCATTGAGTGAATACCCCTCTACCTATTCTGATTCATTAATATCCCAGATGGGGGTCCAAGATGCCTTACAGTCTTTCAATAATAGAATTGGAGAGAAAGAGAGAGATGAAGGATGGGAGAGAGAAAGGGGTGGGGAAGGGTAGGAGAAAGAGAGATTGAGAAAGAGAGGGAAAGGGGAGAGGGAGGGAAAGGAGAGAGCCAGAGATAGAGAAAGAGACAGAGAGATGAATACAGCGCCAACAGAAAAAACATGGCACTGATGAAACCTCAGAGGATCAGGGTGATATGAACTCAGAATAATGATGGTGTTTTATATCTCTGTGGTGTCCTCATGATCCTTTGAGGAGCTAAACGACACAGGATCCCCATAGTTGGATAGTGCTAAGTACTCCAAGCAAATTGGAGTCTAGTCTAGGACTCATTCTACATTTTACTTTACATTTCTTCCCACGAATAAGCCAAAATATTTTAGTAAATCATGTTATTTAAGATTGCTAAATCATTAAGAGTTTAAAAAATTAATTTGTAACGTTAATCCTCAGTGTCCTGAAGCCAGAGATTTGTCTGTGATCTAAATAACAGTTTTAAGAGTTTGAAGGTTCATTCTGTCAAAGATTCTAACCGGGTGTTGCTACTCTGTTTCTAAAACTAGATGTAGTAGAATTAAGTGCAAGTCCTAAAATTAAACAAGTCAAATTTTGTTAACCTGAATCTGTGAATCCATCTTCTTGTCCATCTTCTTTCATTGTCTGGCATTCTATTACACTGAGCAATTCTTTAAAAAGTAGACCATTCCCTGCGGGGCTTGGCAATATTTTCATTTAATAGAAACCTAGACTGTGAAGATATTGGTGCAATGTATTTTTGAATTGTGGCCTGGTTAAAACACAGAGGGTCATCTAGTACAAACATGTTTGAAAAAAGTATAGGAATCAGTAGTGACCACAAATTGACTATAAATCTATAATATTGATCATTTAAAAAATTGTTAGTGGCTGATTTGCCCACAGGGTAGATTTCTTTTTAAATTAGGCAAAAGCACAAGCTTGACACCATTTCAATAAATAAATTTTGCTTAATTCTGGTCCCAAATTACATATTTAAGTCTAGTGACCATGTCTCAAATGGCCACAAAGAAACGACCATTCAAAAATCCATCATTTTTTGAAAATCAACTCAAGGCAACATTTTAGTCTGTAAAAAGCATTCCAAATACTTGGGAAACATATAATCTATTGTCATTTTCTGAATTTTACAATAAGACATATAAAACTGAAAATAATATAAAGAGGAATAACATTGGAATGAATATATACATATATACAATGAGATGAGAAAATTTGAGTTACTGTCTGAGAAATGCAACTAAAATATAACACCTGTATGAGCAATGAATTTAAAATGTATGTTTAAAATAGTCACTATCACTGAAATCAGATTATAGTTTTATCCAACATCCGTGTTTCAATCTTCAAATTTTAGGTAAAGTATCTATCTTATGGGTGGGAGAAGGAACTTGACAAGGACTAAACAGCAAGGAGCAAAGATGGAACCACCAGAGAACTCCAAGAAGCTCTTACCTTCTCTGGTTGGCATTGAGTGTAGGCAGTGAATGAGCTTCTGAAGAAGGGTAGCTTTGGAGAAAGACATAGGTAACAGAAGGCTTGGGGAGACTCATCCTGATATGAAAAGGCTTATATGGTAACTGTATAGTTAGACTTGTGTGTGTGTGTGTGTGTGTGTGTGTGTGTGTGTGCACGCGCGTGCATGTTTAGTCACTAAGTCATGTTTGACTCTTTGGACACCATGGGTTGTAGCCTACCAGGCTCCTCTGTCCATGGGATTTTCCAGGCAAGAATACTGGAATAGGTTGCAATTCCCTTCTCCAGGGGATCTTCCTGACCCAGGGATCAAATCTGTGTCTTCTGCATTGGCAGGTGGATTCTTTACCACTGAGCCACCTGGGAAGCCCACAGTTAGACTTACCAGGCAGTAAAGAACATTTCTAAAAGAGAAAAGACAGATGAAAAAGAGAAATACTGACTAATGAAGCAAGGAAAGACAATGAGAAGTAAAGGGACATAGATGGAGAAACCCCTTACACAGTGTTTGGATCAAGCATTTATCTATATCTGAAACTTACTTAGCAATCATTTATATTTGGAAATAGCTCCTCTTTTTTTTTTTTAGCACTTCAGTGATCAAGTCTTGTAGGTGATGTTTAACTCTGGGAAACTGGATAGGACTAGGGCAGGTGCTATTTGGCGGAGAGAGAATCACCTTTACCTGGAGGTGTCAGCATCTACAGAAAATCCTTTTTCAACCCGGAAGAAGAGATATAAATCTGTTCCGAGAGAGATTTCAATGGCTTTGGATCCAAGGTTCAGCAGGAGTTATTGTGAAGAGCTTATGGTGGAAGACCCAATTAGTCAGTTCTGGCTGGATCAAAATGAAAGACCAAACTATTGAACTTGATTTATTATTTGTCTGGTAATATGTAGACATCCTCTTCCAGTCTCCATATAAACGTGGGGAAGAGTTGTTGCTCCTGCTGAAGGTAATTGCTGAAGTTGGTCTCTTGTGTTCTGTTACTTCATTTTCCCCAGGGTTAATTACTGTGTGTGAGACCTTTGGCTTAGGGAATATTGTAATAGCACCCCTATGATAAGACAAAACCAGTATTTATGGTTTTTTTTCTGGGAAACTCCCTTAGTTTCTAGCTTTCACCTGTTTTTGTTTTTAAAAGCTTTTCCCAGCTTTGTAACATCAGGTGGAACAAAGGCAATGCAGCTTAACAGGGCTTGTTGATAACTCCACATCTGTGATTTCTTTTCTCTTCCCAAAACAAATTTGAAAAAAAGGAAGAAAAAACTAACGTAATTGCTATAGGTCGAAAATGTTTTCATAGTGGTACACTCACATTTTATGAACTTGTACTTCATAAATACTAAGGTGCTCAGATAGAACCACATAGAAGAAGCACAGAATCTCAGGGTTAGAGGAACACGAGAAGTCATCCAATCCAGCTATTATCTCTAATACTTTGTCATACTCTCTGGGCAGTGATTTTTTAGAAAGTTTATGTATAATTGACATATAATGTTACATTCACTTCAAAGTTATTCAATGTTTATATAAATTAAGAGACAATCACCATATTAAGTCTATTTTCTATCTGTCATCTTTTAAAGTTATTACAATATTTACTGGTTATATTCCCTATTCTGTGCTTTTCATCCCCATGACTTCTTTATTTTATTAACTGGCTGTTCTATCCATTATTGTGAGTGGGGTCTTGGAGACTCCACCTATCATTGTAGAGCAGTGTATCTCTCCCTTCCGCTTTGTTAGGTTGGCTTTGTATATTTTGATGACCTGTCATCAGGCATGTAAATGTTTATAATTGTTATATGTTCTCGCTGTACTGAAACTTTTACTACTATGTGATGTCTTCTTGTCTCTGGCATCTTTTGCCACCCTTTCACCTTCAGCTTCTTTGTGTCTTTGTCTCTCAAGTGAGTCTCTTGCCCATAGCATATAGTTTGATAATGTGTTTATTCTGTCAATTTCTGACTTTGACTTGACAGTTTAATCCATTTACATGGAACAGCCAGAAAGAAGATAAGGAAATGGAGGACTCAGCACACTAAACCAACTAAATCTAACAGAGATACACAGAATATTCTCTAAAAAGGATATATGAATGGGCGAAAAGCACATGAAAATATGCTAAGCATCACTAATAATTAGAGAAATGCAAACCCAAACTACAATGAGATACCACTTCACATTCATGAGGATGGTGGCTATCAGAAAAACAGAAAACAACAGGTGCTGGTATGGATGTGGAGAAATAGGAACTCCTGTGTACTGTTAGGTGGAAATGAAAAATAGTACAACCCTTGTGGAAAAAAGCATGGTGGGTCCTCAAGAACTTAAAAATACAATAACCATATGATCCATCAGTTTCACTCCTGGCATATACCCCAAAGAACTGAAAGCAGGGTCTCAAAGAGATATCTGAGGATCCATATTCAGAGTAGCATTATACACAATAGCTAAAGTGTGCAAACAATCTCAGAGTCCATCAATGGAAATACAAATACGGCCTATACATACAACAGAATATTATTTTGCCTTAAAAATGAAGAAAATTCCACAACATGCCACAGCATGGATGAACCTGGAAGGCATTATACTAAATGAAATTAGCCAATCACAAAAAGACGAACACTGTATGAGGTATTTAGGAAAGTCAAAATCATAGAGACAGAATGCGTAAAGATGATTGCCAGGGGCTTGTGGAAGGGGAGAATAGGAGTTATTGTTTGATGGGTGTTGAGTTTCAGTTTTATAGAGTGAAAGGAGTTATGGACATGGGTGGTCATGATGGTTGCACAATGATGTGAATGTATTTCATACCACTGAACCGTACACTTAAAAATTATTAAGATGGTAATGTTTATACAATAGGCTTAGCATGACCTCATACATCTAAATGGGTGAAAAAACTGTCAGCAAATGAAAGAACATATTTACCTGGTCCTTCATTTTCTGGAAGGAGTTATTGACACCTGCTCATATACTGCCCTGTATTTCTTGTTCCTCCAGATAAGAGCAGGACACATCATAAAGGATAGATCAAGATTATTTATATTACCCTGACCTGGTCAGAAGGACATTGCTTGATTAACTGACTGGCCCACTGAATGATGGGACAGGTGGACTCCAGATCTATGGCTATTGGGCATTATAGTAATTGGACAAAAAGTTTTCTGGGTGCTTTGGATAATTTAAATGAAATTCAAAAGACTTTCCTGGTGCTGTTTCAATTTTCAGTTAAAAATTATTGATTGAATAAAGTATTAATTAGGATGAGATGAAACTGCTAACAAAGTAACTGAGTAAAAAAACAGTGGATTAAAGAAGTTAGAGGTCTATTTTCTTTCACTTAAAATTCTTAAGGAAACACTCCAAGTTGGCAGGTGATTCATTTCCACTTGGTTACAAGGTACTGCTGATGAAGCTGGGTCCCTGTTGTATGCCAGTCCCAGCTCAGAGTAGGAAAAATCATGGAAAAGTTCCTGTGCCAGGTGTGAGGGCCAGACCTGGAAGGATTACACATACACATAAATTCTTCTCTTACTCAGTTTGAGAGAACTCTGAAATATGACCATACCTGGAATGGTCTACAGTCTAATCTACAGTTATCTGGCTAGGGAAGAAGGAGAGACTGGATCCTGGTAGCTATCTCTACTAGAGTGCCAGTTAATAGACATTAGGGAAAAGAGGGCTGTGGCACAAACACCAGTGAAATACCCTTTCTCTTCTCCAAAGACTCCGATTTGAATATTGTTTCAGGCTTCCCTGCTGGCTCAAAGAATCTGCCTGCAGTGCAGGAGACCCGCATTCAGTCTCTGGATTGGGAAGATTTATTGGAGAAGGGAATGGCTGCCCACTCCAGTATTCTTGCCTGGAGAATCCCATGGACAGAGGAGCCTGATAGGCTATGGTACATTGAGTCACAAAGAGTTGGATACAACTGAGCAGGTACGCACCATAGCACTAGAAGCTTCTTCCTAATAGAATTACACTCAATTCAGCTTAAACCAAACTGTTTTTGAACATCTGCCACATGCAGCAGTTGCTGAAAAGAGCTGCAGCAGTGATGATGTAGGTAGTCCTGAGCCTCTAGTTACTTATTTTCACTCCCAGCCCCTCTACCTGAGGCTACTCTCTTCAGAGCAGACTTCACTTCCTGGTTC
This sequence comes from Ovis aries, assembly GCF_016772045.2. Taxonomy (NCBI): domain Eukaryota; kingdom Metazoa; phylum Chordata; class Mammalia; order Artiodactyla; family Bovidae; genus Ovis; species Ovis aries. The sequence goes on along the minus strand of NC_056060.1, from coordinate 23,944,347 downwards.
CTCAGTGTGTAGATGAGGGGGTTCAGTAATGGAGTGACAACAGTGTAAAACACAGCCACTGCCCCATCCAGGGGACTCTTGGAGCCAGCCCGAAGGTAGATGAAAGTACAGGGGACATAGTAGACTGTGACCACGGTTAGGTGGGAGCCGCAGGTGGAGAAGGCTCGGCGCCGCCCATCAGCAGTGTGTATCTGCAGGATGGCGTGGACTATGTTGGCATAGGAGAGCAGGATTAACATGAAGCAACTGGCAGCCACTACCCCGATGTCCACAAAAGTCACATGCTCGTTGACAGTTGTGTCTGCACAGGCCAGTCTCAATACTGCAGGGATGTCACAGAAAAAATGATCCACCTGGTTGGGCCCACAGTAGGGCAGGCGGAATGTCAGGGTGGCCTGGATGGACCCATGAATGGAGCCAGCCACCCAAGCTCCAGCCACAAGGATGGTGCATAACCTCCCATTCATGAGCATGGGGTAGTGCAGGGGCTGGCATATTGCCAGGTACCTGTCATAGGCCATCAAGGTGTAGAGGAAGCACTGAGTGCTGCCCAGGAAATGAAAGAAATACAGTTGAGCCACACAGCCCCCAAACGGGATTCTTTTGCTGGCGGGAGTAAAGTTTAGAATAATTCGAGGAACGATGACGGAGGAGAGCCACATGTCCAGGAATGAGAGCACGCCCAGGAGGATGTACATGGGGCGAGTGTGGAGCTTTGGGTCAGCCCACACAGTGAGCAAAATGAGGAGGTTGCCCAGCTGAGTCAGGATGTAAATGATGAAGAAGACCAAGAAGAGAAGAATCCTCAGCCTCGGGGGGTGAAATAAGCCCAGGAGAATGAAATCTGTGACCACAGAGTCCAGGGATGTGTTGCTGGTCTTTCCCATGTTCTTCTGTAGTCTGCTAAGATGAATGATGAAGTCAGGCAAGGGAAATACAACACAGAAATGCGATGGGAGAATGCTTTAGTCTGATGACCAGAGTCTAGGAGGTAAACAGAGCACATCTACATTTTATATAAGAAGTATTTTTGGCATGGCATTCAAGAGAGAGGCTGCTGGGAATGGAATGTAAGAAGGTGGCAATGCAAAAGCAAAGTCAGGGAGAAATGAGACCGTCTTACTAGGTCAGGTAGGATGCCGTAGGATAAACCGCTGTCTTGGCTCCCCTTCGCCCAGAGGCTCACTCACTTTGAGCCCTTTGCTAGCAATGTCTCTTTCACTTTGAAAGAAATCAGATTATCTCAAAGGGTTGGCCTCTTTCTGGCATGTCTACAATGAACTGAGGTTTTGTATGGGACATTTTGGATTGGGACTCTTCCTGTCAAGAGATGATATAAATCACTAGGACTGAAGGATGTGGAAGGACTCATCACTGGGCCTTTTAACCTTGCTAATCTTTCGGACAAGACTCAGAACATAGCACCTTCAGGCTGTGAGGCAGCATGAGCAGAAAGGTAGAGCAAGGACAGTGAACAGCGTTTGGATTCAGTCGGGAGGCAGAATCCATATTTTATCACTCTGATTATCCTGTCAGTGTCTTTGTCCTGCACGTTAAAAAAATCTTGCTTAAGAAATGGTGCTTTAAGGAGAAATATCGTATGACATCTCTTATACGTGGACTCGAAAAAGAAATGATAGAAATGAACTTAGAAAACAGAAACAGACTTAGAGAATGAACTTACGGCTGCTGGTGGGAATGATGGAGGAAGGGATAGTTGGGAGTTTGGGATGGACATGTACACACTGCTATATTTAAAATGGATAACCAACATGGACCTACTGGTATAGTGTATGGAACTCTGCTCAGTATCATATAGCAGTCTAAATGGGAGGGGAGTTTGGGGAAGAATGGATACATGTATATGTATGGCTGAATCCCTTTACTGTTCACCTGAAACTCTCACGACATTGTTAATTGGCTGTACCACAATACAAAAGAAAAAGTTTTTCTTTTTTTTTTAAAGGAAAGGTACTTGAAATGGAAGGCCTTCCAAACTTCAATTACGTTCACCCAGTGTACTCATCCCTGGGAGAAGCAGGGTTAGGGAACTCTTTCTGTGTTTGCTCTGTAATACTGAGTCTGTTGCATCACTTATACTGCTTTCCTTTCTCCCGTAAATAGAGAAAATTAAAGATAAATGCTAATTTTTTTTTCCAATTCTAAGAAGAAAGTTCCCAAATCTGGAGAGCGGCTCATTTGGTTCAGACTTGATACACTTATCATATGAAATCTGTGAGCAGAGGATGAAGTAAGGAAAAAAGATAAGGAAAAGAGACAACCTAAATATGATTTTCAACAAAGTTCTGGAAACTTTTGTGGTTTCTAAACTATGTCTTTGCTCCTATTGTGAACTGACCTGACTTTAGAAATGCTTTCCAGTTTGAACTCACATGAACATAGCAGCAAAATCTTGCTGGAGGCTGGCCTTTATTGGGTAGAATGCCCCTGCAGGTGAGGACAGCCTCCTCCAGAGCATCTTCTGGGCTTGTGGTGATGGCTCACTGGATCTCTGCTTTGGAATAGAACTGACACACTGACTCTTTTGATTATCTCTGAGACCTCCTGACCTTGGAGGCTCTTTATAGATTGTGACTTCTCTACTTAAATGTCTTGGATTTTATGTTGGTTAAATTATTAACTGGATCTCCTTTGACTAACTTTTTTTTTTTTTTAACAAAACACTGTCAAGAGATTTGTAGGAAATTATTTTCCTCTTGGGAATTCTACCCAAAACATTTCCCTCAAGAGAACTGCAGTCCCCTGATCCTCATTATTTTTTTTTTTGCTGTGACAGCAAGGAGAAATCATTTCTACATTATCTAGAAAGTGAACTATGGAGAACAACACTATCTGTTGGATGAAAGACATAATCTCTAATTTCTGTGATCCTTTTTTTTTGAAGTGTTGTTGGACCACACATTTACCCACTTTCTACTCAAAAAATGCTTTGAAAATGCACTTAATTTTCAATGGTTGAACTAATCTTTGTTACATGGGTTCCAACACATTTGTTATCCATTGACTGTTGGACAAGTCTGCTGGTATACAAGAGGGTGGATTCAGCTGTAAGTGAGGAATTAATACATACTCATGAAAGCCAAGGAAAGCCTGACTTTGCCATGGACCCAGAGTAGCTTCAACATTCTTGATTCCACAGGCCTTCCATGAGGGGAGATGATGCTGACTTTGCATGCCAAAAATGAGCAATAAAGATTCAAAATCCCAGTCAGACAACAGGTTCCAAAACAGGACTGTGTTCACAGCAGAGCTCAATAAATAGTTTTTTTTTTTCCAAAATGTATTGATTTCAACTATAGTGAATTCTCCAATATGTATCAACATTGATTTAAACAAGTTAAAAATAATAGCTTTATTGAAGTTAATACAAATGTTGTAGAGCTCACCTTTTCAATCTGTACAATTTGGTTGTTCTTGGCATATTTACAAAGTCGTGGATTGATCACTCCTGTCTAACTCTTGATTGACTTCATTTGTCCCAAACCCTCCTCCACTCCACTACTGGTGAACACGAATCTACCCTCTATTTCTATGGATTTGCCTATTCTGAACGTTTCATATAAGTGAAATCATGTAATATGTGGCCTTTTGTGTCTTGTCACTGTGACTTGGCATAGCATTTTCAAGTTTCATCCGTGTAGTTGCATATATCGGAACTCCATTCCTCTTTCTGGCTGATTGCTATTCCACTTTATAGCTATATCACATTTTGTTTATCTTTTTATTAGTTGAGGGACATTTTATTTGGTTACATATTTAGGCTGTTTTAGTGCTGTTATGAACACTCATATACAAGTTTTTCTTTTGTGTTTGTAAGCATATGGTTTCATTTCTTTTGCAATATACCTAGGAGTAGAATATGGAAATTCTATGTTTAACATTTTGAACAATTGCCAAGTTGATTTTTAATGGCTGTAGCATTTTATATTGCCAAATTTCTCCACAGCTAGACAACACTTGTCATGGTCTTTTTTTATTGTAGCTGCCTTTGATAGTAAATTGTATTAATCAGAGACTGGTGGGTATTAAAACATATATATATCAGAGATCATAGGAAATTCTTTTTTGGAGTGTCTTAATATACAGTTTAAGATATGTTTGAGGCTTTCCTTTTTTACTCTTTTTCCTTCTGTTCTTTTCTTCCTTCCTCTTTTTTCCATCTCTTTCTTCTTATGTCTCTCTTCTTTCAAGTCTCATTTGCTTTTAGTTTCTTTTAAATTTAATAACAAAACTTGCTCATTTTAACGCTGAGTAGCACAGAGATGTACAAGAAATAAAATCCTCTTGCTCCACTTTCCCATTGCAATCCCTAATTTTGAAGTTCATACTATATGTGCCTACACTTTAAAGAAGTTATACATATATACATGTGACTAGTTAGGTATTAAGAGAGACTTCCTAAAGATGGACAGAATTTGATGTCTTAGCATATGGGGAGAGTAAGGGACAGGAAGGAAATATAGATGATCCAGTATTTCTGAGTTGAAGTGCTTGGGAATGTTAATGCCACGAATAAGCAAAGAAATACAGAATTTATAGAAGTCTAGGTTTAGGGGCAAAGAGGATGAAAAAGGGGCTATGATAGCATTATGTCTTATTTTTTCCCTTTCACATTTTCTGACATAATTTACCTCAAAGAAGTTGGCATCTTATTCAACCTTTGAAAGACATTTTCTTGTCTCACAAGGTAATCAAAAGGTGGTAGAAGGAGTGTATCCATTTATTGCCAAACAAATAACGTAAAACCAATTTGGCCGAGTTTAATGAAATGAAAAGATTATGAATCCAAAGAATTCAGAAGTTTCTTCTAAAGAGAATTAAATTCAGTACAGTTTAGATCATGAACAGCTTTTGAACATCTGCCATATGCAGCAACTTCTGAAAAGAAAGGTATTAATGGTGATGTAGGTAGTCCCTGAGCCTCTAGTTACTTATTTTCACTCCCAGCCCCTCTACCTGAGGCTAGTCTTTTCAGAGCAGACTTCACTTCCTGGTTCCTCAGTGTGTAGATGAGGGGGTTCAGAAATGGGGTGACAACAGTGTAAAACACAGCCACTGCCCCATCCAGGGGACTCTTGGAACCAGCCCGAAGGTAGATGAAAGTACAGGGGACATAGTAGACTGTGACCACGGTTAGATGGGAGCCGCAGGTGGAGAAGGCTCGGCGCCGCCCATCAGCAGTGTGTATCTGCAGGATGGCGTGGACTATGTTGGCATAGGAGAGCAGGATTAACATGAAGCAACTGGCAGCCACTACCCCGATGTCCACAAAAGTCACACGCTCGTTGACAGTTGTGTCTGCACAGGCCAGTCTCAATACTGCAGGGATGTCACAGATAAAGTAATCCACCTGGTTGGGCCCACAGTAGGGCAGGCGGAATGTCAGGGTGGCCTGGATGGACCCATGAATGGAGCCAGCCACCCAAGCTCCAGCCACAAGGATGGTGCATAACCTCCCATTCATGAGCATGGGGTAGTGCAGGGGCTGGCATATTGCCAGGTACCTGTCATAGGCCATCAAGGTGTAGAGGAAGCACTGAGTGCTGCCCAGGAAATGAAAGAAATACAGTTGAGCCACACAGCCCCCAAACGGGATTCTCTTGCTGGCGGGAGTAAAGTTTAGAATAATTCGAGGAACGATGACGGAGGAGAGCCACATGTCCAGGAATGAGAGCACGCCCAGGAGGATGTACATGGGGCGAGTGTGGAGCTTTGGGTCAGCCCACACAGTGAGCAAAATGAGGAGGTTGCCCAGCTGAGTCAGGATGTAAATGATGAAGAAGACCAAGAAGAGAAGAATCCTCAGCCTCGGGGGGTGAGATAAGCCCAGGAGAATGAAATCTGTGACCACAGAGTCCAGGGATGTGTTGCTGGTCTTTCCCATGTTCTTCTGTAGTCTGCTAAGATGAATGATGAAGTCAGGCAAGGGAAATACAACACAGAAATGCGATGGGAGAATGCTTCTTCCTGATGATTAATGCCAGAGAGTTATGAGATAAACTGAATACTATTAAATATTTTTTCTAAAAGGAGAGGCGGCATTGTCATTAGTCATTTTGGTTTACTTGATAATATAAATCACCCCCAGGCTGGTTAGTATTCTAGGTGAATGGAAACTCTTATCTACTGAGAAGAATAATTTGGCAGATCAAGGAAGAGGAGAACGTGTGAATGATAGGCAGTATCATTAACTCCAAGCAAAAAATATGTTCACCAAAGAGGAGCTAAGGCTGAGACAGAGGAGTGTGGAATGCATATCCCAGAATGAGCACATCTACTTGCTCCTCCACTTACCATTATTGGCATGGCCCCTCTTTGTCCTCAGCTGAAATCTCACCTCCTCACCATAGCTTGCAAAAATATTCATTTTCCGGTCCTTGTTTGTCACTCCATCATACCCACTGCAATTCCTTCCTGACGTTCGGATGCACGGACTTCCTCAGCGCTCTCTCAGTTCAGTGCTCCAGCCTGGAACATGTGCACCCACTGCCTCTCTGCCCCCTTCACCCACATAATGCCCACTTTTGTTTCAGGACTGTATTTGGAGGGCCTCATCTTCAAAAGGACTTTCTTGTTTCCCAAAGACCATGCTTACTCTTTCAGAACACGTATCACATTATATTGCTGTTGCCTATGTTGTCTAATGTCTCTTCCATTAGTCATCCTCTCTAGTACAGTAGAAGTGATAATTATTTTCTGAATAGCTGATTGAATGGAAGTGAAAGAAAGTCACTCAGTCGTGTCTGACTCTTTGCGACCCCGTGGACTGTAGCCCATCAGGCTCCTCTATCCATGGCAATCTCCAGGCAAGAATACTAGAGTAGGTTGCCATGCTCTTCTCCAGGAGATCTTACCGACCCAGGGATAGAACCCAGATCTCCTGCATTGCTGGCAGATTCTTTACCATTTAAGCTACCTGGGAAAGTGATTGAATAAATGTTGCCAAATCCTACTGATATGACGCAGTGCTTCTTTCTCTGACTCATGGGCCCACCCCTGGCTGGCAAGGGACCATCTCATTCTGATGCATTATGGGTTTAGTTTTGTTATGAAAAATGTCAAAGACCTTTCACATTTTTCATTGCTCCAGGATATAATTTAGATTTATTGGTTGATTTATGTGGTTCATTGGTTTGGGATTGCATTTTCTGGTAAAGTGTTTCAGAGGAATTCTTACTGTACAAGCTTTGATTAGCTCAGAACTTAATCTTCAGTTTGTACATATATAGAGAATTATAGCTAGATCTTGGACTAGATATACTGTTGACTTTTGAACAACATGAGGGGTAGAGGCACTGACCTCTGTGCAGTTAAAAATTGAGTATTGCTATCTCTGCCTCACAAACAAACTGATTAATAGCCTGTGATAAATCATAATGGAAAAAGATATTAAAAAAGAATGTATATATATGTATGTATAACTGAATCATTTTGCTGTACAGCAAAATTAAATATAACATTGTAAATCAACTGTACTTCAATTAAAAAAACAACCCCCCAAACCCCACAAAGAAATTGATAAGTGTGTTACCAAGAGGTGGGAAGCATAAACATTTTGGATAGAGTCAGGACTGGACCTTTCGATTCCACATGTGATCTCTAATGGAACACATTTTTCATGACTTTCCCTCTAAATTAATTTAAATCTCTGTAAATTGAAAATACAGGTACTATATTGAAAAAAATCCAGTTATAAGTGAATCTGCATAGCTCAAAACTGTGTTGTTCATGGGTCTATTATATGTTGCAGTTTACCATACAATAACGCTCTCTAAAGACCTGAAAAGAATTTGAAGTACCTAATCCACAGGATAAGAAAAAACAGAGCAATGACATATGTCTGTTTCATTCATTTTGTCAAATATTCTATTTGAAAGAGATTTTTTTCCCCCTACTAGGGTTTGAGTGCTATCATCTGTCATTTTGCAACAAAGTAACTTTGATACTTAAATGTCTATTTTCAAGAAGCAATTAATATAATAGAGATTAATTATAAATTATGTGGGAGTATTAGTAGATTTAACCATTTACTCTCCATCAGAAAAGCCATCAAGATATTTTATTGTGGTTATTTTATAAAGTAACATAATTCATAATTTAACTTTTAAAAGCTATTAATAGTAATAATGATACATAATAAACCTGGTTCTTCAGAAGTCATAGAAAATATTAAGCATACCCTCTGCTTGCAAAGAAAGAAGAAACACCAGGCTTTTACTGCCTGAGTTTCAGGAATACACTTCGATTTGACAACAAATCGGAAGACTATTCAGCTAGAATACAGTGAAGGGATAGAAAGAGTTGGATTAAGATTATGTTTAAAATGCAAATAATGAGCCAAGGCAATTTTTATTTTTGTCAATATATATGTGTAATACCAGTGTTCCTTCATTTAGGCAAGCAATACGTTCCTGAAATGCTTTATGAAAATCAATTGTATATCAAATCAGACAGAACTGTAGCACTGGGAGAAGTGTTTGGAGGATTTCCATAATGTGTATTTATGCATAATTAAAAACATTCTCCCTAATTTATCCGCTTTTCCAGTCTGATTTTTCCCATTTGTTGTGCATAAATCTGGTTCTGCCTCTCCTAGATGCCCTGTTGGATGAAAGCTTCCTTTACCTCTATGTTCCGGGAGAGGATGGCAGCTTTGACTTAGGGTATGGTGTGTTCAGGGGCTGCATAGGAGGGCAATTTGTGATTTAGAGAGATGGGCAGAGTAGATTTCCAGGAGGTGGATTTGGAAGAAACAGGTAATGTGTTTGATGAAGGATTAAATCTCTTGATGAGAGAAACAGTCTGTCCCCACCGCCCCACCCCTCCCCGGTCTCTCTTCTGCAGCTTCATGTGTCTTTTTGTTTTAGGTCTGCTCCTGTTCTTTAGCTATGGAAACTTAGTATATTTAAAGTAAAGGAATAAACAGACTTAAAGAATTAAAAAAAATTAAAAACAATTTTAGTGTAGCCAGTCAGGTAACAAACTAAAAATTTCCCAAGTTTTAGACGTTTTGATGTTGCTAAAATCATGTGGTGAAATGGTCAGAAATGAAATATAAAGCATATAAAAATAGCAAAATGTTAAAATTCAGTATTAAAAAACACCTGAAAATAAGGGCCCAGTGATATTAAAGAATAAAAAATACACACTTGAAAATCAATTATCCTAGAAACTCTAGGGAAAGGCTGTGGGGAGTGTTAGTGAAAAAGAGATACTGAAAAGATAAGGACCAGGTTGGGGGGGAACAAGGGCACCTTCTAGAGAGCTCTGTGGACCCACAGGATCTTGGGCTGGGCTGCTTTCTGAGCCTCCCATCCCTCCACTGCTGCTGCTGCTGCTAAGTCACTTCAGTCGTGTCCGACTCTGTGTGACCCCATAGACGGCAGCCCACCAGGCTCCCCCGTCCCTGGGATTCTCCAGGCAAGAACACTGGAGTGGGTTGCCATTTCCTTCTCCAATGCATGAAAGTGAAAAGTGAAAGTGAAGTCACTCAGTCGTGTCCGACTCCTGGTGACCCCATGGACTGCAGCTCACCAGGCTCCTCTGTCCATGGGATTTTCCAGACAAGAATGCTGGAGTGGGGTGCCATTTCCTTCTCCACTGCTAAGGCACTTCAGTTGTGTCTGACTCTGTGTGACCCCATGGACTGCAGCCACCCAGGTTCCTCCGTCCATGGGATTTTCCAGGCAAGAGTACTGGAGTGGGTTGCCATTGCCTTCTTCCTTCTCTGCTACCCATCCCCAAATCAGGCCAGTTTGTTGTGAGCATATCTCTTTCAGTAACCTTCCCATTTAGAAGACTTAGAAGGAGAGCAACCTTCCATTAAACTGTTTGAGACTTTGAATTTCTACAGCTAAATTTTGGAAGCTGGGCTATTGGGAACAATTATAAAATCCTGAAGAGGAGGAATGAAGACTGGTCTAGTGTTGTGTTAGACACACTGGGATCAGAGGACTTCTGTATTTACCCCTAGGACAAGGCCCACCCCAAAACTGTTTCTGGAGAGTATATTCTCTTTCCTTCGTTATCCATTCAGTAACTAAACATCCTGGTAGAGCTAGGGCAGAGTAGGGAAAATGGATCAGAGCAGGAAACGGCAACCCTCTCCAGTATTCCTGCAGGGAGAATCCCATGGACAGAGGAGCCTGGCGGGCTACAGTCCATAGGGTCCTAAAGAGTTGGACAAGACTGAGCGACCGAGCACACGAGGGGAAATGGATAGAGTATGGGGTGGCCTAGACATATTTTATCTCTTTTCAGAAGAAGAGGCTCTTGTCCTGTGTGTGCTTACGTGCTAAGTAGCTTCAATCATGTCCTACTCTTTGTAACTCTGTGGACTGTAGCCCATCAGGCTCCTCTGTCCATGGGATTCTCCAGGCAAGAATACTGGAGTGGTTTGCCCTGCCCCCCTCTCCAGGATCTTCCCGGCCCAGGGATCAAACCTGTGTCTACTGCACTGAAAGGGGGTTTCTTTACTATTAGCACCACCTGGGAAGGTTAAAAAGAATGAGCTTGCTTATAGAATGCTACTTTGTATCCTCTTCACTGGAGAAAGGAAAGACTAAGAATCTTGCCTATTTATGTTTGCGAAATTACCAAAGAATTTTCTTCACAAAATCTATTACTTTATCACTGCCCAGCTTTGTTCTTTGTGACTGCCAGAGAGGGAGATAGAAAGATGCAGATGAGAGATGAGAGAAAGAGAGAAAAATGAAAATAAAATAGCATTTTCTTTTGAACCGCTTCTCAACCCCAAAAAGAAATTCCCTAAGTTTGGAAAGAATGAACTTAATACTAGTAGTTTGAGAAAGGGTTGAGGAAGAAGATGGGGAAAAGAGACTGATTAACATTTTTGGAAAAACAATAGAATGTCTGAAGCTTCCATAGTTAGTGTGTGGCCTTATTCTGAAAGGAGCTGGTTTCAGGATTGCTTTCCCATCCTTGTAAACTCACATGTACAGAGCTGCAAAATCATGCAGAAGGCTGGCCTTGAGTTGAATGGTCCAGCACATGGAGAGATGTCCTTCAGAGAATCAGGCTAGCCTGTTGTAAAGGGCTCCCATATACGTGTTGGGAACCTTTAGGATTCTTTCAGGAGTTTTGCCTGGCAAATAAATATTTATAATCTTTGAGAGCATCTGCCTTTCAGGGCTCTTTGATGAGTGTGACTTCTATATCTCTTGAGTCATATTTTACATTGCTTTTCATCAGCTGTTGCCTCTCTCACTCTGAACAAAAGGGGGAAAAAAACTGTCAAGAGATTTGAAGAAATATTCTAACCTCAGAGGAATTTACTACTCTAACGTGTTTCCCTAATGAGATTGTCCCTCCCCAAATCCTCATTATTTTGTTTTGAGGGAAGAGAGCAGGAAATGTTTCTCTTAGACCTCCAGAAATAGGACTGTGGGGGATTAACTTGCCAGTATAGTGTTGGATGATTTCCAGTTTCTTAGAGGTGTTATGATCTCTCAGCTGATCACTTTCTTTCCCCATATACCCATCAGGGATCCTCCATCATTTCTTCTGGTTTCTCTTCACATGTGACCTGATCATTGAGGGTCTCTTGACTCTCTCACTCTCCCCCTCCACTTAGCATCATATGACAAATTATAATTTACTCTTTTACTTGTTTATTGTCTCCACTCATTAGAACATAGACTCCATGAGAGGGGGGAGTTTTGCTCATCAAGGAATCCCCAACACACACACATTGCCTGACATATAGTAAGTTCTCAATAAATACTTTTGAATGAATGAATGAGTAGGAGAAACTGTTACACATATTAAATGCTTTGGGCAGAAAAAAGCATTGCTTTCAAATGTGAACCTCAAATTTAAAGTTACCAGGGCTTGATTTGGCCTCAAACTGACTCTCACATGCATGTGCAGGGCTAGGCAGCATATGCCAGTGTAAGTGGCTTTGGATGTTCATTTATTTATTTTACAAAAGAGTCCCTTAGGCTGCAAGGAGGTCAAACCAGTCAATCTTGAAGGAAATCAACCCTGAATATTCATTGGAAGGACTGATGTTGACGCTGAAGCTCTAATACTTTGGCCACCTGATACGAACTGACCCACTGGAAAAGACCCTGATGCTGGGAAAGACTGAGGGCAGGATAAGAGGATGACAGCGGATGAGATGGCTGGATGGCATCACTGACTCGATGGACACGAGTCTGAGAAGCTCTGGGTGTTGGTAATGGACAGGAAAGCCTGGCGTACTGCAGTCCATGGGGTTGCAGAGTCGGACACAACTGAGCAACTGAACTGAACTGAACTGAATTTTAATCTGCGTAATGGGCTTCCCTGGTGGCTCAGAGGTTAAAGCGTCTGCCTCCAACGCAGGAGACTTGGGTTCAATCCCTGGGTCGGGAAGATCCCCTGGAGAAGGAAATGGCAACCCACTCCAGTATTCTTGCCTGGAGAATCCCATAGACGGAGGAGCCTGGTAGGCTACAGTCCATGGGGCCACAGAGTCGGACACGACTGAGTGACTTCACCTTAATGTTAGGAAACTGGCTAGAAATGAAGAAATGAAGCTTGGAGTGTGATATAAGATTCAGGAGCCTCCACTGTAAAACAACAAGGCTGGACAAAGACAGGATGATTTCTAAGATTCATTTAAATTTTAAGTTATCAAAGGTGCAGTGCTACATCTGGCCACAAGATGACAGTGTTGCCTTTTTTATTAAAACCAAGTGCTGCTTCTGCTGCTGCTGCTACTGCTGCATGGAGTAAATGGAAATAAATCCAGAGGGCTTATGAGAGGTATACATTTCTTTAGCAAAGATACTGTATTATTTTTATATTAACTTGGGGTACATTAGCTTGGGAAAACTATGTATTGAAGAGATAATTTCCTTTTGTGACAATTGGGAAGTAGTTTGAAATATAGCTTTCCCTCTCCTTGTCTCCCTCCTCCTTGCCTCTTTTCTTCCTTCCTTCCCTCCATCCTTTCCTCCATCCTTTCCTCCCTTGGTCCCTTCCTTCCTTTCCCTTCTAGCCTTCTTCTCTTTCTCCTTTTCTCTCGATTTCTTTCAAGTTCTCACTTTATTACATAAAAATTACCAGTCAAACAGAAGGGTATGAGAACAGGTTAATATTCTCACCATTTCCTTTTAATCCCAACTTTCTGAAGTAACTAAAGTGAATAGTTTCCTTTGTTTTTCCATCTCTTCTTCTTTATTCATACATATGTACAGATAAATATCTTATATTTCTTTAGATCTTTAAAAAATATCTCTTTGCCTCTTTGTTGGGAGATAAATTTAGATGGTAGAAAAACATGTCCATCTCTTCTGTATTGTCACAAACACCACCACCATCAGCACCACACACACACGCACACACACACACACGCACACACTGTGTGCATAACCTGCCTCTAATCTCACTCCTGTTTCTATTTTCTCTTGCCTTCAGAAAGACGAATTCTCAGTATTGTCAAATTGACCACTTCTGCCTTTGCTTTTCTTCCTATTTGCCATCTCTGTTCTTTATACACAATTTTATTGTTTGATATTCACAAAATCACATGGATTAATACCTGTGGATTCATCAGTAGAAAAAGTTCACGTGAAGACACTCCTGAAAGTGCTCCCACGGAAGCTCAGTCCTTCAAGAAAGCTCCACCCGCTGCGTTGTCTTCTGGGTTTTGCATCCAGATTGAGATTTCCTCCCTCAACCACAGGGAGGGAACCCACCTTCTTTTGGCTCCAGGGGCACAGGTGCGGAGGATGCAGTGCCTGGTTTGTGGTGTCCTGCAGCAGATGTGGAATTTTTTCCTTCTTTGTGTTTCCCTGACAGTGAGAGGTAAGTCTCAAATTATTAGCAAACATTACCAGGAACTTTCAGAATAATTTTCTTCCAGATAAATGATGGCAACTCCTAACTTTTGTAATGAAAGAGTCTTTCCCCAAACATATTAGTGGTGCTAATTGTCCTCATCCCCATCCTCATCCTTGTCCCATGTCTTTCTACCAGCATTTATTTCTACCTAAGGAACTCCTCCATCAAAGGCAGTGTTTTTTTGTGACCATGTGAGAACTATCCTCTTTAATAATGATGTGGTTTCCTGGAGTGCTACCTTGATAATGGTCATGCATCTTCTCATAGGCTCTGCAGGAAAAGGCGTTGAGCAGCCCACTGAGTTGACGGCTATGGAAGGAGCCTCTGCCCAGGTCAACTGCACCTACCAGACATCTGGGTTCAATGGACTGTTCTGGTACCAGCAACATGATGGTGGAGCACCTGTGTTTCTCTCTTACAATGTTTTGGATGGTTTGGAGACGAGAGGTCATTTTTCTTCATTCCTTAGACGCTCTGATGCACACAGTTACCTCCTTCTGAAGGAACTCCACATGAAAGACTTTGCCTCTTACCTCTGTGCTGTGATAGACACGGTGACTGTGAGGTCTTTTCAGCTGCTCCAAAATTCAGAGGCAAACACACCAGGGAGAAGTTATATTTTCTGAGTGTATGCTTGCTATAAGTTGAGAGCAGGGAACTTTGCAACCAGACTACCTAGATTTGAATTTGCTGCTTTCCATCTGGGTAGTCTTGAGCCAGTCAATTTACTTTTCTTTAATTCAGTTTATCCAGTTTTATCCATAAAGAAAGCTGAGTGCAAAGAATTGATGCTTTTGAATTGTGATGTTGGAGAAGACGCTTGAGAGTCTCTTGGACTGCAAAGAAATCAAAACAGTCTATCCTAAAGGAAATCAGTCCTGAATATTCATTGGAAGGACTGGTGCTGAAGCTGAAGCTCAAATACTTTGGCCACCTGGTATGAAGAACTGACTCATTGAAAAAGACTCCGATGCTGGGAAAGGTTGAAGGCAGGAGGAGAAGGGGACGACAGAGGATAAGATCATTGAATAGTATCACCGACTTGATGGACATGAGTTTGAGCAGGCTCCAGCTGTTGGTGATGGACAGGGAAGCCTGGTGTGCTGCAATCCCTGGGGTCTCAAAGAGTTGGACATGACTCAATGACTGAACTGAACTGACTGATCCATTTATAGAACAAAAATAATAGTACCTGCCAAATGAGTGGTTGTGAGTTATACACACACATAGAACAGAACAGTGCTGGCAATAGTGAGCTCTGTATAAGTGTTAGTTATTTAACTTCTAGTCTTAAACTTTCACTAAGTCTCACGAGGCCAGAGTTCTGGGACTGGATCTCAGTATTTATCTATCCTTGGTTTGTAGAAGTTGAAATCCTGACAACTATTTGCATATTGTGGACTGATGGATGAAAGATGGAGTTTGTAAATGGGGAAGGTTCTCTCTTCTGAAGAGATCACTGGGTGATACTCATTCTCTCTGGAGAGACCCCAAACTTTAGAAGTCCAAATGCAAATGCTTCAAAATGAGATGTTAAGTATTCTGATGAGCTTTGTACAGCTATCTTTATGTGTATGTCCCTGAGAAGTTAATGTGATCTTAATGTATTTTGGGAGGTTATAAGACAGCCTGGAAATGAGGTTCAGGGCTTTGAACTTGAAGAACATGGACTTGAGTATCTATAGGAGATGAGAAAGAAGAGCTAGCATAAGCTAAATGGTATATAATTCAGGGTGAGGAAGGAGCCAGTTAGGGGGTGACTATGGTATGGCATTGTCAGTGGGTATGAAGAACAGTAAAAATCTGTAGTCAGTTTAAAGATTTTCCTTTCCTACTTTTAAATTTTCAAAGCTTTGTTAAATGTTACAGCTTACTGTCAGCTAGGTTTAGAAAATAAATGATTATTTTTGTGTCTTTGTCCCTACACGAGATAAAATTGATCAGAGCTTAGAAGTTCAAATTGTAGGTTATTCAGATATCAAAAGTTCAGTTCAGTTCAGTCGCTCAGTTGTGTCCGACTCTTTGCAACCCCATGAACTGCAGCACGCCAGTCCTCCCTGTCCATCACCAACTCCCGGAGTTCACTCAGATTCACATCCATCGAGTCAGTGATGCCATCCAACCATCTCCTCCTCGGTCGTCCCCTTCTCCTCCTGCCCGCAATCCCTCCCAGCATCATGGTCTTTTCCATTGAGTTAGCTCTTCACACGAGGTGGCCAAAGTACTGGAGTTTCAGCCTCAGCATCAGCCCTTCCAATAAACACCCAGGACTGATCTCCTTTAGGATGGACTGGTTGGATCTCCTTGCAGTCCAAGGGTCTCTCAAGAGTCTTCTCCAGAGGGAGGGAAAGATGGCGGAGGAATAGGACGGGAAGATCACGTTCTCCCTCACAAATTCCTCAAAAGAACATTTCAACGCCGAGCAAACTCCACAAAACAACTTCTGTAGGCTGGCAGAGGACATCAGGCAACCAGAAAAGCAGACCATTGTCTTCAAAAACAGGTAGGAAAAAATATAAAAGACGAAAAAGGAGACAAAGGAGGTGGGGAGGGAGCTCCGTCCCGGAAAGGGAAGCCCGTCCCGGGAAGGGAATTTTAAGAAGAGAGGTTTCCAAACACCAGGAAACACTCTCCCTGCCGAGTCTGTGGCGAGCCTTGGAAACACAGAGGGCAACATAACAGGAAGGAAAAATAGATAAATAATTAAAACCAAGAGATTACAAGCCCAACAGTAACTCCCCCAGCGGAAAAGCAGCACAGACGCCTGCATCCGCCATTGGGAAGTGGGGGCAGGGCAGGGACGCGCGGGAGGCGCGGGCTGCAGAGCTTTGCAAGAATCGGGCAGGAACGCCCCACCCGCAACCAGAACCATCTAACTTGGGCTAGCAAACCAGACTGTGGGATAGCTACCACGCGAAAAGCTCGAACATAAGACACTGCCAGGACCGAGCACAGAACAAAGGACGGAACGGAAAAAGCCGGCTGCAGACCATCCCCCGCCGGGGACAGGCAGCCAGAGCCGTAAGGACTGGAAAGGGGCAATTGCAGACCCGGAGAGACTTTACTTACCTAACTGCAAGCAGGCTCCTTTGCTAAGACTTCTGGGGGTGCTGGACAGTCACAGTCTGCCTCACGGGGTGCGCCAGCGGTCCACCCAGAGAGCTGAGCGGCAGCGGCGGAAAAGGTGACAAGCCGCGGTGATTGCGCTCGCCAAACTCCTGAGCTACTCGGACCTGGGAAGGGCACAAAGCGCAGTCCCAGCCGCATTTGTGCCTCTGAGGGCTGCCTGAGGGCCGAACCTGAGCGGCTTGGACCGGGGAAGTGCACGCAGCCTAGGGCCGGCCCCAGACGGTTCCCGGCTGAGCATCGTAGAGCCGGAGTGGTTTGTGCGCCGCGAGAAAGGACAGGTCAAGCGGGGCAGAGATACTGTGTACACACGACAGTGCTATTTGTTTGCAGCATCCCCCCTCCCCACAGCGTGACTGAACTAGTGAGCCTAAAAACCAGCAAACAGAAGAAGTTAAACAGAGGGAACCACCTTGGAAGTGAGCCCACACGGCTCATGACATCAGAGAAGAGCCAGATATATTTTTAATTTTTTAATATTTTTAAAATCATTCTTTTTTTTTTTTTTTTGCCTTTTGCTTTTTTTTTCTTTTTTTTTCCGAGCTTTTTTAAATTGTTAAGTCTTCTATTTCTCCTCTAATTTTTATTTCTATAACCTAGTATTACTATTTTTTTAAAAAAAGACTTTTTTTTTTTTTTTAAGGCAAACACCATATATACTCTTTGGATGGTTGTTGGTGTTTTTTTTGTTTGTTTGTTTGTTTTTTAATAATTCTTTTTTTTTCCTTTCTTCCTTTTTCCTTCTGCTTTTCTTTAATATTGTATCTTTGAAAATCCAACCTCTACTCCAGATTTTTAATCTTTGTTGTCAATTTTGTACATTTAAAAACCCAAACTTCACTACCCAAGTTTACCTGAGCGCGAGATTACTGGCTTGACCACTCTCTCCTCCTCTGGACTCTCCTTTTTCTCCACCAGGTGGCCTCTGTCTCTTTTCTCCCCCATCTCTTCTCTATCCAACTCTGTGAATCTCTGTGTGTTCCAGACGGTAGAGAACACCTAAGGAACTGGTTACTGGCAGGATTTGTCTCTCTCCTACTCATTCCTCTCTCTTATCCTCCTGGTCACCTCTGTCTACTTCCTCCTCTCCTCTTCCCCGTATAACTCTGTAAATACCTCTGAGCGGTCCAGACTATAGAGCGCACATAAGGAAGTGACTACTGGCTAGCTTGCTCTCTCCTCTCTTGATCTCACCGCATCTCATTCCAGTTACCTCTAACTACCCCTCCATCTTCTCTTCTCCTTGTAACTCAGTGAACCTCTCTGAGTGTCCCTCAAGGTGGAGAAACTTTTCATCTGTAACCTAGATGTTTTATCATCGGTGCTGTATAGATGGAGAAGTCTAGAGGCTACTGTGAAAATAAAACTGAAAACCAGAAGCAGGAAGCTTAAACCCAAAGCCTGAAAACATTAGAGAACTCTTGAATTCAGGGAACATTAAGCAATAGGAGCTCATCAAATGCCTTCATACCTACACTGAAACCAAGCTCCACCCAAGGGCCAACAAGTTCCAAAACAAGACATACCACGCAAATTCTCCAGCAACACAGGAACACTCCCCTGAGCCTCAATATACAGGCAGCTCAAAATTATCCCAAAACCTTTGATGTCTCATAACCCATTACGGGTCACTCCACTGCACTCCAGAGAGAAGAAACCCAGCTCCACCCACCAAAACTCCAACACAAGCCTCCCTGACCAGGAAACCTTGACAAACCACTGATAGAACCCCACC
This sequence comes from Ovis aries, assembly GCF_016772045.2. Lineage (NCBI taxonomy): Eukaryota > Metazoa > Chordata > Mammalia > Artiodactyla > Bovidae > Ovis > Ovis aries. Next base: position 23,925,617 of record NC_056060.1, on the reverse strand, counting down.
CAAAGTGAGGAAGCTCCATAATAAAGAGAACTCCACAAATTATCAGAATATAAAAAGGCCACCCCAAACACAGCAATATAACCAAGATGAAGAGACAGAGGAATACTCAGCAGGTAAAGGAACAGGAGAGTTGCCCACCAAACCAAACAAAAGAGGAAGAAGTAGGGAATCTACCGGAGAAGGAATTCCGAATATTGATAGTGAAAATGATCCAAAATCTTGAAATCAAAATGGAAACACAGATAAATAGCCTAGAGACAAGGATTGAGAAGATGCAAGAAAGGTTTAACAAGGACCTAGAAGAAATAAAAAGAGTCAAAATATAATGAATAACACAATAAATGAGATCAGAAACACTCTGGAGGCAACAAATAGTAGAATAACGGAGGCAGAAGATAGGATTAGTGAAATAGAAGATAGAATGGTAGAAATAAATGAATCAGAGAGGAAACAAGAAAAATGAATTAAAAGAAACGAGGACAATCTCAGAGACCTCCAGGACAATATGAAACGCTCCAACATTCGAATTATAGGAGTCCCAGAAGAAGAAGACAGAAAGAAAGATCATGAGAAAATCCTTGAGGAGATAATAGTTGAAAACTTCCCTAAACTGGGGAAGGAAATAATCACCCAAGTCCAAGAAACACAGAGAGTCCCAAATAGGGTAAACCCAAGGCGAAACACCCCAAGACACATATTAATCAAATTAACAAAGATCAAACACAAAGAACAAATATTAAAAGCAGCAAGGGAAAAACAACAAATAACACACAAGGGGATTCCCATAAGGATAACAGCTGATCTGTCAATAGAAACTCTTCAGGCCAGGAGGGAATGGCAAGACATACTTAAAGTGATGAAAGACAATAACCTACAGCCCAGATTACTGTACCCAGCAAGGATCTCATTCAAATACGAAGGAGAAATCAAAAGCTTTACAGACAAGCAAAAGCTGAGAGAATTCAGCACCACCAAACCAGCTCTCCAACAAATTCTAAAAGATATCCTCTAGACAGGAAACACGAAAGGGTGTATAAACCCGAACCCAAAACAATAAAGTAAATGGCAACGGGATCATACTTATCAATAATTACCTTAAACGTAAATGGGTTGAACGCCCCAACCAAAAAGACAAAGACTGGCCGAATGGATACAAAAACAAGACCCCTCTATATGCTGCTTACAAGAGACCCACCTCAAAACAAGGGACACATACAGACTGAAAGTGAAGGGCTGGAAAAGATATACCACGCGAATAGAGACCAAAAGAAAGCAGGAGTGGCAATACTCATATCCGATAAAATAGACTTTAAAACAAAGGCTGTGAAAAGAGACAAAGAAGGCCACTACATAGTGATCAAAGGAACAATCCAAGAAGAAGATATAACAATTATAAATATATATGCACCCAATATAGGAGCACCGCAATATGTAAGACAAATGCTAACAAGTATGAAAGGGAAATCAACAATAACACAATAATAGTGGGAGACTTTAATACCCCACTCACACCTATGGACAGATCAACCAAACAGAAAATTAACAAAGAAACGCAAACTTTAAATGATACATTAGATCAGTTAGACCTAATTGATATCTATAGGACATTTCACCCCAAAACAACGAATTTCACCTTTTTTTCAAGTGCTCATGGAACCTTCTCCAGGATAGACCACATCCTGGGCCATAAATCTAAACTTGATAAATTCAAAAAATCGAAATCATTCCAAGCATCTTTTCTGACCATAATGCATTAAGATTAGATCTCAATTACAGGAGAAAAACTATTAAAAATTCTAACATATGGAGGTTGAACAACACACTTCTGAATAACCAACAAATCACAGAAGAAATCAAAAAGAAATCAAAATATGCATAGAAACTAATGAAAATGAAAACACAACAACCCAAAACCTGTGGGACACTATAAAAGCAGTGCTAAGAGGAAAGTTCATAGCAATACAGGCATACCTCAAGAAACAAGAAAAAGTCAAATAAATAACCTAACTCTACAACTAAAGCAACTAGAAAAGGAAGAGTTGGAGAACCCCAGAGTTAGTAGAAGGAAAGAAATCTTAAAAATTAGGGCAGAAATAAATGCAAAAGAAACAAAAGAGACCATAGCAAAAATCAACAAAGCCAAAAGCTGGTTCTTTGAAAGGATAAATAAAATTGACAAACCATTAGCCAGACTCATCAAGAAGCAAAGAGAGAAAAATCAAATCAATAAAATTAGAAATGAAAATGGAGAGATCACAACAGACAACACAGAAATACAAAGGATCATAAGAGACTACTATCAGCAGTTGTATGCCAATAAAATGGACAACGTGGAAGAAATGGACAAATTCTTAGAAAAGTACAATTTTCCAAAACTGAACCAGGAAGAAATAGAAAATCTTAACAGACCCATCACAAGCACGGAAATTGATACTGTAATCAGAAATCTTCCAGCAAACAAAAGCCCAGGTCCAGATGGCTTCACAGCTGAATTCTACCAAAAATTTCGAGAAGAGCTAACACCTATCCTCCTCAAACTCTTCCAGAAAATTGCAGAGGAAGGTAAACTTCCAAACTCATTCTATGAGGCCACCTTCACCCTAATACCAAAACCTGACAAAGATGTCACAAAAAAGAAAACTACAGGCCAATATCTCTGATGAACATAGATGCAAAAATCCTCAACAAAATTCTAGCAATCAGAATCCAACAACACATTAAAAGATCATACACCATGACCAAGTGGGCTTTATCCCAGGGATGCAAGGATTCTTCAATATCCGCAAATCAATCAATGTAATTCACCACATTAACAAATTGAAAAATAAAAACCATATGATTATCTCAATAGATGCAGAGAAGGCCTTTGACAAAATTCAACATCCATTTGTGATAAAAACTCTCCAGAAAGCAGGAATAGAAGGAACATACCTCAACATAATAAAAGCTATCTATGACAAACCCACAGCGAACATTATCCTCAATGGTGAAAAATTGAAAGCATTTCCCTAAAGTCAGGAACAAGACAAGGGTGCCCACTTTCACCGCTACTATTCAACATAGTTCTGGAAGTTTTGGCCACAGCAATCAGAGCAGAAAAAGAAATAAAAGGAATCCAAATTGGAAAAGAAGAAGTAAAACTCTCACTGTTTGCAGATGACATGATCCTCTACATGGAAAACCCTAAAGACTCCACCAGAAAATTACTAGAGCTCATCAATGAATATAGTAAAGTTGCAGGATATAAAATCAACACACAGAAATCCCTTGCATACCTATACACGAATAATGAGAAAGTAGAAAAAGAAATTAAGGAAACAATTCCATTCACCATTGCAACGAAAAGAATAAAATACTTAGGAATATATCTACCTAAAGAAACTAAAGACCTATATATAGAAAACTATAAAACACTGATGAAAGAAATCAAAGAGGACACTAATAGATGGAGAAACATACCATGTTCATGGATTGGAAGAATCAATATAGTGAAAATGAGTATACTACCCAAAGCAATTTACAAATTCAATGCAATCCCTATCAAGCTACCAGCCACATTTTTCACAGAACTAGAACAAATAATTTCAAGCTTTGTATGGAAATACAAAAACCTCGAATAGCCAAAGCAATCTTGAGAAAGAAGAATGGAACTGGAGGAATCAACTTGCCTGACTTCAGGCTCTACTACAAAGCCACAGTCATCAAGACAGTATGGTACTGGCACAAAGACAGACATATAGATCAATGGAACAAAATAGAAGGCCCAGAGATAAATCCACACACATATGGACACCTTATCTTTGACAAAGGAGGCAAGAATATACAATGGAGTAAAGACAATCTCTTTAACAAGTGGTGCTGGGAAAACTGGTCAACCACTTGTAAAAGAATGAAACTAGATCACTTTCTAACACCGCACACAAAAATAAACTCAAAATGGATTAAAGATCTAAATGTAAGATCAGAAACTATAAAACTCCTAGAGGAGAACATAGGCAAAACACTCTCAGACATAAATCACAGCAGGATCCTCTATGATCCACCTCCCAGAATGCTGGAAATAAAAGCAAAAATAAACAAATGGGATCTAATTAAAATTAAAAGCTTCTGCACAACAAAGGAAAATATAAGCAAGGTGAAAAGACAGCCATCTGAATGGGAGAAAATAATAGCAAATGAAGCAACTGACAAACAACTAATCTCAAAAATATACAAGCAACTTCTGCAGCTCAACTCCAGAAAAATAAACGACCCAATAAAAAAATGGGCCAAAGAACTAAATAGACATTTCTCCAAAGAAGACATACGGATGGCTAACAAACACATGAAAAGATGCTCAACATCACTCATTATTAGAGAAATGCAAATCAAAACCACAATGAGGTACCACTTCACACCAGTCAGAATGGCTGCGATCCAAAAATCTGCAAGCAATAAATGCTGGAGAGGGTGTGGAGAAAAGGGAACCCTCCTACACTGTTGGTGGGAATGCAAACTAGTACAGCCACTATGGAGAACAGTGTGGAGATTCCTTAAAAATTGCAAATAGAACTACCTTATGACCCAGCAATCCCACTTCTGGGCATACACACCAAGGAAACCAGAATTGAAAGAGACACATGTACCCCAATGTTCATCACAGCACTGTTTATAATAGCCAGGACATGGAAACAACCTAGATGTCCATCAGCAGATGAATGGATAAGAAAGCTGTGGTACATATACACAATGGAGTATTACTCAGCCATTAAAAAGAATTCATTTGAATCAGTTCTGATGAGATGGATGAAACTGGAGCCGATTATACAGAGTGAAGTAAGCCAGAAAGAAAAACACCAATACAGTATACTAACACATATATATGGAATTTAGGAAGATGGCAGTGACGACCCTGTATGCAAGACAGGGAAAGAGACACAGATGTGTATAACGGACTTTTGGACTCAGAGGGAGAGGGAGAGGGTGGGATGATTTGGGAGAATGACATTCTAACATGTATACTATCATGTGAATTGAATCGCCAGTCTATGTCTGACGCAGGATGCAGCATGCTTGGGGCTGGTGCATGGGGATGACCCAGATAGATGTTATGGGGAGGGAGGTGGGAGGGGGGTTCATGTTTGGGAATGCATGTAAGAATTAAAGATTTTAAAATTAAAAAAAAAAAAAAGAGTCTTCTCCAACACAACAGTTCAAAAGCATCAGTTCTTCAGTGCTCAGCTTTCTTCACAGTCCAACTCTCACATCCATACATTATCACTGGAAAAACCATAGCCTTGACTAGACGGACCTTTGTTGGCAAAGTAATATCTCTACTTTTCAATATGCTGTCTAGGTTGGTCATAACTTTCCTTCCAAGGAGTAAGCATCTTTTAATTTCATGGCTGCAATCACCATCTGCAGTGATTTTGGAGCCCCCCAAAATAAAGTCTGATACTGTTTCCACTGTTTCCCATCTATTTCCCATGAAATGATGGGACCAGATGCCATGATCTTCGTTTTCTGAATCTTGAGCTTTAAGCCAACTTTTTCACTCGCTTCCTTCACTTTCATCAAGAGGCTTTCTGCCATAAGGGTGGTGTCATCTGCATCTCTGAGGTTATTGATATTTCTCCCTGCAGTCTTGATTCTATCTTGTGCTTCTTCCAGCCCAGCGTTTCTTACGATGTACTCTGCATAGAAGTTAAGTAAGCAGGGTGACAATATACAGCCTTGACATACTCCTTTTCCTATTTGGAACCAGTCTGTTGCTCCATGTCCAGTTCAAACTGTTGCTTCCTGACCTGCATATTGGTTTCTCAAGAGGCAGATCAGGTGGTCTGGTATTCCCATCTCTTTCAGAATTTTCCACAGTTTGTTGTGATCCACACAGTCAAAGGCTTTGGCATAGTCAATAAAGCAGAAATAGATGTTTTTCTGGAACTCTCTTGCTTTTCCCATGATCCAGCGGATGTTGGCAATTTGATCTCTGGTTCCTCTGCCTTTTCTAAAACCAGCTTGAACATCTGGAAGTTCGTGGTTCATGTACTGCTGAAGTCTGTAGGGCCATCCCAATTTAAAATAAGATATAGTTAGTCATGGCTTCCCTGCTGGCTCAGATGGTAAAGAATCTGCTGCAATGCAGGAGACCCAGATTTGATCCCTGAGTTGGGAAGAACCCCTGGAGAAAACAATGGCAACCCACCCCAGTATTCTTGTGTGAAGAATTCTATGGACAGAGGAGCCTGGCTGGCTACAGTCCATAGGGTTGCAAAGAGTTGGACATGACTAAGTGTTAGACTTTATTTTTTTGGGGGGCTCCAAAATCACTGCAGATGGTGACTGCGGCCATGAAATTAAAAGATGCTTACTCCTTGGAAGAAAAGTTATGATCAACCTAGACAGCATGTTCAAAAGCAGAGACATTACTTTGCTGACTAAAGTCCATCTAGTCAAGGCTATGGTTTTTCCAGTAGTCATGTATGGATGTGAGAGTTGGACTGTGAAGAAAGCTGAGTGCCAAAGAATTGATGCTTTTGAACTGTTGTGTTGGAGAAAACTCTTGACAGTCCCTCGGACTGTAAGGAGATCCAACCAGTCCATTCTGAAGGAGATCAGCCCTGGGATTTCTTTTGGAAGGAATGATGCTAAAGCTGAAACTCCAGTACTTTGGCCACCTCATGCAAAGAGTTGACTCATTGGAAAAGACTTTGATGCTGAGAGGGATTGAGGGCATTAGGAGAAGGGGATGACAGAGGATGAGATGGTTGGATGGCATCACTGACTCGATGGAGATGAATCTGAGTGAACTCCGGTAGTTGGTGATGGACAGGGAGGTCTGACGTGCTGCGATTCACGGGGTCGCAAAGAGTTGGACATGACTGAGTGACTGAACTGAACTGAACTGAAGCAACTAACAATCACTCACTCACTCATAGTTAGTCATGGGCTTCCCAAGTGGCTCAATGGTAAAGAATATGCCTGCAGTGGAGGAGATAAGTGTTTGATCTCTGGGTTGGGAAGATCCCCTGGAGAAGGAAATGGCAATCCACTCCAGTATTCTTGCCTGGGAAATCCCAAGGACAGAGCAGACTAGTGGGCTATAGTCCACGTGGTCGCAAAAGAGTTAGATATGGCTTAGAGACTAAACAACAGTAGTCAGCCATATGTTACACTGTTTGGAATAAAAGATTAAACAAAATTCCCTTTGGGTGAGGTAAGGGTATGTTTTTATTCTAATTTATAAAATGGAACTTTTGAGATGGACATGTTAGAAAGTAATATAAGTTATGAATCAAGGCCATTAAAAAGTTCATATTCCTTTTACATGATAATTCCATTTCTGAGTTCTCACTTAAAGATAGGCAGGCTAGAAATGAGGTTTAGAGGTTTTGGACTTCGGGAATGTGGAGGCTTTATATAGCAGCACTATCCATTAGGGCAAAATATGGGCAACAGTCAAGTAATTTAGGATCAATGGGCTATTTTAAAGCTACATTGGTTTCTATTACTATATAACACATTACCACAACACTCATATATTTGCTGATAGTTCTGTAGGTCAGAAGTCCAGGCAGTTTAAACTGATTCTGTGCTTGAAAGTGAAAGTGAAAATCGCTCAGCCATGTATGACTCTTTGTGACCCCATGGATTATACAGTCCAAGGAATTCTCCAGGCCAGAATACTGCAATGGGCAGCCTTACCCTTCTCCAGGGGATCTTCCCTACCCGGAGATCGAACCCAAGTCTCCTGCATTGCAGGCGAATTCTTTACCAGCTGAGCCACAAGGGAAGCCCAAGAATACTGGAGTAGGTAGCCTATCCCTTCTCCAGTGAAACTTCCGGACCCAGGGATCGAACCGGGGCCTCCTGCATTGCAGGTGGATTTTTTACCAACTGAGATAGGCACAGAATACCATAAGACCGAAGTCAAGGTGTTGACAGCCTGAGTTCTTATCTGGAGCTCAGGGTCTTCTTCAAAGTTTATTTCTGTTGTCAGAATTCTGTTCGTTGCTCTTGTAGGACTGAGATCTCCTTTTCCTTGTTGTCTGTTGCTGGGGAAATCTTCAGCTCCTTAAGCTCATCTGCATTTCTTCTCACATGATCCATTCCATTTCAAACCAGCAACAGCATTTCAAGTCCTTCTTATCCTGAGCTTCTTACTCTATATTTTGCCTTTCTTATCTGCCACCAGAGAAAGTTAATATGCTTTAAAGGTCTCATGTAATTAGTTTAGGCTTGCCTAGATATCTCCCCCTTGTAAGGAGAGCTGTGGTCTTTAACACAACACAGTCATCACAAGTGAATATCTTACTTTCAAGGCTCTGGAGATTAGAGCATGGAATCTTGGTGACATTGTTTGAAACTCTACCTACCTCAGAGCCAATAAAAGACAGTTCTAGAAACTGCATTGAAAACTTTTAGCTATTTATGATACAATGATGAATCAAGTAGAGCAAAGCATATAGTTCAATACATAGAATAATTATAGCTGTGTAAAAGTCCATGGACATAGAACAAAGATGGGAAAGATTACCCTCTCTCCAGTTTGTCCCTTACCTAAAGTCTTAGTGTATATATGTTTTCTTTTCTCTCTCTCTCTTTGTGAGCTATATCTATTTTTTAAAATATAAATTTATTTATTTTAATTGGAGGTTAATTACTTTACAATATTGTATTGGTTTTGCCACACATCAACACGAATCTGCCATGGATATACACGTGTTCCCCATCCTGAACACCCTTCCCTCCTCCCTCCCCGTCCATCCCTCTGGGTCATCTCAGTACACCAGCCCCAAGCACCTAGTATCATGCATCGAACCTGGACTGGCTATTCATTTTGAGAGTTATGTAGGACAAATACTGACCTTGCTGCCGCAGTTGGTCCTAAGACCATAATTGTTATCGATCGTCTTTTTCTATCACTCATTCTAGATTCCCCTACACTCTCACTCAGCATTCCTGCTTGTCTGGGTTTCTTGCTCAGTGAGAGACTCAGACCTTTCTCTCTGAGGGGTCTAAGGCCTTGGTTACCTTAACTTTGTTACTGTTATTGCCTGCTCACTATTATCGCCAGATGTGGAAACACCGAGGTCTGTTCCAGTGAACCTCTAGGTTCATTCATACTTCCATGTCCCCATTACAAAGGGGGGAACTCTATCTTCTGTGCTCATATAGCATTTCTCTGTGATAATAGTCAATTATTTCTGCCGGTATAGTTTTGCCAAGTTTGGGAGGTTTTCAGTGATTATTTCTTTGAATACTTTCTTCAAGTCCAGCAATGAGCTGAGCCCCCACTCTTTTGTGATCTTTCCCCCGCTTCTTCCCTCTCCTCCTTCTTCCCCTTCTTCTGGGATTCCAGTGATATGTGTGTTAAATGATTTGGTATTGTCCCATAGGTCTTTGAGACTCTGTTCATTTTTTTTCTCCAGTCTCTTCCCTTGCTGTTGTTCAGACTCTGGGAAAGTTGTATTGATTGGGTCTCAAGTTCGGATATTCTATCCCTTGTCATCTCCATGTTCCTACTGAACCCATCTAAAGAACTTCGAGCTTCAGTTACTGAATCCCTCAGTTCTTTAATTTGTGCTTAGTTCTTTTTATAACTTTATGTTTTTGCTAAGATTTTTCTGTTTTTTTTTTTTCCCATTTGTTTCAAGAGAATTTATAGTTGTCTGTGGAAACATTTTTATGATAGCTGTTTTAAAATCTTTGCCCAAAATTTTAACATCTCATTCATTTTGGTGTTCACATTGATTGACTGTCTTTTCTCATTCATGTTACAGACTGGACTAATTGTCCAATCAGCCCTGAAATAAAAAGTAAGCCAAGAGAATCTGTCTTCCTCCTCACTTTAATTTCCTCCTTTTTATCCTCTGATTCACTCTCAGGTAGCAAACTCCTACGGTGATGCCAAGTGCTAGGAGCAATTTTCATGTTGTGTTTTGGTCACAGTGTGTATCACACTGGTTTATGAATGTGGCAGATACTGCCTGTAAATGAGTTTCTTATTTAATGTAAAGGATTTTTGTTTCCAGTATCATACTCTATGCAATATTACTCAACTTTAAAAAGAAATAGGAAACTTTAGATTTCAATCACAGATCAGTACTGGAAAGGAATTTTAAGTATGGGGGTTATACATAGAAGATATGGATACACCTCCTCACAGCTTGTGAGATCTGTGTTGAGAGCTGTTTTTGTGTTTATTGTTTAAAACATAATTTGTGTTTATTGTTTAAAACATAAGTTTATTTATGGCTGTGCTCAGCCGCCATTACTGCGGGGGCTTTTCTCTAGTTGCGGTGAGCAGGGACTACTCTAACTGCGGCGCACAGGCGTCTCATCGCCATAGCTTCTCTTGCTGTGGAGCGCAGGCTCTTGGGCGCTCCCGCTTCAGCAGCTGCGGGACATGGGCTCAGCAGTTGCGGTTCCCAGGCTCTAGAGCATAGGCTCAATAGTTGTGGTGCACGGGCTTAGCTGCTCCACCTCTGTGGGATTGCGCGGGATCAAGGATTGAACCTGTGTCTCCTGCGTTGGCAGGCGAATTCTTTACCGTTGAGCCACCAGGGATGCCCCTTGTGTTTGCTTAAAACTTGAACACAACATATTGTTTTTAAAATGAAATTTATTGAGGTGTGATTTACAAAGAATACAAGGCAGCCATTCTATTTTAATGATTTGACATTTTTATACATTGTGAAATGATCACCACAAGGAATCTAGTTGACACCTGTCACCATACATAGTTATAGATTTTTCCTTATGATAAATCCTTTCAAGATTTACTCTTAGCAATTTTCAAAAATGCAATACAGTATTATTAGCTATAGTCGTCATGCTGTACATTACATCCCATGACTTATTTATATATAACTGGAAGTTGTATTGTTGACCCCCTTCATTCATTTTGCCTACCCTCCACTTTTGGCAGCCACCAACGTGTTCTTTGCATCTATGAGCTTGGTTGTGTGTGTATGTGTGTGTTTAAATTCTACATATAGGTGAGATCATACAGTATTTGTCTTTCTCTGTCTGATTTATTTCACTGAGAATAATGCCCTCAAGTTCCATCCATGTTGTTGCAAATGGTTAGATTTCATTCTTCTTTATGGCTAAATAATATTTCACTGTAAATACGTTTATACACCATGTCTTTATCCATCCATCCATTGGTGGACACAGGTCTTTAACGTATCTTGGCTTCTGTACATATTGAAAACACAGTCATTTTAACTGTATAGTTCCATATGTTCTGGCAAGTAAATATATCTGGATTTCTACCTCTATAATAAAAATATATGACATTTTCATCATCCCCAAAGGTCCCTTAGTTCTTTCTCTCAGTTAATCCTCCTTCTTCTTAGCCCTACCCACATCTTCAGCTCCTGGAAATCACTGATCTATTTTCTAATAGTTCCTGCTCTAAAATTTTATATAAAAGGAATTATGTAACACATGCCTTTCTGTGTGTGACTTTCTTCACTCAGCACAGTCCACTGTGTCTTGGTGTTAGTAGTTTTATTAAGTAGTATAATATTGTATGCATGCGCCCCAGATTGTTTAGCCACTCCTCTGGTAATTATCTTTGACTTGCTTTCAGTTTTTTGCCATTATGGATAAGCTGCAGTGAATGTTTGTGTTCAAGTCTTGTATGAACATATACTCTCATTTCTCTCGGGTAAAGGTTCTGGAGTAAAACTGTTTGGACATATGGTAAGTATATGTTTAGTTTTATAAGAAATTGCCACTATCTTCCACAGTGATTGTAACATTTAAAATTCTCACTAGCGATGTGTATGTAAATCACTATTGTTAAATGGCGTATTCACATGTCTAGTACCACAAATTGGTTGATAGAATGAAGTCATTACATCCTAGCTGATTTTCTGTTTAATCTTTCTACCAACTACTAAGAGAAGGATGATGAAATTAACTATGATAACCATTAATTTGTCTTTTCTCTTTCAATTCTATCATCTTTGCTTCATGTACTTTGGACCTCTGTTATATGGTGAACATACATTTATGATGCTAAGTCCTCTTGATAAACTGATTGTATTCTCTGGAAATTATCTCTTTTGCCCCTGGTAATATGCTTGCCCTGAAGTATAGTCTTCTGATATTGATTAACCACATCAGCTTTTAAAAATATGATTATTTGGGACCCCTTTGAACAGGTACTTACAGTTTGTTGATTAAGATTTTGATACAAATTCTGAGGTGTGTGTATATGTTTTTCTCACACCAGCAAACAAGATGTCCTATAATTAAGCTCAATTATGACATTCTCTACCAGAGATAATGTCAGATTCCAAAGACTGAGGGCTTGGTCCCATAAGACTGCATTCCACTTCAGATGTTACCCGGACTTCTGACTATACATCAGGGTCCCAGATCCTCTCCTTGGATTAGTTTGCTAGTTAGTTAGGCTAACAAGACCCAAGAAAACAGTTTATGCACTAGATTATAGATTTGCTATGACAAGATAAAACTCAGGAGCAGCCAGATAGAAGAGATGCACAGGACAAGGTGTGAGGAAACAGTGCGGATCTTCCTCCCATGCCTTCCTCGGGCTGCCACTGTCCCCAAATCCCGAAGTGTTTACCAACCTGGAAGCTCTCAGAACTCTGTCTGTTTGGATTTTTATGGAGGATCCATTACCTAGGCTAATGGATATATGTAGGTTATTGATCAGATCATTGGCTATTTGTGGTTGATTCAACCCGCAGCTGCTATCCTCTCCCTGGTGAGGGGTATGTGAGTTGGGGTGGCACTGAATGTTCCAATCCTCTAATCTTATGGTTGAGAGGGCAACCAGATCTCATCTTTAGGTGCTTTCCAAAAGTCACCTCATTACCATAATGAAAAACCCCTTAATGACTCTCAGGAAACCCTTAGGAAATTCCAAGGGTTTTAGAAGTGTCGACTTATAAAAAAAACTGTGACAGTTACAAGTTAAGTTTTATTGGGGGCAAAATGAGGACTGCAGCCCATGAGACAGTACCTCAGATGGCTCTGAGAAACAGCTCCTAAGGGGAAGAGGGGAAAGATCAATATATATATGATTTTGGTAAAGGGGGAATACATGCAATCAAGCACCTATTTTTCTAAATGACGTCTACTAGTCTGGTGGAGCTTTTTGCTAGTAATGGGGAACAGTCATCGCTAGGAAGGATTTTAGTGCTTTTCTAGATATGGGGAGATAAAAGAATTAGGCTCATAAAATTGGCTCCTGAAAATATCTATCTGAAGACTTGTCCTGCCAGTTTTTCCCCCAAGCTAAGAGTGCCTCATTTCTGTTTTCCACCCTGAACTCCTTTCAGGGGATGTTGAAGGTCAGAAACTGCAGCAGCACATGATTTAATGCTTGTAGAGGTAGATGCCAAGTGCCCACAGTAAGTGCCAATATGTAGTTGACAGGAGCTCTGTGCCAGAAAAGGAGATGAAAACTAAGTATGAATTTACTGCAAATCACATTATCACAATAGACTTTAAAAAATCTAGTCATAAAATTGTATTACAAATTAAAAATGAGCTTCTTAAAAAGTTCAGGACATGGAAACAACCTAGATGTCCATCAGCAGATGAATGGATAAGCAAGCTGTGGTACATATACACAATGGAGTATTACTCAGCCGTTAAAAAGAATTCATTTGAATCAGTTCTGATGAGATGGATGAAACTGGAGCCAATTATACAGAGTGAAGTAAGCCAGAAAGAAAAACACCAATACAGTATACTAGCACAAATATATGGAATTTAGAAAGATGGCAATGACGACCCTGTATGCAAGACAGGAAAAAAGACACAGCTGTGTATAACGGACTTTTCGACTCAGAGGGAGAGGGAGAGGGTGGGATGATTTGGGAGAATGGCATTCTAACGTGTATACTATCATGTAAGAATCGAATCGCCAGTCTATGTCTGACGCAGGATACAGCATGCTTGGGGCTGGTGCATGGGGATGACCCAGAGAGATGTTATGGGGAGGGAGGTGGGAGGGGGGTTCATGTTTGGGAACACATGTAAGAATTAAAGATTTTAAAATTAAAAAATAAAAACTAAAAAAAAAAGTTCAGCTTGACCAGATATGAAACAATTTAAAAAATCCTTAAAGGTATATCAAGAAAAACAGGCTTAAAAAAAAAAAAACCCTTACATTTGTTAGTATCCAAAAGATAGATCTTGTTGATCTGAGATAAATAGACTACCAGGTGTTTCTCCAGCAAAGATGGGCTTATTTGAGACAAGTGGAAAATTGCAATTTGGCGTCTGCAACCATTCATCCATGTGCAAGTCTCCACAAGGCAATAGAAGGAGGATGTTTTTATAGAGGGAAAGGAAGTTGGGAAAGCCCCAAGAAAGAAGACTTTTTCTTCTTCCTGTTGGACTCGGTTACTGTTATAGGGCACAAGAGCTCCCCATTCTAGTCTCCCAACTCTATTTCATTGAAATTTCCATTTACTAATATTAAAGTTTATGTTGAAAATATTAAAAACCCTAAGCTGCATAGGGAATGCAGATACTTCTAATTATCTGGTCAGTGGGCAACAACCAAGCACTGGAGGGTGTTAGCTCCAACCTCTAGTTCATTTTTTACTGCTGGAATTCCATATTTATTTCTTCTTATTGGATGACTAAATAGTAAAGCTAACCTTTACTTAGGCCATCCCTACTTAGCCTTAGGAACAGATGAGGGCTGGTTGCCCTCACAAACGTAAGAATAGAGGATTGAAACTTTCAGTGCTACCCCCACTCACATGCAGGATCAGCTACTTTGTCTCTTTGCCATGCCATGGTTTAGGGTTTTCCGGGCATCAGCAGAGATAACTGAGGGCTTCCCTGGTGGCTCAGATGGTAAAGAATCTGCCTGCAGTGTGGGAGACCTGGGTTCTATCCCTGGGTTGGGAAGATCCCCTGGAGAAGGGCATGGCAACCCACTCCAGTATTCTTGCCTGGAGAATCCCCATGGACAGAGGAGCCTGGTGGGCTATAGTCCATGGGGTCGCAAAGAGTTGGACATGACTGAGTGACTAAGCACAGCACAGAGGTAATTGAATCTGTGCCAACTTTGAGGTGGCTGTTGACCTTGGACTCATCTCTTCGATTTTCCTTCATCTTTTTTTGCTGTCTTTGGTGAGGCGGGTCCCTAAGAAATCATAATCTACAAAACCAATGCATATTCTGTCTCACTGCTACTAAAAAACAAAATTTAAGTGTACGTTTAAAGATCAAATTGGCTTTATTCAATGATTCATGATTTAGGCAGCATCCCACTTAGTGAATAGAAAAGCTGCTGAAAAGGAAAGATTTTTGTAGACAAAAGGGGGCAGGCAAGGTGCTCGCTTTGGCAGCGCATATACTAAAACTGGAACGATACAGAGAAGATTAGCATGGCCCCTGTGCAAGGATGACACGCAAATTCGTGAAGCGTTCCATATTTTTAGACACATGTACCCCAATGTTCATCGCAGCACTGTTTATAATAGCCAGGACATGGAAACAACCTAGATGTCCATCAGCAGATGAATGGATAAGAAAGCTGTGGTACATATACAAAATGGAGTATTACTCAGCCATTAAAAAGAATTCATTTGAATCAGTTCTGATGAGATGGATGAAACTGGAGCCGATTATACAGAGTGAAGTAAGCCAGAAAGAAAAACACCAATACAGTATACTAACACATATATATGGAATTTAGAAAGATGGCAATGACGACCCTGTATGCAAGACAGGAAAAAAGACACAGCTGTGTATAACGGACTTTTGGACTCAGAGGGTGAGGGAGAGGGTGGGATGATTTGGGAGAATGGCATTGTAACATGTATACTATCATGTAAGAATCGAATCGCCAGTCTATGTCTGACGCAGGATACAGCATGCTTGGGGCTGGTGCACGGTGATGACCCAGAGAGATGTTATGGGGAGGGGAGGTGGGAGGGGGGTTCATGTTTGGGAACGCATGTACACCCGTGGTGGATTCATGTCAATGTATGGCAAAACCAATACAGTATTGTAAAGTAAAATAAAGTAAAAAAAATAAATAAAAATTAAAAAATAAACACACACACACACACAAAAAGGGGGCAGGCAAGGGAAAAAAGTAGATTACCTAATCTTTCTTTGGGGGATGGAAGGGGTCTCTCAGGCAGGATTACCTCGTTACCACTGATCAGGAAATTCCAGACTGACCACTTAAGATCACATTCCTGTGGAAGACTGAAACTACAGTTTGGTTTGGTATTAAGTTTTGGCTTGGTGAGGTGGGCTTAGCACAAGTGACTCCATTTTGGGTCTGATGTTTCTTTTAAAACATTAGTCGACCTTGATCTCCTATCTCCTGGTTATCAGCACACTCCCCTGTTTTTTCCTGCACCAGAGGGTTAGAAGATGGTGGCTGTTGCTCATGGGGTCTCCATGTGTAGTACAGTGAGAGCTATGGCCTGAGGCTGGGCTGGCACTGTTGGGCCTGGTCTTCTGGACCATGCTTCCATGCCTTGGTCTCTTCCCTTTTCTTCTGTTTTGGTAATTCTGGTAATTGGCAGAGAACCCCTACTATATGGGTAGCATCTATAATGGTTACAGTTTGCTGCATGTTTATGCCTGGCACTGAAACTCCAGTAAGGCCTGTAACATTACTGCCTCCATACCCTTTTCTCCTCAACAACATCGAATTCCACGGTGTTTCCATCTCCTACACTGCAAATCTGGATACATGTTGTATCATGTATTAGAACCTCATTCCTTTCTATTACTGAAATATTTAATTTTATGACTATTCTACACTTTGTTTACCTATTTGTCGTTTGGTAGACATTTTGTTTTTTCCACTTTTGGGCTATTATGAATAATACTACAATTAATATTTGTAGAAAAAATTCTATATGGATATACAGTCCCGATTTTCTAGGGTATAGGAGTAGATTTGCTGGGTTATGATATCTCTGTGTTTAATATTTTGAGAAGCTGCCAAATTGTTTTTCTAAAGTGTGTGCATCAATTTACATTCCTGAAGTTTAGTTATGTTGAAAAAATATTTTGTGGGCTTATTGGACTATTATGTATCTTCTTTGGAGAAATGGCTGATTAAATCCTTTGTCTAGCTACCATATGACCCTGTAATCCCACTTCTGGGCATATATCTGGAGAAAAACGTGATCCAAAAGAATACCTGCACCCCACTGTTCATTGCAGTACTGTTTACAATAGCCAAGACATGGAAGCAGCCTAAATGTCCATAGTTAATCACCTATACCTCAATACTAAATAAAAAGTTTAAAGTTTGGGGAAAAAATCCTTTGTTTATTTTTAAGTTGGGTTGTCTTTTTGTTGTTTTTTTCTTTATATATTCTGGATATGAGCTAAACCATTTATATTTAACATGACTATTGATGGGGTTTGGTTGATCTGGATTTTGCTGTTTGTTTCCTATTCTCATTTTTCCTCTTTTTCTTTTTTTATGTGGATTAATTGAGTTTTTCACTATTACCTTATTAACTATACCACTTTATCTGTAGCTGTTTCTCTAGCATTTATAGTATACATCTTTAGTGTAGCATGCCATCAAATAACTTACCGCTGGCCGTATTTATCTTCTTGGACTCCAAAATCACTGCGGATGGTGGCTGAAGTCATGAAATTAAAATGTATGCTCTTTGGAAAAAAAGAGCATGTGGTAGCTACGACAAACCTAGACAGCATATTTAAAAGCAGAGATATTACTTTGCCAACAAAGGTCTGTATCATCAAAGTTATGGTTTTTCCAGTAGTCATAGATGGGTGTGAGAGTTGGACCATAAAAAAGGCTGAGCACTGAAGAATTGGTGCTTTCAAATATAGTGCTGAAGACTCTTGAGAATCCCTTGGACAGCAAGATCAAACCAGCCAATCCTATAGGAAATCAACCCTGAATATTCATTGGAAGGACTGATGCTGAAGCTGAAGCTCCAATACTTTGGGCACCTGATACAAGGAGCTGACTCATTGGAAAAGATCCTGAAGCTGGGAAAGATTGAGGGCAGGAGGAGAAGGAGGATGAGATGGTTGGATGGTATCATCGATTCAATGGACATGAGTTTGAGCAAACTCTGAGAGATAGTGAAGGACAGGGAAGCCTGGCATGCTGCTTCCATGGGGTTGCAGAGTCAGTCTTGACTGAACAACAACAACTGACTGTATAGTATAAGAATCTTTCAAACTTACATTTTTTTCTCCTCCCAGCTTTTTGTCATTATTTTCATGTATTTCACTCCTGCATGCTACAAATGTCACAGTGCATCATTATTATCTTTGCTTTGAGTAGTCAAAAAAATTTTAAGTATTTTTAAAAGTTAGCTGGTTACAAAGTATCTTGGTATATTTTGCTTGTTTAAAGTGATTACTTCATGTAGGCAATCTGTGAAGTGATCTGTACTTTTTCTTTGGGCTCTAAACTTTTACTTAAGCAATAGAAAAAACATGTGTTGAGTCAGATAATTCTGGAAACTAAGTTCCAAGCTGCTTACTGGGCATTTTGGGAGCCCATGGATTGATACCAATCTTAGTAATCATGGGTGAGCTTTCACCTGTCAGCAGACTTTGAATCCCTGGTGTGTATTGTAAATTGCTAAAGGTTTGGAACTCTTCCATATTTGAAGTGTGCTAGTTTTATTGTCCATTTATTAAATTGCTAAGTGAATGGAACTAATAACAGGAAATTCATTGAAACAGAAAACTTAATAATACCCCTGAGTATTCATTGGTAGCAAGTTCAATTATAGTCATGCAATGATCACTTCAAAATCCTATGTCAGATAGATAAAAATCATAAAGCTTTCAAGCATGAGATCCACCTTGTACAGAATTTTGTGCTCTGTGATTTTACATCCTACACTTCCGTAACAGAGTGTAAGAAGAGAACTGAAACATTAGAGGAGATATAGGGATAGATGGTAAGTGTTTGATATCAGAGGAAAATCTATTTTAAACAAGCAAAGTAAGTTGATAAACAAATGTTACCTATTAAACATTGAAAAATATTGTTTTGGCCTTTAAAAGAGAGTCCAGAATTTAGCAAAGCTTCTGGGTCAATTGATTTGACTTGATGACACAGAGTTTTCCTATCTTCTTTTTGCCTCACCTTTATAAAGTGGTAATGATAATTGCTACTTATTTAAAGTCAATATTGAGGTGGGGAAGAGAGGAGATAATAAGATCTTTAAGAGAAGTTTAACTTCCTAGAGTGGTACATGAACAGTGGTCTTTCTGTATACCTAAACTTTTCTAAACCTAAGCCACATTGCCACCTTTAAAATCATTGCAAGGAAGGTAATTGTATTCGTTAGGGTTCGCCAAAGAAACATAATCAATAGGATCTCAGTTTATATATATCTGTTTATCATCTATCTATCTTAAATAAATTTTATATGTAGGGAGAGAAAAAGAGGGAGAGAAGGAGAGAGAGACTTATCTTAAGGAATTGACTGGTGAGTTTCTGGGGCCTGACAGATCTGAAGTCTGCAGCACAGGATGCAGGCTGGATATTCTTTCAGAAGTCAGTCTTTCAGTCTTGAGTCTAAAGACAGTCTGGAGGCTAAATTCCTTCTTTTGGGGTTCTTAATCTTTTAAGAATTTCCACTGATTGTATTAGACCTACCCACACTATTAAGGGTAATCTGTTTTACTCAAAGCCTACTGATTTAAATGTTAATCACATTCTGGAAACATTGTCATAACAACATCTAGAGGATACTTGACTGCACAACTGGCTATGATGGCCTTGCCAAATTGACATATAAAATTAACTGTCACAATAATTAAAGGGGTAAAATTGTTACCTACTTTCCAGAGAATGAATATAAAGTCAAGTGACTTGCTTAAGTGAGAGATAAGTTGACTAAAGGAGTAAAAAGAACCGAAAATTTTGGATACATTAAAACATGAAATAGGTCTTCACTTTTTTTTTTTTAAAAATCCACCCTTTAAATTTTTTTATTTACTTATTTCTTTTTGGCTGTACTGTATCTTCATTGCTCAGCGGGCTTTCCTCTAGTCGTGATACGCGGTAGCTATTCTCTCAGTTGCGGTGCCTGGGCTTCTCACTGAGGTGGTTTCTCTTGTCGCGGAACATGGGCTCTACGGCATACGGGCTTCAGTAGTTGCGGCGCAAGGGGTCAGTGGATGCTGCTCTTGGGCTCTAGAGCACAGGCTCAGTAGTTGCCGCCTATGGGCTTGGCGGGCGTCCCAAGTAACTCAGTTGGTAAAGAATCTGCCAGCAATGCAGGAGACCCGGGTTCAATCTCTGGGTGGAGAAGATCCCCCTGAAGAAAGACGGCAACCCACTCCCGTATTCTTGCTTGGAGAATCCCACAGACAGAGGAGCCTGGTGGGCTACAGTCCATGAAATCGCAAAGAGTCGGACATGACTTAGCGACTAAACCACCACCATTGACTTAGTTGCTCTGTGGCATGTGGGATCCTGAGCCACCAGGGAAGTGCAGGTCTTCACTTGATAATGTTTTTTAACTCAGCAGGGCAATAGTAGAACCTAAGTAAGATTAACTGGATTTAATTTGACACAACTCCTTAAAAACTTTTCTGTTTTCTCCCCTAGCTTTACTGAAGTATAATTGACAGATAAAAAGTATATATATTTAAGGTGACAATGTGGTGATTTGCTGCACATATATGTTGTGACATGATTACCAAAATCAAAACAATTTTACATATTCTTGACACAAAATTTTAAGCCTAAAGTTATTATCAGGTCATATTTCATAAAATATGCAATTTATTTATATTAACTAAAGATAAATGCTTTCTATAATAAATGTTTGTTGAATGAATGAATGGTCTTTGAGTAACAGATTCTGGGACTTATTCAAATATAGTTTTAATGGTGTTCATAATAGTTAATGATTGAAATGGAATGGCAAATAGGCTTAGTTTTACCTTTCTTGGCTAGAAGAAAGCAAGGGTATTGAAAAGGTGAAATGCAAAATTTATAGAGAAGGAAGGGGATTAACAAATTAAGAGACCAATATTAAAAAGGTGAAACTATTTAAATAGAAAACCAGTTATTAATGTCCAAATCATAATGTTTAAACAGAAACAATATTGTAACAGATTCAATAAGGACTTTAAAAAATGGTTCACATCAAAAATATCTAAATAAAATGAGTCTATGGCATTAAAAAGACAATGCAGTATTCTGTGAAGAATAAAATCTTTAAAAAGGAAACTAAATAAAATACATTAATACTAAAAGATTTAGGAGTTTACCTAGCTCAGCTCTCTGGAGGCAACTGCTGAGTAGTGGAAAAATCCAAGGGCAGGGGAACTGGGACAGAGTCCCAGTTCTGCCATGCAAAAGCTGGGCAAGCTACAAACCATCTCTGAACTTAGCTGCACCCCACTTTATTAGAGAAATAAAGCTGTCAAAGTTTAGAGTGTCCCTAGGAGCTTCTGTCTTCTCTCTTCTTCCCTGGTGGCTCAGATGGTAAAGAGTCTGTCTACAATCTGAGAGACCTGGGTTCGATCCCTGGTTTGGGAAGATTCCCTGGAGAAGGAAATGGCAACCCACTCCAGTACTCTTGCCTTGAAAATCCCATGGATGGAGGAGCTTGGTGCAGGCTACTATTGATGGGGTTGCAAAGAGTCGGGCACGACTGAGCGACTTCACTCACTCACTCAGGAGCTTCTGCCTTCCTCTTCTTTAGGGTTTAAGCCCCTGGCTTTCAACTGACACAGGCACTTCTCTCATACAAGATGGCTCCAAGCAAGATCAGAGAAGGAGGTATATAACATCTCTTAAATGTGGAATCTAAAAAGAAATGACACAAGTGAGGTCACAAAGCAAAAAGAGACTCACAGACTTAGAAAACAAACTTATGGTGGCTGGGGGAAGGGATAGTTCGGGAGTTCGGGAAGGTCGTGTACACACTGCTATATTCAAAATGGATAACCAACAAAGACCCGTTGTATGGCATGTGGAACTCTATCTACTCAGTGTTGTGTGTCAGCCTGGTTGACGGGGAGGGGGGAGGTTTGGGGGAGGATGGATGCATGTATATGTCTGGCTGAGTCCCTTCGCTGTTCACCTGAAACTATCACCACATTGTTCATCGGCTATGCATGCATGCGTGCTGAGTCACTTCAGTCCTGTCCGACTGTGACCCTATGGATGTAGCCTGCCACGTTCCTCTGTAAATGGAAATTTTCAGGCAAAATACTGGGTGAATTGCCATTCCCTTCTTCAGGGGATCTTCCCAACCCATATCTCTTATGTCTCCTGCATTGGTAGGTGGATTCTTTATCACTAGCGACACCTGGGAAGCCCGCATACCCTAACACAACACAAAAAGTTAAAATAAAAGATCGTGGCAACTCAGGGTTTTACAGATTCCCTTTGGAAGCTAAAACGATAATAGTCTACTGCGATGGAGCTCAGTTTCTCCTTGGCAAAGGGAGTCGTCGCTAAGTGTGTCTTTGCCAAGGCTTGAGCCTGTAGTGCTGAACTAGAGATCAGGTGGCAACAAAGAGAGAAGAGGCAGGTAAAGATGGGGTTTGAGTATCTCTGAGCAAACAGTAAGGATGAGTGGACTGAAACTGGGGATTCACAAGTTAAAGGAGGCTGCTGCTTACAATGTTTGATCCCTGACAATTCACTATACTTCTGAGAGGAGTGATTTCAAATATGGGAAAATTCTTACTGTCTCCAATGCAGAGCTGGTGTGGGAATTGTGGAGCTCTTGGGAGAAAGGCAGATGGCAGGGAAAGGATAGGAAGGGACAGATTTTTATTTTCTTGTAGCATTTTATGAAGAATACCAATATACATCAGTATAACAACAGTGATATCCATTGGGGACTCTAGTCCTTTTTGTTCAGTTGCCCCTTTGTAGATAAGATTTTTATGGTTTTCCTTAAAAATCTAGACAAATATTTTAATGCACAGATCAACTTCCTCCCAAAGTTTGAAACTTCATTTCAGTGTTACTTTACAAATATTTTTTTCAATTAGTTCATGGAATATTTGGTGAGTTTCTCCTTTGTGCCACATACTTTATGAATGAGATGTTTCTCTTCCTTCGGGAGGTGCATACTCGCACTTTCTTCCTCCTTAAAGGACATTTTATATTTTTTGCTTTTAAGCAGCATGGCACAGAGGTTGAGAGTGTAGGCTTTTGGAAATAGGAAAATCTTTTGAACAGGAAATTCAAATCCTGTTTCAACCAATTGCTAACTGAGTGACCATGAGTAAATTAACTCAACCCTGCCAACATTTTGGAAAGCAGTTTGACAACACTGTATTTTGAGTCACAATTTTTGAGCTAGTAAATTCATTTCTAATAAATAATTTCTAAAAGTAGTAATTTAAAATATTGGAGAGTTTATAATCATGCAAAAGTATTTGTTGAGCTAATACTGTTGTTCTATGTTTCTACACTTAAAGGTCCCCATCTGCAAAATTATTTATGGGTCAGTCCATCTGTGAGTTTACTGGATGACTCAAGGAAGGAGTGAAATTTAATGCGTTTACAGCAAGATAGCACTAATCATGTGTCACCAAATACTAAGAATAACAATGTTTTTTTGTGTACATTTCTTCCCTGCAGGTATATTGGTCATTTCAATGTGCCTCACCTTTCCAACTTTTTGATTATACTTCTTCAGCCCTCCAGACTTTTTTATTTTCAGGCATAAGAAAAAATATAGAATAGATATAAAATATAATATAAGTATAAAACAGATCAGCATGATGGTGGACAAAGAGTGCAAAGGTTGAAGAGACACAGAGAAAGAATGGGACAGTTGAAGGAGGTGCTCTGCATCTTTTCAGAAGAATAAAATCTTTAAAAACCAGGAGACTGTTAAAATCTACTTTCAACTGGCAGTGTATACTTGTTGTTATTTTTATCGTATATGTTTTTGTTTTTATGGACTCTTTAGGGCAGAAACTCCTTAGCGTTTCTTCAGGGGCTTCTGTAGTTTAAAGCATGGAAGTCTTAGTCACTGCTGAACTTATTACGGCTGGGAGTTGGGATCTCATTCACTGCTGAACACAAGCTTTGGGTATGTAGTCATAAACCAAAGAGATCTAGTCTTTGTCCTCGAAGGGTTTATATTTGTAAAAGCAGACAGTAGATATGAATGCAAATAATTTAGATAATTTCAAGTCTTTATAAGTGCTACAAAAGAGATGGACTAGGATATTGTGTAAGTGAGAGGTTGTTCTTTTGGTTATAGTTGTCTGCAGGACCTCCATGCGAGGGTCATATTTGAGATAAAACCTTAAAAATGAGAAAGATAGAGCCCTGGGTAGTCTGGGGAAAGAATATTCCTTGGGCACAGATGCTGTTGGAGCATTCACTAAATATTGTTTGATTAACCAGTGAGCCCTCTCTCTTTTTCTTTCTCTCTCTCTCTCTTTCATATTTATTTATTTATTTCACTGCATGCAAATAAATGATCCTGGATGCAAGAAAAGATCCTGCATGCAGGCTCTTTAGTTGCAGCATATGAACTCTTAGTTGCAGTATGTGGGATCTAGTTCCCCAACGAGGGATTGAACACAGGCCGTCTGCATTGGGGGCCTGTAGTCTTAGCCCACCGGTCCACCAGGGAAGTCCCTCTCACTTTTTATCACCTACTCTTTTGCGGTTCTTATTTTAGGCTACTAAATACATGACCTACATTTTCTCTCTTAGGGATTTTTGGGATGGTTATTTTGCAGATATCTCTTAGTTATAATATAAAGAAGACTTTTATGCATTACAAGTTCTGGGCTCTATGTTGGCCACTTGAATAACAGTTTGTGAAGTAGGTTTGTGTGCATTCGTGCCTATGTGCTAAGTTGCTTCAGTCGTGTCTGGTTATATGGACTATAGCCCGCCTGGCTCCTCTATCCGTGGCATTTTTCCAGGCAAGAATACTGTAGCAGGTGGCCATTTCTTCCTCCAGGGATCTTCCTGACCCAGGGATTGATTTGTACATATGAGGAAACTGGGCTGGAAGAAGCACAAGCTGGAATCAAGATTGCCAGGAGAAATATCAATAACCTCAGATATGCAGATGACACCACCCTTATGGCAGAAAGTGAAGAACTAAAGAGCCCCTTGATGAAAGTGAAAGAAGAGAGTGAAAAAGTTGGCTTAAAGCTCAACATTCAGAAAACTAAGATCATGGCATCCAGTCCCATCACTTCATGGCAAATAGATGGGGAAACAGGGGAAACAGTGGCTGACTTTATTTTCTTGGTCTCCAAAATCTGCAGATGGTGTAGATGGTCATTGCATCCATGAAATTAAAAGACACTTACTCCTTGGAAGGAAAGTTAAGACCAACCTAGACAGCATATTAAAAAGCAGAGACATTACTTTGTCAACAAAGGTCCATCTAGTCAAGGCTATGATTTTTCCAGTAATCACGTATGGATGTGAGAGTTGGACTATAAAGAAAGCTGAGTGCCGAAGAATTGATGCTTTTGAACTGTGGTGTTGGAGAAGACTCTTGAGAGTCCCTTGGACTGCAAGGAGATCCAGCCAGTCCATTCTGAAGGAGATCAGTCCTGGGTGTTCATTGGAAGGACTGATGTTGAAACTCCAATACTTTGGCCACCTGATGTGAAGGTGACTCATTTGAAAAGATCCTGATGCTGGGAAAGATTAAGGGCAGGAGGAGAAGGGGATGACAGAGGATGAGATGGTTTGATGGCATCACCGACTCAATGGACATGGGTTTGGGTGGACTCCAGGAGTTGGTGATGAACAGCGAGGCCTGGCGTGCTGCAGTTCATGAGGTCACAGAGTCAGACATGACTGAGAGACTGAACTGAAGTGAACTGAACTGAAGTTCAGAGAGGCTGTGTAATTTTTCTAAAGTGACCCTTTGTCAAAGTCTCAGCCCACCTCTTTTTAAAACCAGAGCAAAAACTCTGTTTACTAACAGTAAATAAATTTCTCTGGAGCTAAAGAAGCAATAACTACCATCTGCTGCCCCTGGGAACAGCCTAAGGACATAAAGGAAACTATCTTGGCTTTGAAAATTTCAGCCAATCCCAAAGTTCAGTGCTTTTCATTAGATTTTTTCTTTTTTTTTAATTTATTTTTTAATTGAAGGATAATTGCTTTACAGAATTTTGTTGTTTTCTGTCGAACCTCAACATGAATCAGCCATCAGTTCAGTTCAGTCGCTCAGTTGTGTCCGACTCTTTGCGACCCCATGAATCGCAGCACTCCAGGCCTCCCTGTCCATCACCAACTCCCGGAGTTCACTCAGACTCATGTCCATCGAGTCAGTGATGCCATCCAGCCATCTCATCCTCTGTCGTCCCCTTCTCCTCCTGCCCCCAATCCCTCCCAGCATCAGAGTTTCTTCCAATGAGTCAACTCTTCACATGAGGTGGCCAAAATACTGGAGTTATAGGTATACATATATCCCTCCCTTTTGAACCTCCTCACATCTCCCTCCCTACCCCACCCCTCTAGGTTGATTCAGAGCCTCTGTTTGAGTTTCCTGAGCCATACAGCAAATTCCCATTGGCTCTCTATGTTAAATATGGTAATGTAAGTTTCCATATTACTCTTTCCTTACAGCTCACCCTCTCCTCCCCTTTCCCCATGTCCATAAGTCTATTTTCCATGTCTGTTTCTCCATTGCTGCCCTGAAAATAAATTCTTCAGTACCATTTTTCTAGATTCCGTAGATATGCATTAGAATACGATATTTATCTTTCTCTTTCTGACTCACTTCACTCTGTATAATAGGTTCTAGTTCATCCACCTCATCAGAACTGACTCAAATGCGTTCCTTTTTATGGCTGAGTACGATTCCATTGTGTATATGTACCACAACTTCTTTATCCATGTGTCTGTTGATGAACATCTGTGTGACCCCACAGATGGCAGCCCACCAGGCTTCCCTACCCCTGGGATTCTTCAGGCAAGAACACTGGAGTGGGTTGCCATTTCCTTCTCCAAGGCATGAAAGTGAAAAGTGAAAGTGAATCTAGGTTCTAGCTATTGTAAATAGTGCTGCAAGGAATGATGGGATACATGTGTTTTTTTCAATTTTGGTTTCCTCAGGGTATATGCCTAGGAGTGAGATTGCTGGGTCCTATGGTGGTTTTATTTCTAGTTTTTTAAGGAATCTCCATACTGTCCTCACAGTGGCTGTCCCAGTTTACATCGCCACCAACAGTGCAAGAGCATTTCCTTTTCTCCACATTCTCTCCAGCATTTATTGTTTTTAGACTTTTTGATGATGGCCATTCTGATTGGTATGAGGTGATATCTCATTGTAGTTTTGATTTGCATTTCTCTAATAATGAGCTATATTGAGCACCTTTTCATGTATTTGTTAGCCATCTGGATGTCTTCTTTGGAGAAATGTCTGTTTAGGTGTTTTTACCACTTTTTGATTGGGTTGTTTGTTTTTCTGGTATTGAGCTATATGAGCTGCTTGCATATTTTGGAAATTAATCTTTTGTCAGTTGTTTAGATTTTTTCTAAAACATATATATGGGCTTCAATTTTTTATGATATCCTTCAGAGTCAGAAGTTCTTCCCAAACCCTGGCTTTTCTCTTGATCTTTTTGACAGAAGACCTAGACATCTGCTACGACTAATCACATAGAAAAGATGTCTAGTTCCTATGCTACAGTTCAGAAAACTGAGGCTTAGGGAAGTGAAGGCCAAACATTATAGTTATATGAATTCACCACATGTGAACAAGGATTTTGGAAAGTAACAAGATGGAGGTAGCATGCTTGGTTGGAGAGAAGATCCTGTACCTGAAAAATAAATGTAGCAGACAGTTGCAGGCTTTGAAGGTATTTTTGATAGAAAGAGTGGAATAGTGAATGATTTTAGCTGGGAGTGGTATTTTAGAATTCTAAATTGGTGTTGCCTGTGGGTTAGACTGAAATGAAAAAAATCACCCAACTCGTGGCTAAGGGTTTTGGGCAATTTATTTATTCTTGTAGAGCTTGCTTACCTGCAAGACAGGAACAATAACACTTATGCAATGGTGTGTTCATGTGTGCTAAGTTGCTTCAGTCCTGTCTGACTATCTGTGACCCTATGGACTGTAGCCTGCCAGGCTCCTCTGTCCATGGGATTCTCCAGGCAAGAATACTGAGGCGGTTGCCATGCCCTGCTCCAGGGGATCTTCCCCACCCAGGGATCAAACCCACATCTCTTGTGGTTCCTGCATTGCAGGCAGATTCTTTATTGCTGAGCCAGTGCGGAAGCCCATGCAATGGTACAGTTATGGCTAAACAGAATGGTGTATATAAAGTGCATAGAATGGCTTCTGATATATACTGGGTATAATATGTACTCTAGTTGCTAAGTCGTGTCTGACTCTTGCAACCCCAGGGACTGCAGCCCGCCAGGCTTCTGTATCAATCGGATTTTTCAGGCAAGAATACTGGAGTGGGTTGTCATCCTTCTCCAGGGGATCTTCCTGACTCAGGGATCAAACCTGGGTCTCCTATATTGCAAGCAGTCTCCTTCATTGCAGGCAGATTCTTTACCGACTGAACCACCAAGGAAGACTGGATATATTATAACAATTGCAATTAAATTGATCTTATACTCTACATACCATGATAATAAATAAGCAACCCAGATAGAAATTCAGAGTCACTTCTGTTAGTTCCACTCCTATAACATTAAGGCTAAATTACTGTTCATGTTTTTTTTTTTTTTCCCCCACAAGGTCCTTTGGAAGCTCATTGGATGGATGCTCTGAACCAAACAAGAGTGACTCAATTTGTCTTCTTGGGACTCACTGATAACTGGGTACTGCAGATATTATTTTTCATGGCATTCTCAGTCATGTATGTGCTAACCCTTTTGGGGAACATTCTGATCATGGTTACCATAGTCTTTACTCCACGTCTTCATACCCCCATGTATTTCTTCCTGAGCAATCTGTCCTTTATTGACATCTGCCACTCATCTGTCACTGTGCCCAAGATGCTGGAGGGTTTGCTTTTGGAGAGGAAGACCATTTCCTTTGATCATTGCATTGCACAGCTCTTCTTCCTACATCTGTTTGCCTGTGCTGAGATCTTTCTGCTGACCGTTATGGCCTATGATCGTTATGTAGCCATCTGTGCGCCATTACACTACCCCAATGTGATGGACATGAGGGTCTGCGTACAGCTTGTCTTTGCTCTCTGGTTGGGGGGTACCGTTCACTCACTGGTGCAGACCTTCTTGACCATTCGCCTACCTTACTGTGGCCCCAGCATAATTGATAGTTACTTCTGTGATGTTCCTCCTGTCATCAAGCTGGCCTGCACAGATACATATCTCACAGGAATGCTGATTGTGTCCAATAGTGGGACCATCTCCCTCTTCTGTTTTCTGGCTTTGGTCACCTCCTACACGGTCATCTTGGTGTCTCTTAGAAAACAGTCAGCTGAAGGGCGCAGGAAAGCCCTGTCGACCTGCTCAGCCCACTTCCTGATGATTGCCCTCTTCTTTGGGCCGTGTATCTTCCTCTACACTCATCCAGACACCAACTTCTCCAGTGACAAGGTGGTATCTGTCTTCTACACGCTGGTCACCCCTGTGCTGAATCCCCTCATTTACACCTTGAGGAATGAGGAAGTGAAAAATGCCATGAAGCATCTCAGGCAGAGGCAAGTTTTTTCCATGAAATCATGTACATGACGGACTTGGAATTACAGATATTATTTTGGTCATATGTTTCATGAGTGACTAAGGGTAAGAAATCAAAGTTGTTAGGTGAAATGAACTAGAGAGTCATTTCAGGCCAGACTTCTGTACTAAAGAGGGGGACTTAGCAACTATTACTTAAATAAAGGAAAAGATACATGTTGTCACATGTAAGGGAAAAGGATCTGGACAAATTTAAAGAAAACTTCTAGTTTCACCAGTGAAAGAACACACAGACTTTGGGGGCATAGTCTTAGTTTTAGGAACAGGGAGAGTTCTGAGAGAACCTACTTGTTTGATTTGTACAGTTCTGTAGGTTTTGCCTCTGGGAAGCTGTACATTACACCTATGTTTTATACATTACAGTGATCCTGCTTTCGAATGTATTTTCAAAGTGTTTATTTAAGCTTTATATGATATTTAGTGGCTTCCCTCGTTGCTCAGAGATAAAGAATCCGTTTGCCAGTGCAGGGAGATGTGAGTTCAATCCCTGGGTTGGGAAGATTCCCTTGAGAAGGGAATGGCAAGCCACTCCAGTATTCTTGCCTGGGAAATTCCATGGGCAGAGGAGCTTAGCAGCCTACAGTCCATGGATCTCAAAGAATTGGACATGACTTAGTTAAATCAACAACAGCAGCATATTTATATTGAATTAAACTTTGTCACTTTGAAAGTGATTCTCTTATTTATCTCTACACACATTCTGTACTTTTGGTAGTACTTTATTTTTACAAAATCAAGGCGGAGATATATTGGAACTTACTTAAAAATAAACTTTGTTAAGGTAGAAGTTAATTACATAAAATGCACTTATTTTAATTGTACAGTTTGATAAACTGTGACAAAGGTTCACTCATGCAACTATCTCCCTAGTCAAGATATAGAACATTTCTATCACCCCCCAAAATTTCTTCAGAGCCTTCCCAGCCAATAATCTCATCCCCACCCAAACACCCAAGCATCTGATTTTTTCTTGCTGTAAACTAAGTTTGTCTTTCCTAGATTTTCATGTAAATCGAATCATACAGTATATACGCTTTTATGCCTGAATTCTTTGCTCTGTTGGGATAAACTTTATATGGCCATAATGAATTATTTTTTTAAAAAACATTACTGACTTGTTTTCACATTTTGCTATTCTGTGAAGAATGTTTGAATCTACATTGTGGTGGTTATTGGTCTGAAATTTTTCCTTTTCTATTTCATAAAAATGTGATTTATGGTAGCCTTTAATGTAAAAATGGAGAAGGAAATGGCAACCCACTCCAGTATCATTGCCTGGAAAATCTCATGGACAGAGGAACCTGGTGAGCTGCAGTCCATGGGGTCGCGAAGAGTCGGGCATGACTGAGCGACTAACACTTAAATATCAATATGTAAGAAATGGTAATGTTCAATAAAAGAGAAAGGAGAATTTATAAGAATTAGAGTAATTACATGTACCAGGAAATAGTGATGAATTAGTTATTACAATGAAATACTAAACTTAGTGAGAACTTTTTGGAATTTGTGACAAAGGAAAGAAGAAAGGGTTACAGGTGATGTGGTAAACAAAGTTAACAGTCCCCCAAAGATGTTTACATCCAGTCTCTGGAACCTGTTAATATTCTAGGTTGAACAGCAAACAGGGATTAAGGTTTGCTAGTCAGCTGACTTTGAGATAGAAATAGTAGCCTAGATCATCCAGGTGGACCTAATGTAATCCAAATGCTCTTGGAGACAGGAGAGGGAAACAGGAGGATCAGAGGCAGGCATGGCTGTAGAAGCCAGAGAAGTTCGATGCTGCTGGCCCGCAAGGCAGAGGAGGGGCTCACGGACTCAGGAATCTGGGTGCTCTCTAGAAACTGAACAAGGGAAGGAAACGGATTCTCTTCTATTGCCTTCAGAAAATAATTCAGCCAAACTTTCAGTTGTAAGATAAATAAGTTCTGGGGATTTACTGTATAGCACAAGGACAATAGTTAATAATACCCTATTGTATACTTGACAATTGTTGAGAGAACAGGTCCTAAGTATCCTCACCAGACAGACACACAGACAGACGCACGGTAACTGTATAAGGTGATGGATGTGTTAATAGAATTGATTGTGATAATAATCAAATTATCATGTTGTACAGTTTAAATATATTCAATTTTTGTCAATGAGTCCTCCATAAACCTGGGACGAAGAAGAAGGAGAAAGCAGTGTATCCCTGTTGACCTTTGATTTTTAGTTCAGTGAAATTTGTGTTGAGCTACTGACAGAGCTGTAAGAAGATATATTTATGTTGGGTAGACTTCTAAGTTTGTAGTAAAGTTGTTATAGCTGCAATAAAAAATCAATACAGATTTGTTTATATGGGATTTTCTTTTCACCCAATAAAGGAAGCATATATGCCTCTATGATAAAAACTACAAAGCTGTGCTGAGAAAATGTAGAGAGATAGAGATATAGACATGTCCTTGTATAAGAATAGAAAAATTGCTAATATAA
The DNA here is from genome assembly GCF_016772045.2 of Ovis aries. Lineage (NCBI taxonomy): Eukaryota > Metazoa > Chordata > Mammalia > Artiodactyla > Bovidae > Ovis > Ovis aries. The sequence continues at coordinate 23,893,495 of NC_056060.1, read as the reverse complement.
TGGATTTTCTTAAATTGATTTATAAATTTAATTTACTTAGAAACTCCATAGGACTTTTTTGGGTCAATAATTTTCAATAATATTCTAAAATTTATTTGAAGAAATAGGTGAAAATAGTTAAGAAGGTACTTGGATTTACATAATTTCTATGTGTTAATTTCCTGAGTTAACTAAAATAGCACTCTTGGGAGAAGTATAATAATTCATTGTGGAATGGGAAAGTCCAAATCAAGAAGACTCCAGGCAAAATCCTGAGGTAAAGAGGATGATGGTATACTGTGGCCAAGGGGAGTAGGATTACTCCCTAGGGAGTAGAGACCCTATAGATGGTCAGAGAGCTGCCATATAAAATAGTTACATCAATTGTAATGGAGATAATGGCATGAAATAGGATACACTTAATAATAAAATACCTAATATTTCTTTGATTATTCTGAAAGGAATTAGAATTGATTGAGGCCTTTGGGCTATTATTCTGCCAAGTTCTGTTAACTTGTAAAAATAGTGCTTATGAGTACTTTAGGGAATTGGTTTCCAGATAATATGGACATACACATACCCAACACAGAGTGAGTGACTCATTAACCCTGGTTGAAAGGTAAGAAATGATTGAAATGACAGAAAGTTCTCAAAACAGCTTATTAAACTGGGGGATGCTCATGAAAATATCTAAACCCTATTATATGAAAATTGGCAAAAAAATGTCATGCATTGTCAATCCCCTACTATTTCATGAATATAACCCAAGTCAAAATCAGAGTTTTATGTATTTGTAAGTGAAATCAGGCCTAGCTATCACTACTATACATACCTGGAAAACTTAGAAATATTATCTAATTATGCCTGTACATTTTAGACTTTTATATGAGCAGATTTCCACACTCATTAGTACCTTTTGTGCAGAAATAAATTCCTAATCCTCATTTGTTTATTTCTACTATGGCAATTAGTTACTCTATTGCAGAGAAGATGATTGTAATCTGAGGACTTTAATTGTCTATTACAAGGTTGCTGAACAAACTTCTGTGTGATAGTGATTCCTGTCTCCTCTTTAAAGTAAGTTAGCCACAGAACCAAGAGTCAAGGTATTTTCATTCTACTTTTTACTCTCCTATTTATTTAATGGGTAACTAAGCATATTTTATTTTATCTCAGTCTAAAAATCTTTTCCTGTGAAAAGTGAAGTGAAGTTGCTCATTCGTGTCCGACTCTTTGCAACCCCATGGACTGTAGCCTACCAGGTTCCTCCATCCATGGGATTCTCCAGGCAAGAATACTGGAGTGGGTTGCCATTTCCATTCTGCATTTCCTGTGAAATGGAGAGTAAAGTTTTACATTACTTCTCTAGAGAGTTATGAGGATTAATGTGATTGAAGACGGGTAGTATTAGAAATTTTGCTTGCAACTACCAAAAAAAAAAATTGTTCCATTGTAGTTTTACCAGCTACCACTTAAGTACTGCCGTGAAGCGTTGTCTTACTATCACTTTGTGGGTGTTTGTCTGTGTGAATCCTACACAAGGTGATTCTATTTGGTTTCTTTGATGCGCTGTACCTCTTGATTGTCTGCCATCGCCTATAATAAAAGCAATTATTTCATACAAATTCCATAATTTTCAAATTCAGTTTAGTTATTCCATGAACCAGTCCCAATGAATTAGATTTTATACTATGCACAGAGTTATCTTTGGGAATGAGATTACTCTGTGATTAGTACTGTCTGTTGTAAGTTAAATTGTGTTGCCCAGAAAACCTGTAGAATACCTTACTACCATGATAACCACACTTCTGTACAACTGAAATGGCTTAAATGGCTTAAATTTCCTTCTCGACACAGCCCTGTCAAAAGTACCATAAAAATATGACATGGGTCTTGTGACCCACACATTTATTGACCACGCCTTTACTGATTGCCTTTGAAAGCCCCCTGCATTTAAGCATGCCCTCTTCACTGGAGTCAGAGTAAACTGCTGGGTCCCATTATGCCACACTTTTTGTACACAGGTAGGAGACACTGTTGCCTGAAATATCCTCTTCATATCGCCTATTATCCATTCCACTCAGCACATTACACTCAGAGCACAGTGTTTCATGACATTACAATGTGTGTCACCACAACTAGACCAAAGATTCTGGAGCATAGAACTGTGTTATATTCAACTTGGCATTTTCTCCCAGCCATTAGTGTGACATTGAGTGACTATTATTTAGTAACAAATGCTGAGCTGAATGAATTCTCTACATAGTAACTAGAACGAGTTCATTTAAACACAAATTATGTCATGTCTGGTCTGTGCTTGCACCATTCTGATACCTTCCTACTATACTGAAAAATATTCCAAACTTCTTGAGAGGACATGAAAGTATTCTTTTTTGTTTCTTCAATATCATCCCTCACCATTCTCTGCCTCACATTCAAAGTTATAACCACAGTTCAGTTCAGTTCAGTTCAGATGCTCAGTCGTGTCCGGTTCTTTGTGACCCCATGAATTGCAGCACACCAGGCCTCCCTGTCCATCACCAACTCTTGGAGTTCACACAAACTCACGTTCATTGAGTCGGTGATGCCATCCAGACATCTCATCCTCTGTCATCCGCTTCTCCTCCTGCCCTCAATCCCTCCCAGCATCAGAATATTTTCAAATGAGTCAACTCTTCGCATGAGGTGGCCAAAGTATTGGAGTTTCAGCTTTAGCATCATTCCTTCCAAAGAACACCCAGGATTGATCTCCTTTAGGATGGACTGGTTGGATCTCCTTGAAGTCCAAGGGACTCTCAAGAGTCTTCACATCACAGTTCAAAAACATCAATTCTTTGGTGCTCAGCTTTCTTCACAGTCCAACTCTCAGATCCATACATGATCACTGGAAAACCATAGCCTTGACTAGACGGACCTTTGTTGGCAAAGTAATATCTCTGCTTTTGAATATGCTATCTAGGTTGGTCATAACTTTCCTTCTAAGGAGTAAGCGTCTTTTAATTTCATGGCTGCAATCACCATCTGCAGTGATTTTGGAGCCCAGAAAAACAAAGTCTGACACTGTTTCCATTGTTTCTCCATCTATTTCCCATGAAGTGATGGGACCAGATGCCATGATCTTCATTTTCTGAATGTTGAGCTTTAAGCCAACTTTTTTACTCTCCACTTTCACTTTCATCAAGAGGCTTTTTAGTTTCTCTTCACTTTCTGCCATAAGGGTGGTGTCCACACTGGCCTTTTATTTCTTGGAAGAGGCCAGGTTCTTTCTAAACATCGATCTTTACATCTGCCATTTCCTCTGCCTAGAAAGTTCATCACCTTTCTTTTCTCATGGTTGGCTCTTTTTTCATCTTTCAGATCCTAGCTTAAATGGCATTTCCTCAGAGATGACCTTCTTAACTAAGCAATCTAGAGACAGTCTCTTCTCTAACTCTCTAACATCATTGTCTTTCATGACATTTGTCATGATCTGAAATTAAAATTTGTTTATATTTTGTTTTCCTTTTTTAAAACCCTTTTTATTTTGTATTGGCGTATAGCTGATTGACACACAATGTTGTGATAGTTCCAGGTGAACACTAAGGGACTCAGCAATACATATGCATGTACCCATTCTTCCTCAAATTCTCTTCCCACATATTCTTGTCTCCTATTCTCACTAAACTCTAAACAGCATGAAAGGAGGACTATGTATTTTATTTATGATTACGAACCTAGTACTTAGCACATAATAGGTGCTCAGTAAATATTTGTCAGATGAATGGATAATAAGATATCCCCATTTTATTGTCTTAATGGAAGAGTTTTTCCTGAACACTTGAGGATATCAACTTCAGTGGTTCAAAGTCTTCCTTCTGCTTTACTGAAGTCATTTGCAAACTTACTTTGCCTGCTTTACCAATGTTTGCAAAGCTATTTAGGCAAGTGTCTGAGTGAATGCTGTTGGCAAGTGCTGCCCAGAAATCTGAACATTTGCTTAGACTTTGGTTATCACCCTAACACAAACGCAGGGATAGGAACCATGATGTAAGGAAAACAACATGTTTGTGTTGATACATTTGGCTTAACATCCTACGTTCATCATTTCCTGGCTGGGTGACCTTGGGCATGGTGTTTGGTATTTTTGAGCTTTGGCTTCTTCATGAGTAAACAAGCTTATACACACCTCACAGGGTTGTTGTGAGAATTAAGTAATTGCACAGTGCCTAGAACAATTTCCCGCCTGTGGAAGATATTAAAAATCATAGTAATTGCTATGATTGTCAGTTATCGGACTGGAAGATAGTTTCACAAGTCATATAGTTTGATCAATGTGGCTTGTAACATATCTTTGCTAGGCATTTCTTTAATTTGGAACACCAGGCACCATAAGGGCTTAGACATTTTCATTTCTTTTCTCTTCCCTTTACCCTCCCCATTAACTTGTTCAAGGCATTTTTCATGTCTTCATTCCGAAGGGTGTAGATGATAGGGTTCAGCAGGGGTGTGACAGCGGTGAAAAACACAGACACCACCTTGTCCTCTGGGAGGCTGGTGGATGGCCGGGAATAGATGAAGATGCAGTGTCCCAGAAAGAGTGTGACCACGGTGAGGTGGGCCGCGCAGGTGGACAGGGCCTTCCGCCGGCCTTCTGAGATCTGCTGCCTCAGACTCACCAGGATAACCACGTAGGACACCACAAGGACCACAAAACAGACCACGGAGATCAGCCCACTGTTGGAGACGATGAGAATCTCAATGATGTGGGTATCGGTGCAGGCCAGTTTGATCACCTGAGGCACATCACAGAAGAAGTTGTCAATGTCATGAGGATCACAGTAGGGCAGCTTGATGGTGAGTGAGGTCAGCGCTATGGAGTGGATGGTACCCCCTGTCCAGAGGGCCACAGCCAGCAGCACACACACTTTCCAGTTCATCACTGTCATGTACTGCAGCGGTTTGCAGATAGCCACATACCGATCATAAGCCATGACAGTGAGGAGAAAGATCTCTGTGCAGGCGAAGAGGTGCAGGAAGAACATCTGAGTTACACAGGCATCAAAGGAGATGAGCTTCTCCGCTGACCAGGTGTCTATCAGCATCTTGGGGACAGTGACGGTGGAGTGGCACACATCGATGAAGGATAGGTTGCTGAGAAAGAAATACATGGGGGTATGGAGATGATGGTCATAGATAATGGTTATGACAATGAGGATGTTTCCAATCAGTGTCAGGACATAGAAAACAAGGAACATGGCAAATGCAGCCATCTGCACATTCTGATTTGTAGATAGACCTCTAAGCCGAAAATATGTCAGTGCAGTTGTTTGATTGAGTAGAACGGCCTCTTCCATTCTCACTGTTGCACACTCCTGTCAAAAATTAGAAAAAAACCCCACTTAATATCTGAATCAGTCATTTGGCCACTTAGGTTCTTCTGTGTTTATGACATTTCTCCATCCAGAATTTCTACTGAAGTATCTCATTTTAAAATCCCCATTCAGCATCTTAAATTATGCTGGACACATAGTAGTTGCTAAACACACACTTTTGGAACAAAAGAATAGAAAAAATTGATTCACTAAGAGGTGTAAAACAATCTTGGACAGTTCAGTTCAGTCACCAGTCGTGTCCAACTCTTTGCAACCCCATGAATAGCAGCACACCAGGCCTCCCTGTCCATCACCAACTCCCAGAGTCCACCCAAATCCATGTCCATTGTGTCGGTGACGCCATTCAACCATCTCATCCTCTGTCATCCCCTTCTCCTCCTGCCCTCAGTCTTTCCCAGCATCAGGGTCTTTTCAAATGAGTCAGCTCTTCTCATCAGGTAGGGAGAAATCAAATAACTTATTTTTCCCTTATTGTATAAAATATCAGGTTTAGTTTTAGGGTATAGATTTTTATAGGAGAAGAAATGAAGGTTCTTCTTACCCTCAATAAGTAATTTTTCCAGGGTTATACAAATTCTGACCTTGAACATAGTTTTCTTTATTGTCCTGTTGACCACATGTTCACGAACCCAAACCCTTACTTCCTTGTTTGCTCTGCCATGATACCCTGAGACTGTATTTTTAGTGATCTAGATTTCAGAAGGCAGTAGATTTTCACCAAGTTGCTGGCAATGTGGCTGAGATGTTCTTTGAACAATACTTTAGAGGAGGCTAGATAGAACCCAGGGAAACTTAGGAAAGCTGGAGAGGGTACAGAGAGGCTTGCTTCTCCTCCACCTCTGAGTTGAGGACAGACTTGCTCATACTTAACCTGGAGGTCAAAGTCCAGGCCTAACAGCATCACTGTCTTGGCTAGATTATCTCAGTTCTTTTAAATTCCAACTCTCTTGTCTGACTTAATAGACCACAGTAAATCAACAGTAGTTGCTTTTAAAAAAGATTAGTCTACTTTTGACCCAAGCATCCCTAATTTTGTAAAAGATGTATATATTGGGACTTTCCTGTTCGTCCAGTGACTAAGACTCCACATTCCCATTGCAGGGGGCGTGGGTTTGATCCCTGTCAGAGAATTAGATCTCACATGTTGCAACTAAGACCTGGTGGTGCACTCAAATTAATAAACAAATATTGAGAAAAGAAATGCATATATTATATAGAGTCACAAGTTCTCAGTTTTTAATGGGATCTGCTGCTGCTGCTGCTGCTGCTAAGTTGCTTCAGTCGTGTCCAACTCTGTGCGACCCCATAGACGGCAGCCCACCAGGCTGCCCCATCCCTGGGATTCTCCAGGCAAGAACACTGGAGTGGGTTGCCATTTCCTTCTCCAATGCATGAAAGTGAAAAGTGAAAGTGAAGTCACTCAGTCGTGTCCAACTCCTGGCGACCCCATGGACTGCAGCCCACCAGGCTCCTCCATCCATGGGATCCTCCAGGCAAGAGCACTGGAGTGGGGTGCCATTGCCTTCTCCAATGGGAACTGAGAGTTTACCTAATCTTTTTTTTTTTTTTTAATGGAGAAAGCAAAACACAGAGAGGGAAAGCAACTGGCCACGTTTACAAAAAACTGGAGTAATAGCTGGGTCTAGAGCTTGGGCCTCCTGACTTTTGGTGCAGGCTTTCTTTACTACTTTTCTGATCTGAATTTTTGTGATAATTGACATAATGGTGGTATAAAGTACAGTATGTCTCAGTGACAACCTCTCTTTTACTCTCCTAGGTTCATGGGGCAGTTTGGGTGGGCATCTGTGGGAAGCCTCTTTTCTCAGGCTTGCCTCTCATGTGTCACTGCCTGGAAGTATAGCCTTGCAGGGATGGCTCACCTAAGTAAGCTGTCCTCCTGGTTCCTCAGGCACTATTATCCTATCCCGGGTGGTGCAGTGGTAAAGTATCTGCCTGTCAATGCAGGAGACACAGAAGACACTAATTCAATCCCAGAGCAGACAGATCCCTTGGAGGAGGAAATGGCAACCCACTCCAGTATTCTTGCTGGGAAATCCCATGGACAGAGAAGCCTGGCTACAGTCCATAGGGTGGCAAAGAGTTGGACACCACTGAGCATGCATGATTATCTCATCATCCTGCTTTCTTCCTTGATGACTACAGGTTCTTTATTTTGTCCTCAAGATCAGGCTTTCTGCCAGTCAAATGAATCAACTTCACACTGCTTATGGAAAGAAAATAGAGGAAACAGTTTCTCTTCTACTCCATTGCCCTTTCTTCTCAAATATTTCCCATGCCTCATGATGATGCTCTTCTGCAGACAATGCCTTTTTTTGTTGTCTGTACCAGAGGAAAGACTAATGGCAGTGTCACCGAAAGGAACTAGCAAAGCAGATCTGTCACAAAGATGGTATTTTGGAGGGTAGAGAAGTCTTTCAGTCATCATTTAAGTTAAACTCACACACAGTATCTAGCGCTTGAATTAATATTTACAGTTACATCTTAATAGCTATGGATTGATTTTACTATTTAAAATTTTCTCTTGGAGTGTCCACTTAAAGTTTTTCCTCCAGAAAACTATATTAAATGTTTGATGATTTACATCTGTTATCTTTGCAATTTATTACATTCTCAAAGGATGATTGCAAATTGAAAGCTGAAGAACTAGCCAAGAATAGAACCAGGGGTTTCTTTTAAAATCAAAAAGAAAAAATTTACCAGCATAGATAGAGAAGAATGTGCATTCTGAGAACTAGGTTTGAAATGAAGACTGTTCCCTCACCAGAGGATATGGATATTCATTTCTAACTAAACTTTTCCCATTGCCATTTTTTTTTTCTATTTCTGTGGAGCCACAGGAAAAAATGTTTTGAGAAATGGATGTGTTCCACCATAGTAGGAATTTGTTATTAGTTTATATCAAAAGGATGATTCACACATCAAAAATCTAGTGCCTATTGTATACATTTCAGGAAAACAGGAAAAAACAATTAGAAGCAGAGACATAAAAAATATTTAAAAGTCTATAAAACTCACCTTGGGTTGTTTCTGATGCTCTGAGCACCTCCAAAGAGAACTGAATTGTTAGTCTTGTATTTTCAATATTAAGAGTATTATTTTCTGGTACTTTGTGACGACCTAGAGTGGTGGGATGGATTGGGAGGTGGGTGGGAGGTTCAAGAGAGAGGGGAAGTAGGTAGACCTATGGCTGATTCATGCTGATGTATAGCAGAAACAAAAACACAGTGTTGTAAAGCAATTACCCTCCAAATAAAAATAAATAAATTAAAAAATAATTATTAGAAATTTTTTAAAAGGAGGCATGGGTTTTAAAAGATTGAACAATACTGTGCACAGTCCTCCTGAACTGCCGAGTCTACTGTGGAATGAGTTATCAGTTGTGAATTTTCACATAAATATTCAAGTGCTGTGCCTCTGAATGTACGTGCAATTCCATCTGACTTAATAAAACACAAAAACACAAAACAAAAAGACAGTATTATTTTCCAGTAGAAATAGAAATTTATTTTTAAGTTCAACTAGTCAAATAGCCCCATTTACCTTGATATTTTACGAGGAAGATCAGAGCCCTCGAAGTTCCCTTGGTTCTTATTCACAGTTTTTGGTAGTAATTCACAGTAGATATATTTGATGATATTTTACCAGAGGTATTTCAGCATTTCTGCAAAATCACACCTTTGTACCTATGTTATTATCATGCTTTTCAATACGTAGAGAATACAGCTCTGCTCTAAGATTTTCTGGAATTGGTTTTCAGTCAGTTGAATATGTGGTATAGGAATGACATCTTGTTTGCACTTTGTCAGGCTGTAGTGATGAGCAGAAGGGATGGAAAGCCACTGCCAACGTCTTTTGCAGGCCCACTAGTTTACCAGGACATGTCTGCACAAAACTCGACCTAATTGTTCTGAGCCAGTGTAACTGAAGCAACCTGTTTTCTTCGCAGCACACTCTCTAGGTGGAAAGTGTGTCTTGCTAGTTTTAGGTGGGTTACTCTACCTTCAAGTACTGAAGGGAAATCTGTAGAGATAGAAAGCAGCTGGGAAGGGCAGCTGCAGTGTTGGTGCTGTTCTACCTGACTTATATAGGCTTCATGGGAACTCTTAAGCAATGACATCAGCTTCCCCTAGTCACCAGTCAGAAAAAGTTAATTCTGTGGGGGCTAAAGTTATGGGCTTTGAAGTCATCACTAAGGGCATTTAATGAGAAAGCAGGACTAACATCTTAATCTTTAGGATTAAATGAACTATTATTTTAGCGATCACTTACTGTGTGCTCCTGGATGGCTCAAGCGGTAAAGAATTCGCCTGCAATGCAGGCGATATAGGAGATGCGGCTTCAATTCTTGGGTAGGGAAGACCCCTGGAGGACGAAATGGCAACCCACTCCAATAGTCTTGCCTGGGAAATCCCACAGATAGAGGAGCTTGGCACACTACAGTCCATGGGATTGCAAAGTGTCGAACATGACTGAGAGGTGATGGATGGATACTACGTGCTAAGTACTAGGTTAGGGGCTCTCCTGTTTTCTTATGCAATCCATAAAAAACATACAGCTGAGGAATGGGCAATGGAGTTAAAATTTTAATCAGTTCTCTGCAGAGAGGTCAAGTTTTGGAATTCTAGAGTCAGATTGCTTGAATACAGATTACAACATTCTAAGTGTAAATTTGGGTAAGTTATTTAACCCGGAGGCCTCCTTTTCTCATCCATTAAATATGAATAAAAATGGTAACTTTTTTCTCAGAGCTCTTAAAATCTTTACAAAGTGTTATCTACATTAATATAATTATGTAACATAGAATTCAAAGAAACTCAAAAGCCATCACTAATTAGCCAATTTTTCCCCCATCATGTATTCATTACTTTAGATAAAGAAAATTTAGAACCTCTTGCTCTAATTCCCATTTTGCTTTCTCTGCTTAGATATATGTTTGGTAGTAAAAATTAGTAAAAGAAGAATTCAAAGGGGCTTCTCTGGTGGCTCAGATGGTAAAGAATTCACCTGCAGTGTGGGAGACCTGGGTTCAGAAGATCCCCTGGAGGAGGGCATGGCCACCTACTCCAGAATTCTTGCCTGGAGAGTCCCCATGGAAACAGGAGTCTAGTGGGCTACAGTCCATGGGGTCACAACGAGTTGGACATGACTGAGCGACTAAGCACACAGCACAGCTCTAATTCCCATTTTGCTCTCTCTGCTTAGATATATGTTTGGTAGTATACATTAGTAAAAGAAGAATCCAAAGGGGAGGGATGAAGGTTATCCTTTGAATTTCAAGATTGAAGAGTTTTGTGATTAGGATGGCCAAAATCAAGGGTATGGAGCTAGAAGTAAGCATTTAGCTGACCCTCCATGTGGAAGAGGAGATGGTAAAAGAGGGAAAGTGTTAGAAGTGACTGAAAATTCGGTCTTGTGGCTTGGGTTCCTTTTCCCCAATTTTCTTGTTGGATTCATTATCACTAATAAGAGGGCAACTTGACTATATTGAAAAACCCAGTGCTTTCAGGACTTACAGATCATGTTTCTTGGCTAACACGGGACTTGTATCGTCACTTTGGCAATTGGTGTATACATGAGGAAGAGAGGCCACACTATGCAGGCCACACTATGCAGGCCACACTAACCTTCTGAACATTTGGAATTGAGATACTTTATCACAAGTATAATACACCAAGAGCAATATAGAAAATGATGTTCAGTTGATTGTAGGCCAGTTACTGTTATCACTGTTATTGGTAAAATGCGAGGTTGAGAAATTAATCTTCAAAATCTTTATAATTTCTATTCCTCTTGTAACCCTCTCCCCTGGCGTACTACTTCCCTCTGACTGTACGCAGACAGCCACATAGATTATTCCACTCAGGCTTTCCATCCCTGAAAATCCCTTATGCTCCAAAATTGTGTGTTCCTATTTCCTTCACAGAATAAATGAAAGCAATGTTTTAAACTTGAACTGCACTTCAGCGTTTGAAAAACTCTTTCATGGTTATTGTTTATTTGGTCTTCACAACACCCTTGTAAGGAAGAGAGCATTATAGAAAAATTGGACTTGATGTCAAGTGATTTTCAGAGTTTACATGTCAGGTAAGCACCTGAACCAGGGCTTGAATGCAGGCAATCTGCTGTTGAATCCAGGATTTAGTCTCTTACTTCCTGTGGATTCATTTATAAAGAAGGAACAACTTTTGATCTTACCACCTCTAGAAGATGCATACTTAAAAATGTTGCTTCTTCACTTATGTGTTGAATCTGAATAAAAAGAAACTCAACCAACCAACCAAACAAACAAAAGACCCCAAACCAAAAAAACAAGATGATCTCAGAGAAACAGAGAATAGATTGGCAGTTGCCATAAGCAGGGAGTGGAGAGTGGGCAAAATGGGGTGAAGGGGGTTGAAAAGTATGAACTTCCAGCTGTAGAATAAATAATTGATGGGGATACAAAGCCGCATGGTGACTGTAGTTGCCGAAAGAGTAGATCTTAAGAGTTCTCCTCACACGCACAGAATATTGTACATATGTGCGGTGATGGATGCTATTGTGATGATCATTTTGAATCATATACAAACATTAAATCATTAATTGTATACCTGAAACTAATATAATGTTATGTGTTAATTATATCTCAATTTTAAGAGTTGCTTATTAAGTTAAATTGAATTTTTTCACAGGTATAGGGAAGAGATAATTTTTTATTATTTTTTGTCTTCACTGATTCTTTGGTATTGCTTGACTTTTTCCTACTTTTCATTCTATTCTCTCCATTTAAAAAGATCCAAGTGACATGGTCACTTCTGAAAAGTTACTGACTCTCTACTAAAATCACTAAATCAGCCGGCAGTAATTTAAAAATTTTATTGAAGTATAGCTGATTTACAATGTTGTGTTAATTTCTTCCATACAGTTGTAGTTGAATTTTTGACATGACAGTGCATTTGCAATAGCATATAAGAATATTAACAGTATACACTGATTAATGTGTTTCCCCTGTTGGCTCAATGGTAGAAAATCCATCTGCAGTGCAGGAGGTGTAGGAGACATGAATTTAATTCCTGGGTTGGGAAGATCCCCTGGAGAAGGAAATGGCAATGCCCTCCAGTATTCTTGCTTGGGAAATTCCATGGACAGAGGAGGCTGGCATGCTACAGCCCATGGGGTTGCAAAAGAGTTGGACACAACTTATAACTGCTAAACAGCAACAACAACACTGGTTAATGGCAACACAGGCAATTGCTAGGAATAAGATAATTATTTGTCCTTGTAATAAATCCTAAGGACAAGAGCTTAGATGATTAAACTCAGGCAATAGAAACTTAACCAAATGACAAGTTGGTCTTTTCTAGAGAACCGGAGGCTTTTATCTAGCTTACTCATAAATGGTTTTACTTGACCACCTATTACTTATACAGATGTATCAAGAAGAGTTTGCTATAGCATAAAGTTTTTCTTGTCTAGCTAAGAGGAAATTGAGTTATGTGTTTATCCATGAAAACTCTAGCTAATGAATTGAAACTACCTTTTGGGATTCCAAAGCATAAGTTGTATTTTCATAAATGGCATCGACTCAGTAAGACAGACGCTATTGAGAAGATAAGCATTATTCAACTCAACAGGAGTGAGACAATTTTTGGTTCATTAAGGAAGGCAGATTTTTTAAAAAAAGTGGAGTTAGACAACCCCTGCAAAATAAGACCTTAGTTTTATAACACTCAGAACAAACTGAGTATTACATCAAAGATAGCCCCAATATGAGCTTCCATTTCTGATCAATTGACTTTTGTGGTTAGGATTATAATGACTCCAGAAGAAGATTCTGTTGTCAAAATCCAATTTTTACAAGACCAAAACTTAAGACTAATTATGTGAGAAAAACCTAAGTATGAAGGATTTCTTCGGTGGTCCATGGCTAAGACTCTGTGTTGCCAATGGAGGGGGCCTGGGTTCGATCCCTGGTCAGAGAACTAGATCTGACATGCTGTAACTAAGACCCAATGCAACCAAATAAAATAAATAAACTGTATTAAGAAAAAAAACCAAGTATGATAGCAGATATATAGAAGGAAATTTACTTTCTGAAGTGTTTAAAGGAACAGCTATTATATTTCTGTCAGTAAGATTAGCTGAGGGATTACAAATCTGGTAATTGAACCTATGATTGTGGTCTGAGAAAGACACACAGGAGAATTACGTTTTTTCCCTAAGTGGTAGAAGACCATCAACATTATGAAGATAGGAGAGATCACACTGATAAATCTGTCAGTCAAGAAATATAAGGCATTAGAATACAATAATAAACAAGATTAGTGATAGAGCAAAGGAAAAGAAAAAGGGTGAAGAATCAGAAAATTAATGTTATTGTTTTCTTTGGTGTGTTTCCTGGTGGCTCAGCTGGTAAAGAATCCACCTGCAAAGTGGGAAACCTGGATTTGATCCCTGGGTTAGGAAGATCCCCTGGAGGAGGGCATGGAAACCCAGTCAAGTGTTCTTGCCTGGAAAATCCCATGGACAGAGGAGCCTGACAGGCTACTGTCCATGGGGTCACAAAGAATCGACACAACTGAGTTTTCTTTTTTTTTTTATGTTTTATTTTGTTTTATTTATGTATTTCCTTTTTCTGTTATTTATAAAATAATATTTTTATTTATTTATTTATTTTTTACTTTACTATATTGTATTGGTTTTGCCATGCATTGACATGAATCTGCCACAGGTCTACACATGTTCCCCATCCTGAACCCCCCTCCCTCCTCCCTTCCCATCCCATCCCTCTGGGTCATCCCAGTGCACCAGCCCCTAGCATCCTGTATCATGCATCAAAACTGGACTGGTGATTCGTTTCACATGTGATAATATAGATGTTTCAATGCCATTCTCTCAAATCATCTCACCCTTGCCCTTGCCCACAGAGTCCAAAAGACTGTTCTATACATCTGTGTTTCTTTTGCTGTCTCGCATACAGGGTTATTGTTACCATCTTTCTAAATTCCATATATATGCGTTAGTATACTATATTGGTGTTTTTCTTTCTGGCTTACTTCACTCTGCATAATAGGCTCCAGTTTCATCCACCTCATTAGAACTGATTCAAATGTATTCTTTTTAATGGCCGAGTAATACTCCATTGTATATATGTACCATCTTATCCATTTGTCTGCTGATGGACATCTAGGTTGCTTCCACGTACTGGCTATTATAAACAGTACTGTGGTGAACATTGGGGTACGCGTGTCTCTTTCAATTCTGGTTTCCTTGGTGTGTATGCCCAGCAGTGGGATTCCTGGGTCATATGGCAGTTCTATTTCCAATTTTTAAAGGAATCTCCACACTGTTTTCCATAGTGGTTGTACTAGTTTGCATTCCCACCAACAGTGTAAGTGGGTTCCCTTTTCTCCACACCCTCTCCAGCATTTATTGCTTGTAGACTTTTGGATAGCAGCCATTTTGACTGGCGTGAAATGGTACCTCATGGTGGTTTTGATTTGCATTTCTCTGATAATGAGTGGCAGAGGAGCCTGATGGGCTACTATCCACGGGGTCACAAAGAATTGACACAACTGAGTTTTCTTTGGTAGAAGTTTCTTTACTTCAGCAATTAGTACCTGTTCTCTTGTTTTGGGAAGAAGCCACTCATTTCTGCAGTCATCAGTTTCTGGAGAAATTGATGAAACTCCTCAATTTGAGGTCTCAACAGAGTGAATTTCCAGAGTCATAAGAAACTGATGTGTCTTTTCAGGGGGCAGGACTCCAAGGATCAACACCTTGAGATTTTATTGTTGTGTCAGTAAATAGTCTCTGACAAGGAGCTCTTCACTGAGACCCCAGGACAGTTTTCTCTGATGTTTTCTCCAGAAGGCTAAATGTACAGAGTTCAGACTAAGCAATGGGTGTTTTGTTAATGCAGTTGCAACTTGTTGATGATCAATCTGGAGGTATTCGCTTGAATGTTCTGTGATATTTAGTCATATGAACCTGTAATAGTGTAAAGTCGTTGCACATGCGCTACATGTAGTAGTAAGATTTTTCAAATGAATGGAGTTGCTCATTATTAACTTAAAAAGAGGCTACCAGAATAGGTTGTAAGGAGGTCCCAGAATAGATCTCATTGCTTGCAGCAGAACATGTTTTTGGTGGGGGAGGTTATCTTTGAAAAATCCTGGAAAATAAGATACATGTGAGATTACTGTAGAATTGGGAAGCTATCTTATAATTCAAAAAAGTTAGAAATTTTAACCATGAAGCCACAGATAATTAGTTTGATATCAGTCTTTTCTGTATTTCTATAATGGGTACACTGGATGAAGATTTGTGATTATTTAGCAAATTAAGTACTGACTGCTGGCCAAGGAGACAATAAAACAAAGTGCAAAGGAGGATGTGCGTTTGGAGTCAGGATTGATGCTGGAACTGAGTTCAAAACATGTATTTGTTAGTTAGCCTTTTTTTTTTTTAAAACAGCAGTCTAGAACAGTGGCTTTCAAATTTTAGCATGCATTTGAATTAACTGGAGGATGTGTTAAAACACAGAGTTCTGATTCAGTACATCTAAGGTGGGGCCTGAGAATGTATATGTCTAACAAGTTCCCAAGTAATTCTAGTGGAAAATATATGTGATCCTATACAATTTGTATGTCATAAATTAATTTTTCACAGTCCAAAAGAAGAATGTTTCCCCATCAGTTTACTTACAAATTCTGAAATTCTATTGGGTGAAACCATAATGATGAAGGAGTTGGAAATTAGGCAGTGTAAAAAGTAATTTCCTACAAAGGTTCACAGAGTTAATGGTAAAAAAAACATTTTGAAGTTTCTCCTACTAAGGAGAGATTAGATGAAGGGTTACAAGTTCAGATCCCTCCTATGCATCAGGGGCCAGGCAGGTAATATAAATGAATCAAGAGTAGCGACTATGGTGAACCAGAGAGTGAAAGTGTCTTCTAAAATGAATGGCCACTACTTAAAAAAACTAACCATTGCTACGTGGGCATGTAGGTCCAGTACTGCTTGATCAAAAGGAGGTGGAAATCTTGAGATGCTTGAAAAATAGCCCAGTTAAAAAACATTGTTAACTAAAAAAAAAACATTTAAAATCCATTACATTAGACATGCAATATACATCTATAGTCTCAATTTGGGCCTTGGTACTGTAGTTTGCTACCTTGGGTATTTATTCAGTATTAACTCCAGAAGGGAGACATAGGAGGGAGACTATAGCTAAATGGTAAAATAATAACTAGCACCATGATAAGAGTCAAACGTGATCAAAATCTGGATCCAAGCCCTGACTCCACCATTTACTCTCAGTGTGACCTTGAGCATGTTACTTAATGCTTTTCCACTTTAGTTTCCTCACGTGCAAACTGGGTGTAATAATAATGCCTATCATGGACTTGCAGTTAGGATTAATACTTAATGAATATAAAATCTCAGCACATATTAAGCTTTCAAAGAAAACTGAGCACCCAAGAATTGATGCCATTGAATTGTGGTGCTGAAGAAGACTTTTGAGAGTCCCTTGGACTGCAAGGAGCTCAAATCAGTCAATCCTAAAGGTAATCAACCCACAATATTTTTTGGAAGGACTGATGCTGAAACACCAATACTCTGGGCAATTGATACGAACAGCCAACTCTGGAAAAGATTCTTGTGTTGGGAAAGATTGAAGGTAGAAGGAAAAGAGGGCTTCAGAAGATGAGATGGTTAGATAGCATCATTGACTCAATGAACATGAATCTGAGCAAACTCAAGTTGATAGTGAAGGACAGGGAAGCTTGGCATGCTGCATGCAGTTCATGGAGTCACAAAGAGTCAGACACGACTGGACAAAAAGAACATTAAACTTTCAACAAATGTTAGCTTTGAAAAGTTAGACTTGGAGGATGCAGAATAAAGACTTATCTGCCTATTAACTTTCCCTCTGAAATCAACTGAGTACAACGAGGAAAGTGAGAAAAAAAAAGAAAGGGGAAGTGAAATTAAGAAAATAATTTCATGTGTAATAGTATAAAAATGTTTAGTAAAATATTTAACCAAGGAAGTACAAGACTTGTACACTGAAAACTACAAAACATTGCTGAACAAAATT
Organism: Ovis aries; assembly: GCF_016772045.2. Classification (NCBI taxonomy): domain Eukaryota; kingdom Metazoa; phylum Chordata; class Mammalia; order Artiodactyla; family Bovidae; genus Ovis; species Ovis aries. The sequence goes on along the minus strand of NC_056060.1, from coordinate 23,876,041 downwards.
AAAAATTTCAATAAATGAATAGACATCTTGTGTTCATGGATTTGAGGACTTATTATTTTTAAGATGGCAATACTACTCAAAATAGTTGACAAACTCAATGCAATCTTTGTCTAGAAATTGAAAAGTAAATCCTGAAGTTCATGTGGAATTGTAAGGAACACAGAACGGCCAAAATAATCTTGAAAAAGAAAAATAAAGTTGGAAGACTCACACTATCATACTTCAACTCTTCCTACAAAGTCAGAGTCATCAAAACAGTGGGTTAATGGTGTAAGAATAAACATGTAGGTCAATGGGATAGAACTGAGAGTCCAGACATAAGCTCATACATCTATAGTCAGCCAAGTTTCAGCAAAGGGGCCAGGACCTTTCAGTGAGGGAAACAATAATCTCTTTGACAAATGATTCTAGGATAACTAGATATCTGTATACAAAGGACTGAAGTCAGACCCCTACCTCATATAATATATAAAAATTAACTCAAAATAAACCAAAGACCTAAATGGAAAAGTTAAAACTGTGAAACTCTTAGAAGAAAACAGAGGAGTAAATCTTCATAATCTTGGATTTAGCAATAGATTCTTAGAAATGACACCAAAAGCACAAAAAAGAAAAAAATAGATACATTGGACTTCTTTAAAATGAAAAAGTTTTTGTGTTTCAGATGTGCAGATGACACCACCCTCATGGCAGAAAGTGAAGAGGAACTAAAGAGCCTCTTGATGAAAGTGGAAGAGGAGAGTGAAAAAGTTGGCTTAAAGCTCAACATTCAGAAAACGAAGATCACGGCATCTGGTCACATCACTTCATGGGAAATAGATGGGGAAACAGTGGAAACAGTGTCAGACTTTATTTTTTTGGGCCCCAAAATCACTGCAGATGGTGACTGCAGCCATGAAATTAAAAGACGCTTACTCCTTGGAAGAAAAGTTATGACCAACCTCAATAGCATATTGAAAAGCAGAGACATTACTTTGCCAACAAAGGTCCGTCTAGTCAAGGCTATGGTTTTTCCAGTGGTCATGTATGGATGTGAGAGTTGGACTGTGAAGAAAGCTGAGTGCCAAAGAATTAATGCTTTTGAAGTGTGGTGTTGGAGAAGACTCTTGCAAGTCCCTTGGACTGCAAGGAGATCCAACCAGTCCATTCTGAAGGAGACCAGCCCTGGGTGTTCTTTGGAAGGAATGATACTACAGCTGAAACTCCAGTACTTTGGCCACCTCAGGCGAAGAGTTGACTCATTGGAAAAGACTCTGATATTGGGAGGGATTGGGGGTGAGAGGAGAAGGGGATGACAGAGGACGAGATGGCTGGATGGCATCACTGACTCGATGGAGGTGAGTCTGAGTGAACTCTGGGAGTTGGTGATGGACAGGGAGGCCTGGCATGCTGCAATTCATGGGGTCGCAAAGAGTCAGACATGACTGAGTGACTGAACTGAACTGAACTGTGTTTCAGAAGACACCATCAATAAAATAAAATGAAAAGGCAACCTACAAAATGGGAGAAATATTTGCAAGTCTTATATCTGACATGGGATTTGTATCTAGAGTATACAAAAAGCTCTTAGAACTCAATAATGAAAGGAAAAATAACCTAATTAAAAATGGGCAAAGGATCCGAATAGATATTTCTATAGAAGAGATATATAAATGGCACATGAAATGATGCCCATCATGCTTAGTCATCAGGGAAAGGTGTATCAAAACTATAAGATAACACTTCAAACCCACTGGGATGGCAATAATAAAAGAGACAATAACTAGTATTGGTGAAATGTGAAGAAATTAGAATTCATCCATTATCTAGGACATAGTTGGCTCTAAGCAGTTTATGTTGTGTCTTCAGTTGTGTTTATGGTATTGTCAGTGTCACGCCCCTGTCCTGTCTCACATCTAGAACTCTGATTCACCATCTCTAGACTGTGGACCTTATCCATGTTGCCCAAGACGGCTGCTAGAGCTCCAGCCATTACATCCATAATGTTGAATTTAAAAACCTTTGTTGTGTAATGTTGTGATATGGACAATAGAATAAGTTATATTTTGTGTTGCTTTTCTTCCAGTTTAGTTCACACATGTTCAAATCTTAATGAATGTTATTGAAAACTTAGTATATAATTGGAATTTGCTTGATTGTATACGATAGTGAGATGATAAGGTATAAACATCAGGTCAGATAAATGAAGAAGTGGAACTTCATATTATTTTATGGGACATAGGATGTTATTGCCTTTTCTACAGAAGAGGCTAAATCATTCATCTCATTCTGTGTTATAGAAATGAGAATTTATTCTTTAGAAGCTTCAAAAATTTCAGACCAATTATATACAGGCTGATCCTCTCATTCATAGGTGTAGTTTGTCTAGCTCTTTGTCATTTATTCTCATTCTCCTTTCTCTTTCACATATATACCACTACCAGCTCCACCACCGCCACATAGCCAATATTACTCTAAAAATCCATCAGATTAAGTCTGGCTTTCATTTTCTGTAAAGTGCTTAGGAGAAGGTTGAGGAAGAAAATGAGATGAATTAGAATCTTTCAAGTTTTAACAACATCTTATGATTTTAAATTGTAGCTTTTAGAAATTATAGAGATTTTAGAGATTATATTCATTTAGAGATTACATTCTGACCTAAGTTTTCAAAAAATTGGACTTCAGAAACAATGCAAGCATGCTTAGATGTGTCTCTGTGTGCTTCCCCCCCCCACCCCCCACACACCAGGGGGAATAGACTCTGTGACCCAAAACTACAACCAATTTCAAAAGCACATGTTCACTATGTAGAGGAACTTGCTCTAGCTTTTGTAGCCTAAAATTTGACCTCTGAAAACCAGTATATAATTGAATCTCAGGGACAAGAGTTTTGGGTGAAGTAGAATAAGTTAGCTTTATTGCTTTCTCAGGCAAAGGGGGCCACAATGGGCTAGTGCCCTCAACAATGTGTGCCCCAACCTGGGGATTCAGGAGACCTGTGGAGTCTTATAGTTGGGGATGGGGTTGGGGGAAAAGGCGGGGTTTGCTGATCAGGATCAGGGTGTGTGCGGGGTCTGGATTCCTTCAGTCCAGAGATCATCTGGAAATGTGATGATGGGCAAACTGTGATTTTGTCTGGAATGAAGAGTGCTTCATCAAGTCTTCTATTTGCCGGGGGGTTTTAGTTCTACAGGGAATTCCCAGGTGGTGCTAGTGGAAGACCTCAAAGACACTGTTCTGTATATCCCGTAAGAGGAAACCAGGACCTGTCCCCAAGGCTGTGCTATTGTTTCTTGAGTGCTTCTCCCCTGTCTCTGCATCCCGTCCCTTCCCTGGTTGGTTCAGTCGCTCAGCTGAGTCCAACTCTTTGCAACACCATGGATGCCAGGCTTCCCTGTCCTTCACTATCTTCCGGAGTTTGCTCAAACTCATGTCCATTGAGTTGATAATGCCATCCAACCATCTCTTCCTCTGTTGACCCCTTCTTCCCCTGCCCTCAATCTTTCCCAGCATCAGGGTCTTTTCCAATGAGTCAGTTCTTTGTATCAGGTGGTGAAAGTATTGGAGCTTCAGCTCCAGCATCAGTCCTTCCAGTGAATATTCAGGATTGATTTCCTTTAGGCTTGACTTGAATATGAAGGGACTGGTTCAATTTGGAATTTTTATCACCCATGGACAGAGTGAGCCCATAAACCTGAGGAGGGATCTTTTTCTCTCCTTTTTTAGTGTAAATAAAAAGCCTTGTGTCTCTGTGGAATCATCATTTCTAGTTGGTTTCCCATGATGAAAGGGTCTGCCTCCCTCCAGAATAAGACAGTTGAGAACCAAAATTAGGAGAATATAATGTGATGGAGCTGGCCTCTGGGTATTAGATGGGTTTGGTTGCTAGACATTCACTTTCTTCTTAATGTGACAATTACTCTATTTATAGAGATATGATTACACATAAAAATGCAAATAAACTGAGGAGTATTAACAAATAAGCAATAACAATTGTGCTGTATGTTTTGATCCTCATCCAGGAGATATCTAAACGACTAATACACTGTTAATAGAGACCAGCAATGTCCCCAGAAAAGACATCACTCTGTAAATTATATACACTATTGAATATATACATATAATATATGTTTTAATTAGCATCTATAGTTTTAAAAACACTTATGTAGGGCTTATCTGCAGCAGCCATGGAAACAGAAGCAAATTAAGGTATATAATTCTAGTCTGTTCCCTAGAACTGCCAACCCCTCCCATGTTCTTATCCTAAGACAGATTATCAAATTGATTTGAGAACAAACTCATTAGCAATTTAAAAATTGCTTTTGTTAGTTTTACCACCTGGACACTGACAAACATATACAGGATTTGTCAATACAAATATTAATTCCAATATAATTCATGTACTTACAGATAAGAATGATAATGCTGCGTATATGGGAGAAAATGGCAGTGTGGAAGAGGCAAGAGCATAGAAGTTGATACCACAAAGACCTGGGTTCAAATCCTGATTCTGCCTATCACTAACTGAGTGATCTTGGACATTTGCAGAACTTATCTAATCTTCATTTTTCCTGCCGGAAATTGAAAGTAGTAATATATACTTCATAGAACTGATGTGAAAATCTTCTTGTTGTTTAGTTGCTAAGTGGTGTGTGACAGGCTCCTCTATCCGTGGGATTTCTCAGGCAAGAATACTAGAGTGGGTTGCCATTTCCCATTCCAGATATGAAAATAAATGCATTAATAGAACTATATGTGTAGTTAGTATCAGTTTAGTTCAGCTGCTCAGTCGTGTCCTACTCTTTGCGACCCCATGAATTGCAGCACGCCAGGCCTCCCTGTCCATCACCAAATCCCAGAGTTAACCCAAACTCATGTGCATCAAGTTGGTGATGCCATCCAGACATCTCATCCTCTGTTGTCCCTTCTTCTCCTGCCCCCAATCCCTCCCAGGATCAGGGTCTTTTCCAATGAGTCAACTCTTCTCATGAGGTGGCCAAAGTATTGGAGTTTCAGCCTCAGCATCAGTCCTTCCAATGAACATCCACGACTGTTCTCCTTTAGGATGGACTGGTTGGATCTCCTTGCAGTCCAAGGGACTCTCAAGAGTCTTCTCCAGCACCACAGTTCAAAAGCATCAATTCTTTTGAGCTCAGCTTTCTTCAGTAGTTAGTATCAGTTCAGTTCAGTCGCTCAGTCGTGTCTGACTCTTTGCGACCCCATGAATCGCAGCACGCCAGGGCTCCCTGTCCATCACCAACTCCCGGAGTTCACTCAGACTCACGTCCATCGAGTTGGTGATGCCATCCAGCCATCTCATCCTTTGTTGTCCCCTTCTCCTCCTGCCCCCAATCCCTCCCAGAATCAGAGTCTTTTCCAGTGAGTCAACTCTTCACATGAGGTGGCCAAGGTACTGGAGTTTCAGCTGTAGTATCATTCCTTCCAAAGAACACCCAGGGCTGATCTCCTTTAGAATGGACTGGTTGGATCTCCTTGCAGTTCAAGGGACTCTCAAGAGTCTTCTCCAACACCACAGTTCTAAAGCATCAATTCTTTGGCACTCAGCTTTCTTCACAGTCCAACTCTCACATCCATACATGACCACTGGAAAAACCATAACCTTGATTAGACGGACCTTTGTAGGCAATGTAGTGTCTCCGTTTTTCAATATGCTATCTAGGTTGGTCATAACTTGTCTTCCAAGAAGTAAGTGTCTTTTAATTTCATGGCTGCAATCACCATCTGCAGTGATTTTGGAGCCCCCCCAAATAAAGTAACTTAGTTATAATTAAATATAAATCTTGGTTTTTAGTAGATATTCAATAAATGAAGGGTTTATCAGAATCTACTGAGTGAAATGTTGATGAGTACATAGAAGATTGTAATGAGAAAGTTACACTAATTTATTCATCTCAATATCTTACTGGATTTAGTGAGAGTTCTTGAAATTAGGCTGCTGCTGCTGCTGCTGCTAAGTCGTTTCAATCGTGTCCGACTCTGTGCGACCCCATGGACAGCAGCCCACTAGGCTCCTCTGTCTCTGGGATTCTCTAGGCAAGAATACTGGAGTGGGTTGCCATTTCCTTCTCCAATGCATGAAAGTGAAAAGTGAAAGTGAAGTCGCTCAGTCGTGTCCGACTCTTAGCAACCCCATGGACTGCAGCCCACCAGGCTCCTCCGTCCATGGGATTTTCCAGGCAAGAGTACTGGAGTGGGGTGCCATTGCCTTCTCCGTGAAATTAGGCTAGAAATAACAAAGTTGTGATGAGGACAGATCTCCTGACTGTGACTGGTTTTGGAGTCTGGTATGGTCAAGATATCTGAGTTCTAGCCTGCCATTCACTATGTGTGTGATTTTGATGGATTGCCTTTACCTTTTTGCTCTCAGTATCTCTGTTTATAAAACCAGGAAGTTGTATTAAATGTCCTTTAAATTGACAAAAGTAGGAAAAACCACTAGACCATTCAGGTATGACCTAAATCAAATCCCTTATGATTATACAGTAGAAGTGAGAAATAGATTTAAGGGACTAGATCTGATAGACAGAATGCCTGATGAACTATGGAATGAGATTCGTGACATTGTACAGGAGACAGGGATCAAGACCATCCCCATGGAAAAGAAATGCAAAAAAGCAAAATGGCTGTCTGGGGAGGCCTTAGAAATAGCTGTGAAAAGAAGAGAAGCAAAAAGCAAAGGAGAAAAGGAAAGATATAAGCATCTGAATGCAGAGTTCCAAAGAATAGCAAGAAGAGATAATAAAGCTTTCCTCAGTGATCAATGCAAAGAAATAGAGGAAAACAACAGAATGGGAAAGACTAGAGATCTCTTCAAGAAAATTAGAGATACCAAGGGAATATTTCATGCAAAGATGGGCTCGATAAAGGACAGAAATGGTATGGACCTACCAGAAGCAGAAGATATCAAGAAGAGGTGGCAAGAATACACAGAAGAACTGTACAAAAAAGAACTTCATGACCAAGATAATCAAGATGGTGTGATCACTCACCTAGAGCCAGACATCCTGGAATGTGAAGTCAAGTGGGCCTTAGAAAGCGTCAGTATGAACAAAGCTAGTGGAAGTGATGCAATTCCAGTTGTGCTATTTCCAATCCTGAAAGATTATGCTGTGAAAGCACTGCACTCAATATGCCAACAAATTTGGAAAATTCAGCAGTGGCCACAGGACTGGAAAAGATCAGTTTTCATCCCAATCCCAAAGAAAGGCAATGCCAAAGAATGCTCAAACTACCACACAATTGCACTCATCTCACATGCTAGTAAAGGAATACTTAAAATTCTCCAAGCCAGGCTTCAGCAATACATGAACCATGAACTCCCTGATGTTCAAGCTGGTTTTAGAAGAGGCAGAGGAACCAGAGATCAAATTGCCAACATCCATTGGATCATGGAAAAAGCAAGAGAGTTCCAGAAAAACATCTAATTCTGCTTTATTGACTATGCCAAAGCCTTTGACTGTGTGGATCACAATAAACTGTGGAAAATTCTCAAAGAGATGAGAGTACCAGACCACCTGACCTGCCTCTTGAGAAACCTATATGCAGGTTAGGAAGCAACAGTTCGAACTGGGCGTGGAACAACAGACTAATTCCAAATAGGAAAAGGAATACGTCGAGGCTGGATATTGTCACCCTGCTTATTTAACTTATATGCAGAGGACATCATGAGAAACGCTGGACTAGAAGAAGCACAAGCTGGAATCAAGATTGCTGGGAGAAATATCAATAACCTCAGATATGCAGATGACACCACCCTTATGGCAGAAAGTGAAGAGGACCTAAAGTCTCTTGATGAAAGTGCAAGAGGAGAGTGAAAAAGTTGGCTTAAAGCTCAACATTCAGAAAACTAAGATCGTGGCATCTGGTCACATCACTTCATGGGAAATAGATGGGAAACAGTTGAAACAGTGTCAGACTTTATTTTTTGGGGCTCCAAAATCACTGCAGATGGTGATTGTAGCCATGAAATTAAGAGACGCTTACTCCTTGGAAGGAAACTTATGACCAACCTTGATAGCATATTGAAAAGCAGAGACATTACTTTGCCAACAAGGTCTGTCTAGTCAAGGCTATGGTTTTTCCAGTGGTCATGTATGATGTGAAAGTTGGACTGTGAAGAAAGCTGAGTGTAGAAGAATTAATGCTTTTGAACTGTGGTGTTGGAGAAGACTCTTGAGAGTCGTTTGGACTGCAAGGAGGTCCAACCAGTCCATTCTAAAGGAGATTGATCCTGGATGTTCTTTGGAATGAATGATGATAAAGCTGAAACTCCAGTACTTTGGCCACCTCATGTGAAGAGTTGATTCATTGGAAAAGACCCTGATGCTGGGAAGGATTGGGGACAGGAGGAGAAGAGGACAACAGAGGATGAGATGGCTGAATGGCATCACCCACTCTATGGACATGAGTTTGAGTGAACTTCAGGTGTTGGTGATAGACAGGGAGGTCTGGAGTGCTGCAATTCATGGGGTCGCAAAGAGTCAGACACAACTGAGCGACTGAACTGAACTGAAGTTACTATCCAGCTCTAATATTGTATGTTTTTATGGAGACAAGATGCTGAATGCTAACCTAAATATGCTAAATTTTTACATTCTATTTGGCTGCCTTTCCACTCATGAACATTCTTTTGTATGAAAGTCATAGGCTAATCCTTCCTTTATTTCTCTTCCTTCAGTAGTGTGCCAACCTGTTATTTTTCAAACTCTGCGGTGCTCCCTCGGAGAAGGCGATGGCACCCTACTCTGGTACTCTTGCCTGGAAAATCCCATGGACGGAGGAGCTTGGTGGGCTGAAGTCCACGGGGTCACTAAGAGTTGGACACGACTGAGCGACTTCACTTTCACTTTTCACTTTTGTGCATTGGAGAAGGAAATGGCAACCCACTCCAGTGTTCTTGCCTAGAGAATCCCAAGGACAGGGGAGCCTGGTGGGCTGCTGTCTATGGGGTCACACAGAGTCGGACACGACTGAAATGATTTAGCAGTAGCAGCAGCATGGTATTCCCTGATGATGATGCTTCAGGAATGGGAAAATGTTTGAATCTCCTGCAGTTTCAGTTCCCATCATCCATGCTTTAATGCCAGAAATTCAAAGGACATTGGGGAACAGAACTCCATCTTCTGGGGAATTCAATTTATGAACATATAGTATCTGGAATTTTTTCATGAAAACTAGAATGTCCCCTAAGATACCTAGTATATCCTGTCGGGCAGAAAAGAGAGTGGAAAATAATTCTGTGTTGTAATAGATACTATGAGAAGAACTCAGAGAACAATGTGTGGAAAACCCTTTGTTTCAAATGTACAGTAAGGTGGAGAGAAGTTAGCTAAGCTGGGTTTAGAGCTGAGAGAAATTTGACAGGGTTTTCTCATCCAAAAGCAGTCTATGTTCAAAGAGTTTAGTAAGATGGTGCATTAAAGTGAAGTTTCTGAGAATTGGAGTTATTTTTGGAAAACATCCCAGAGGTGGAATTGGTCTTAAAGACACCTGGGCAAATGCAAGTAGATTTCAAAGTTGCTAAAGAGACTTGCAGGGATATATCTCTATCTTATATTCTGGGGTGTCTTCCAAATCCTTTGTGTGAGGGAGATGCTGAATTTTTGTGGTATCTTCCATTCTCCCTTGGGACTGTACATTGACACCTTCAATTTTATTCCCACTGAATCAATCCCCTCAGCCTGTAAACATGCTTAGACCTTTCCTATAATTAAACAATTTCTAACTGTGGTTCTGTTGCCTGACTGAGCTCTTATCCTGTTTTTTCTTTATTTCATCAACAGATTATTTGCTCCCAATACTAGCTATGCACTCACTCTTCTTTTTTTTTTCCACTCACTCTTCTTGCAGTTGGGGTTCTATATCTGTTAATCTGCTTTGGCTGCTATAAAAAATAGACTAGACGAGTTAAACATGAAACATTTATTTCTCACATTTTTAGAAGTCCTAGACTGAGATGCTGGCAGATTTATGTCTGGTCAGAGCCCACTTCCTGGTTTTCAGATGATCATTGTCTCATTATATTCAGACAGTGGATACATGAGAGAGAAATTCTGTGTTTTCTCTACTTTTTATAAGAGCATTCCTCTTATCATGAGGGCACCACCTTCATGACCTAGTCTAACCCAATTACTTCCCAAAGACTCTACCTCCAAACACCATCACATTGGGTTTAAGATCTCATAGTATGAGTTTTGGGAAGACATAAATCTTCAGCCCACAGCCCTACTTGATAAGCGGGCCTATGTAGGGGCTCATGGTTAAAATGGCTCATTATGTTGACCTTGCAAACAAAGAGTGAAGTCACAGTGACCCTTGAGACTGATCACATTGCCCAAGCGACATTCTGTTTTTCCTCTGGCGCCTGCTTTCTCAAGGCTACTCGACCACTGGATTCCAGACCTCAGGCTATGTGACCGCAAGACTCCAGCTGCAGGCTAAAAATTAACCACCCTCTCAGAGAATTTTCTGTTGGTCGGATATAAGAAGGACCCTGTCAGAAAGGGAGGGCACTGGTTCTCCCTGAGGGCCAGTCACCAGCTCATTTTCCCTTTAATAAATTTCCTTTTCTTCCCTGACTGCCCAGATGACTCTCTTTTCTCCATACTCACCTTACACTACTCTCTATAGAACCCAGTCCTGTGAAGGTCACAAATGACCTCATACTGGTTACTTCAGAAAGCCTTTTTTCTTTTTCATAACTGCCTTATTGAGGTATAACCTTCATACAATAAACTGAACATATTTAACATATGCAGTTTGATGAATACTGACATATGTGTGCATCTAGGAAGCCATCACCACAAATTAATTATAACCATCACTCCCCCAAATTTTCTTGTGCACTTTTGCAATTTCCCTTTCCATGAATTAGACAAATTTAAATAAGTTATTTTGGAGTCATCAAATAGAGATTTGAGCAAAAAATATAATTAGAACCCTTGCACTTAGCATCACATGGGTAATTAAGCAGAGCAGTGACATCAAGATTATAGTTTGGGGAGCTTCCCTGGTGGCTCCGTAGTTAAGAATCCACTTGCCAATGCAGGAAACATGGGTTCAATCCCTGGTCAGGGAGGATCCCATATGCTGTGGAGCAACTAAGCCCATGGGCCACAACTATTGAGCCTGTGCTGTAGAGCCTGCGAGCCATAACTACTGAGCCTGCGAGGCCCAACTACTGAAGCCCATGCACCCTAGAGCCGGTACTCTGCCACAAGAGAATCCACACTAATGAGAAGCCCTTGCACTGCAACTAGAGAGTGGTCCCTGCACACCGCACCTAGAGAAGAGCTCGGGCTGGACCAAAGGCCCAGCACAGACAAAAATAAATAAAATTATTTTAAAAGATTATGGTTTATTTTACTAAACAGATTGGAACATGATCTTCTTTCAGGAAGATTATTTGTCAGTGATATGCAGAATAGAGGACTTCACTCAGAGTTTAGTCAGTAAAGAATCTGCCTGCAATGCAGGAGACCTGGGTTTGATTCCTGGGTTGGGAAGCTCCTCTGGAGAAGGAAATTGCAACCCACTCCAGTATTCTCACCTGGAGAATGCCATGGACAGAGGAGTTTGGTGGGTTACAGCCCATGGGATTGCAAGAGTCAGACATGACTTAGCAACTAAACCATCAAATTACCACCATGCAGGATAGATTAGAATTAGAAATGACTGGCATGTAGAAGCCAAGGAAAGGAGGCTGTGGTAGCATTAGGTGTGGGGCACTATTCCAGGTCACAGGTACAGGGCCTGTACCAAGGCCACAGAAGTGGAGCCCTGCACCAAGGTCATCTCTGGCACTAACCAAGGCCCATAGCAACTGTTCCCAGAAGCCTTCTGACCTAAATCCATACTAGGTAAAAATACCCACCCTATTACCCACCCTAGAGCATCCTAACAAATCACCTGATGCCACCCTTCCAGCAGGAATTTTCTTTGTCTTGAGGCTATAAAAATTGGCTACTAGCTCTTGAAAGGTGTCAGCTTCCCCTTGAGCCAGCCAGCTCTTCTAACAGTATCTCTCATTCTAATAAACTATTTTCTTCTCTCTCTGCCTCATGTCTGGAAATTCTTTTCCAACCTGTGCAGAGATCTTGACATTAGGAACATGAGTTAATAAGAACAGTGTCAATGAGAATAGAGAGAAAAGGAAAGTGGTGAGAGAGATTTTGACATTTTAAAGGAAAAAAAACATAAGGCATCAATATTTTCCTAACCACAATTCAATGAAAGCAATCTCTTTTTTTCCCAGACTTGTCTTCACGTGGCAGACACTCTAATGATTTGCATTGGAAGAACACTGAACTACGGAACTAGAGTTCTAACTTTAGATTTGTTCAATCCCAAACTTTCTGTGTGATGTTAGGCAAGTCACGTAACCTTTTGGAGTGTCTGCTTTCTGTCCCGTAAATTGAATCGGCTACAGCAGGTAAACTCAGGTTTCTCACTTAGATGATGAGAATTTATTAGATTTTTAGATGATAAGAATTTATTATCTTGAACTTCCACCCTAACTGGGCCTATAACGAGAGACAGATTCAGATTCAGCTGGAAATGAAAAGAATAAGTGAACTCTATGGATTAACTACCCACACAGGGCCCTGGTGAAGTAGTTAACTAGCATCTAGGTTAAAAATCCTCTGTACACTGTGCTTTCTTTAATGATGAAGGAAGCTGTGCACAGAGGAATAGAGTTGTAGGGTAGTAATTTACTTCCATTCTGCTGGGTCAAATGGTACTCAAGAGATCAGGTGTTTGGAATCTGAACACGCAAAGTTCAGAGAAAAAAGAAGCCTAGAGTTCAGTTACTTTTGACAAATTACAGGTCAATAAGGACTGCCTGTTAAGATGACCCAAAGGAAAATTCATCTTTTTAATTAATCTCCTGTGTTCCTCTGTTGCATGCCAACATCATAGATAAGACCAGAGGATGCCTCTAGTGATTCATTATAACTCTTTCTCTCACTGATTACTCTGGTCTCCAAATACTTCTCTGTGGTAAGAATGGTAGTTAACAAAGCAGTTGGATTCCCCAGTGGACCTTATTAAAAATGTGAATACAAGGTGATTAACTTATGTAGATGAATCAATGTAGCCAATAAACCAAGCTATGCATCCAGAACATATCCAGGGGGCAGAGAAGCAAAAAGCCTAGTTACACTCAGAATACTGTGCAGCATTTAAAGGTGAATTCTGGAAAGAAAGGGAAAAAGGAAACCTGAACATTATTACTTTGATTTAAAAAACACTAAACTGGAAATAGCAGACATTAGAAGAATTTTGTGGAATCTGTACATATTGCTTTAGATAGACTACTAGAGCAAAAGTTACAGTGCTTTGCCATCAGGGGAGGCTGTATTCCAGCTGCCTTTGTACACCTGGCAGATATCCTATTTGCATCTTAATCACTGTCAGCAAACATCACCAACTCCTTTATTGTGCCTCTTGTTATATTTCAGGGGCAGGTTAAACTTACTATGTTGTGTACAATAGGTTGGAGGGTTGAGTGAACTAGCCTAAAATTTCAAATCTAGGTGAATGATGGAACCAATCATAGGAATTGAAAGTCAGCAAGAGAAGCAGGCTTTGTCTGAAAAGGATAATTCATATTTTGGCTTCTTTTTAATAGTGTGTCTTAAGAGAACTGAATTTTTCTGTTAAGAAATCGTTAGTTACCTTTGTGGTCCTAACTCACTAGGAATATTGGAGTTAGGTCATTATGGCACTTTTATGTGAATGACAATAGGTTGTAATGTGGTTGCAACTTACTGACTTGTGTAAGATAAAGTCTCAATTTGCTGAAATTTTGTAATAGAGATACAATTTGCTGAAAAATTGTAGTAGAGATACAAATCAATGGATTTGGGATAGGAGGCATTCTCCTGGGGTTGGGAGGTAGACACTTGTATGACTATATGCAGAGCTTGTTGGGTTACATATTTAAAAATAAACGGTTCACCCACTTGTGCAAAGTTTCACCTTTGAAAAGACTACCATAGAGATAAAGAGCAGGAGGTAAGGGTCTAGAAATGAAACCTTAAGGAATGCCCATGAAAAGGGAGAGAAGTCAGACAAGAAGAATGAAAAGAAGTGTTCTGAGAAGTTTTAGGAGAATTCAGCTTGGGCAAAACCATGAATGTTCTCAGCATTCATTGTTCCCTCATAATCATAAAGTGGAAAGCATTCCCTTTTGTTCAGCTTTTCTCTTTTGGAAGAATTTATGGAGGCTTGGGGTTCAATCTTTAGGCATTCAGTACAATTCACCAGGGAAGCCATCTGAGCCTAGGCTTTTTTTTTTTTCCCCTGGGATTTTTATTACTAATTGATTTTTTTAAAAATTGTAGATTTATTCAGATTTTCCATTTCTTCTTGATTCCGTTTTGGTAGTTTGTGTCTTCTGAGGAATTTATCCATTTCATATAGGTTATCAAATTTTCTGATATAACTGTTCATAGTATCTATTCCCTTGTAATCATTTTTATTTCTGTAAGGTTAGTATTAATGGTCTCATTCTCAATTTTGTTAATTTTAGTGTTTTTTTTCTTTTTTTTCTAGTCAAACTAGCTAATGGTTTGTCACTTTTGTTGATCTTTATGAAGAGCTAACTTTTTGATTTCATTTGTTTTTCTCTATTTTTTAATAGTCTCTATTTCATTTATTTCCACTCTGATCTTAACACGCAGTCCTTATTGATTTGTAATTTGTCAAAAATAGCTGAACTTTGGGATCCCTGTAGAGATAGTAGTTTAGAGGTAGAAACTGATAGAAATTTACTTAAAGAGAACTTGATGAGATGTATGAAAAATATGTAGTCTTTTCCATAACGCATAGGACTTCTCAAAAATTGAACAAGTACCAGGCTACAAAGGAAGTGTCTTTATGGGAATATTTAGGTGTATTGTCTTCATGGTCTAAGAAAGATAGGAGTGACCACTATCATTCTACTGCTCACCATAGCCCTCCAGTAGTAGCTGTGGTGCTGATGTATCCTTTAATGTATATAGTGAGGTCTGTGTCTATATACTAATGGATACTAATGGAAGAGCTTTGAATATTCAGTACTTAGTGTCCTTGTTCCTGGTGGAGTGAATTTGTGGTGCTGGGGCTGAGTGGTGATGACATTTGATTGCTTGATTAGAGCATTGCTTGAGATGTGTTTGAGAATTCTTTTTAACTATATAACATTGAATCTTCACTACCTATCCCCTTTTTTTAATATCTCATATTTTTTTCTGCATAAACTAGTCAGAGTAGATTTTATTGAATTGCATTTGAAAATCTGACTGATTAAAGGGAGGTCTTGATAAAGCATATTGCTTTATAAAGCTAATAAAAGAGTATGGTAGTATTAGTGTCATAGAAACAACTAAATCAATAATTTGAAATATAAAACTCAAGAGGAAAGCAAATTCATAGGTAACATTATATATAATAAACATAGTAAAACAGATCTATGGGAGAAAGGTGGGTTATTTTGTAGACAGTGTTGGGAAAACTGTCCTGTTCTATGGAGAAAAGATAAAGCTGCATTTCTCTTACACTATATATAAAAGGGGATGACAGAGGACGAATTGGTTGGATTGCATCACTGACACAATGGACATGAGTTTGAGCAAGCACTGGGAGATGGTGAACGACAGGGAAGCCTGGTGTGCTGCAGTCCATGTGGTTGCAAAGAGTCAGACACGACTGACTGACTGAACAACAACATCCTTGATTGATACTTATCCCAAAGAAGTTCTTGCATAGATAAGGGGAAATACAGAAACATTTATTGCTGTTTTGATGAAAGTTAGAGGCAACCTTGGAGTCCATAACTAGGGGATTGGATAGGTAAATGTGGAGGAAGCCCATGGTAAAACATTTTGCAGTAGTTAGAAGCTATGAACCAAAAAAGTACATACCAGTAATCTAAAAAGAGTATCTATAGCTGTAGACCACTTGGCTTCAAAGAAGAAGCTGCCTGAATCCTTAATCAGTTATTTGTATACCTATATTTTCTTTGTGTTACCTTTTATGTTCCAGTTCTCAGAAATTTCAGAGCTCTAATTAATCATAGTAGCTACATTAGTTTTTCTACTAAATGAATTTGTGTCCACTTGTCTTTGATTCCTCTATTTTAATTTTACAGCCATACTGAAATTCTGTAATTTATTTGGAAGCTTTTTGTGGTCATTTCAGTGTTTGTCACTCAATCATGTCTGACTCTTTGCAATCCTATGGATCATAGCCTGCTGGGCTCCTCTGTCCCTGGGATTCTCCAGGCAAGAATACTGGAGTGGGTTGCCATGCCCTCCTCCAGGGGATCTTCCCAACTCAGGGATCTAACCCAAGTCTCTTATGTTTCCTACATTGGCAGGTGGGTTCTTTACCACTAGCACCACCTGGGAATACCTATATATAAATAAGATGTCCTAAGTGATCATCTTATCATTATTAAAGAATCTCCCAGGAAAAAAAGAAAAAAATATTGGGAAAGAAACTAATTTTTCCTGTCCTTGGAGACTATTAAAAAAAAAAAGATAGAAAAGGAAATGAATAAAACAACTATTTTAGGATGAAGAAAAGAAGCATTTCACTCTGTGAAAGTGTATTTTAAATAACCACTCACCTGAAGGAGGAACATCTTTTGTTAACCAGAAGGCTTTCTAAGAAGGTGATTATTTCGTTTCTGTAGTCTTCATATCCCTATGGATATTGAATAAAGGAGAGGAATTTGAACAAAAGCAAAGGGCAAAAACATCTCTTCAGGTTGTGAGAAGCTATGAAGACTGTCTCAGAGGCTGCGTGGGACATGATCTTCCGTCAGTTCCCAGGTAGCCCACTAGGCGATGCTGGTGCGCTTATAAATGCTATGTATGAAACTTGAATGGCCACAAATCTTTTGTTTTCTTCTTTTCAAATAAAATCCCATTAAAATCTGTATAAAACCCTCAGATAGAACTACTAAGCCCTCATTAGTAACAGATGGGACAGTCTCAGGCTATAAAATGAAGATAGGTAGTATCCAAAAGTCTGCAATGTGGGAAACCTGGGTTTGATTCCTGGGTTGGGAAGATCCCCTGGAGAAGGGAATGGCTACCTACTCCGGTATTCTTGCCTGGAGAATTCCATGGACTATATAGTTCATGGGGTCACACAGAGTTGGACATGACTGAGTGACTTTCACTTTCACTATCCAAAAAAGGTCATCTCCGGATGCAATTTTGTGTCTTTCTAGACCCAGTTTCTTTTGGTTACAGAAAAATATAAGTAGATTTTCCTTCCATACTTATTCCAGAGATCATCTCGGATGCAAAGAGTCAAGCTTTGATGAATATTGTAATTTGCATTATAACTTTTGTGCCTTAAGAATATGCATTACTCATCTACCACACGTACTAAGATTTCATGATCATTATTTTTAATATATTAGCATAGCATTATATTACATGTGATAAGTTCAGCGTACTTTTTTGTGTGAACCTATCACTTTAGTTTGAATGATGAATCAGTCTCCTCCCATCATTGTGAGACTCTTTCTGGCACCGTTAATGAAGGAAGCAAGCTTCTTAAACGATTAATGCCTTCTTAAATGCACAGCTGCGGTGACCTCAGAGGATGTGTGTGTGCTCACTTGCTAAGTCCTGTCTGACTCTTTGTGACCCCATGGACTTGTAGCCCGCCAGGCTCCTCTGTACATGGGATTTTCCAGGCAAGAATACTGGAGTGAGTTGCCATTTCCTTCTCCAGGGCATCTCCTTTATTGAGTCCCTACTTAGAACAAAGTACAGATGAAGTAACTAAGTAGCCTCAGAACTGTAGTGATTCTTCTTGGTTCACAGATTCTGATTGATGATGTCATGACGCAGAAGAAAATGCAAAGCAGGCAGCTTATAGTCAGCTTCCTGTGAGTGTCACACTTGAGGCAACTGGCCTGAGACCAGCTGCATTTTGGCCATGGCTTTGCAGAGCACTCTGGAAGCAGTGTGGCTGGGTCTCCTCCTCAGCTCTCTCTGGAAGGGTGAGCAAACTTTTTCACCATCTAGTCTTGGAAAAATGTAGTCTTTGTTTAAAAATTTGTTTTAAATTTCAAAGTCACAACCTTTTTTGTTTGTTTGTTTGTTTCCTGTAGTTGCAGAGAGCAAGGAGCAAGTATTTCAGCCTTCCACTGTGGTCTCTTTGGAGGGAGCTGTGGCAGAAATTTCCTGTAATCACTCTATATCCAATGATTATGGCTTCTTCTGGTACCTTCACTTCCCAGGATTTGCACCAAGACTCCTCATCGAGGGTTTAAGGCCTTCTCAACAGGGACGCTACAACATGACATATGAGAGGTTCTCTTCATCACTGCTCATCCTCCAGGTGCAGACGGCAGATGCAGGGGTTTACTATTGTGCTGTGAGGTACACAGAAGTAGGGAATCCATGAAGAGCTGAACAGAAACAAGGAGAGGTCACAGCATTTGCAGGATGTGGAAGAAAGACAAACAACAACTGCTTCCCCTCCTAGTCCCAATTCAGCATCCCCAAGCTTTTCCATTTGCACTATCAGAAAAAACATTTGAGTCCAAACAGTATATATAATGGGCTTCTCTTGTACCTCAGCTTGTAATGAGCCTGCAATGCAGGAGACCCCGGGTTGATTCCTGGGTTGGGAAGATTACCTGAAGAAGGGTTAGGGTACCCATTCCAGTATTCTTGGGCTTCCCTGGTGGCTCAGATGGTAAAGAATCTGCCTGCAATGCAGGAGACCTGGGTCCAGTCCCTGGGATGGTAAGATTCCCTGGAGCAGAACTCCAATACTCTTGCTTGGAGAATCCTCATGGACAGAGGCGCCTGGAGGGTTACAGTGCATGGGGTTGCAAAGAGTTGGACATGACTGAGTAAATAAGCACAGTATGGCACAGCACTATATACAATAAAGGTACATAGGGAAATAAGTTTTTATGGAGTGTTTCAATAATGGTTCTGTAAATTCATGTTTAAAATTGTCTTTTGATCTGTTTCTTTTGAAATATGCCTGGATTATTTTTGCTTTCCTTTGTAAAATGGCTGATTCTTTACCACTGCACCACCTGTGTCTTAAAAAAATTCCTACAAGAGAATGAAGCTGGCTGATAATATTTTAAATAAATGCAGAAATCAAGAAGAAAATAGCAGAGAGGAAGAGTCATGTCCACTCTGCTATTTTCTTCTTGATTTCTGCATTTTAAATATTATTTGCTAGCTTCACTCTGTTTGTGGGAATTTTTTTAAGATACAGGTGGCTCAGTGGTAAAGAATCCGCCTGCCAGTGCAGGAGATGTGGGTTCAATCCCCAAGGGGTCAGGAAGATCCCATGGATTAGGAAATAGTAACCTGTTCCAGTATTCTTGCCTGGAAAATTCCATAGACAGAGGAGCCTGGAGGGCTATAGTCCATGGAGTTACATACACATTTTGTAAAGTGTACTTTAGTTAATATTCAATAGTATAATTAGCTGAAAGGGAACAAATGAGTGAATAGCTACTACCAACAGCCCTGAGTATGAAACCACAATCCTTCTCTCAGGATATTTTACTTATTACAATTTGATATATACACTAAGTGAGGATGCCAGTGTCAATTAGTATATGAAATATTAGTAAAACTCAATCTTATTCCAAATTTTAAACTTAAAAAAATACAGTATAAGTTGTAATATATTGTTCCCATATTCTTGTTAAATTATCTTTGTCTTTTTACCCACACCTTTCTTTCCCACTTTGGAGACTTAAGTCCTAGGACAGATCAGTGATTCCTGTTTTTTTTTTTTTTTTTTTTAATCAGAAATCTCTGGAGTTTTTAAAAAGAGTAGATTATTTCCTCCCCTGCATTCCAGAGTAAGTGAATCATAGTTTGCAGGGATGGGACCCAGAAGTCTGTATTTTCTATAAATGTCTCTCTGGCAATTCTATTGCTCATCCAAGTCTGGTGTGAGAATCCCAGATTCGAGCCCAGATCTTGAGGCTTTAGCCACTATTCTCTACTTTTGTGTGCGTGCTAAGTTGCTTCAGTTGAGTCAACTCTTTGTGACCCTAGGGACCGTAGCCTGCCAGGCTCTTCTGTCCATAGGATTCTCCAGGCAAGAATACTGGAGTGGGTTGCCATGCCCTCCTCCAGGGGATCTTCCTGACACAGGGATCAAACCTGTGTCTCTTATGTCTCCTGCATTGGCAGGTGGGTTCTTACCACTAGCACCACCTGGGAAGCCCATTCTCTGCTTTTAGTAACATCCAAATTGTGTACACCTATAAATTGGTATATGTTTGTACCACTTGTTTAGGCATATTTCTGTTTTATTGCTTGTTTAAAACTGTGTTAACCTTGCCTTTTAAGCAAATGAAATATCTGCGTATGAGCCATGTGTGTGTCTTCTCCATGAGTTCCGCACGTGTGCTCTTGCTGCTCCACAAACAGTGAATAAGCACATGGCCCCTCACTGCTTTCACAAGCAAGAAGAGACAGAAAATTCCTTTCATTCTTATAGGATGTTCTTTTCAGTTCATTGAAGATTGACATATTGAAAACCCTACCTTTTATGCTGGTGTTTTGATTCTATTGTTTAAACTGTCACCAACTAGTCTTCTTACCAGATTTTTTCCAGCTTACATGTAGAACACTAAAGGTGTTCTTACCCAAAGGGGAAGTGGGACAAGAATGAAATAAAAGAAGGGGAAAATAGAGCTGATGAGAGAGCATTTCTGAAGAGGAGAGCTCAGTGGCAGCACAGTCTTAAAAGCATCATGAAGCTCTCAGTTCGACGGTGACTTGTGAAACATTCACAGGAGAGTAAAATTCCCTGTACTCCCACATCCTGGAAGTTTATAAGTATATAGAAATTTCCATTTTTTTTTGAGATTTACTTTTCTTAAAAAGATTCCTGGTTGAGAAAGCTGTTCTAAGGCTCTTGAGAGTAAACATGCACAGCAGGGCTGACTAAATATGGAGACTCCAATGCAGTGGGCGTAAAGCTGCCCAAGGTCTCCCTAGATTGATCTGCTCTGCCTGCTGCTGGTCATATCCCCATTGCTGCTAATGTTTCCTTGGGGTCAGTAGCTCATTCAGTTCTTTAAATGTCTGAGAACCTCCTAGAAGCAATGATCTAGGGGCTGCTTTGATTAAGTGGCACATACATATGAAGTCAGTATCTGGTATCCACTCAATTAAAAGATAGCCTCTAAAGGTAAGTAGCACAGAAGAATATGATTGTATAAGTTTATTAGGATAATGGAGTTACTTTCCAATATTGTAAAGTATTTTTAAAAAAGTAAATGATCAAAATTGAAATTCTCAATGTGATTTATGCTTTTACAGTCAGAAAAGTATGGGTTAAAATCTTTGTTCTCTTTCTTTAAGGATGGCTTGAATAATCGAATATTCCTGAACTCCTAATATTTTCATCTCTAAAGTATTAGGAGGAAAAATGAATCAAGAAATGTAATGGGCTTAACATTATGCTCACAGTAGACGTTTGATGAACAATACCCTCATCAATCTCATAAAGCACGTAAGAAGAATAGCTAGTGAGTCTATATTGTTCAATTCTGAAAGCTCAGTTGATGCCTTAGGAATCCTTTGGATCTGAAGCCTCTTAAAGGTTTAGTTCATTTGTATCTCTTGGAACTGATTACTAAATGGTTGAAGTGAGCACAATGAGTCACTTGCACTATCTTGGCATAGTACTACATGCTTTGTGTGCTACATCTGTATAGGAGAGAAGAAGTAGAGATTAGGCAATTACCTGGAAAATTTAGTTATGGCACCAAAGTCTACACTGGACTATTGTTTTGACTTATTTATCTTGCTACATCAGTCAAAGTGCTGTATAGATATGCCTGAGCAGACATTTAGGATAAACCCACATTTTGCCTGATTGATAGGGGAACCCTAAACCCAGTGTCAGGGGATTGGATGTTCTCTGTTCTCCTCCCCAAGTCTATTCTCCATCCTGCTCTACACCCAGGAGGCTGACTTCATGCCCTTGTCTTTTTTGCTTCTAGCTGGGTTTGGCCCAGTGGGAGCCCCTGGCAGGAAAGAGTGGTCAGCCTGTTTATATTCTGTGATCTTTCCTTTCCTGTGCTGAAATCCACAGGTCCTGTGGACCCACCTCAGTTACAGGTCTCCCAGGCTGGGATAAGTTCTTCCTCCTCTGTCCCTTCAAGCCTAGGAGTGGTGAAGCCTTCTTACTGTTGTTGGTGCCAGGGTGCTTTACTGTCTCTTGTTCAGTTCAGTTCAGTTCAGTCGCTCAGTCGTGTCCGACTCTTTGCAACCCCATGAATCGCAGCATGCCAGGCCTCCCTGTCCATCACCAACTCCCGGAGTTCACTCAGATTCACGTCTATCGAGTCAGTGATGCCACCCAGCCGTCTCATCCTCTGTTATCCCCTTCTCCTCCTGCCCTCAATCCCTCCCAGCATCAAAGTCTTTTCCAATGAGTCAGCTCTTCGCATGAGGTGGCCAAAGTACTGGAGCTTCAGCTTTAGCATCATTCCCTCCAAAGAAATCCCAGGGCTGATCTCCTTCGGAATGGACTGGTTGGATCTCCTTGCAGTCCAAGGGACTCTCAAGAGTCTTCTCCAACATCACAGTTCAAAAGCATCAATTCTTCGATGCTCAGCCTTCTTCACAGTCCAACTCTCGCATTCATACATGACCACAGGAAAAATCATAGCCT
Organism: Ovis aries; assembly: GCF_016772045.2. NCBI lineage: Eukaryota > Metazoa > Chordata > Mammalia > Artiodactyla > Bovidae > Ovis > Ovis aries. Next base: position 23,853,364 of record NC_056060.1, on the reverse strand, counting down.
TGACTAGATGGACCTTAGTCGGCAAAGTAATGTCTATGCTTTTGAATATGCTATCTAGGTTGGTCATAACTTTTCTTCCAAGGAGTAAGCATCTTTTAATTTCATGGCTGCAATCATCATCTGCAGTGATTTTGGAGCCCCCCAAAATAAAGTCTGACACTGTTTCCACTGTTTCCCCATCTATTTCCCATGGAATGATGGGACCGGGTGCCATGATCTTCATTTACTGAATGTTGAGCTTTAAGCCAACTTTTTCACTCTCCTCTTGCACTTTCATCAATAGGCTTTTGTAGTTCCTCTTCACTTTCTACCATAAATGTGGTGTCATCTGCACATCTGAGGTGATTGATACTTCTCCCGGCAGTCTTGATTCCAGCTTGTGTTTCTTCCAGTCCAGCGTTTCTCATGATGTAATCTGCATAGACGTTAAATAAGCAGGGTGACAATATACAACCTTGACGTACTCCTTTTCCTATTTGGAACCAGTCTGTTGTTCCATGTTCAGTTCTAACTGTTGCTTCCTGAACTGCCTACAGATTTCTCAAGAGGCAGGTCATGTGGTCTGGTATTCCCATCTCTCTCAGAATTTTCCACAGTTTATTGTGATTCACACAGTCAAAGGCTTTGGCATAGTCAATAAAGCAGAAATAGATGTTTTTCTGGAACTCTCTTGTTTTATCCATGATCCAGCGGATGTTGGCAATTTGATCTCTGGTTCCTCTGCCTTTTTAAAACCAGCTTGAACATCTGGAAGTTCACGGTTCACGTATTGCTGAAGCCTGGCTTGGAGAATTTTGATTTTTCCCCTAATCCTCCACATGTATTTAAAAATATTCCTTTCTTTAAGCTTTTCCCAATCATTCCTCTGGAGATGACTGCCAGCACCTTTTAAGATAGAGCACTAACACTTAAGCTCTAGACAGAAAGAGAAGAAATTTATTCTATTTTCCCATTCATCATAGGCCTCTTTGCGACTTGAAGATTATTATTTAAAGATAACTTACATATTTCAAAGAAAGACATTATAATAGGGTCAAGGTTTCAATTAGTTAAGTATGAAATCCTTAGCAAAGCTTTGAGAAATAGCTCTGTTCCACATTCTTTTCTGATTCAAAGCAAAGAGATTTTCTATCCTCTTTCTAAATTGGGTGGTTTCTTTGGATATTACTTAAAGGAAAAATAAGGAAAATCAGAGAAACAACTTCTTTATACTGATACTTGCTTATTTTCTTTACGACTCTATTGAATAATCACTCTGCTGCTACTGTGGCATTTTTTAGTGTAAAACTTTAGCCTGTCTTCCCCTTAAATGAACTCTTTGTCATCATCATAATACCTCAAGCTTAGCTGACCATCAACTTTTAATCCACGTGTATTTCATCTGAAGTCTGTTTTAAGTAACCTCTCTATGTGGAAAATTTCTGTTTTTGCAAACCTTCATAGAAGTATTTTAGCTGTAAAACCTACTGTTTAATAAGACAAATATTTATAACAAGTGTATAACACCATCCCTTCTTTTTTTCTCTCTAAAAATGTTTAAAGAGAAGGTTCAAGTTCTTCTTGTATGACTATTTAAATATCATAGGGAGAGGTCTCAACAGACCCAACCAAGAGAAAAACTCAAGTTATATTGTGGTCAAAGAGATTTAATTGGAAGCTGGCTCTAAATTATTTCTAAAGAGACAAATAAGCTCACTCTTACCATTCGTCTCCTCTTGCCTTACTCTTTCCCCTTATTTTGTTTTTCTGGTCTCTCACTTTTCTTTCTCTCTCCATTCAATGCTGTGCTTTCCTTCCTTTTTCTATTTATTTCCCCATTCTATCAAAATATGCTTTTCCCTTCTTTCTGTCCCCATATTATCTTGAGAGAGCATAAACCATTTAAAACTTGTTGCACCCAGGATGAATTTTTTCCACTTTGGTTCACACAGCCCTGATTCTTCTCCTTGAACACCAATGGAAAATGTAGACATCCAGAGGACTGGTGCTGTGCTAAGTCCTGGAAGCCCCAGGGGTGTTTGTGTGTGTGTGTGTGTGTGTGTGTGTGTGTGTGTGTGTGTGTGTGTGCACGCGCGCGCGCTCAGTCGTGTCTGACTCTGACTCAGTGGACTGTAACCCGCCAGTATTCTTGCCTGTCCATGGAATGTTCCAGGCAAGAATACTGGAGTCGGTTGTCATTTCCTCCTCCAGAGGATCTTCCTGACACAAGATGGAACCTGAGTCTCCTGCATTGGCAGGCGGATTCTTTACCGCTGAGTCACTACTTAAGCGGCTCAGCTACTAGACTGGAAAGTCTCCTGATTCTAAGTGGGCTCTAGGGGGCGCTGCAGTGTGCGGTTTGTCTTGAGTACAGGAGGTGCTGCAGTCTTGCTTCTCACGGAGATCTGAGAGAAGAGCTTGCTCTACAGAGAGAAGATACAGGTGCCAGGAAGCACCAGGGGCCTTTGTAAAACGCTGTGCTCGTGGAGAACATAGTCTCTGGGTGGAGCCCTATCTCCAGCAAAGGTGAGCTGCAAAAGAGCCCCCATCCAGCCCAGCTTGAGCCATGGCCTCTGCACATATCTGGACACTTGGGATTCTGTTTACACTCAGTGAGTGATATTCCCTTTCCGTTTTCCACTTGTATTACCCGCTTACATTCTTTTTCAGAACCTTCACTGATGTATTGTGCGTTACTTTACAGGTGGACTGAGAGCTCAGTCGGTGACTCAGCCAGAAGATGAGGTCCCTGTCGCGGAAGGGGATCCAGTGACTGTGAAGTGCACCTATTCAGTTTCGGGGAGCCCTTATCTTTCTTGGTATGTCCAACATCCCAACCAAGGTCTCCAGTTCCTTCTGAAATACATCACAGGGGACCCTTTGGTTAAAGGCAACTATGGTTTTGAGGCTGAATTTAACAAGAGCCAAACCTCTTTCCACCTGAAGAAACCATCTGTTCTCGGGAGTGACTCTGCCGTGTACTTCTGTGCTGTGAGCGACACAGTGGTGGGGGCTGCAGGGAGAGCTGAATATAAACCCCCGAGCACAGAAAACCATGCTCCTGAAGGCTTAATATCCCTCCACAAGGTGGTGTTGTGGGTCCAGAATTTGTCCTTCATTATAACTAAATTTTTTTTGTGTGTGAAGCCACAACATTTGTTCATTTGCAAGTATATATTGAAATAAATCCTGTGTTCCAGCTACTCTGCTGAGCACTGATCATAAAGAGGTGAAGGAAACCATCCTTGATCTGCAGATGCCAGGTGCGATCCCAAACATTTGTGAACCCCTTTAATTCTCACAACTCTTTTCATGAGCTTCACTTTACCAATGAAGGCATTCATGCTCGGAGGATTTATGTATCTTACTTAAGTCACAGAACTGCTCAACAATAAACTGAAACCCAGGCAACCTTCCTCTTAGGCGTGTAGTCTAACGACTCCACTTCTCCTCAGCCTATAGGCTCCTCCAGGCATGAGACAGATTTCAACAGTGGTGTAGCCCTAACTACCAAAATAGTCCCTGTTAATAAAAAGTGTTGGTTGTAGGAATGAAAAGTAAACTAATAACTCAAAATAGTTTGGTAAGTGCTCAGACAGAGAAGTGCATAAAATGCTGTGTGACAAAAGGAAGTAGAGGTGATGACTCTGAAGGGAGAAGAAAGGAAGCAAGTGAGACATAATGCGAGGAGGATTCAAAACAGTGGAGGATTTAAGTATGTTGTATAAACATGTAGGCCGATTACAGCTCCTGTGCTCACATCTTCTTACGTATACCCTTGTGAAGGACCTGACTCAGTGCCTCTCTTTTTTCTCTTTTCAACTTAGAACCTCCCAGGAAGGGCTCCGGTTGACTCAGTGTGAGTCAGATGCTGTCCCTGGACAAGCTGTGGTGGCCACTAGGGTTAGCTCAGCTTTGCTCTACATTTGACCAATTAATTAGTGGTGGCTAGGGGATGATTCTGCAAGAAATTAGCAGCTCCATTTTGAACCATATGATTCAAAGGAGTATATCCCAAAGGAAATTAGTTTTTATGTAGAGACTTTCATTTATTTTTTCTAAATGGATTGACATTCATAAGAACACTACTTATTTGAAACGTCACACTTGCTCCATTGATTTGGGATATTGCATTTATAGTATACTAAATTCCTATATATATCCAGGTCTATTTTTGGATTCTATTCTTCATGGGGATACCTCAGCAAAACATGATTATAATCCCTGGAAAGAGCCATTCCTCGACTATCCCTTGGGCTTGGGTTGTGTACACACTGCTGGAATATCTACATCAAGGAAGAAGGTCCTTGAAAGAAGCACATGCAGACCTTAAAAGTGAATTTGGGGAATCCTTGTGTGCAGGGAGTCCTGGGATCTGGGTAACCAGAGCAAGATCTAGAAGAGATATATCCTTGGCTTGGTGGACTCCTCACAGGCAATGATGTGGGAAGATGGCCAGGGAAGAGCCTTTTATAATGGGGGACTAGGGAAGGGACACTGTGTGCTCAGGTCTATGTTTCCCCCATTTACTGAGGTGGCTACAGGGAGCAAATAAGTTTCCTTAGAAGTTCTGTTTTGTCATTTGGACCTGGTAATTGTCTTGTTTGACCTTGAGGAGGAAAGTTAGCTTAGTATTCTTTTTTTTTTTTCCTATGCTTACTGGAAAATGGTCCTTTTAACCAGGTAACTTTTAAGTAAAACCAGAAATTCAATGGAGTTTTTATTTATAATATTCATTTTTATCCTCTCTTTTATCTCATTTTAAGGACTCTGTGGAAAGGGGGCTAACCATAAATTATATTTTATTATTATTCTTCTTAGTAACTATGCCACAGTGGATCAGCCATTTATAATCTATATGCCTTATCTCCTAAACCATAAAATTGAGATAGCTGGAAGGACTGTTGTGAGGATTTTTGTACATATGTCTTAGATCCCGAATAGAAGTGGTTTTAAGTAGCAATCAGATACTTAGTAACTCCTATGGACTGAATGTTTGTATCCTGCCAAAATCTGTATGTTGAAACCTATTAGTCAGTGTGATGGTATTAGGATGTGGAGCCTTTGGGAAATTCTTAGGTTGTAAGGGTGAAAGTGTTTTAAATGGAATTTGTTTTCTTATAAATAAAAGGCACTCCAGAGATCTCCTTTGCCTGTTCATCCATATGACAGAACAGCAGGAAGATGGTGGTCTATGAACCAGGAAGTGGGTCCTCACCAGATACCCAATCCACTGGCACCTTGATCCTGGACTCCCAAACCTTCAGAATTGTTAGAAATACATGTTTGCTGCTTATGCCTCTAGTCTGTGGTATTTTTTTGTTATAGCAACCCAAATGGACTAAGGCCATCACCAAAGCTATGGATCTCTTATATCTGCCCTGAATTGCTTATATTTGGACTGCAGCATGAGGAGGATATACAGTCGATCTTGTTATTAAGTTACTTTACTTTGGTCTTTGTCACATCACTTGAACCTGTATACCATCTTATATACTAGAAAACCTGCTTTCAGGAAAGGAGCTAATATTATCCTATCTAATTACATTGTGGTTAAATTGCATTAAGCAATATTTTATTCTATTTTAAGCAACATTGCATTTATTATTATTTTTTTATATTTTGGCTGTACTGAGTCTTTGATAAGATGCGGGGGCTTTTCTTGTTCTGGAGTATGCGCTCAGTTGCTCATGTGGGTCTTAGTTCCCCAACCAGGGATCAAACCCACATACCCTACGTTGGAAAGCAGATTCTTAACCACTGGAACAACAGGGAAGTACTAACTTTTTAAAAAAATTACTTGTGAAATCAGTTTTCATTTCTGAAACATAATGTTAAGTATTTTAGAGAAGGTAGGAGTAGAGAAGCATGTTGGGGGCTTATTATCCTGGTTTTCCTGAGAGCTATATTTTGCTGCATCCATGTGAGAACTCACCCTTGCCTGGAGGCTAGGGAGACATCTCTCTCTCTAAGAGCAACCACTGTCCATGGAGCCAGTTTGTGTTCCATTCATTCTTCCCTCTTCTGATCTTTTTCTAATTGTATAGTAAGTTTCACTGGGTTCTCTGCAAGAATCCAGAAATACTTAAAATTAAGTGTTAGTTTAGCTTTTCATCTTCTCCCCTTCCCCAAACTAAAGAAATATATAACACAACTCATTCTTTGTTTTTTTGTTTCTACATCGAACAATGGAACTACCATCTACCCAAGTGCTCTCCACTGTGCTTCCACAGGTGCTTCCAGGTCTGTCCAGATGCTGTTCCTTTGGCCTCTTCCTACTTGACCCAGTCTTTGCCAGATTCATCCATCTTCCCTTATGTTTTAGTTCAGGTGTCACTCCAGCTGGGAAGTGTTCCTGGAACCCGACAACCAAAGTAGTCTTACTACCTGTGTGTTCCCATAATACTGTACT